>NW_027361838.1:5440000-6092500 GCF_039654945.1 Dendrobates tinctorius | reverse complement strand
CAGGAAACTCAGGGGGACCCCACTGTTGCCAGAGACATGAAAAAGAAAAAGTTAGACTGCAGTTTGCCAAAATATACGTAAGCTAAAATCCTTCTGGGAAAGCAACAGATGACACCATGATAGAGCCTTTCGGTAAAGCACATTATTCTACTGTTCACCAAAAATAGAATAAGGCCTACAAGGAAAAGAACACAGTACCTACAGTCAAATATGAGAGTCAAAGATGTTTTGGGGCTTTTTTGCTGCCTCTGGCATTATGTACCTTGACTGTGTGCAATACATCTAATGCTGAAGATTACTAAAAAAAATTGAGGCACAATGTAGTGCACAGTGTCAGAAAGCTGGGTTTGTGTCCTAGGTTATAGGTCTTCCATCAGGACAATGACCTCAAACATACTTCAAGGAGCACCCAGATATGGATGGAAACAAAGCGCTGGTGAACTCTGAAATAGCCAGTAATGAGTCCAGATCTAAATCCCATTGAACTCCTGTGGAGAGATCTTAAAATTGCTGTTGGGAGAAGGCACCCTTCAAATATGAGGGACCTGGATCAGTTTGCAAAAGAAGAGTGGTCAAAAATTCCAGTTAAGAGGTGTAAGAAACTTGTTAACGGTTATAGGAAGCGACTGATTGCAATTATTTATTCCAGAGGGTGTGCAACCAAATATTAAAGGGAACCAGTCACCAGAAAAATATGCTATTAACATGCAGATATAGGGTTAATCTGCAGGTTAGTAATGTTACTAACCTGCCTGGGCAGAAAATTAATTTTATTCTCCCCGGCAACATTCGGTTTCAGTCACGGGAGCGGCGCCGGTTCAGGCACAGCTCTGGGTATAGAGAGTGGTGGGTGTAACCGTTCTGCCGTCACTGTATACCCAGAGCTGTGCCTGAAGAGGTGCCGCTCCCATGACTGAAACTGAATGCTGCCGGGAAGAATAAAGTTAATTTTCTCCCTGCAGTATTTGATTACGTGTGGGTGCCAGGTAGGTTAGTAACGTGCTGATTAACACCATATCTGAAGGTCATTAGTGTTTTTGCTGGTGACAGGTTCCCTTTAAGTTAAGGGTGCCAACAATTATGTCCGGCCCATTTTTGGGGTTTTGTGTGAAATTATGTCCAATTTGCCTTTGTTTCTCTTGCTTTTCTTATTGTTCCAATACACAGAAAGGAAATAAACATGTGTATAACAAAACGTGTAACTGCAATCATTTTCTAGGAGAAATACTTCATTTTCTGGAACAATTTCAAGGGTGCCAACATTTTTGGCCATGACTGTATATGAGCCCTTTACAGTCCTGTAGCTCGTCATAATGCACAATTCCACCTGCTTTGGGGCTGGATGTGGCCCTCTTTCCTCTTGGGCCCCGGGGCAGCTGCATGGGTTGCACCAATGAGATGTCAGTTCCTGATCAGGATACCCGAGGCTGTGATGGACGCCTGGAGTCAGCCATTAGTTATCTGTCCAGTTATCTCTCCGGACCGCCCCATACACAGGAAACACTGAGAAAGACGCTGCTCAATCCTTATCTCCCTGACATGATCTGTCGGGGGACACTCAGGTACCCCCCCCATATACGGTAGATGGCGAGACAATCGTGCCAACCAGCAGACTTCTATTTCACTTCTGTAGGGGGCTTAACAGTGGGACCTGTCAACAGCACAAGAGTCCAGAAGATGTCTAAAGGATGGAGGGTCACAGCCCGGCTTCACTTACCACAAAGACAAATGCCAAAAATTACCGGCAAAATAGGAAAGGAAGTAAAACCTGCCTGTCATTGGGCTCGGCAGGAGACGATGTGTGGCGCCCCTAAGGCTCAGTCGCCACAGAGGTACTGCACCTCCTCCTGAGGTGTGGTATCCCACCATCCAGGTAAGGTGGAGACTCCTGACCACACTCCAACACCTGCACCCCACACCACAAAGTAGTGCAGCAAAGCACCTTCGGCGGCTCCCTGCTTGGAGTATAGCAAAGCACCCATTGGTGGCTCCCTGCTTGGAACACGAAACGTGCTGGGAGGTGGGTGGAGTTAGCTTACATTACAAGGAGCGGAAGAGTTTAGGATTAGAGGTCAGTTGGTTGGAGAGCTGGAGAAAAGAAGATCCCCGGAGAGAGGGATAGATGGATGGAAGTGCTGCAGCAGATCCCAGTGACCTGGGTCTGCTAGCACGGGAAAGGTAGAGAGAGAGCAACGTAGACTGAAAGCCTGATTCTCCATAGAAGGAAAGATTAGTACGGAACATGAGGAGAAAAAGGGAACAGAGGACGTGGGTTAGAAGAGAACCCTTCCTAGAAGTTCTAAGCGCAAGGCCGGGGCCCGGTCCCTGAGGTTGTATGGATACTAATGGTCCTGCAGCAGACACAGGAGGAATAGAAGTAGTGACCACTTTATTCCCACACAAGACTTGGGGGCACAACAGCAACTGGATAGTGAGCCGGGACTTAGTAGCAAGGAGTCCCCGAAGCAGGCTACAGCTGTCTGCCGTACAAGTAGAGTTCATACGAACATCGGACAGGAGGAACTCCAGTGTAACTCAGTACTAGGAGTACTTCACTTAAAGGCGCTATAAGAGGAGACGTTCAGAAAGACACATGTTGGCGGAGTGTTGGAAAGGGGTATTCCATCTGGCCTGGAGGTTGACTGAGTCCCTGACCCGGAGGACACGGCACGGAGGCAGGCACCTGTTTGTACAACAGACTGTGAGTAAAGCTTTGGAACTACATGCCCTGGTGTCCTCCACTTATTCCTGCGCCAACCTGCCCAGCACTGCTACATCCCTTGCGCCTGACACTACACCATCTACGTGTCGGGAGATTAGGGAGGTTAATAAGTGGCTCAGGAATTGGTGTAGGAAGGAGGGGTTTGGGTTCCTGCAGAACTGGGCCGACTTCTCAGTTGGCTACAGGTTCTACGCTAGGGACGGGCTGCACCTCAATGGGGAGGGTGCAGCTGTGCTGGGGGAGAAAATGGCTAGAAGGTTGGAGGAGTGTTTAAACTAGGGACGGGGGGGGAGGGTATTCCTTTTATAGGAGGGGAAGACAGTGCAGATAGAGACCTGGGCACAAATAATGACATTGGGGGTGGGGGTGGCATGGGGGGTGGGGTTAGAACAGTTAATAATTTAAGAAAGAATAGAGGTACAGAGAGATACATAAAGTGCATGTATACTAATGCCAGAAGTCTCGCCAACAAAATGGAGGAATTGGAGTTAATGTTGTTGGAACATAATTATGACATGGTGGGGATATCTGAGACATGGCTGGATGAGAGCCATGACTGGGCAGTTAATTTACAGGGCTATAGTCTGTTCAGAAATGACCGTACAAATAAGCGAGGGGGAGGCGTGTGTTTATATGTAAAATCATCATTAAAACCCATCCTTCGTGATAATATATATGAATCTAATTAAAATGTAGAGTCCCTGTGGGTAGAGATAAGGGGAGGGGGGAAAAATAATAAATTACTGATAGGGGTTTGTTATAAATCTCCAAAAATAATGGAAGCTACAGAGAATATCCTCATAAAGCAAATAGATGAAGCAGCGACTCAAGGAGAAGTCATTATTATGGGGGACTTCAACTACCCTGAAATACATTGGGGAACCGAAACCTGCAGTTCCAGCAAAGGTAATAGGTTTTTGACTACTATGAGAGACCATTACCTTTCACAACTGGTTCAGGACCCAACAAGAGGGGGGGCACTGCTAGACCTAATATTATCCAACAGGCCAGACCGCATATCAAATGTAAGGGTGGGGGGTCACTTGGGTAATAGTGATCACAAATTAATAAGTTTTCATGTATCCTTTAATAAGATGTGTAGTAGAGGGGTTACAAGGACACTAAACTTCAGGAAGGCAAATTTCCAACGGATGAGAGATGATCTTGGTGCAATTAACTGGGACGATATCCTGAGACATAAAAATACACAAAGAAAATGGGAGACGTTTATTAGCATCCTGAATAGGACCTGTGCACAATATATACCGTATCTGAATAAACATGCGAGAAATAGGAGGAAACCACTATGGCTAAATAGAGCTGTAAGGGGCGCAATAAGAGATAAAAATAAAGCATTTAGAGAATTAAAGCAAGTAGGTAGTGATGAGGCATTAAATAAATACAGAAGATTAAATAAATTCTGTAAAAAGCAAATCAAGACAGCAAAGATTGAGACAGAGAGACTCATTGCCAGAGAAAGTAAAAATAATCCCAAAATATTCTTTAACTACATAAATAGTAAGAAGCTAAAAAATGATAGTGTTGGTCCCCTTAAAAATAGTCTGGGTGAAATGGTGGATGAGGATGAGGAAAAAGCCAATATGCTAAATGACTTTTTTTCAACAGTATTTACACAAGAAAATCCCATGATGGATAACATGATCAGGGATAAAAATTCTCCATTAAATGTCACCTGCTTAACCCAGCAGGAAGTACGGCGGCGTCTACAAATCACTAAAATTGACAAATCCCCGGGCCCGGATGGGATACACCCCCGAGTACTGCAGGAATTAAGCACAGTCATTGATAGACCACTATTTTTAATCTTTAAAGATTCCATAATAACAGGGTCTGTACCACAGGACTGGCGTATAGCAAATGTGGTGCCAATATTCAAAAAGGGGACAAAAACTGAACTTGGAAATTATAGGCCTGTAAGTTTAACCTCAACTGTGGGTAAAATCCTGGAGGGTTTTCTAAGAGATAATATACTGGAGTATCTGGAGAAGAATAACCTTATGACCCAATATCAACATGGGTTTACAAGAGACCGTTCCTGTCAGACTAATCTGATAAGCTTTTATGAAGAGGTAAGTTCCGGACTGGACCAAGGGAATTCAGTGGACGTGGTGTACATGGACTTTTCAAAAGCTTTTGATACGGTGCCACACAAAAGGTTGATACATAAAATGAGAACAATGGGGATAGGGGAAAATATGTGTAGGTGGGTTAAGAGCTGGCTCAGGGATAGGAAACAAAGGGTGGTTATTAATGGAGCACACTCGGACTGGGTCACAGTTAGCAGTGGGGTACCACAGGGGTCAGTTTTGGGCCCGCTTCTTTTTAACATATTTATTAATGACCTTGTAGGGGGCATAGAGAGTAGAATTTCAATATTTGCAGATGACACTAAACTCTGCAGGGTAATTAATACAGAGGAGGACAATTTTATATTACAGGAGGATTTATGTAAACTAGAAGCTTGGGCTGATAAATGGCAAATGAGCTTTAATGGGGATAAATGTAAGGTCATGCACTTGGGTAGAACGAACAAGTTGTATAATTATGTGCTTAACTGTAAAACACTGGGCAAAACAGTCACTGAAAAAGACCTGGGTGTATGGGTGGACGACAAACTCACATTTAGTGGCCAGAGTCAAGCAGCTGCTGCAAAGGCAAATAAAATAATGGGATGCATTAAAAGAGGCATAGATGCTCATGAGGAGAACATAATTTTACCTCTATATAAGTCACTAGTGCGACCACACTTAGAATACTGTGTACAGTTCTGGTCTCCGGTGTATAAGAAAGACATAGCTGAACTGGAGCGGGTGCAGAGAAGAGCGACCAAGGTTATTAGGGAACTAGGGGGTCTGCAATACCAAGACAGGTTATTACACTTGGGGTTATTTAGTTTGGAGAATTGAAGACTTAGGGGTGATCTTATTACAATGTATAAATATATGTGGGGACAATACAAAGACCTTTCTAATGATCTTTTTACTCTTAGACCTGTGACGGGGACAAGGGGGCATCCTCTACGTCTGGAGGAAAGAAGGCTTAAGCATACTCACAGACGCGGATTCTTTACTGTAAGAGCAGTGAGACTATGGAACTCTCTGCCATATGATGTTGTAATGAGTGATTCACTACTAAAATTTAAGAAGGGACTGGATGCCTTTCTTGAAAAGTATAATATTACAGTGTATATACACTAGTTTCCTTAATATTGCGTTGATCCAGGGAGCTAGTCTGATTGCCGTATGTGGAGTCGGGAAGGAATTTTTTTCCCCAATGTGAAGCTTACTGTTGCCACATGGGTTTTTTTTGCCTTCCTCTGGATCAACATGTTAGGGCAAGTTAGGATAGGATATGGGTTGAACTAGATGGACTTAAAGTCTCCCTTCAACCCTAATTACTATGTTACTATGTTACTTCACTTACTCTGCCCTGGGATAACAGCCCTACCTGTGGAGGGCTATAACATCATTGCTGCACCACACCATCTGTCCCAGAGGATCTGTCTGCAGCGTCGGCTTACATCTTCATTGCTGAACACCACAGGTGGCGTCACGAATCATTCATCTATAAAACTTTATTCCCAACTCAACCCCTTTTACATGGGCGCCCAGGGCCACGGACCGGGCACCGCTGCTGTGACATTCCCATCTGAGAGACTGGCCCGGTACCGAGTACCCCACAGCCCTGGGTGTGAGGGCGTCCCAGATGCATCGGCCGTTAGCGTCACCCATGAACTAATATGGGATCGGCTTAATGGGACCTTTTTCATGCATCATTATGGGCCAGAGGGGATGGATCCGCGGAGAGGCGTCAGCCACAGATTACCCACAGACTAGGATGGCAGCTGGAGAAGTCAGCACTGTGATGCATGCCTCAGGGGCAGACACGGGAGGCGCAGCAAGAACAGGTCATCCTAATGCACATGTCTAGAGGTGGCAACGGGCCCCTGAGCGGCCGTACAGCTGCACCAGTGATATGTCCGCGCCCCTGACACATGGGCTCATTTGGTTTCCTCCATGATTGTGCTGCCATGTGTGTGCGGAGGGCCATGGTCGCCCCTGTGCGGTGTAGAGGATGTGCAGGCAGCTGGTGACGTCACTCAGGTACTGATGACGTCATGCAGCGTCAGAGCATGTATGGAGGGATAATGGGGGGCAGTGTGCCGGCGGCCACTCACTTGGTGTAATGCACTACCGGCTTGACAGTGATGAATGGCCGCAGCAGTGTCTGCGCTCTGCCCTCCCAGCACCACGGCGTCGGGTAGTAAGTTTCGGTCACCGCCGGGCAGCGCTGCTTCAGGAAGCGGCAGAAGGCTTCTCCCCCGGTCACCAGCTGCGGCTTCTGCAGACAAGAAGCGACAATGACACGATGCCGGCGGCGGGATGGCAGAGAGATGGGCGACAGTCTCTTACCTTGGCGATGACAGTAAGGTAGTAACAGGCATAGGCTGCGCCAAAGCCCAGCACCAAGGACAAGCCCACCCCGGAGCCGAACAGCCCCACCCGCACCTGGCTCTCCAGGTAGAGTGACAGCTCCCGTGTCAGGCCCTGCAGGCTGATGCTGCCCAGCATTGTGCGTCCTTCCGCTGTCACCCTTCTGCCACATGCAAAGGACACCGGGCGCGGATCACCACAAGCCGGTGGCTGCACTGGGATGGGGAGACTGTGCGAGGCTCCACCTCCGACCAATCAGCTGCTGGGAATCCTGAAATCTCCGCCCATTCTCCCGCCGCCTCCAATCAGCGTGGAGTAACTCTCCCAGTGTGGGCAATTAGTACCCGGCAGGAGCGGAGGAGCCTCGGACAAAAGAGCATCACCTCGTCCTGTCATGTCCTGCTGACGGCTGCTCCCCTCACAAGTGTGTGCTCGGCCTGGTGCCAGTCATGTGCCGCGGGCAAGGTAGCAGCCTGTACACAAGCAGCGTCTTCCTGCCTGCAGTCTTACCGCAGTCTCTTCTGTACTCAGCCATCCTTAGCGTCTTCTCAGCAGCGCTTATTGCTGAGACAGTAGGCGCCGGTACAGCGCTCCTGCCTCACCTGCAGCCGGTAACCCGCTCTGCTGCTAGTCAGGGCCGCCCAGCGCCTCTACAGCTTCTGTCATGGTGCCTCTCCTTGACCTATGTGAAAGTGGTGGTCACATGCCGGGTCCTGAGGGGCCCATCCTAGGGCTATGTGCACACAGCGGCTTTATCAGACGGACTCCGCCTGGAACCTGCTGAGAGCTGATGTATAAGGGGAACCTGACAGCTTATATACGAAGGGAACCTGACAGCTGATATATAAGGGAAACCTGACAGCTGATAAAGGGAACCTGACAGCTGATATATAAAGGAACCTGACAGCTTATATACAAAGGGAACCTGACAGCTTATATAAGAAGGGAACCTGACAGCTGATATATAAAGGAACCTGCCAGCTGGTATATAAGGGGAACCTGACAGCTGATATATAAGGGAAACCTGACAGCTGATAGATAAAGGAACCTGACAGCTGATATATAAGGGAAACCTGACAGCTGATAAAGGAACCTGACAGCTGATAGATAAAGGAACCTGACAGCTGTTATATAAGGGAAACCTGACAGCTGATATATAAAGGAACCTGACAGCTTATATACGAAGGGAACCTGACAGCTGATAAAGGGAACCTGACAGCTGATATATAAGGGAAACCTGACAGCTGATAAAGGGAACCTGATAGCTGATATATAAAGGAACCTGACAGCTTATATACGAAGGGAACCTGACAGCTGATAAAGGGAACCTGACAGCTGATATATAAGGGAAACCTGACAGCTGATAAAGGGAACCTGATAGCTGATATATAAAGGAACCTGACAGCTTATATACAAAGGGAACCTGACAGCTTATATAAGAAGGGAACCTGACAGCTGATATATAAAGGAACCTGCCAGCTGATATATAAGGGGGACCTGACAGCTTATATAAGAAGGGAACCTGACAGCTGATATATAAAGGAACCTGCCAGCTGGTATATAAGGGGAACCTGACAGCTGATATATAAGGGAAACCTGACAGCTGATAGATAAAGGAACCTGACAGCTGATATATAAGGGAAACCTGACAGCTGATAGATAAAGGAACCTGACAGCTGATAGATAAAGGAACCTGACAGCTTATATACGAAGGGAACCTGACAGCTGATATATAAGGGAAACCTGACAGCTTATAAAGGGAACCTGACAGCTGATATATAAAGGAACCTGACAGCTTATATACAAAGGGAACCTGACAGCTTATATAAGAAGGGAACCTGACAGCTGATATATAAAGGAACCTGCCAGCTGATATATAAGGGGGACCTGACAGCTTATATAAGAAGGGAACCTGACAGCTGATATATAAAGGAACCTGCCAGCTGGTATATAAGGGGAACCTGACAGCTGATATATAAGGGAAACCTGACAGCTGATAGATAAAGGAACCTGACAGCTGATATATAAGGGAAACCTGACAGCTGATAGATAAAGGAACTTGACAGCTGATAGATAAAGGAACCTGACAGCTGATATATAAGGGAAACCTGACAGCTGATATATAAAGGAACCTGACAGCTTATATACGAAGGGAACCTGACAGCTGATATATAAGGGAAACCTGACAGCTGATAAAGGAACCTGACAGCTGATATGTAAAGGGAACCTGACAGCTTATATAAGAAGGGAACCTGACAGCTGATATATAAGGGGAACCTGACAGCTGATATATAAGGGGAACCTGACAGCTGATATATAAGGGGAACCTGACAGCTGATAAAGGGAACCTGACAGCTGATAGATAAAGGGAACCTGACAGCTGATAGATAAAGGGAACCTGACAGCTTATATACGAAGGGAACCTGACAGCTGATATATAAGGGAAACCTGACAGCTGATAGATAAAGGAAACTGACAGCTTATATACAAAGGGAACCTGACAGCTTATATAAGAAGGGAACCTGACAGCTGATATATAAGGGGAACCTGACAGCTGATAGATAAGGGAAACCTGACAGCTGATAAAGGAACCTGACAGCTTATATACAAAGGAAACCTGACAGCTGATATATAAGGGGAACCTGACAGCTGATATATAAGGGGAACCTGACAGCTGATAGATAAGGGGAACCTGACAGCTGATAGATAAAGGGAACCTGACAGCTGATAGATAAAGGGAACCTGACATCTGATAGATAAAGGGAACCTGACAGCTTATATAAGAAGGGAACCTGACAGCTGATAGTTAAAGGAACCTGACAGCTTATAGATAAAGGGAACCTGACAGCTAATAGATAAAGGGAACCTGACAGCTGATAAAGGGAACCTGACAGCTTATATAGGAAGGGAACCTGACAGCTGATATATAAAGGAACCTGACAGCTTATATACAAAGGGAACCTGACAGCTGATAGATAAAGGGAACCAGACAGCTGATGTTTAAAGGGAACCTGACGGCTGATGTATAAAGGGAACCTGACAGCTGATGTATACGTGTAAGGAGGTCAAGGGCCTCGCCCTGTAAATAGTAATATTATTGTGTATTATCTGTGTGTTGTATGTATGTTGTGTGTTTGCGTCCACACATTAGTTAGTTATAGTATTGTATTAGAAAAGGGCCACTAGATGGGGGCACTGAGCTCAACTAGTGAGAAGGCTGTTAGGAGGGAACCTGAGAAGTGTGGCTAGTGAGAGACACAAAAAGAAGAGAGTTTTCCCTCCAAGAGTTAATTGAGCCGGGGTAGCTATACTGGACAGAAGTGAAGGACAGCGAATGCCTACAGCAGTAGCCAGTACGTAGTGGTACTGGAGGTCCTGCAGTTAGAGACTGGGAACTGTAGGATTAAGGAGATGGAAGGAGTCTCAGTGGTCAAGTCAGCTAGCAAGGAAGAGCTGAAGTGACAACCCAAGCCAGTCTATTGATTCCAGCCCATGACTAGAGTAGTGCAAGCCAGGCAGGTCCGTGGGAGAGCCCCCTGTGGTAGTAGCAGCTGGAGTACACGAGCTTTGCGGAGAGTCTAGTGAGCTGCGAACCTAGGACACGCACAGGAGCAACAGTGCCGTAAAGGGGTGAGCTGTAACGGATAAGTCAGGTACCTTCGTGGGCTGAAGTCGGGCTCTGGAAGAAGGGAAGTGTTCCGTGTTCATCGTGCTCCGTGTGGCGTGTCAGCTTGTCTGTGTGGTTCATACGTGTGAAGTGAAGGAAGAAGTAGCGTACTGCTGTAGATGAAGATGTATTGCTGTTACCGAGTAAAGAGTCCTGTAGCCGTTGTGGACGTGCTGTGCCCTGAAGAGAATAAAGTTGAACTGTTTAAGTTGTTTCCAGCCTCCGTCTGCAGTCATTTAAGTCCCCAAAGTGGACAGCATACTGGAGAAGAAACAGCCTCTGTGGGAGAGAGGGTCCCCGTCGACTGTCCGGGTCGGAACCAAGGGGACCATCACCTGGGTTCCGGGGGAAACTGTTTCTGGGGGACAGAGTTCGGGGACGGATCGTTGTGACAGACAGATGGGCTGGGGGAGGGACCAGTATAAAGGAGGAGGGGAATTCCTGGGACGATGAGTCAGCAGAACAACACAGAAGGAGCAGGAGATCGTGGGAGCGACTGAGAGCCAGAACGACTCACTAGAACCAGGAAGGAGGCCAGAGACAGGAAGGATACTTCCCCTGGACACCAGTGGGATGGCGCCGAGACGACCGTCCGAGAACCGCTGCCCCGCGTCGACCAGCGGCCGCCTTCTTCCAGCCCGCGGCTGCAGCCTGCCCGCGGTCATTCACGGCCGTTGGCGCCCCGCACCATCCCGCGGCCACTGCGGCCCCAGTTCAACCCGCGGCCGCTGCCGCCTCCCCTCAGCCCGCAGCTGCGGCCTACCTGCGGTCACCAGCGGCCGCTGCGGTCTTGCTCCAGCTCGCAGCTGAGGCCTGTTCCCCGCCACCTGCAGCCACCCTGTTCTCACCAGTGGCTGCGGCAAGTACAGTACCGCCGGCGGCCATCACTGTCCCACTCCGGTCTGCCGCAGGGGCCGGGCCTCTGCTGACCGTGGACTCCCTGTCGCAGCCGTTAGCTGCGCAGGTGGCCTGTCATTCGCCACCACACATCGCTGCTGCTTGCCCCAGGCCAGGGGCTGCGGCTCAACCGTCCAAGGACTAGGCCGGAGCCTGTGGGGCTTCAGTGTCATCAGCGCGCCGGAGTGCGTGGAGTCTTCATCAGTGCCTCAGCAACTGGGCCCAGCAACTACTACGCCGAAAGACCACCAACCCACCAAAGACCTGGTCACGCGGTGCCCAGTGGTATGGGCAGAGATCGAGGGCCGTGCCATGCGATGCCTAGTGGACACGGGAACGCAGGTTACGACCATGCCAGAGACTTATTTTCGGCAGCATTTTCCCGAAGCAGTGAGACCTCAGTGGGGGACAGTCATAAAGTTGGTAGCCGCCAACCAGCTACCAGTTCCTGTCGTCGGAGTAGTCTGGATGCAGATTTTGGTAAGCGGCAAACCACTCGGCCGCCGGGGAGTGGTCCTGACCCAGGGAGACACACACAGCAAACATCCGGTTATTCTGGGTATGAACATACTACGAGAGTTCGGCAACCTCCTCCTCAATGAACCCACACAAGTGACTCTGAGCCACTGGGGTTCTCGCATGGCCCCAGGGCTGGTCTTCCAGCGGTTGGTGCGGGAGGTGCGAGTGATCCAGGAGTGCCAGGAGGGTGAGGCGCTGGGCAAGGTCATCGCGCCGGCAGCCCCACCCGCTCGTGCTTCCTCCAGGGCAGACGGTGGTAGCTCTGCCGATCTGGGCCCCGATGCCACTGGAGGGCGTGGAGGTGCAGGTGGAACCATGTTACTTGGAGCGCCTGCACCCTGGCATACTGGTAGCCAGCTCCCTGGCCACAGTGCGGGAGGGGACCGTCCTGGTGCGCTGTGTCAACCTGGAAGTCCAAGATATTGCCCTGAACAGACTGCCGTATCCTCGACCCAGGAGAAAGGTCGAGTCATCCCGGAGAGAATGCGGGCTGAACTTTCTGGCCTAACGCCAGCCCAGCTTCTCCAAGTAGAGACACTTCTTGGACAATTTTACAGTGTCTTCGTCAGCCACGAGGATGACTTCGGATGTACCACGGCCATCACACATGGGATCCCACGGCAGGAGCGGCCTCCATCCAGGAGCGATATCGGCAAATACCACCGCCGCTATACCAGGAAGTGAAAACTCTTAACCCAAATGCTCCGGAAGGGGGTCATACAAGAAAGCCAAAGCCCTTGGGCGGCTCCTATTGTCCGGGTTCGGAAAAAAGATGGCACTTTGCGTTTTTGCGTGAATTATTGGAAGTTGAACGCCTGCACCATCAAGAATTCGTATCCACTGCCCCGCATAGAAGAGTCTCTGTCCACCCTGGGGAGCGCGACGTACTTTTCAACCCTTGACCTGGCCAGTGGGTCCTGGCAAGTGCCGATGTCAGAGGAAGACAGGGCCAAGACGGCATTCATCCTTCCCATGGGACTGTTCGAGTTCAATTGGATGCCGTTTGGACAGGCCATCGCCCCAGGAACTTTTCAGCGGTTGATGGAGCGGTGTCTAGGAGACCTCAACTTTGAAGCCACGTTGATATACCTGGACGATATTATCATCTATTCCGCCACGTTTGAGGACCACCTGAAGCGGTTGGGGCAGGTGCTCGGTCGGCTGCAGAAGTACGGGTTAAAGGTAAAGCCCCAGAAATGCCACCTGTTCCGCACCCAGATTGAATACCTGGGGCATACCGTCTCGGCAGAGGGCATCCGACCATCCCTGGAAAAGGTCGCTGCCATCCAGGGGTGGCCTACCCCCGAGAAGGTGAAGGACGTGCGGGCCTTCTTGGGGTTGGCCAGCTACTACCGTCGGTTTGTGAAGAATTTTGCACGCCGAGCTCGTGCTCTGCAAGACCTGCTGAAGGGGGCTCCCGCCGGGGCGAATGGGCGGAAGATCCAGTGGCAGCAACCACAAGAGGATGCGTTTCATGATCTCAAAGCTGCTCTCTCGGACGCCCCGGTATTGGCATATGCGGATTTCTCGTAACCATTCATCCTGCATACCGACGGGAGCCTCCAGGGATTAGGAGCTGTGTTGTCACAGGTGCAGGACGGCCGGGAGAAAGTGATCGCCTACGGTAGCCGGTCGCTGCACGACTCAGAACGCAACCCGGCAATTACAGCTCCTTTAAGTTCGAGCTCCTCGCGGTAGTGTGGGCAATGACGGAGCGATTTGCAGAGTACCTGGCGGGCTCCGAAGTGGTAGTGCGGACTGATAACAACCCATTAGCCCATTTGGAGAATGCCAAACTGGGGGCCCTAGAGCAGCGGTGGGTGGCTCGGATGGCCAAATTCAATTATAAGATCATCTACAAACAGGAAGCTGAAAACGTGCACGCTGACGCGCTCTCCAGAATCCGACACACCACCCCAGGAAGAAGTCGAGATGATGAATTAGAAGCAGACGAGACGCCGTTTGCCCTCACCACCGCCGCGCTTACAGTCAACAAGCAAGAAGCGCCTCATCCGGGACTCCTAGGAGGGATGCTGGAACAGACCCTTGACAAATGGATTCAGCAGCAACAGGAAGATACAGAAGTTCGACTCCTGCGCCGATGGGTGGCCACCGATAAATTGCCCACGGGCTCACAGAGACAGACTTTGACCCAAGATATGTTGCTGATGTTGCGCCAGTGGGAAAAACTAGTCATCAAAAAGGGGCTTTTATATCGAAAAGCCATGTCACGAACCACGTCAGCTACGATATGGCAGGTGATCGTGCCTGGAGCCCATCTCAACCAACTGGCCCGGGAAGCCCATGAAAAGGGGGCTCATTTTGGTGCTCAAAAGACTTTACTATGGTTGCAGCAGATAGCGTACCACCCACGCTTGCACGCTGCTGTAGAAGTTTGTCGAACCTGCCGCTCGTGCGAGCTCGCTAAACCCCCCGCGCAACGAGCCCCAGTGCAAACTATTGTAGCATCAGCCCCTCTGGAGCTTCTTACGGTGGACTATCTGACCATAAGTCCTGCCTATCAGGGGTATGAACATTGTCTTGCTATGGTGGACCATTTCACTAAGTTCGCCGTGGTCACCCCCACTCGAGACCAGACAGCGGAGTCGGCCGCCTATGCGATTTGTAAAAAATGTATTCAAGTGTACGGCTGCCCGCAACGAATACATTCGGACCAAGGAGCGTGCTTCCTAGGAAGAGTCATGGAAGAACTTCATCATCTCTATGGTATCGATAAGTCTCGGACTACACCATACCACCCGCAGGGAAACGGAGCCTGCGAACGATTCAATCGGACACTAATCCAATTGCTGAGTAGCCTGGAGAGCGACCGAAAGGCCCGCTGGCCTGAATACGTCCCTGAGCTGGTGTGGGTATATAATAACCGGGTGCACCGGGTGACTGGTTACACCCCCTACTCATTGCTGTTTGGACGGGAAGGCAAAGGAATCACGGAAGTGGAGTTAAGCCCGGAGGAACCTCTACCCTGGACCGGAGTATCCTCATGGGTCCGGAACCACCGGCACCGGCTGCAGACCCTCCACCGAATCGTCCATACAAAGCTCCAGGATCTAGAACACCCGGGGGGAGCGCTGCCCCCACCAATTGACATCCAGGCTGGGAATCGGGTACTCGTACTAGATCAACGCCCCAAAACAAGTTAGAACCACGGTAGGAGGAGAACCCGTATCGAGTGTTGCGCCGGATAAGCCCCGACGGGCCTGTGTATGAGATACAATCGGAAAGAGGCGGTGCACCTCTCACTCGTACTGTGCACCGAAATATGTTGCGCCCCTGTGCGTCCACTGATCCCACCTGCAGCCGCCCTGTTCTCACCAGTGGCCGCGGCAAGTACAGTACCGCCAGCGGCCATCACTGTCCCGCTTCGGTCCGCAGCAGGGGCCGGGCCTCTGCTGACCGCGGACTCCCCGTCGCAGCCGTTAGCTGTGCAGGTGGCCTGTCATTCACCACCACACATCGCTGCCGCTTGCCCCAGGCCAGGGGCTGCGGCCCAACCGTCCAAGGACTACGCCGGAGCCTGTGGGGCTCCAGTGTCATCAGCGCGCCGGAGTGAGCGAAGTCTTCGTCATCGCCTCAGCAACTGGGCGCAGCAACTACTACGCTGAAAGACCACCAACCCGAATGGACTTTATAATTAGGGACCCGTAGTCGGCCATACCGCGGCCCTATAGTGACCGGCTGTTGCCGAAAGTAGTCGTGTTCTACCCGTTTGTGTGTGCTTGTATAGAACCCCCTGCGAGGGCAACCCGTGTTACCCCTTTTGGTGATCAGGCTGGGACTGAGGAAAGTTCCCTCTGGTCTTATAAACGTTAATATAGAAAGCACCTAACTGTCTCACGACTCGTCACGGCATCCTGCGTACCTGCATACACCACACCTCCAGCACAGTGAGTACTGGAGCGGCCGCAGAAGCTATCCCCCGGCGGCCGTGGTATTACATACAGGAAACCTGATAGCTAATGTATAAAGAACCTGACAGCTGATATATACTGTAAAGGGAACCTGACAGCTGATGCATAGAGGGAATTTAAAGCTCATGTATAAAGATAACCTGAGAGCTGATATATGAAGGGAACTTGCTGATATACAGCGCTGGCAAAAATTAAGAGACCACTGCACAGTTTTATAAAAAATCAGCTCCTCTACATGTCTGACAGCCATTCCATTCCAGTGTCAGTTGAATTCCAACCAGAGTACACCTAATTCTACTTAATGTGCTTCTGATTAGGTGATCACCTTAACTAAATCTCATTTAACAAAGGAAAGTATAAAAAAAACCTGCTGTGTTGTTCACAATCCTCTTGTAATAGGACAAGCTTGATGGCAAAATACCGTATATACTTGTGTATAAGCCGAGATTTTCAGCCCATTTTTTTGGGCTGAAAGTCCCCCTCTCGGCTTATACACGAGTCATATATCTGGGGGTCGGAGGGGGAGCGGGGTATCAGAGATCATACTTACCTCCCCTGGCACGGTCTCTGCAGCTCCCCCGCTTCTCCACGGTCTCCCTTCCTGCCTTCAGCAGTCACATGGTACCGCTCATTAAACTCATGGATATGTGCATATTCATGAGTGTAATGAGCTGTACCTCGTGACCGCTGAAGGCAGGAAGGGAGACGGTGGAGAAGTGATGCTGCCGCTGCAGAGACTGCGCCAGGGGAGGTAAGTATAGCGATATTCACCTGTCCCCTGTCCATCGCTGCTCACCACTGTCTGCTGCATCCTCTGTCTGTGAGGTTTAGGCAGCAGGGGGTGCTGTGACGTGGTTAGTGCGCGCTGTGCCCTCTGCTGCCTGAACGTCACTGACAGACGACATGGCAAACAGTGGTGAGCAGCAATGGCCCCCAGACAGGTGAGGTCCTGAGCAGGAGAGGTGAGTATGGCATTTTTTTTTACAGCAGCATATGGGGGCATAATATATGGAGCATTTTATGGGGGTTAGCATATGGGGGCATATCCTACGGAGCAGCATATGGGGACATATTCTATGGAGCATGGAGCAGCATATGGGGGCATATTCTATGGAGCAGCATATGTGGCCATATCCTATGGGGCAGCATATGTGGGCATATCCTATGGAGCAGCATATGGGGGCATAATCTATGGAGTAGCATATGGGGGCATATCCTATGGGGCAGCATATGGGGGCATAATATATGGGGCAGCATATGCGGGCATATCATATGGAGCAGCATATGGGGGCATATTCTATGGTGCAGCATATGGGGGCATATCCTATGGGGCAGCATATGGGGGCATATTCTATGGAGCAGCATATGGGGGCATATCCTATGGGGCAGTATATGGGGGCATAATAATAATAATAATAATCTTTATTTACAGTCATATGTAAAAGTTTGGGCACCCCTATTAATGTTAACCTTTTTTCTTTATAACAATTTTGGTTTTTGCAACAGGTATTTCAGTTTCATATGTCTAATAACTGATGGACTCAGTTATATTTCTGGATTCAAATGAGGTTTATTGTACTAACAGAAAATGTGCAGTCTGCATTTAAACAAAATTTGACCGGTGCAAAAGTATGGGCACCCTTATCATTTTCTTGATTTGAACACTCCTAACTACTTTTTACTGACTTCCTGAAGAACTAAATTGGTTTTGTAACCTCATTGAGCTTTGAACTTCATAGCCAGGTGTATCAAATCATGAGAAAAGGTATTTAAAGTGGCCACTTGCAAGTAGTTCTCCTATTTGATTCTCCTATGAAGAGTGGCATCATGGGCTCCTCAAAACAACTCTCAAATGATCTGAAAACAAAGATTATTCAACATAGCTTTTCAGGGGAAGGATACAAAAAGTTGTCTCAGAGATTTAACCAGTCAGTTTCCACTGTGAGGAACATAGTAAGGAAATGGAAGAACACAGGTACAGTTCTTGTTAAGCCCAGAAGTGGCAGGCCAAGAAAAATATCAGAAAGGCAGAGAAGAAGAATGGTGAGAACAGTCAAGGACAATCCACAGACCACCTCCAAAGACCTGCAGCATCATCTTGCTGCAGATGGTGTCACTGTGCATCGGTCAACAATACAGCGCATGCATAACGCCTTTTTGTATGACCAAACAACTCAATCTTTGTTTCATCAGTTCACAGGACCTTCTTCCAAAATGTAACTGGCTTGTCCAAATGTGCTTTTGCATACCTCAGGCGACTCTGTTTGTGGCGTGCTTGCAGAAACGGCTTCTTTCGCATCACTCTCCCATACAGCTTCTCCTTGTGCAAAGTGCGCTGTATTGTTGACCGAAGCACAGTGACACCATCTGCAGCACGATGATGCTGCAGGTCTTTGGAGGTGGTCTGTGGATTGTCCTTGACTGAACTTAAAGTGACCATTCTTCTTCTCTGCCTTTCTGATATTTTTCTTGGCCTGCCACTTCTGGGCTTCACAAGAACTGTACCTGTGTTCTTCCATTTCCTTACTATGTTCCTCACAGTGGAAACTGACAGGTTAAATCTCTGAGACAACTTTTTGTATCCTTCCCCCTGAAAAGCTATGTTGAATAATCTTGGTTTTCAGATCATTTGAGAGTTGTTTTGAGGAGCCCATGATGCCACTCTTCATAGGAGAATCAAATAGGAGAACTACTTGCAAGTGGCCACTTTAAATACCTTTTCTCATGATTTGATACACCTGGCTATGAAGTTCAAAGCTCAATGAGGTCACAAAACCAATTTAGTGCTTCAGAAAGTCAGTAAAAAGTAGTTAGGAGTGTTCAAATCAAGAAAATGATAAGGGTGCCCATACTTTTGCACCGGTCAAATTTTGTTTAAATGCAGATTGCACATTTTCTGTTAGTACAATAAACCTCATTTGAATCCAGAAATATAACTGAGTCCATCAGTTATTAGATATATGAAACTGAAATACCTGTTGCAAAAACCAAAATTGTTATAAAGAAAAAAGGTTAACATTAATAGGGGTGCCCAAACTTTTACATATGACTGTATATAGCACCAACATATTCCGCAGCGCTTTACAGTTTAACAGTTTCAAAACACAAGTCATAAGTAACAACGTTAACAATACAATAATTAAAGCAAAATAAGACGAAATAAGACAACCCTGCTCGTGAGAGCTTACAAGCTACAGTGAGGTGAGGGAGATACAAAGTACAGGTGTGTATTTACAATTGTATATTTACAATGAAGGTCCAGCCATCTTGAGGGAGTGATGGATGGATGGAGATAGTGAATGGGCTACACACGCACACTTACACATAGAATGACTTTGATTAGTGAACATGATAAGCCGCTCTGAACAAATGTGTTTTGAGGGAGCGCCTAAAACTATGCAAATTGTGGTTAGTCCTAATTTCTTGGGGTAGAGCATTCCAGAGGATAGGAGCAGCACGGGAGAAGTCTTGGAGTCGGGAGTGGGAGGTACGGATTAGTGCAGAGGTTAGTCGAAAGTCGTTTGCAAAGCGCAGCGATTGGCTAGGCCGATAGACAGAAATGAGGGAGGAGATGTAGGGGGGTGCCGCACCGTGGAGAGCTTTGTGGGTGAGAACAAGTACTTTGAGTTGGATCCTATAATGAATGGGCAGCCAGTGTAATGACTGACGAAGAGCGGACATGTCCAAGTACCGATTAGCCAGATGGACGACCCTGGCTGCTGCATTAAGTATGGACTGGAGAGGGGTTAGTCGAGTGACGGGGAGGCCAATTAATACAGCGTTGCAGTAATCCAGGCGGGAGTGGATCAATGCTACAGTGAGGGTTTTTGTTGTTTCCATGGTGAGAAAAGGGCAGATTCTAGAGATGTTCTTTAGGTGTAAGTGGCAAGAGCGGGCAAGAGATTGTATATGGGATGTGAAGGAGAGATTGGTGTCAAACATAACACCCAGACAGCGCGCCTGCTGCCGGGGTGTTATTGTGGTACCACCCACGGAGAGGGAAATGTCAGATCTAGGGAGGTTAGTAGATGGCGGTAGCAGAAGAAGACTATGGGGCAGCATATGAGGGCATAGTCTATGGGGCAGCATATGGGGGCATACTCTATGGGGCAGCATATGGGGGCATATTCTATGGGGCAGCATATGGGCGCATAGTCTATGGAGCATCTTATGGGGCATAATCTATGGAGCATTTTATGGGGGGCATAATCTATGGAGCATCTTATGGGGGCATAATCTATAGAGCATCTTATGGGGCATAATCTATGGAGCATTTTATGGGGGAATAATCTATGGAGCATCTTATGGAGCCATAACCTTTATGGAGCATTATATGGGGCATATTATTCTATGGAGCATCTTGTGGGGACATTATTAACCTTTGTGCAGCATTATATGGGGTGTATTTTGTATGGAGCATCTTATGGAGCCCATCATGAACTGTATGGAGCATTATATGGGGCTCCTGATTCAATATGGATATTCAAAAACATTTAACCTACTGATGTCTCAATTAATTTTACTTTTATTGGTATCTTTTTATCTTTGAAATTTACCAGCAGCTGCTTCATTTTCCACCCTAGGCTTATACGCGAGTCATTAAGTTTTCCCAGTTTTTTGTGGCAAAATTAGAGGGGTCGGCTTATACATGGGTCGGCTTATACACGAGTATATACGGTAAGTGCTAGTAATATCCCAAAAGTAATAGGAATGAAAAAATAACTTTTAACCATGCCTAAGGAGTTGAAAAGAAAAGTTTTCAGTGAGGAAAAGAAGGACTCAATTCTGGCTTTACTAGCAGAGGGACACAGTGAGCGTCATGTTGCCTCCATCCTTAACCCCTTTACTCCCAAGGGTGGTTTGCATGTTAATGACCAGGCCAATTTTTACAATTCTGACCACTGACCCTTTATGAGGTAATAACTCTGGAACGCTTCCATGGATCCCGGTGATTCTGACATTGTTTTCTTGTGAGATATTGTACTTCATAATAGTGGTAAAATGTATTTGATATGACTTGCTCATTTGTGAAAAAAAATGGAAATTTGGCGAAAATTTTTAAAAATTTGCAATTTTCCAACTTTGAATTTTCATGCCGTTAAATCACAGAGAAATGTCACACAAAATACTTAATAAGTAATATTTCCCCACATGTCTACTTTACATCAGCACAATTTTGGAACCAAATTTTTTTTTGTTAGGAAGTTACAATGGTTAAAGGTTGACCAGCCATTTCTCATTTTTACAACACCGTTTTTTTTTAGGGACCACATCACATTTGAAGTCAAATTTGAAGATAGAAAATACCCAAAAAGTGACACCATTCTAAAAACTGCAAACCTGAATAAGTTTATTAACCCTTCAGGTGCTTCACAGGAATTATTGGAATGTTTAAAAAAAAAAAAAACATTTCACTTTTTTTCCCAAAAATTTTACTTCAGATACAATTTTTTTTTATTTTACCAAGGGTAACAGGAGAAATTGGACCCAAAAGTTGTTGAACAATTTGTCCTGAGTACGCTGATATCCCATAAATGCTTGTAAACCACTGTTTGGGAGCATGGCAGAGCTTGGAAGGGAAGGAGCGCCGTTTGACTTTTCAATGCAAAATTGTCTGGAATTGAGATCGGACGCCATGTCGCGTTTGGAGAGCCCCTGATGTGCCTAAACAGTGGAAACTCCCCACAAATGACACTATTTTGGAAAGTAGACCCCCTAAAGAACTTATCTAGATGTGTAGAGAGCACTTTGAACCACTAAGTGCTTCACAGAAGTTTATAATGTAGAGCCGTAAAAATAACAAATCTTATTTTTTTCACAAAAATGATCTTTTCTCCCCCAATTTTTTATTTTCCCAAGGGCAACAGGAGAAGTTGGACCCCAAAAGTTGGTGTGCAATTTGTCCTGAGTATGCTGATATGCCATATGTGGGGGTAAACCACTGGTTGGGCGCATGTCAGAGCTTGGAAGGGAAGGAGCGCCGTTTGACTTTTCAAACATGCTATATAAGCTGTCAGCACTGCACTCTGTGCACACTGATCTCAGAGACTTCCTGACATGCACTGCACATGACAGGAAGTCTCTCTGCTCTGGTAACCCGGATGTCGTCATGACGACATCGGGTTAACATAGGAGCGATCGGGACCCCGCATCATGCCGCGGGGTCTCTGGCCCGGGAACACTGCGATCATGTTTGATCGTAGTGTTCCGGGGGTTAAAGTGTCGGGAGCAGTCCATGACCGCTCCAGGCACTTAGTGCCGGGTGTCAGCTGTGAGAATCAGCTGACACCCGGCCGCTATCAGCCGCGCTCTCCCCATGAGCGCGGCTGATCGCACATGACGTACTATCGCGTCCATGAGCATAGGGGCCCAGGGCACATGGACGGTATAGTACGTCTGATGTCAGAAAGGGGTTAAAATGTCTAGATTGGTAGTCCATTACCACTATGTCAAGCAGCAAGTCATTGGGGACAACAAAGCTACAGACCGGCAGAGGGCGAAAACAACTCTCCACTGACCGTCATCTTATTCGAGTGTCACTCAGCAGCCGCAGGATGACATCAAGTGACCTACAAAAGGAATGGCAAATGGCAGCTGGGGTGAAGTGCACGGCAAGACATGTAAAAGCAGAAAAAAGCCTTTCATCAATGAGAAGCAAAGGAGAGCCAGTCTTGCACCCACTGTGAAATTTGGTGGAGGATCAGTGATGATCTGGGGATGATTCAGCAAGGCTGGAATTGGGCAGGCTAATCTTTGCGAAGGACATATGAATCAAGCCACATACAAGATTATCCTGGAAAAACAGTTGATTACTTCTGCTCAGACAATGTTCCCCAACTCTGAGGACTGTTTTTTCCAGCAGGACAATGCACCATGCCACACAGCTAGGTCAATCAATGTATGGATGAAGGACCACCACATCAAATCCCTGTCATGGCCAGCCCAATCTCCAGACCTGAAACCCAGGTCACAAGCCATCAAACAAAGAAGAACTGCTTACATTTTTGTACCAGGAGTGGCATAAGGTCACCCAAAAGCAGTGTGAAAGACTGGGGGAAAGCATGCCAAGACACATGAAAGCTGTGATTAAAAATCATGGATATTCCACAAAATATTGATTTCTGAACTCTTCCTGAGTTGAAACATTAGTATTGTTGTTTCTAAATTATTATGAACTTGTTTCATTGGCATTATTTGAGGTCTGCAAGCACTGCATTTTTTTGTTATTTTGACCATTTCTCATTTTCTGAAAATAAATACAATATTTATTGCTTAGAAATTCGGAGACATGTTGTCAGTAGTTTATAGAATAAAAGAGCAATTTACATTTTACTGAAAAATATACCTATAAAGAGAAATATCAGACAAACTGAAAATTTTGCAGTGGTCTCTTAATTTTTGACAGAGCTGTATAAAGGGACCCCGACAGCTGATATATAAAGGGACCCCTTGACCTACGAATCTTTTGTGCTGCTTCAGTCCCCGGCAGCTTTTAAAATGATGAAATATGATGCACGTCAAAGGTGCTCACATAGGATACAATTTCGTAATCATGTAGAAAAACAATATCTGGGACTCTTCAGAGTGCCAGATATTGTTTTTCTAGCTTTCAAACTATGTTTTTCCCTGAAATGCTGCAGAATTTAACCCCTTCCTGACATCCGACGTACTATCCCGTCCACGGTACCCGGGCCCGTATGACCGTGGACGGGATAGTACGTCTACCGCGATCAGCGGCGCCCACGTGGTGAGCGCCGCTGATCGCGGCCGGGTGTCAGCTGATTATCACAGCTGACACCCGGCACTATGTGTCAGGGGCGGTCACGGACCGCCCCCGACACGTTAACCCCTTGCACACCGCGATCAAACATGATCGCGGTGTACCGGGAGTTAAAGGGAAGCATCGGCAGGGAGGGGGCTCCCTCCATGCTTCCCTGAGCCCCCCACGGCAGCGCAATGTGCAGCGCTGCTGCGGGGGGCTCCTATCCTCCAGGCCCCCGAATCCAAGATGGCGACGGGGGCCTTCGGGGACCTGAGGAAGCTGGCTTCCTCAGTGCCTGCAAAGCGCAGGCAAGAGGAAGTCTGCTTCAATGCCTGTGACAGATTGCTGATCTGTCACAGTGATCTGTGATGTGACAAATCAGCGATCTGTCACAGGACAGTGATGTCCCACCTGGGACTATGTAATAAAGTAAAAAAAAAATTAAAAAAAAATGTAAAAATAAATTTAAAAAAATCGCCAAATAAATTAGTAAAAAAAAAAAAAAATATTCCCCAATAAATTCATTTTTTGAAAATAATAAAAAAAAAAACCAATAAAAGTACACATATTAGGTATCGCCGCGTCCGTAATGACCTGCCCTATAAAACTGTCCCATTAGTTAACCCTTTTAGCGAACCCCTTAAAAAATAAAAATAAAAAACGAAGCAAAAAATAATGATTTATTATCATACCGCCAAACAAAAAGTGTAATAACGCGCGATCAAAAAGACGCATATAAATATCCATGGTACCGCTGAAAACGTCATCTTGTCCCGCAAAAAACGAGCCACCACACAGCATCATCAGCGAAAAAATAAAAAAGTTATAGCTCACAGAATAAAGCGATGCAAAAATAATTATTTTTTATATAAAATAGTTTTCATTGCATAAACCGACAAAAACATAAAAAAACGACCTAAATGAGGTATCGCTGTAACCGTACTGACCCGAAGAATAAAACCGCCTTATCAATTTTACCGCACGCGGAACGGTGTAAACGCACCCCCCCAAAAGAAATTCATGAAACGCTGGTTTTTGTTCATTCTGCGTCCCAAAAATAGGAATAAAAAGCGATCAAAAAATGTCACGTGCCCGAAAATGGTACCAATAAAAACGTCAACTCGTCCCGCAAAAAATAAGACCTCACATGACTCAGTGGGTCAAAATACGGAAAAATTATAGCTCTCAAAATGTGGTGATGCAAAAACTATTTTTACAATAAAAAGCGTCTTTTAGCGTGTGACAGCCGCCAAAAATAAAAACCGCCATAAATAGTAAATCAACCCCCCGTTATCACCCCCTTAGTTAGGGAAAAATAATAAAACTAAAAAAAAGTATTTATCTCCATTTTCCCGTTAGGGTAAGGCTGTGTGCACACGCTGCGGATTAGGTGCGGATTCATCCGCACGGATTTTGTAAAATCCGCAGGTGAAACCGCAGGTCAAAAGACCTGCGGTTTTACCTGCAGATTGCTCTGCGGTTTTGTCCTGCGGTTTTTCATCTCCTCAATAGAGGAGATGGCAAACCGCAGGAGAATCCGCAGAAAGAATTGACATGTCAATTCTTTCTGCGGATTGAAAACCGCAGATAATCCGCGCGGAAAATTCCGCACCGTCTGCACTGCGGTTTTTGATTCCCATAGGGAATCATGGTACTGGGGTCCGCAGCAGCCAAAACCGCTGCGGAACCGCAGCAAAATCCGCAGCGTGTGCACACAGCCTTAGGGTTAGGGCTAGGGTTAGGGCTAGGGTTAGGGCTAGGGTTAGGGCTAGGGTTAGGGCTAGGGTTAGGGCTCAGATTAGGGTTAGGGGTGTGTTGGGGTTAGGGTTGGAGTTATAATTGGGGGTTTCCACTGTTTGGGCACATCAGGGGCTCTCCAAATGCAACATGGCGTCTGATCTCAATTCCAGCCAATTCTGAGTTGAAAAAGTCAAATGGTGCTCCTTCCCTTCCAAGCTCTGCCATGCGCCCAAACAGTGTTTTACCCCCACATGTAGGGAATCAGCCTACTCAGGACAAATTGCAAAACAATTTTTGGGGTCCAATTTCTCCTGTTACCCTTAGGAAAATAAAAAATTGGGGGCAAAAATATCATTTTTGTGGAAAAAAATTATTTTTTTATTTTCACGTCCGAGTGTTATAAACTTCTGTGAAGCACTTGGGGGTTCAAAGTGCTCACCACACATCTAGATAAGTTCCGTGGGGGGTCTAGTGTCCAAAATGGGGTCACTTGTGGGGAGTTTCAATAGTTTAGGTACATCAGGGGCTCTCCAAACGCACATGACACCCGCAGACCATTCCATCAAAGTCTGCATTCCAAAACGTCACTGCTTCCCTTCCGAGCCCCGACGTGTGTCCATACAGTAGTTTTCTCCCACATATGGGGTGTCAGCGTACTCAGGCCAAATTGGACAACAACTTTTGGGGTCCAATTTCTCCTGTTACCCTTGGGAAAATGAAAAAATTGCGGACTAATTGATCATGTTTCTGGAAAAAATACGATTTTTTTATTTTCATGCCCTGGCATTATAAACTTCTGTGAAGACCTTGGGGGTTCAAAGTGCTCACCTCACATCTAGATAAGTTCCTTAGTGGGTCTAGTTTTCAAAATGGGTGTCATTTGTGGGGGGTTTCCACTGTTTAGGTACATTAGGGGCTCTCCAAAGGCAACATGACACCCGCAGACCATTCCATCAAAGTCTGCATACCAAAACGTCACTACTTCCCTTCCGAGCCCCGACGTGTGCCCATACAGTAGTTTTCTCCCACATATGGGGTATCAGCATACTCAGGACAAATTGGACAACAACTTTTGGGGTCCAATTTCTCCTGGTACCCTTGGGAAAATAAAAAAATGGTGACTAAAAGATCATGTTTGTGGAAAAAATACGAATTATTTATTTTCACGCCCGGGCATTATAAACTTCTGTGAAGCACTGGGGGGGTCAAAGTGCTCAACACACATCTAGATAAGTTCCTTAGGGGGTCTAGTTTCCAAAATGGTGTCATTTGTGGGGGGTTTCCACTGTTTTGGTACATCAGGAGTTTTCCAAACGCGACATGGTGTCCGATCTCAATTCCAGCCAAAAACGTCAAATGGCGCTGCTTCCCTTCCGAGCTCTGCCATGCGCCCAAATAGTGGTTTACCCCCACATGTGGGGTATCAGCGTACTCAGAACAAATTGCACAATAACTTTTACAGTCCTGTTACCCTTGGAAAAATAAGAATTGAGGGTGAAAAGATCATTTTTGTGGAAAAAATATGATTTTTTAACTGTATGGCTTTATGTTATAAACTTCTGTGAAGCCCATGGGGGTTCAAAGTTCTCACCACACATCTAGATAAGTTCCTTAGGGGGTCTAGTTTCCAAAATGGTGTCATTTGTGGGGGATTTCCACTGTTTTGGTACATCAGGGGTTTTCCAAATGCGACATGGTGTCCGATCTCAAATCCAGCCAAAAACGTCAAATGGCGCTGCTTCCCTTCCGAGCTCTGCATGCGCCCAAATAGTGGTTTACCCCCACATGTGGGGTATCAGCATACTCAGGACAAATTGCACAATAACTTTTAGGGTCCTGTTACCCTTGGAAAAATAAGAATTGAGGGTGAAAAGATCATTTTTGTGGAAAAAATATGATTTTTTAATTGTATGGCTGTATGTTATAAACTTCTGTGAAGCCCATGGGGGTTCAAAGTTCTCACCACACATCTAGATAAGTTCCTTAGGGGGTCTAGTTTCCAAAATGGTGTCATTTGTGGGGGGTTTCCACTGTTTTGGTACATCAGGGGTTTTCCAAACGTGACATGGTGTCCGATCTCAATTCCAGCCAAAAACGTCAAATGGCATTGCTTCCCTTCCGAGCTCTGCCATGCGCCCAAATAGTGGTTTACCCCCACATGTGGGGTATCAGCGTACTCAGGACAAATTGCACAATAACTTTTAGGGTCCTGTTACCCTTGGGAAAATAAAAATTGGGGTGAAAAGATCATTTTTGTGGAAAAAATATGATTTTTTAATTGTACCGCTGTACGTTATAAACTTCTGTAAAGCCCTTGTGGGTTCAAAGTTCTCACCACATATCTAGATAAGTTCCTTGGGGGGTCTAGTTTCCAAAATGGGGTCACTTGTAGGGGGTTTCCACTGTTTAGGTACATCAGGGACTCTCCAAACGTGACATGGCGTCCGATCTGAATTCCAGCCAATTTTGCATTGAAAAAGTCAAACGGCGCTCCTTCCATTCTGAGCTCTGCCATGCGCCGAAACAGTCGTTCCCCCCCACAAATCAGGTATCAGCGTACTCAGGACAAATTGCACAATAACTTTTGCAGTCTAATTTCTCCTGTTACCCTTGGTAAAATAAAAAAAATTGAACCTGAAGTATTTTTTTTGTGAAAAAAAGTTAGATGTTCATTTCTTTTTAAATATTCAAAAAAATTCCTGTGACGCACCTAATGGGTTAATAAACTTCTTGAATGTGGTTTTGAGCACCTTAAGGGGTTCAGTTTTTAGAATGGTGTCACTTTTGGGTATTTTCTATCATATAGACCCCTCAAAGTGGCTTCAAATGTGATGTGGTCCTAAAAATAAAATGGTGTTGTAAAAATGAGAAATCGCTGGTCAACTTTTAACCCTTATAACTTCCTAACAAAAAAAAATTTTGGTTCCAAAATTGTGCTGATGTAAAGTAAACATGTGGGAAATGTTACTTATCAAGTTTTTTGTGTGCCGTATCTCTGTGATTTAAGGGCATAAAAATTCAAAGTTGGAAAATTGCGAAATTTTCAAAATTTTTGCCAAATTTCCATTTTTTTCACAAATAAACGCAAGTTATTTGAATGAAATTTTACCACTAACATGAAGTACAATATGTCACGAGAAAACAATGTCAGAATCACTGGGATCAATGGAAGTGTTCCAGAGTTATGACCTCATAAAGGTACAGTGGTCAGAATTGTAAAAATTGGCCCGGTCATGAACGTGCAAACCACCCTTGGGGTGAAGGGGTTAAGGACCAAACATACATGGCTGGAATGATACATCCAGTGCTGATACATGATACCTGTGGCTTGGGCATCATGTATCAGCTGTCAGGCTCCCTTTAAAATGGCTATGTACATGTTTAGTCTTTTGTCACTTTTAACGCTTTAGGTTTTGGACACTGTGAAGTGGTTCTAAGAAATAATATGTTCATTCTTCGAGTGGCTTTCTATAAGATACAGCTCTCTAGTTATAGTATAAATTATAGAATAAAGACACCTTGAGCATAACCGCCAGCTAAGTCACATCAGAAAAAGGACCACTGGCTTTTTCCTGAAGCAGCTTTGCATAGGAAAGTCTCAGCAGATCCATCAGTGTCTTAAAAATGTCATGTGCACATGCCTAAGGTATATACATTGGCTTGGAGCGGTTTGGATCAGCCCCTCATTCTGGGCTAATCCAAACAGCTTCAAGCCAACGTAAATACCTTAGAGAGCTTCAATAAGGCATGCGGGCCGTTTGGGAGACAAGCCAGCAGTGGAAGAGTGGTGTGTAAAAACATTTCTAATAATACCGTTTGTATATTTATAAGTTTGTTTATAGGTATGTCTGTATATATGGCTTCAAATTTGCCTGTATTTGTATATACAGTGGGTATGGAAAGTATTCAGACCCCTTTAAATTTTTCACTTTTTGTTTCATTGAAGCCATTTGGTAAATTCAAAAAAGTTCATTTTTTTCTCATTAATGAACATTCTGCACCCCATCTTGACTGCAAAAAAAAAACAGAAATGTAGAAATTTTTGCAAATTTCTTAAAAAAGAAAAACTGAAATATCACAAGGTCATAAGTATTCAGACCCTTTGCTCAGACACTCATATTTAAGTCACATGCTGTCCATTTCCTTGTGATCCTCCTTGAGATGGTTCTACTCCATTGGTGTCCAGCTGTGTTTAATTAAACTGATAGGACTTGATTTGTAAAGGCACAGACCTGTCTATATAAGACCTCACAGCTCACAGTGCATGTCAGACCAAATGAGAATCATGAGGTCAAAGGAACTGGCCAAGGAGCTCAGAGACAGAATTGTGGCAAGGCACAGATCTGGCCAAGGTTACAAAAGTATTTCTGCAGTACTCAAGGTTCCAAAGAGCACAGTGGCCTCCATAATCCTTAAATGGAAGAAGTTTGGGACCACCAGATGTCTTCCTAGACCAGGCTGTACATCCTGAGCAATCGTGGGAGAAGAACCTTGGTGAGAGAGGTAAAGATAAACCCCAAGATCACTGTGGCTGAGCTCCAGAGATGCAGTAGGGAGATGGGAGAAAGTTCCACAAAGTCACCTATCACTGCAGCCCTCCACCAGTCGGGCCTTTATGACAGAGTGGTTGGATGGAAGCCTCTCCTCAGTGCAATACATATGAAAGCCCGCATAGAGTTTGCTAAAAAACACATCAAGGACTCCCAAACTATGAGAAAGAGTCTCTGATGAGATAGAGATAGAAGTTTTTGGTGAAAATTCTAAGCGGTATGTGTGGAGAAAACCAGGCACTGCTCATCATCTGCCCAATACAATCCCAACAGTGAAACATGTTGTTGGCAGCACCATAATATCGGAGTGTTTTTCAGCTGCAGGGACAGGACGACTGTTTGCAATTGAAGGAAACATAAATGTGGCCAAGTACAGAGATATCCTGGATGAAAACCTATTCCAGAGTGTTCTGGACCTCAGATTTGGCTGAAGGTTCACCTTCCAACAAGACCATGACCCTAAGCACACAGCTAAAATAACAAAGGAGTGACTTCAAAACAACTCTTTGACCATTCTTGACTGGCCCAGCCAGAGCCCTGACTGAAACCCAATTGAGCATCTCTGGAGAGACCTGAAAATGGCTGTCCACCAACGTTCACCATCCAACCTCACAGGCCTGGAGAGAATCTACAAGGACAACATAGAAAAAGATTTTCCAGCGTCTCCAGGAGATAAAATAACAATTGCTTTATTGAAAATATAAAATCTTCTTACCATCAAGTAAAAACAACATAAAGAGGCATATGGAGGGGAGCACTTTCCTACGCGTTTCACCCTGAAAGGGCTTAATCATGGAATGACCATTCTCTTTGACCATTCTTGACTGGCCCAGCCAGATCCCTGACTGAAACCCAATTGAGCATCTCTGGAGAGACCTGAAAATGGCTGTCCACCAACGTTCACCATCCAACCTCACAGGCCTGGAGAGAATCTACAAGGAAGAATTGCAGAAGATCCCCAAATCCAGGTGTGAAAAACTTGTTGCATCATTCCCAAGAAGGTTCATGGCTGTACTAGCTCAAAAGGGTGCTTCTACTCAATACTGTGCAAAGGGTCTGAATACTTATGACCATGTGATATTTCAGCTTTTCTTTTTTAATACATTTGAAAAAATTTCTATATTTCTGTATTTTTTTCAGTCAAGATGGGGTGCAGCGTGGACATTAACCCCTTTACCCCCAAGGGTGGTTTACATGTTAATGACCAAGCCAATTTTTACAATTCTGACCACTATCCCTTTATGAGGTAACAACTCTGGAACGCTTCCATGGATCCTGGTGATTCTGACATTGTTTTCTCGTGACATATTGTACTTCATGATAGTGGTAAAAAAATTTTAATATGACTTGCGTTTATTTGTGAAAAAAAAAACAGAAATGTGGCGAAAACTTTAACTTTTTTTTTACAAAAAATGTACTTCAGATCCCATTTTTTTTTATTTTATCAAGGTTAACAGGAGAAATTGAACTCCAAAAGTTGTTGTACAATTTGTCCTGAGTATGGTGACACCCCATATATTCAGGTAAACCACTGTTTGGCCGCAGGGCCGCCATCAGGGCATTACTGCCCTGATTGGCGTATGGGGCCTGGTGGGCAGAGGGGGCACGCATCGGGCCCGGTCTCCTCTGCTCACTGGGCCCCTACCGGCACGTAAACCGGGCCCTTAGCGTGGCGCTGCGGCCAGCTAAACGCTATTGACATGCGGGCCCGCTGGCCCGCACGTCAATAGTTAACAGACACCAGCCAATCGGAGGCTGGCAGCTGACGTCAGCCGCAGTGCGCACATCGCCGGCGTCTGACGTCACTGTCAGTCGCCGGCAAGTGCGCGCTTCAGCAGCGTGGAGGGACAGAGCCTCGCCGCTGGAGCGCGGCCAGGTAAGAGGAACTTTTTTTTTCTTTTTTGAGAGCGGCGATCCGGGGGCCCGGGGCAAACTGTGAGACGGGGCAGAATGCTGGACGCTGGGGGGTAGAATGCTGGACGCTGGGGGCAGAATGCTGGACGCTGGGGGCAGAATGCTGGATGCTGGGGGCAGAGAGCTGGACGCTGGGGGCAGAATGCTGGACGCTGGGGACAGAATGTTGGATGCTGGGGCAGAATGCTGGATGCTGGGGCAGAATGCTGGACATGGGGCAGAATGCTGGACATGGGGCAGAATGCTGGACACTGAGGCAGAATGCTGGACACTGAGGCAGAATGCTGGACACTGGGGCAGAATACTGGACGCTGGGGGCAGAATGCTGGACGCTGGGGGCAGAGTGCTGGATGCTAGGGCAGAATGCTGGTAGCTGGAGGCAGAATGCTGGTAGCTGGGGGCAGAATGCCGGACACTGGGGCAGAATGCTGGACGCTGGGGAAGAATGCAGACATGGGGGAAGAATGCTGGATGCTGGGGCAGAATGCTGGACACTGGGGCAGAATGCTGGACACTTGGGCAGAGTGCAGACACGAGGGTAGAATTCTGGATGCTGGGGCAGAATGCTGGATGCTGGGGGCAGAATGCTGGATGCTGGGGGCAGAATGCTGGACACTGAGGCAGAATGCAGACATAGGGGCAGAATGCTGGACGCTGGGGCAGAATGCTGGACGCTGGGGCAGAATTCAGACATGGGGCAGAATGCTGGAAAACTGGGGCAGAATGCAGGGGCAGAGTGCAGACACGGGGTAGAATGCTGGACGCTGGGGCAGAATACAGACACAGGGGTAGAATGCTGGATACGGGGGTAGAATGCTGGATGCTGGGGCAGAATGCTGGATGTTGGGGCAGAATGCTGGACATGGGGCAGAATGCTGGATGCTGGGGCAGAATGCAGACATGGGAGCAGATTTCTGGACACTGGGGCAGAATGCTGGACGCTGGGGCAGAATTCTGGACACTGGGACAGAATGTGACCGTGAGAAACAGGAGGGGGCGGAATGTGACAGTAAGACACAGTAGGGGGCAGAATACGACACACGGGGCATGATTGGAGACATGGGGCAGAATGGAGATACGGGGCATGATTGGAGACAGATGGGGCAGGGTTAGAGACAGATCACACAGGATCATGGGGCAGGATGGATACGATGGAGACAGATGGGGCGAGATGGGGAGATCATAGGGGGCAGAATGGATACTCATGAGGGTGGAATGGGAGAACATATGGCTGAAGCCAGGAATGAGACACATGGGGGGTCAGGATGGGGGATATTATTACCATAGGGGCTAATTAAGGGATACTATTACTGCAGTGATGTATTTAATTTTTTGAGTATACTGTTTTAAATGGGGGGGCGGTCCTGTTACTGTGCAGAGCGACACTATGTCACCTTTTTTTCTTCATGTGGTGTAATGTAGAAGTTGGGAAAAAGTAAGTAATGTGTTCTGCAAGCTGTGCTCTAGATAACTGTGTTATTTCCTACAGAGATGAGCCCTGGCTGGAAGACATGATGGCGATCTGTGCTGAATGAAAGATGAAAAGCAAGGATGAAGGACTTCACCTAGAGACATCACTGGTGAGTTAGTGTGTTACCTATACACTGACACTATATACTGTATACTATATACAGAGGTCCTGTGTATAATGTCACCAGTGATCACTGTGTTACCTGTACCTTATATAGAGAGCTCCTGTGTATAATGTCATTGATCACTATATTACCTGTACACAGACACTGCATACTAAGTACAGATCTCCTGTGTATATTGGCACTTATGGTGATAGCATTATGTTTTTTTATTAATGACAAGTATTGTAGTATTCAGTCACCATGTGGTGTTAATATGTGGTCTGGGCATGGTGCGGTGGTATTTGTCCCTTGTACGTGCTATTATTTGGTCACTTTGTGGTGGTAATATGTGGTCTGGTCATGTGGTATTTGTTCCTTCTATGTGATATTATTCGGTCACTATGGTAGTAATATGTGGTCTGGTCATGGTGTGGCGGTATTTGTTCCTTGTATGTGGTATTATAGGTCTCTATGTGGTGGTAATATGTGATCTGGACATGGTGGAGTTTTTCCAAGAGAGCGGTGGGACTGTGGACAGTTCGAGGGGTGGAGGTGGGGCTGAGTGGAGCCTGGGCGGAGTCTCAAGGGGGCCCCAAAAATGTTGCCAGTATGGGGCCCCAAATTCCTAGTGGCAGCCCTGTTTGGGCGCATGGCAGAGCTCGGAATGGAAGGAGTGTCGTTTGACTTTTCAATGCAAAATTGGCTGGAATTGAGATTGGACACCATGTCGCATTTGGATAGCCCATTTTGGAAACTAGACCCCCCAAGGAACTTATCTAGATGTGTGGTGAGAACTTTGAACCCTCAGGTGTTTCACTAAAGTTTATAACGCCCGGGCGTGAAAATAAAAAATCATATTTTTTCCACAAACATGATCTTTTAGTCCACAATTTTTGTATTTTCCCAAGGGTAACAGGAGAAATTGGGCCCCAAAAGTTGTTGTCCAATTTATCCTGTGTAAGCTGATACCCCATATGTGGGAGAAAACTATTGTATGGGCACACGTCGGGGCTTGGAAGGGAAGTAGTGACATTTTGGATTGCAGACTTTGATGGAATAGTCTGCGGGCGTCATGTCGCATTTGGAGAGGTGATACCCCATATATGCAGGTAAACCACTGTTTGGGCGCATGGCAGAGCTCCGAAGGGAAAGAGCACTGCTTGACTTTTTCAACACAAAATTGGCTGGAATTGAGATCGTACGCCATGTCGCATTTGGAGAGCCCCTGATGTGCCTAAACAGTGGAAACCCCCAATTTTAACTCCAACCCTAACCCCAACACACCCCTAACCCTAATCCCAACCCTAACCATAATCCTAACCACACACCTAACCCTAATCCCAACCCTAACTCTAATCCCAACCCTAACCCTAACCTTAAGTTTAGCCCCAAACCTAACCCTAACTTTAGCCCCAACCCTAACTTTAGCTCCAATCCTAACCCTAACTTTAGCCCCAACCCTAACCCTAATGGGAAAGTGGAAATAAATACATTTTTTATTTTATTATCTTCCCCTAACTAAGGGGGTGATAAAGGGGTTTTCATTTACTATTTATAGCGGGTTTTTAAAGCGGGTTTTTATGTTTGGCAGCTGTCACACACTAAAAGATGCTTTTTATTGCAAAAAATAGTTTTTGCATCAACACATTTTGAGAGGTGTAATTTTCCCATATTTTTGGCCACAGAGTCATGTGAGGTCTTGTTTTTTTGCAGGACGAGTTGACGTTTTTATTGGTGCCATATTCAGGCACATTTGTACACACTATAGGTTGAAACAAGAGCGCAATAGGGTCTTATCCGGGTAAACTGTATATGATATAAAAGTTTTTATACTCACCCTTTCCAGGAGAGAGTCAAGCCTGTATAGTCGGTATGTCAGCCTGCTGCACGTCCAACGGTCCACATCGGTGACCGCAACATAAATTCTTTGGAATAAATTCTTGGACTTTTAGGTGCGCTGACAGACAGATTTCATATCCAAACCAGGTTAATGAAATAACCCTTTATTCCCTACGCGTTTCGAAGTATAACACTTCTTCCTTAATGGATGACATATGAGTACATAGAGCTGTCTCCTGATTTATACATTCACAATTCAAAATTGGCGCCATTAATGACATGTGATGCACCACAGAGGTCAAAGATCAGAACAATTCAAATGTAAAAAAATGTCAAAGTCATTTCATCTGTGGTTGATAAAATTAATTATACCTTTATTTTATTTTGCAGGAACTCTAAAACTGGAATTAAAAAAGGAAAAAAGGGGAGACAAGAATTAAAAAACGAACTTGCGTTGTAAGGAAAATAAAAGGACGGACCGTAGTCCAATACTCACACCATCATACCAGGGAAGGTGTCAGGACAAAAGAAAAAAAAATATATATATATCCAGAAGAAACAATAAAAAATGTGTTTAAAAATTATATATATGAAAAAAAAATATATATATATTAAAAATATAAATATATAATTATGTAAGATCATTTGCATAAAAGAATAATGAATAATAAAATGATCATAAATTTTCCATGAGTGTGGTGTCTCAGTCTTTTGATTCCTTTCAGTTTCCAGAGGAATCAGTGGCACACATCGTGAGGACAGGACACACAGAAATACAGCCTACATGAGAAGCTTGGATCGCCCACCACTCTGGGCAGAAAGGATGGGATTGAAAAAGAAGCGACCAATGTTCTCAAGAAATTTATACTATATGATTTATATAAAAAAGCGTCCTGAAATTATTATTATAAAAACAGGAAAAACAATGTGAAAAAACGCATCTATTGATTGATCAAAAAATATTGTGCACATTAGGAAATTATAAAAACATGGAACAGGGGAATAGTAATAAATTATTGGAAACGAAAAATTATTATACCGAGGATTCAATTAACCCGTTACGTTTCCTATCAGAGGAACAACACACGCAAGGAACTTGTTGAGGCAGCCCGACCCGTTGTTATACGGGAGGGGAAAAAGAAAGGAAGGGGGAGAGAAAAAAATAGGGAAGAGGAAAAATATATATAAATATATAATTGATGTTCTCAACCATATTACATACAGAGATTTGACCACAAGGAATTTATCCCCAAGACGATCACACTTAAAAAATTAACTAATTAACAAAATGGTTTGGATTACATATACCGAAATCACATCAATTAAAAATTATTACACATATTAATGTGATGATTATTTATGAACGAATAAATTATCTTATTTAAAGGAAAACTTCAGAAATTTCATTTAACCCATTAGGTTTCAGGGTGTTCAGTCTATAGATCCAGAATATTTCTTTTCTATTTAATTGCCCCACCCTATCTGGATGGTTACTAGGGATTTGTTCAATAGGGCTTATCCTTAATCCATGCAGACTTTTATCATGTTTTAAGGAAAAATGTCTGGACAGTCCATGCTGTAGAAAGCCCCTTTTTATGTTATATCTGTGGGAATTTAATCTAAGATGTAACGGCTGTGTGGTTCTACCAACGTATTGTTTCCCACACCCGCACTCAATTAAATAGATCACAAATTCAGAAGTACAATTCAGAAAGTCTCGGATAGGAAAGGATTCATTGGTTGTGGTTGATTTGAAGCATTTGTCTCTATGTGTTATAATACTACAGCAAGAACAGTTTTTCTTCCCACATCTGAAAATACCTCTTATAGGACTACTGGTCGCTACAATGGTTTTCTTCTCATTTCTTAAGCGACTAGGGGCTACAAGATTTTTAATATTGGGAGCCCTCCTAAAAGTAACCCCTGGATTGCTGGGGAGAATTTTTTGTAGGATCGGATCATTCAGCAGGATGTGCCAGTTATTACACAAAATCTTTCTAATTTCTTTATTTTCTATGCAAAATTGTGTTATAAAATTGGTTGTAATTTCTTATTATCAGCTTTAACCACTTTTACTCCATTAACAAGAGAATTTTGTGACATATTTAAACATTTACTATAAGCGTTTTTAATTAGATTTTCTGGATATTTCTTATTACTGAATCTATTCATCAGGATTTTTGCATGATTTTTGTAATCCTCTACATCGGAACAATTTTTCCTGATCCTTCTGTATTGGTTATCAGGAATATTTCTTAGCCATTTTCCACAATGACCACTATTAAAAGGTATATAACTATTAATATCAACATTCTTAAAAAAAGGTTTTTGTCACAATTCCATTATCCTTGATAAAATTTGTTAGATCTAAAAAACTGATACTATTTTTATCATATATTGAGGAAAATTAATGTTTTTCATATCATAAATAAAGTTGTAAGACGGTGTGGTCCGTTGAAACGCGTAGTGGAATAAAGTCTATTAAATTCTACCCTTGGATCTCCAGCGCTCCTTTGACCGTGTAAATTTTGCTTCTCATATTATTTTCCGTCATCTGAGGGCACAGGGCTGGAGCTGCAGCGGATCCACCTGTTCCATCACCTAATCTGTGTTTCTGGCCGATCCTGAGCGCTCCCTGGAGACCGCTACCTTGCTTTCTCTCAGATCAGGTTTATAACATTTCTTCAACATACCAATTTTTAAAAATGTTTTCTTTCCATCAAAAGTGCATATAGCAAGAAAATGGTTCATTTTCTAAATTGTTCTGTCAGCAGCTGACATTTTACGTCACAATGTATTTTTCCTAATCTTTATAAATAATCTATAAAGTGCTTGCTTTCACTTTCTGCTGTGAATTCCTGTAAACAAAGATATTAGTAATATTTTTCCTTATCTGGTGTCCACATTAAATTGCCTAAAACCGTCCTCTTGTCATGGTGCATTTACATACAGTGTGGAAATATTAGCTGCCATGGAGGCACACAGTAAATATTTTACATCCTGTGTAGTTTCCTGTGGTGGCAAAAATAGGAACTACTGCATGATAACAACAATGGCAGTGTTTTACAGTGCCAAAAAAGAAATGGGTTCTGCATATTAATGAATGTGCTACATATTCTTGCTGTGCATTACAATGCATACTATTAGGCTGGAGTCACACTAACCAGCGCAAAATACGGTCAGTATTTTACATGCGTAATACGGATGACAGACCCCTAAATAGTGCTCCGTATGTCATCCGTAATCAAGGTGTGGTCGCGTATTTTGCGCATGTCAGCATCCGTATGTAATCCGTATGGCATCCGTATGGCGAGATTTTCTTGCAGGCTTGCAAAATGGACATATAATGGAGCCCTATGACAGGGTTTCTAAAAGACACCTGGTGCGTATTTCTCGCAAGTCACATGTGTGGTCCGTGTGTAATCCGTATTTTTTGCGCACCCATAGACTTGCATTGGCTTACTACGGGCGTAGTACGCTGACAATCGCAGCATGCTGCGAGTGGCACGGAGCGTAGGATACTGAGGAGAAATATACGCATGGTGCGAGTGACCCCATAGAGAATCATTGGTCCGTGTCTAATGCGTGCTTTTTGTGCCTCTCACTCTCCCGTATTCCTCGCCAGTGTGACTCCGGCCTTAGACCCTACCATCTACTATATAATCGTCTAATTCCGCCAGATCGCCGCCAGGACCCGCCGCCGCCTGACTACACGCGCTGGATCCCGACGCTGCCTGCCCACCCCCGATGAGACCTGAAAGATAAGAAAAAAGAGTTAGATTATGCTCACCCCGGCGTTCGGTCCGGTCCTATGGGTGCCGCTGTCCCGTCTGGCGCCTCCCATCTTCATACGATGACGTCCTCCTCCTTGCTTCTCCTTCAGCTCCTGTGCAGGCGTTCTTTATCGGCCCTGTTGAGGGCAGAGCAGAGTACTGCAGTGCGCAGGAGGAGGACCTCTCTGACCTTTCCCGACGCCTGCGCACTGCAGTACTTTACTCTGCCCTCAATAGGGCAGATAAAGTACGCCTGCGCAGGAGCCGAGGGAGAAGCAAGGAGGAGGACATCATCGTATGAAGATAGGAGGCGCCGGACCAGACCGCGACACCCCCCCGCTTCCGACCTCCGGTGAGTATAATTTAACGTGTTTTTCAGGTTTCATCTGGGGCTAAGGCCTCTTTCACACTTCAGTTTTTTGCATCAGTTCAAATCCGCCAAAAAGTTAGAAAAGCGGATCCGTTCTTAACTGATGTGAACGGATGGCACAGGATCCGTTTTCAGACGGATCCTGAAAATGAGGAAGTTTAAAGGAAACGCTGGCTGGGGGGGGGGGAGAAAGAGAGAGAGAGAGAATTTTTTTTTTTTGTCCGGCACCCAGACAGAATTTCGGGTTAATTCAGTGTCTGGAGGATCCGCTGTGAAAAAAAACGTTACAAGCTCCGTTTCAAAATCTTTGAGGATGGAAACGGACAGCAACATCACGGCGGATCCTCACAAAAATGGATGCAACGGACAGCAATCCGTCAGGATCCGCCACTAATGAAATTCAATGGGGAAAAAAACGGATCCTCAAAAGAAAATTGCGGATCCGTTTTTTCCAAAACCTGGCGGATTGTGACTGATTGTAAAAAACGGAAGTGTGAAAGAGGCCTTATCTACAGCATTACAGAATGCTGTAGATAAGCCCCTGATGGCGGTGGCCCCAGCTTATGGGGCAAAAATGGGGTGACAGATTCCCTTTGAATAAACTACATACATATTCTAGAATACCCGATGCGTTAGAATCGGGCCACCATCTAGTATATTATAATCAAGGTATAGTAGGACTGTCCTAGGTGCTGACTACTTTGCTGTGTTAACAGAGGATGTTTTGGTGCGCACTCGGTGGTCAGGAGGTGCTGGCTGCACTGGGTGGCATCCCAAGTAATAATATGAGAATAGAAAACAATCTCATTGTCAAAGATTTCAGGATTTTTAAAACTTGACGTTTATTTGTTCAGGAAAATAGCATTGTGTCAGGTATTTAAGTCATATGCGACAGGTTTAGGATCTTATCTTTATGACAAAGACCCAGGACAGCTGAAACATCAGCACTGCAACTTTATGATGAATATCCGAAACGAGTCAAAACATCTCCTAAACCTGTAGCATGTGTCCCTATGCTGTGCTGTGCTGACTTACAGTGAATGTAAAAGTTTGGGCACCTCTGGTCAAAATTACTGTTATTGTTAACAGTTAAGCAAGTTGAAGGTGAAATAATCTCTAAAAGGCATAAAGTTAAAAATGACACATTTCTTTTGCATTTTGGGCAAAATATATATATAGTTTTATTTTTTCATTTTAAAAATTACAAAAAAGAAAAATGGTGGGTGCAAAAGGTTTTGACACCATGCATTGTTAGTACCTAGTAGCACCCCCTTTTGAAAGTATAGCAGCTTGTAAACACTTTTTGTAGCCAGCCAAGGGTCTTTCAGTTTTGTGTGAGGGATTTTTATTCATTCTTCATTGGAAAATTCTTCCAGTTCTGTGAGATTCTTGGGTCGTCTTCCATGCACTGCTATTTTGAGGTCTAGCCACAGATTTTCAATGCTGTTCAGATCAGGGGGCTGTGAGGGCCATTGTAAAACCTTCAGCTTGCACCTTTTGAGGAAGTCTGTTGTGGATTTCGACGTGGGTTTAGGATCATTATCCATTTGTAGAAGCCATCCTCTTTTCAACTTCAGATTTTTTACAGATTCTGTCATATTTGCATCATTTGCTGAAATTTCATTTAATCCATTCTTCCGTCTAATCGTGAAATGTTACCGTGCCATTTGCGGCAACACAACCCTAAAACATGATTGATCCACCCCTATGCCTAATGGTTGGCGAGATGTTCTTTTCCTTAAATTCCATGCCCTTTTTTTTCCACATATACCTTTTACCATTGTGGCCAAACTGTTCTATTTTAACCTCATCAGTCCACAGGAGTTGTTTGCAATATGCATCAGGCTTATTTAGATGTTCTTTTTCATACTTCTGATGTTAAATTTTATGGTGAGGACGCAGGAGAGGTTTTCTTCTGATGACTCCTCCATGAAGGCCATATTTATGCAGATGTCTCTGAACAGTAGAGCATTGTACCACAACTCCAGAGTCTGCTAAATCTTTCTGAAGGTCTATTGCAGTCAAGCTGTGTTTCTGATTTGCCTCTCTAGCCATCCTATTTGCAGCTCCCACTGAAATTTTACTTGGTCTTCCAGACCTTATCTTGACCTCCACCGTTCCTATTAACTGCCATTTCTTAATTACATTTCAAACTGAGGAAAGGGCAACTTTCAAATGCTTTGTTATCTTCTCCTGCTTTGTGGTCCTCCACCTTTTTTATTTTCAGAGTGCTAGCCATGGCTGCTGTTTTTTTGGCACAAGGTTCGAGAAGCCTGGATTTTTAGAATGATGGGAAATTTGCATCACCTGGCCTTTCCTAACTATGATGGTGAATAAGCCATAACCCTGACAGGCTAATTAGGTCTGAAACCTTGGTCTCCAAGGGTGCCCAAACTTTTGCATTGGCCCATTTCCCTTTTTCGTAATTTTTAAAATGTAAAAAATGACATTTTTTCCCCTAATGTACAAAGAAAATGTGTTATCTTTAATTTTAGGCCTTTTAGAAATCATTTCATATTCAACTTACTTAACTGTTTACAATAATTGTAATTTTGACTAGGGGTGCCCAAACTTTTACATGCCACTTTAACTGTATATTTGAACAAATTTAAAAAAAAATAAAATATTCCAAATGTCTATAGTTCTGACGTAAAGTTCTATTATCAATTCTTTCTTATCAGCTAAAGACTGATGCACGACCTCCATTGAGTTTACATCAGGCCTTTTTTAACCCCATATAAGTTTCTGAAGAATTGCTGTGGGAACTTTTGGGGGTTTTCTCTTGAGATTGGATGTTGTTTTTGGATTAATGTTAAACTAAACTATCTATAATTTGTGCTAAGTATCTTTTCTAGTTCTTAGTCACAAGAACGAACTTCAGCTGAGTCTAAAGATGCCTGCTTTTTTAGGAAGTTCTGTTTAAAGATAACCTGTCAGCACGATTTTGTAATGTGCAGTAAAGACATGGCTGAAATGGTGATGTAATACAGATTAAAATGATACAATAGGGTAAGAAATTCAGTTTGCTGTTCTTTAATTATCATTTGATGTTTTCTGCTAATTAGATTTCGGCGCACGAGGGGTGGACTGTGTACTTGGGTCTTCTCTGATTCTAATTCTATGTGATTCCCCGGCTACTCTGCTTGCCTCCTCTATTTGAAAAGGAGATTTCAGGAATAAGAGGCAGGTCACTTAAAAAGCAGTGACCTGTCATTCAAAGATCGGAGGCAGGCGGAGTGCCCGGGAAATTACAGTGGAATGATTTACCAATATTTCAAGTTCACAAGGAATAATTATATGTCTCCCTCCTACTGTATTCATTCAGACAATGAAGACAACATCTGAGCCGAATACATGTTACACCACCACCACCACTTCTTTCTCTTATTACTCTCAAATCTAATCTGGAATGTCACCTTGCATTACTTCAACTGTAGATATCAGAAGGAGCTCACAGCCAGTGGCAGACATACCACATGTGCAGCTGGTGCGGCCGCACCAGGCACCAGAGCAGAAGGGGGGCCCCTGGAGAGGGGCTAATAATGAGGGCAACCTGGACCATTTCTCCTGCCCCGAGGCGCCCCTGGCCAGATTGCCCTCATGTGCGGCGGGCAGGGAGCGATCCTGCTTCCTGCCCGCACTTCCTGGCACAGTTGTGCAGCTGGATGACGTCATCATTTAGTGCGTTGCTGTGCCAGAGAGAGGAAGCTGCTGGCAACTGTGATGCTGTGTGAGTGATGCTCTAACTCTGTGTGTGGTGCGGAGGTGAGCAGTGCTGTGCGTGTGTGTGTAGGTGGAGGAGAGGGCAATGGTGGGGTGGTGGAAAGGACGATGTTGGGTGTGGGGGTGAAGGCAATTGATGGAGGTGGTGGAAAGGGCAATGATGGAGTGGTAGGGGAGAAAGCAATGATGGAGGTGGTGGGAGAGGGCAATGATGGGGGTGGTGGGGGAGAAAGCAATGATGGAGGTGGTGGAAAGGACAATGATGGGGCATTGGGTGAGAACAATGATTGGGGTGTTGAGAGGGCAATGATGGAGGTGGTGGTGGAGAGGGCAATGATGGAGGTGGTGGGGAGACGGCAATGATGTGTGTGGTGGAAATGAAAATGATGGGGTGGGGGAGAGGACAATGATGGGAGTTGGTGGAGGAGAACATTGGGGTGTAGGAGAGTGCAATGATGGAGGTGGTGGGGAGAATAATGATTGGGGTGGTGGAGAGGACAATGATGAAGGTGGTGGAGAGGGAAATAATTGAGGTGGTGGAGAGGACAATGATGGATGTGGGGGGATTGGGATGGGAGTAAGGGAGGCTTATAATGGATTTATAAACAGGAGGAGGGGAGAAGGACATAAGATATGGATGTGAAATAAATTGGGTAGTGAAGAAGGGTGCTAAGCACCTGATAGCATCCTCCCCATCTCAGAATTCATTGTGATGCTATCGGGGACATAAAATTTATTGAGGAGAGGAGGCGATAAGGTGCATATGACATTTTGTAATGAACTGAAAGATGGGAGAAGACTGTCAGGGACTTGTAATATATTGGGAGATGGCAGAGGATGCTCAGTAGATAAATGAAAAAATCAGCTCACCCGTGAGACGTAGCTCCAATCCAGGATAGAAGCACAGGAATCCTGCTGCTGCGCAGCACTTGGCAAATTGGACAATGTGAAAATGGATCCAGCTCATACACCAGGGTGTTGATAAAAAAAATTTATTTCAACTTTATTTCGAAAAATTATTTTTAAAATGATGCAGCATCAATTAGGACATCTCAGACAACAATGCACATATAAAATAGGGGGTGTTGTATGAAAAGAACCATGCGCGTTTCAAGCAAAAAAGTTCTTGAACACTGGTCACAAGGCAGGATACCCCACTAAAGATTTAAGTATGCTTAAACTTAATTGTTGGGATAGGAAACACATGGGAAATAATGGTGATACAAATTAAAAACACAGAAGCTGCACAAAAAGTACTTCAGAAATATTGCACCAACACCAGATATTATTGTCAATGATTACAAGAATCTTGATTTTTGTGAACAGGTGGCTCTGATTAATCTAAAAGAAATGAATTCTGTTGCATCTACTAGAGACATGACCATGCTCAATAAAGAGTGTGTGCACATGCTGCGGATTCTGCTGCGGATTGATCCGCATGGATTTAGCAAAATCCGCAGGTCAAAAGACCTGCGGTTTATCTGCGGATTATCCTGCGGTTTTGTCCTGCGGTTTATCACCTCTACAATGGAGGAGATGGTAAACCGCAGCGGAATCCGCAGAAAGAATTGACATGTCAATTCTTTCTGCAGATTAGAAACCGCAGCAAATCCGCGTGGAAAAATCCGCACAGTCTGCACTGCGGTTTCCATTTCCTTGGATATTATGGTACTGTACACCACAGCAGAAACTGCAGCGGATCCGCAGGACCAAAACCGCTGTGGATCTGCAGCAGAATTTGCAGCATGTACACACACCCTGAAATATCTGGTGTTGTCATCAGAATTCCACACTTTTATCCTGTCCAAAGTCGCAACACAGCAATGGACAAGTTCCAGGAAACGTTTGCTAGATAAATAAAAAATCTCCAAGACAATTTTCAAGTAAAAAAGAAGCACAATTTTACTAACGATGAAAACATCGCCTTAGAAAAATCTATCTCTGGAACGCTTCCATGGATCCCGGTGATTCTGACATTGTTTTCTCGTGACATATTGTACTTCATGTTAGTGGTAAAATTTCATTCAAATAACTTGCGTTTATTTGTGAAAAAAATGGAAATTTGGCGAAAATTTTGAAAATTTCGCAATTTTCCAATTTTGAACTTTTATGCCCTTAAATCACAGAGATATGGCACTCAAAAAACTTAATAAGTAACATTTCCCACATGTTTACTTTACATCAGCACAATTTTGAAACCAAAATTTCTTTTTAGGAAGTTATAAGGGTGAAATGTTGACCAGCAATTTCTCATTTTTACAACACCATTTTTTTTAGGGACCACATCACATTTGAAGTCACTTTGAGGGGTCTATATGATAGAAAATACCCAAAAGTGACACCATTCTAAAAACTGCACCCCTGATGGTACTCAAAACCACATTCAAGAAGTTTATTAACCCTTCAGGTGCTTCACATGAGTTTTTTAAATGTTTAAAAAAATGAACATTTAACATTATTTCACAAAAAAAATACTTCAGGTTTAATTTTTTTATTTTACCAAGGGTAACAGGAGAAATTGAACCATAAAAGTTATTGTGCAATTTGTCCTGAGTATGCTGATACCTGATATGTGGAGGGGGAATCACTGTTTTGGCGCATGGCAGAGCTCGGAAGGGAAGGAGCACCGTTTGACCTTTTCAACGCAAAATTGGCTGGAATTGAGATCGAACGCCATGTCACGTTTGCAGAGCCCCTGATGTGCCTAAACAGTGGAAACCCCCCACAAGTGACTCCATTTTGGAAACAAGAACCCCCAAGAAACTTATCTATATGTGTGGTGAGAACTTTGCACCCCCAAGGGCTTCACAGAAGTTTATAGCGTACAGTCGTAAAATTAAAAAATCATATTTTTTCAAAAATGTATCTTTTCACCTCCAATTTTTATTTTACCAAGGGAAACAGGACCCCAAAAGTTTTTGTGCAATTTGTCCTGAGTAAGTTGAAACCCCATATGTGGGGGTAAACCACTGTTTGGGCGCATGGCAGAACTCGGAAGGGAAGGAGCGCCGTTTGACTTTTTCACCGCAAAATTGGCTGGAATTGAGATCGGACTCCATGTTGCGTTTGGAAAGCCCCTGATGTGCCTGAACAGTGGAAACCCTCCACAAGTGACCCCATTTTGGAAACTAGACCCCCCAAGGAACTTATCTAGATGTGTGGTGAGCACTTTGAACCCCCAAGTGCTTCACAGAAGTTTATAACGTAGTGTGAGGTAGCGCTGTCATCTAAGTAGGGGATTCTCGCTAGGCAGCTAACAAAACCAGATCCAGCACGGATTTTCCAACAAACCATAACAGTCCTTGTGGTTTATTCACCATCATAAACCATAGAAGCAACATAACTTCATAACATCTGCATAGCGTCCATTACAGTGCTTACTCTGGTTATCAGTGTCCAGTACACAGGCTCTCTTAGCCTCACAATTATCTCACCCACGTCAGGGCTCCTCATGCGGCTTCAGCATCCCGCACACGTTTATCCCCTCAAGGGAACTCTCAGGCACACATCGCCATTGTTCACAGCGTCCACACGTGCTGTCAGGCAGGAAGCTCCATCTCTGCAGGACCTTCCACACTGGACCAACCAGGTCCCAGCATTCACCACATGTGAACTACCCTGGCCACATTATATGGTCTATAGCCACCCCCACCGGGTCACGTGACTATGACCTCATCACAGGTCCTTCACACACTCACATAGCCTTTTAATACAGGCATTTTCAGACACACCCCTGAGTGGGTTTATAGGTAACCAGAACCCGCCCATCTCTCTCGTTACCTGAAGACTTCTCCCTTACACTTTGAAACAACACCTCAACAATGATATTGCTGATCACACATACACAAGTCTCCATCTCAAAGCCACCCACTTTGAGATACATAACCATCCTTCAGGATTCTGACACTCATCCGTTCTCTTGGGACATCCACACAGTGCCCCCTAGCGGACAGAGTGGTTACTACACCACAGTAGAGACGTAGAGCCCTAAAAATAAAAAAAATCACATTTTTTCCACAAACATGATCTTTTAGTCACCAATTTTTTCATTTTCCCAAGGGTACAAGGAGAAATTGGACCCCAAAAGGTGTTGTCCAATTTGTCCTGAGTACGCTGATACCTCATATGTGGGAGAAAACTACTGTATGGGCACACGGTGGGGGTCGGAAGGGAAGTAGTGACATTTTGGAATGCAGACTTTGATGGAATGGTCTGCGGTTGTCATGTCGTGTTTGGAGAGCCCCTGATGTGCCTAAACAGTGGAAACCATCCATAAGTGACCCCATTTTGGAAACTAGACCCCCCAAGGAACTTATCTAGATGTGTGGTGAGCACTTTTAACTCCAAGTGCTTCGCAGAAGTTTATAACGTACAGCCATAAAAATAAAAAAAATCATTTTTTTCCACAAAAATGATCTTTAAGTCCCCAATTTTTTATTATCCCATGGGTAACAGGAGACATTAGACCCCAAAGGTTGTTGTGCAATTTGTCCTGAGTAGGCTGATACCCCATATGTGGGAGTATACCACTGTTTGGGCGCATGGCAGAGCTTGGAAGGGTAGGAGCACCTTTTGACTTTTTCAACACAGAATTGGCTGGAATTGAGATCATGTCGCATTTGGAGAGCCCCTGATGTGCCTGAACAGTGGAAACCCCCCAATTCTAACCCCAACCCTAACTCCAACACACACCTAACCCTAACCCTAGCCCTAACCCTAATGGGAAAATGGAAATAAATACATTTTTTTTAATTTTATTATTTTTCCCTAACTAAGGGGGTGATAAAGGGGGGTTTGATTTACTATGTATAGTGGGTTTATATGTTTGGCAGCTGTGAAACGCTAAAAGACACTTTTTATTGCAAAAAATAGTTTTTGCATCACATTTTGAGAGCTATAATTTTTCCATATTTTGACCCACAGAGTCATGGGAGGTCTTATTTTTTGCAGGACGAGATGATGTTTTTATTGGTACCATTTTCGAGCACATGACATTTTTTGATCGCTTTTTATTCTGATTTTTGGGATGTAGAAAGAACAAAAACCAGCAATTCATTAATTTCTTTGGAGGGGGGCGTTTACACCGTTCCACGTGTGGTAAAACTGATAAAGCGGTTTTATACTTCAGGTCAATATAATTACAGTGATACCTCATTTATATTTTTTTTATGTTTTGGCGGTTTTATACAATAAAAATAATTTTATATAAAAAATAATTGTTTTTGCATCGATTTATTCTGTGAGCTATAACTTTTTTATTTTTTCACTGATGATGCTATATGGCGGCTCGTTTTTTGCAGGACAAGATGACGTTTTCTGTGGTTCCATCATAGAATCATAGAATCGTAGAGTTGGAAGGGACCTCCTGGGCCATCTGGTCCAACCCCCTGCTCAAAGCAGGATTCGCTAAATCATCCCAGTCAGATGTCTGTCCAGCCTCTGTTTGAAGACTTCCATTGAAGGAGAACTCACCACTTCTCGTGGCAGCCTGTTCCACTCATTGATCACTCTAACTGTCAAAAAGTTTTTTCTAATATCTAATCTGTGTCTCCTCCCCTTCAGTTTCATCCCATTGCTTCTAGTCTTTCCTTGTGCAAATGAGAATAAAGTTGATCCTTCTACAATGTGACAGCCCTTTAGATATTTGTAGACAGCTATTAAGTCTCCTCTCAGTCTTCTCTTTTGCAAACTAAACATTCCCAAATCCTGCAACCTTTCGTCATAAGACAGGGTTTGCAGACCGGTCACCATTCTGGTCGCTCTTTTCTGAACTTGCTCCAGTTTGTTGATGTCTTTTTTAAAATGTGGTGCCCAAAACTGGACACAATATTCCAGATGAGGTCTGACCAAAGAGGAGTAGAGGGAAATAATGACTTCACGTGATCTAGACTGTATGCTTCTGTTAATACATCCTAGAATTGCATTTGCCTTTTTTGCTGCTGCATCACACTGTTGACTCATATTCAGTCTGTGATCTATTAGTATACCCAAGTCTTTTTCACATGTGCTGTCACTTAGCCCTATTCCTCCCATTCTGTATATGCTTTTTTCATTTTTATTGCCCAGATGTAGTACTTTGCATTTCTCCCTGTTAAAAATCATTCTGTTAGTTGCTGCCCACTTCTCCAGTTTATTTAAATCTTTTTGAATCCTCTCTCTCTCTTCTCTAGTATTAGCTATCCCTCCTAGCTTTGTGTCATCAGCAAATTTAATCAGATTACCCTCAATTCCTTAATCTAAATCGTTGATAAAGATGTTGAACAATACAGGGCCCAGGACAGAGCCCTGTGGTACCCCACTTGAGACATTCTTCCAACTGGATGTGCAGCCATTTACGACCACTCTTTGGGTCCGATCACTAAGCCAGTTATGAATCCACCTAACAGTTGCCTTGTCCATTCCATACTTAGTCATTTTTTCAATAAGGATTTTATGAGAGACTTTGTCAAATGCTTTGCTGAAGTCAAGATATACTATATCTACAGCATTTCCTTGATCCACCCAATCAGTGATACCGTCATAGAAGGAAATTAAGTTAGTCTGACATGACTTATTAGTTACAAACCCATGCTGACTCTGTTTAATCACTTCATTCTTATCCAGGTATTGACATACATGTTGTTTAATAATTTGTTCAAAGATCTTTCCTGGTATAGAAGTCAGACTCACCGGCCTATAGTTGCCTGGGTCCACCTTCTTCCCCTTTTTGAAGATAGGAACAACATTTGCTCTTCTCCAGTCTTCTGGCACTTCTCCTGTTCTCCAAGAATTTTCAAAGATTATGGAGAGGGGTTCAAAAATTTCTTCTGCTATCTCCTTCAGTACTCTGGGGTGTAATTCATCTGGTCCTGGAGACTTGAATTCATTTAGGTTAGCCAAGTGTTTCCTTACTATCTTTCTGTTTATAGATATCCTGGATTCTTCTATTCCCTTAATAGGACAGTGAATAACAGTTGATGTTACATTTCCTTTCTCAGAGAAAACAGATGCAAAATAGGAATTTAAAAGTTCAGCCTTCTCAACATCCTGTCTTACCATTTCATCATTTTCATCCTGTAAAAATCCTATAGCATCTTTGACTTTTCTTTTACTTTTGACATATCCCCAAAATCCTTTATTATTGCTTTTGACATCTCTTGCAAGCCTCAATTCATTTTCAGCTTTAGCTAATCTGATTTGTGCCCTGCAAGTTCTGCAAACATCATTATATTCTTCTTTAGATATGCCTCCCTCTTTCCATTTTATAAACATTTTTTTCTTCCTTTTTAGCATGTGCTTAAGTTCTGTGTTCATCCATCCTGGTTTCTTTAAATGCTTCCTATTCTTCCCTCTTTTTGGAATTGTTAACAACTGTGCTTTGAGAATTTCATTTTTCAAGATTTCCCATCCTTCCTGGACATTTTTGTCTTTAAGGATATCCAGCCATTGGATCCCTCCAATTCTCTTTCTGAAACCCTTAAAATCTGCCTTTCTGAAATCTAACCTTGACGTCTGAGTCTTCACAGGTCTTCCGCCTCTAGTTATCCAAAATTCTAAAATAGCATGGTCGCTACCTCCTAGGGTCCCAGCCACTTTTACCTCCTCAACCATTTCCTCCCTGTTTATAAGGATTAGATCCAAGGTAGCAGTTCCCCTTGTTTTCTCCCCTACCTTTTGGAAGATAAAGTTGTCAGCAAGAGAGGATAAGAATTTCCTTGACCTGTTAGTTTTGCCTGAGAGAGATTTCCAACAAATGTCTGGATAGTTGAAATCTCCCATGGCAACTATGTCATATTTTTTGGAGAACTTGGCCATTTGATGCATAAAGAGTTCATCCATATCTTCAGCTTGCACAGGCGGCCTGTAGTAAATGCCTACAATGGTGTCCTTTCCATTGTTCTGTCCTTGTATTCTTACCCAAACAGTTTCCACAGAACTTCCAGTCTCTGAAGCTTCAATCTCTGTGCAGATATACGCGTTTCTAACATACAATGCGACACCTCCTCCTCGTTTATCAAGTCTGTTTTTTGCAAATAAGTTGTATCCTTCTAGTCTTGTATTCCAATCATGTGTATTGTCCCACCAAGTTTCAGTGATTCCAATGACATCATATTTCTTTTCCTGTGTTAGTAGTTCCAATTCTCCTTGTTTGTTGCCCATGCTTTGTGCATTAGTATAGAAACATTTTAGATTGTGATTGGTTTCTCTTTCTCCAATATTTTTATTAATTAGATTCTTTTGTCTTTGTTCTTGCCTTCCACTTCTAATAGCAGAGTTCTCAATAGCATTTGTCAGGTGTATGGCTTTTTCTGGTCTTTTGCTTCCCTTCCCATGTTGTTCTAGTTTAAAGCTCTCCTTACAAGTGTAGCAAGGCGACTTCCAAATACATGCTTTCCAGTCTTCGTAAGGTGCACCCCATCTCTAGCAAGTAGTCCATCGTATAAGTAATTCACTCCGTGATCCAGAAATCCAAATCGTTGCTGACGGCACCATCGACGTAGCCAGTTGTTCACCTGCAGAATCTTATTCCACCTCCTTGTTCCATGGCCATCCACTGGGAGGATGGAAGAGAAAACCACCTGCGCTCCCAGTTCTTTCACTTTCTTGCCTAAGTCTTCAAAGTCTCTGCAGATGGTTTCCAGGTCATTTCTTGCGGTGTCATTTGTCCCCACATGTAGTAGCAGGAATGGGTAGTCATCTGTAGGTCTGAAGAGTCCTGATATCCTGTCAGACACATCTTTAATTTTTGCACCTGGAAGACAGCACATTTCTCTTGAAGTTATATCCGGTCTGCAGATAGCGGCCTCTGTTCCTCTCAACAGGGAATCCCCCATGACCACCACTCTCCGTTTCTTCTTCACAACATTTTTCTTTCTCCATCCAGGAGGACTCTGAGGGCGTACAAGGTTGCTGTTTGTTGGCAAAGTATTATCCTGATGTATTTCTTCGTTTTCCTGCGTGAGAGCCTGGTACTGGTTTCTGAGCAGTATGGGTGCTGACTGCCTCCTGATCCTCCTGCTTCTCTGGGTCACATGTCTCCATTCCTCTGTTTCTTCAGGTGCACTTCGAATTTCTTCTCTTTCTGTAACATGAAGAGATAATTCTGCTCTGTCCAAGAACTCTTCACCTTCCTTAATGATCTTTAACGTAGCTAACCTCTCTTCGAGATTTTGCAACTTTTCCTCCAACAGGGACACAAGCTTGCATTTGTGTATGCTTACTTATATCTGTCTTTTTGATCGCGTGTTATTGCACTTTTTGTTCAGCGGTACGATGATAAAGCATTGTTTTTTGCCTTTTTGAAGGGGTTCACTAAAGGGGTTAACTAGTGGAACAGTTTTATAGGGCAGGTCGTTATGGATGCGGCGATACGAAATATGTGTACTTTTATTGTTTTGTTTTTTGTTTACAAAAGAAATGAATTTATTGGGGAATATATATTTTTTTATTTAGGAATTTTTCAAAAATTATTTTTACACATTTTTTTGTACTTTATTATATTGTCGCAGGGGGAGACTTCACTGTATAGTGTCAGATCACTGATCTGACACTTTGCAGATCACTGTGTCAGATCAGCGATCTGACAGGCAGTGTAGGAGGCTCTCAGCAGGCACTGAAAAAGCCACCTCCCTGGAGGACCCCGAAGGCCCCTGCAACCATCTTGTATCCAGGGGGCCTGCAGGGAGGAAGGGAAGCACACAGGAAGCCCCCTCCCTGCGTGATTGTTCCCTATGCCCCCGAAACACTGCGATCATGTTTGAGTGCAGTGTGACGTGGGTTAATGTGCCGGGAGCGGTCTGTGACCACTCCTAACACATAGTGCGGGGTGTCTTAGCCGTGAGCGCCACTGATCAGCTATGACGTACTATCCCATCCTAGGGAATTAAGTCCCAGGGCACATGGACGGGATAGTACGTCATATGGCGGAAAGGGGTTAAGGGTGCACAGACACCTGACACCCCTTGATGCAGGTCATGTGAATTTGTATATTTTACATACTTACGCAGGCTTAATAAAGATGTAGGTCCATTAAGTTCAACCTTTCTCCACCAACTGTACATTTCGTCACTAATCTAGCTATAACCCGCAATGTTATGTGTATCAAGGAAATCATCCAGCCCTTTTTTAAAAGCTGTTATAGTGTCTGCCTCTGAATTGCTTATGTGAATAAAGAATCACAGTTCGTGGAGCTGGAGTATCTTCATTTTGCATTTTCCAAGCCTTGACCAAGCGCTTCCAGGCTACGAACACCCTCAAGATTCAATCACGGTGAGCTGGATTTTATTTTGACTTTTTTTTCCTGTGTCTTTATTTAATTGTTACACTGGGATTAGTAATGGGGGAGTCTTATAGACGCCTCTCCATTACTAAACCCTGGGCTTGATGTCAGTTGACATTACATAGCTGACATCAACCTGACAACTGTAACCTCATTTACTTCCACACTAGGGCAAATGAAAAGAGCGAGGCTGAGCGCTTATGGATGCGCCATTTCTGGGGTGGCTGAGGGATGATGATCTTAGTCTGAGAGGATTAATATCAACCCACAGCTGTCTGCATAGCCTTTTCTGGTTAGTAAATATAGGGGGGACCACACATCATTTTTTGGGGGGTTTCCCTATAATAACCAGTAAAGGCTAAGGCGTCTTTCACACTTCAGTTTTTTGTGTCAGTTAAAATCCGCCAAAAAGGCGGAAAAGCGGATCCGTTCCTAACTGATGTGAACAGATGACACAGGATCCGTTTACTGATGGATCCGCAGAATGAAGAAATTTAAAGGAACCGCTGGCCGGGAAAGAGAGAGAGAGAGAGAATTTTTTTGGCTACCAGAAAGGATTTCAGGGTTAATTTTCTCCCTGACTTCCTTTCTCCGGGCATGCGCACTGGAAAATGTGGATCCAACAACAAAAAAAACGTTGCAAGGTCCGTCCAGGCATGCCGGCGGACGCAAAAAATTTGGCGGATCCTCACAAAAATGGATCCAACGGATGGCCATCCGTCAAGATCCGCCAGTAATGCAAGTCAATGGGGAAAAAACGGATCTGCAAAAAAAATGTTGGATCCGTTTTTTTCAAAACCTGGCGGATTTTGACTGATGGTCAAAAACGGAAGTGTGAAAGAGGCCTAAGCAAACAGCTTGTGAGTTGATATTAATGACCTGGGAACCTTTATGGCTATTTGCCCCTTCCCAGAATATTAACATCAGCCCCAGCCATCAACTTTCCCTCAGCTGGTACCCAAGGTAACCTTAGTTCACAGTGTTAAAGTGTTCCAGTAGTTGGAAAGACATTTCATCTTAAAGTCTTCCTTAAAGTTTCCCATGAGGTTTCTAGGCCTCACCAGCCTGTGTTCACAGCCACTGGGTCTGATGATAGCTTGAATGCTGAACTGATGAATGCCAGAGTGCCGCGTGCCAGACTTGAAATTATTCATCAGTCCAACACTGGCGCTATGCAGCATAAGGACCAGCTGCTATGAACACAGGTGATTTCACAGTAAGGTTATTTCAGTTCACAGCGGCCCTGCCCTCATGAGAACCGGGTTCTGTTAACTGAAATAACCTTACTGACATCACCTCATTTCCCAGCAGCAGGGTCTGGAGGAGTGCAGCTCCAGTGTGTTTAAATAATTTTAAAAAACCACGTGGGGTCCCCTTCATCTTTTTTTAAATCAGCCAAGCTAAAGCAGACAGCTGCGGCCTGCATCACTCAGTTGCCATATTTATATTGGCTGTTTTTTTTATTATTTAAGTAATTAAAAAACGGTGTAAGGTCTGTCCCATTTTTGATAACCAACCAAGCTAAAGCAGACAGCTAGAGGCTGGTGTTCTCAGACTGGGAAGATGCCATGGATATTAGCCATCCCCAGCCTAAAAATATCAGCTTGCAGTTGCCCCAGAAAAGGTGCATCCATTAAATGTGCCAATTCTGGCACTTTGCCTTGCTCTTCCCACTTGCCTTGGTGTGGTGGCAAGTGGAGAAATAGTTGTGGAGTTGATGTCTGCTGTTTTATGGCCACTGACATCAAGCCCATGGAAATATCATTGGAAAAGTGAGTATAACTTTGCTTTTCTATTTTATTTTTTGGTGAATAAATGGGTAAAAGAAAGTCGTTTTTTTTTACTTAAAATAAAGGAGTCTGTGAGTTTACTTCAATTACTGTCTATGTTTTTACTACATTTGATTATAGGGTTAGTAATGCGGGTATTTGATAGACACCTCTCCATTACTATTCCATGGGCTTGATGTTAGCTACCATTAAACAGCTGACCTCAACCCCACAGCTGTTACCCCATTTGCTGCCACACAAGGGCAAATTAAGAGCGAGCCTAATGGATGTGCCATTTCTGGGGTGGCTGAGGAATGATGTTCTTAGTCCTGGAGGATTAAAACAGCCCTCAGCTGTCTGCATAGCCTTTGCTGGTTAGTAAATATAGGGGGGACCCCACAGGGCAAATGGGAAGAACCAAGCAAAGTGCCAGAGTTGGCACTTCTAATAGATGTGACTTGTTCTCGGGCGGCTGCTGTTTTAGGCTAGGGAGGGCCAATATCCATGGTTTCTTCCCAGTCTGATAATAGCAGTCCACAGCTGTCTGCTTTAACTTGGCTGGTTGTCAAAACTGGGAGGAATCCCATGCCATTTTTTAAAATTATTTATTTAAATAATTTAAAAAGTAAGGCGTGAGACCCCTCCTCTATTTTTTATAACCAGCCAAGATAAAGTCCGCCTGCTCTGGTAATCAAAAAGAGAAGCGACCTCACGCCATTTTTTTATTTTATTTATTTATTGCACAGGCATCGGCTGGTGAATACTCCCATCATTGTATGCCTGCTCTCGCTACTATCAAAGAGACCAGGTGTAGGATGATGAGAGTAGTACTCTCATCAGCCAATGCCTGTGACCGGTGGTAACCTTTTCACTGCCGGTCACAGCTGCTGGCTGACACGCTGTCATCTGTGTGACAGCGTGGGAATCGCAGCAATCTGACTGGCAGTAATGAATGTACTGCCGTTCAAACGCCGGATTTTCAGGCCCTTATTCATTTGAATGTGGTATGAGTTTGAGGTTGGGTGCCATTCTGGTACCCGAACCAAACTTGTGTTTATTGTTTGGCCGAAACCGATGGACCTGAACATCCACGAGTCTGCCCATCACATTAGTGCATCCCAATGTGATGGGAATCAGCAAACTCAAATCAGGAAGATGTTTTCTTCACCTCCACAGTAGTCTTGAGCTTTAGAACATACAGAATATTGTTATATATCAGCCATGAAATAAGATGTTTTTGTATATTATACATTCCAAATAAAGGAGTTGGATATAGGTTGCTTTAAAGGGTTAATCTGGAAGAGGAGAGCATGACTGTTTCTAAAGGGTTATTCTACTGAAAGCTATTTGCAAAGGGTTAATCTAATATGGGCACATATCCGCTTCTAAAAAGTAATCTGAGTTTCTCATTACTTATTATACGCAGCACCTATATCAGGTACACTGAAGAGAAACTGTGACAGCAGATGTTTATGGAGTGCCCTCGGTCACCAGTGCAATGGGGTACTCGTTACCGGGCCCATTGATCTCAATGGGGAATGTCACGGCAGCTGTGACCTGGCCCGTGGCCCTGGGCTCCATTGTAAAAGGGAAATAAAGTCTATTGATGATTCATGACGCCACCTGTGGTGTTCAGCAAGGGAGGTGTTAAGCCGACGCTGCATACAAATCCTCTGGGACTGATGGTGTGGTGCAGCAAAGATGTTGTAGCCCTCCACAGGTAGGGCTGTAGTCCCAGGGCAGTGTGGTAATGGAAGAGACAGGGGATAGGCGCAGACGGTGTAGTGGATGGTACCGAGATGTAGCCGTGCTGAATGTGTTGGTGCAGGAATAAGTGGAGGACACCAGGGCTTGTAGTTCCAAAGCTTTACTCACAGTCTGTTGTGCAACAGGTGCCCGCTTCCGTGCCGTGTCCTCCAGGTTAGGGACTCAGTCAACCTCCAGGCCTGATGAAGCACTCCTTTCCAACACTCCGCCAACATGTGCCTTCTCTGAACGTCTCCTCTTATAGCGCCTAAGAATGAAGTACTCTCAGTACTGAGCTACACTGGAGTGCCTCCTGTCAGATGTTCCTATGAACTCTACTTGTACGGCAGACAGCTGTAGCCTGCTTCGGGGACTCCTTGCTACTAAGTCGCGGCTCACTATTAAGTTGCTGTTGTGCCCCCAAGTCTTGTGTGGGAATAAAGCGGTCACTACGTCTATTCCTCCGGTGTCTGCTGCAGGACCATTAGTATCCATACAACCTTGGGGACCAGACCCCGGCCTTGCACTTAGAACTTCTAGGAAGGGATCTCCTCTAACCCAGGTCCTCTGTTCTCTTTTCTTCTCACGTTCCGAACTAATCTTTCCTTCTTATGGAGAATTAGGCTTTCAGTCTTTGTCGCTCTCTCACTCTTCCTTTCCTGTGCCAGCAGACCCAGGTTACTGGGATCTGCTGCAGCACTTCCATCCATCCATCCATCCCTCTCTCTAGGGATCCACTCAGCCGCGCTCGCTGGCTGACTCCTCACTCTCCGACTCCAACTACTCAAAAGCTCCTAAAACTTCCCGCTCTTTCAATATATACTAACTCCACCCGCCTCCCAGCACGTTTCGTGTACCAAGCAGGGAGCCACCAATGGGTGCTTTGCTATTTTCCAAGCAGGGAGCCGCCGAAGGTGCTTTGCTACACTACTTTGTGGTGTGGGGGTGCAGGTGTTGGAGTGTAGTCAGGAGTCTCCACCTTACCTGGATGGTGGGGTACCACACCTCAGGAGGAGGTGCAGTACCTCCGTGGCGACTGAAGCCTCAGGGGCACCACATTTATTCTTCTCCAGAGCTTTTATTATTAAATGAGAACAAATATTTAAGTTTAATTACATATATATATACTGTATATATTTGTATTTGAAAACTGTTCAACAACTACTGTAGACCTCATTTTCATTTTTACTAGTAGATCTTAATGTTTGTTGTTTCCTTTGCTGGCCTCTACACAGAAATGGGAACTGCTTAGTCATTGGCTTGTGTTTATTTCAAGAGAAATGGCCATTGAGTCATTGAGTATACCAGGGACAAATTAAAAAAGACTGTGATATAAAGAAGCTGTTCAAGTAAAGTGCCTCAAACCGGTTGCTAACTACTAAGTTTGTGCCTCACTGTTGTGAATTGTAATCTATATACTAACTCCTTATGTCATTAACGTGTAGAAAAATGTTGTTTTTAGCTAAACCTTGTGTTTTCTCCTAGTCATTGATGCTGCATACCTCTTGTTGTGTTTACTGCTTAACCCCTTACCTGACCATTGGTTAATTCACTTTGCAGTCAAATCGCATATTATATTGTGTCTTGTTTTAGTTTTCCCATAATCGCGGACAGTGAATATGTGCCTAATACAGAGCAGGATCAGGGGAGGAGGAATACAGTCATTTATGAAGAAGCTATGGGGAGAGTACAACAATTACCTGTTATGGCTATTGTCAATATTATTGGGACACTGGTATATATTAAAGAGGTAACTAACTAAGCTAATGTAGTCTCCGTAATCCTATTGTAAAACAATTTGGCCAATTCTTGTATAGGTCATGTCATCAGAACAGAGTGTAGGTCACTTTTTTCTGAATATTTCATTTGTGCATGTTGCAGAGGACTGTTTGCCATCATATATACAACTTTGGCAAGTACACTAAGCTATGGCTAGATTTGCCAGTAAACTTGAAAGATACTGCGTACAGTGTCTGACAAGCACAGATAAACATATCAATAATTTTTCACACAATTTTTTTATCTTATTAATAGCTTTTTATGTAAAACTGATATTAGTCGTGAATTGTTCATGAGTTCATGTAACCTCATTTTTCTATGTGGAGCCCCAACTGGTAGAATAAAAGCTACATTCAGTTTATGATCTTTTGAATTACAGGTTGAAATCGTTCACACGAAGAGGGGGCTGGGGCACATCGTGTTAGAAATCTTCAAACATCAGAGTTTTTTCCCCTTTTTATTAGAAAGAATGACATTGCAGTTGAATATTATAGGAAAAGAGCATAAATCTCACAAAAGAGAAAAAAAACTAGGAACTCCAGCATTTTTCATTCAAATCATGTACAGAGAGAGCTTTGTATGCATGACAGCGTGGGCATGAGAAACCAAGGGTCAACGAGACAAGTGGGGGTAATAGCGGGGTTAGCACTATTTAACAGTACTTGAAATATATGAGATTTTCAAATAATACTAAAAACCTGTAAAACGAGAACAAACACACTGAATAAGGTTAGTATTGGGTACAATGTGAATCTGAACATTGTGAAGTTAGCGAAGCAACAATGTTTTAAACTTTAGAAAGTAATTTGTAGAAGATGCAAAAATGTCCCTTTTTTTAGGTCCATGTTCACACTGCATTACTGCAGTGCGTTCATAGATTCCACCAACCGCAGTGTGACATAACCCTTTAGTGTGTTGAGTGTGACTCAGGGAATCTGCCTTTCCATATAAACATCAGTTATGGCCAAGTACCAGATATGTGGGTTCTCTAAGCCAGTGTTTCCAACTCCAGTCCTCAAGGCCCACGAACAGATCATGATTTCAGGATGTCCTTTGTATTCACAGTTGATGCAATTATCACCTGGGCAATACCAAGGGAATCCTGAAAACATTACCTATTGGTGGGCCTTGAGGACTGGAGTTGGGGAGCACTGCTCTAAGCGATAATATTCCTACCAGATTAGCGCGAAAAGTGTTTAAGACTGGGGTGGGGAACCTTTTTTCTGCCAAGGGCCATTTGGAATTTTTTAATAGTGTTTGGGGGCCATATAAAAATATTAACTTAAAAAGTAACGAACTATATTGATTCAAAGATTTAAATACATTGCAGCTCCCCCTCACACACAGTATAGTGCAGCCCCCACAAACACAGTACGGTGCAGCTCCCCCAACACACAGTACGGTGCAGCTCCCCCAACACACAGTATAGTGCAGCTCCCCCAACACTCAATACAGTGCAGCTCCCCCCAACACATAGTATAGTGCAGGAACAGCTCCCCCAATACACAGCATAGTGCAGCTCCCCCCACACACAGTAAAGTGCAGTTCCCCCAACACATAGTATAGTGCAGGTGCAGCTCTCCCAATACACAGAATAGTGCAGCTCCCCACACACAATATAGTGCAGCTCCCCCAACACACAGTACTGTGCAGCTCCTCCCAACACATAGTATAGTGCAGGTGCAGCTCCCCCAATAAACAGTATAGTGCAGACACACACAGTATAGTGAAGTCCCTGCATGCACACACACACACACACACACACACACAATACTCACGCCTCCTTCTTGTTCCCCACACTGCTCCAGGCTCTGCTCTGGTCTCATTGGCTCCACTGCTGGTACAGCAGCATGGCGCACGATGAAGTGACATCGCACACCCGCTGAGTCACAAGCATTGATGGGAGAGGAAGCGTCTGACACTCTCTCCTCCATCACTGCTTACAACTGTATCAGCATCTATGATGCTGATAAGTTGAATGAGCGATGGGGGCGGAGCCGGGCCACAGAGCAGTAGTTCGTTCGTATGGGTCGCCCTCCCAGGGATGTGGGGTACTCGGTAACGTGCCGGTATCAGTGGGATATGTCACAGCGGCAGTGACCCGGACCGTGGCCCTGGGCGCCCAAGTAATAGGAAGATGAATGGTAGAATGTAGTTAAATGAATAGTTCGTGACGCCACCTGTGGTGTTCGGCAAGGGAGGTGTTAAGCCGACGCTGCAGGCAGATCCTCCGGGACAGATGGTGTGGTCAGTGGCGTAGCAACTGTTTGTGGCGCCCGGGGCGGTCGAAAAATTTGCCGCCCCTTTGGTCGTTGATAATTCGGAAGCATCCGAAGAGCCCACACTACACTCAAAGATCTAATTTTTAGTCTGCTACTAACTCTGCTATTATTTCTAAATTTCTAGACTTTCAACTTCTTGCAGTTCTCTATATGTATGTATTAGCTTGATGATGCTGGATGAAGACCTAATGGCTTTTTTTAATACTAATTTTTAATAATGTGACAGAAAAAAAAACAGAAAGTACAAATTATTTTGGCGGACAGGGGGCGGACACTGACAGCTTGGGGTCCCTGTGCAAGAAATGTGTCCGGGCCCCCCTCCTTTTATGGCGTCAAAGCTACGTGTGTGTATATATACATATATATATAGATTATTGATGTTATATAGCCACACACACACACATACAGGTATATATTACATAGTCTCCTTTATTATGTATATCCCAATCCCCCACACCCCTCATTGTCCTCCTCCCCTCGCATCCCATTATTGTCCTCTCCCCCACCTCCATCATTTTCTTCTCCACCACTATCTTTGCTTTCTCCCCCACCACTCCCATCATTGCCCATTCCACCACCTCCATCATTTCCTCCTCCTCCACCACCCCCATTTATTTCCCTTTCCACCACCACCATCATTGCATTCTCACCCACAACCCCATCATTGCCCTCTCGACCATCACCCCATCATTGTCTTCTCCCCATCACTGCCTTCTCCATCACCCCATCACTGCCTTCTCCCCATCACTCCCATCATTGCCTGCTCCATCACCCCATCACTCCCATCATTGTCTGCTCCATCACCCCATCATTGCCTGCTCCATCACCCCCATCATTGCCTGCTCCATCACGCCATCACTCCCATCATTGCCTTCTCCATCACCCCATCACTGCCTTCTCCATCACCCCATCACTGCCTTCTCCATCACCCCCATCATTGCCTGCTCCATCACCCCATCACTCCCATCATTGCCTTCTCCATCACCCCATCACTGCCTTCTCCATCACCCCATCACTGCCTTCTCCATCACCCCATCACTGCCTGCTCCATCACCCCCATCATTGCCTGCTCCATCACCCCCATCACTCCCATCATTGTCTGCTCCATCACCCCATCACTGCCTGCTCCATCACTCCCATAATTGTCTGCTCCATCACCCCATCATTGCCTGCTCCATCACCCCCATCACTCCCCTCACTGCCTGCTCCATCACCCCATCATTGTCTGCTCCATCACCCCATCATTGTCTGCTCTATCACCCCATCACTGCCTGCTCCATCACCCCATCATTGTCTGCTCCATCACCCCATCACTGCCTTCTCCATCACCCCATCATTGTCTGCTCTATCACCCCATCACTGCCTGCTCCATCACCCCATCATTGTCTGCTCCATCACCCCATCACTGCCTGCTCCATCACCCCATCATTGTCTGCTCCATCACCCCATCATTGTCGGCTCCATCACCCCATCACTGCCTGCTCCATCACCCCATCACTGCCTGCTCCATCACCCCATCACTGCCTGCTCCATCACCCCCATCACTGCCTGCTCCATCACCCCCATCACTGCCTGCTCCATCACCCCATCACTGCCTTCTCCATCACCCCATCATTGTCTGCTCCTTCACCCCATCACTGCCTTCTAGACCATCACTCCCATCACTGCCTGCTCCATCATACACACAGACATACACACACAGAGACATACATACATACATACACACATACATACACACAAGACACCACCTCTCTCCTCTCACCTGTCCGCAACATCGCCAGCGCTTCCTCCCTCACACAGCAGCGGCCGCTGAATGATGACGTCATTCAGCGGCGCTCCTCTGTGTGAAACAGGAAGCGCGGCCTCCGGGCAGGAAGCAGGACGGACCCTTGCCGCTCCGTTCCTGCTATTCACTCTTGCAGGCAGCGGAGCTGCCGTGATCGCATCGCTCCCTGCCCGCCGCTGCACTGCACTGCAGGGTGGAATTGCTGCTGCCGCGCCGCCCCCACACACATGCCGCCTGGGGCGGACCGCCCCCCCCGCCCCCCCCACGCTACGCCAGTGCGTATTGTGCAGCAATGATGTTATAGCCCTCCACAGGCAGGGCTGTTGTCCCAGGGCAGTGTAGGTGTGGAGACACTTAGATGGTGTAGTGTCTGGCGCAGGGGATGTAGCGGTGCCAGGCAGACGGACGAAGGAAGGAATGGAGGACACCAGGGCATGTAGTTCCAAAGCTTTACTCACAGTCTGTAGTGCCCGCTTCTGTGCCGTGTCCTCCGGGTCAGGGACTCAGTCAACCCCCAGGCAAGATGGAATGCTCCCTTCCACGCTCCGCCAACTTATGTGCCTTTTCTGAACTTTTCAATAATTCTTGGAAGTGCTGGACACCGCTTCCAGCCGGGATCTCTTGCAGTGTCCTTTGATTGGAGTCATGCTCCAAATGAGGTAGACGTAATCTTCGCAAAGTGTCTATATGTAAAACCAAGGGAGGGCACCTAAATAGGTGCAACTATTTACAAACACAGTTTTTGGATCACTCCAAGTTCATGATCGCTCAGTTCAAATGTAAAGGCTGCCAATAAACAGGGCAACTCTGGAAAAAACAAAACTAAACCATGATGGTCAAAAATAGAACCAAAAGGCACAACGGTGCAAATAAACCCTCCTGGGTAACGAGAATTAGTGTAGGTTACTAGTGTTGGTCCCCTCCTGGGGTTCTGGAAGCTGCTGATTGGGAACCGCTACCAGATGTAATACTTTGGGTGTCTTCATTCTGTTGCTGGTTGCTTGCTAGTCGCATGTACTCCGCTTCCCACAGGGAGAGATAGGGACTGGTCGGGGTAATTGAAAGGGCCATGGAAATGTCTACCGCCTGCGGGGATGGCATATCCGCTCCCTCCGATGGCACTTCTGCTGCTGCTAGTGACTCAGCCGGCGCTGTCACTGGTTTCTCGGAATCCGATTCATCAGTGTCCATCGGGACCTCGTGTGGCAGCACCACAGCCTGGGGCTGCCAGCGGAGGTCAATTGGGCCATTTCTGTTGGTGGGTTCCGTTCCCAAGACTAGGGTCAAGTCGGGGGCATTGGTCGTACCCTGTGCCTCCAGGCGAGGTTCTGGTCCCGGCTCCTGGTAGTGAAAAACGGCAGCCGCAACTCCCAGAGTTGTGGATGGGGTGAACCGCAGCTGGATTCGGGCAGGGGCAAACCCGGTTTCAGCCGGGGTCGTCGGTGGAGGCCGGTGCAACCATGCCCGGTCCAGACGGGGATGCGGTCCCGGCCCTCCATTCTGCTCCAGAGCCCTCATATATCTCCTCCAGACGGGACTCATCCAATGGCAATATCGGTCGTAAGGTGGTGGCGGACGCTGCAGAGGATGTATCAGCGGTCGCAGCCTCCGCAGGGGCGGCCTGGGGGCGAGTGGCTTCTCCTACCCCCGTTCTTCTGTCTTCTTTTCTCTTTCCAACATGGCATTCTGGCGTTCTTCTCCCTCCTCTATCGGCCCCTTTCCCGCCACTGGCTTCTGCCCCTCCTTCTTGGGGCGGCGTCTTCTTCCAGTGCCTCCATACCAAGCCAGTATACGAACCCCTCGGGGGGTGGGCCATGTTGCTGTCACATAGTAATTCAGGCAGGGAGGCCCAAGACTGTTCGCGGTCTTTTCCTAGGTCCTCCCATCTCGTCACGCCCTTCTTCTCCACGCCAACGGCCATTTTTAATGTTCATTTTACAGTCTATTAAATTGGGTCTTCTGCACATTCTCAAAAGTTTTAAGTCCAACAATTCCTAAGCGCACAGAACCCGATGGCATCGGGTCTTGTCATCCTGTTCGTGACGCCAAGTTGGGTCGCCCTCCCATGGCTGTGGGGTACTCGGTACCGGGACGGTATCAGTAGGATGTGTCACAGCGGCAGTGACCCGGACCGTGGCCCTGGGCGCCCAAGTAATAGGAAGATGAATGGTAGAATGTAGTTAAATTAGTTAAATGAATAGTTCGTGACGCCACCTGTGGTGTTCGGCAAGGGAGGTGTTAAGCTGACGCTGCAGACAGATCCTCTGGGACAGATGGTGTGGTGCAGCAATGATGTTATAGCCCTCCACAGGCAGGGCTGTTGTCCCAGGGCAGTGTAGGTGTGGAGACACTTAGATGGTGTAGTGTTTGGCGCAGGGGATGTAGCGGTGCCAGGCAGGAAGAAATGGAGGACACCAGGGCATGTAGTTCCAAAGCTTTACTCACAGTCTGTAGTGCTCGCTTCTGTGCCATGTGTCCTGTGGGTCAGGGACTCAGTCAACCCCCAGGCAAGATGGAATGCTCCCTTCCACGCTCCAACTTATGTGCCTTTTCTGAACATCTCCTCTATAGCGCCTTTAAGTGTGAAGATCTCCTAGTACTGTGTTACACTGGAGTTCCTCCTGACAGATGTTCCCAAGAACTCTACTTGTACGACAGACAGCTGTAGCCTGCTTCGGGGACTCTCTACTCCTAAGTCCCGGCTCTCTATCCGTGTTGCTGTTGTGCCCTCAAGTCTTAGATGAGAGTAGTGCATTTACAGCCCACTACTCCATTGGTGTCCATACAACCTCGGGGACCGGGCACCGGCCTTGCGCTTAGAACTTCTAGGCAGGGTTCTTCCTCTAACCCACGTCCTCTGTGTTCCCTTTTACTCCTACGTTCCGTACTTGTCTTTTCCCTTCTATGGAAGCTCAGGCTTCAGTTCAATGTCCTTCTCCTTCTTTCCTTTCCCGTGCCAGCTGGCTCAGATCACTGAAGCAGCTGCAGCACTCCTTCCTCCATCCCTCTTCCAGGGATCCCCACTCCTCCCGAGTGGCTTCCTCTCTCCTACTCTCCTTCTGACTGACCTCACTTAATCCTGGAACTGTCCCGCTCTTATATATATATTCTGAACTTCACCCACCTCCCAGCACGTCTAGTGTTCCAAGCAGGGAACCACCAAAGGTGCTCTGCCTCTCTCTAAGCAAGGAGCCACAATGTGGTTTTCCTGAACTACACTATTGTGTGGGGTGCGCGTGTTGGAGCGTGGTCTGGAGCCTCCAACTTACCTGGATGGTGGGGCACCACACCTTAGGAGAAGGTGCAGTACCTCTGTGGCGACCAAGCCTCAGGGGCGCCGGACGCACCACTGCAGAATTAAATGGCCTGCGGCCAATAACGGGCATTGTGGCTGCTGCCTGGTTTAAGGGAACCTTTAGTCTTCACTTTCATTCCCTGCAAGGAGGTATGGAGGATGAAATGGTCTAGTGAATAATAGAGCCGTGAAGTTGGGAATGGAGCCAAGTGTCAGAGCCAGGAGTAGAACAACAAGTACCAGAAAAACAATCTTCAAAGAACAAAGCAAAAATAAGGGAATGTCAGGAAGTCATCCAAGGGTCTAGTTCACTGAAAAATGACATTTATGGCACTTACTGCAGAGGACAGCAAGTAATAGACTTATTCCGTATGGTTACAGCTAGAATAATGTAAACCATGCTGCTAATGTGAACAGAGTAGAGTTGAGCCTCATAGCTTCAAAAGACCCCTGTCTAGCACCACCTTGGTTGTCCGTGGTAACTGCATCAGAGCAGCTTGAACCTCCTACTACCTGCAACATCCCCACAGCCTCTTCTGATTAGCAGGCCCCATCGACGTCATGTGTGCATCGACTAACAAAATAATGACATTGCAAGGTGTATTAATCAGAAGAAGTGCTGGGGAGGCTGTGTGTAGTAGGAGGTTTGCAGCCACAGACTACCGACCTCAACTCTGAAGCCTTAAATAAGTCAGTTATTAATAAAGCAAACAAACAAAAAAGATTTCAGAAGTGCCATTTTCTGTATTTATCTCATAAGCAAAACTTAAATAAATGCATTATCATAGTGCATACATTTCTAAAACAAATATATTTTTTGTTATTTCTCTCTCAAAATATGTGCTAAACTGTAAAATATCGCTTTTATTCTCAGAGCGCTGGCTCAGCACTTCACTTTTTGAAAATATACTTTGCCAAATATATACCCCTAAAAGGGTTTCTCTAAAACATTTTTAACTTTTCCAGCAAAAAGAAGACCTCTGTGAGCCACTGTCAGAATACGTGCCGCCAAATCTAAAGAATTCTCTGCATTGTGACAGCCAATATCAGTTCTGCCCTTCTTAGAACTTGACTATAGCTTTGTAGCTTTTCCCATCTTGTAAAGTTATGGCATGGTGCTAGGAAATGCCAGCACCTCATGATCAGTTTGGGTCCAACTTTTCAGATCCCACAAATTATGAGAATGAAGTGTCACAATAATGCATCCCCTCATCAACCTGCCCAGTGGTGTTTCTGGCCACCGAGAGTGCAGAAAACAGCAGCTTAGCCATATTCACATTAATGGGGTGATGTTGCAGTTCCTTACACTGAGGCTGCCCATAATTCTATAGATTGGTTGGGGTCCCAGTAGTTGAGCTGCCAACAATCAAAATGTGATAACATACCCTAGAGATATACTTTTACTTTAAATCATGAAAATAACTCTTTTGAACACTTAGGCTATGTGCACACGTACCGGAACTCTCGCGGAAATTACCGCGAGAATTCCGTAATTCCATTCCGCGGGAAAATCGCATTTTAAATTCCTGCGATTTTCACGTGGAAAAAATAGCATTTTTCAAGTGTATTTAGCTTGCAAAATGCTAGCATTTTCCAAGCTATTTGTAGCATCGCATGGAGAACTGATTGACAGGTTGGTCACACTCGTCATAGTGTTTGACAAGTGTGACCAACTTTTTACTACTGAGGCTGTCTATGCAGCCTCAGTAGTAAAAGATAAAATGTGAAAAAAAAAAATGGTGTTATTCTTACCTTCCGACGTCCCGCGCAGCCGTTCCCAGTAATCCTTTGCAAAAATGCCCGCGATGATGTCCGTTCTCGCGGTATCGCGACGTCTCGCGGTAATTCGCGATGACGTCGCGCGAATGACCGCGAAACTTCGCGATCCCGCGAGAACGGTTGTCATTGCGGGCATTTTCGCAAAAGATTACTGGGAACGAGAGCGTGGAGAGAAGCGGGAAGGCTGCGCGGGACGCCGGAAGGTAAGAATAACAATATTTTTTATTTTAAATTCTATTTTTTACTGGGATATGGTACCCAAAGCCCGGAGGACAGTCTCCTCTCCTCCGGACCGTGGGTACCATCCGCAAATGTTCTGCTTACTTTCCGCATGGTGTGCACAGCCACATGCGGGAAGTAGGCGGAACAATGCATTCCTATGGGTGCGGGATCGCCGCGATTCCGCAAAATTAATGAGCATGCTGCGGTTTTTACGCGAAGCGATTCCGCCGTGGTAAAAACCGCAGCATTAGCACAGCATTGCGGAATCCCATAGGAATGCATGGGATGCTTATTTTTCGCGTTTGCGCGGCAAAATCGCGCGGTTAAAACCGCCGCGGAAACGCGAAAAAACGCCACGTGTGAACTCAGCCTTAATGTACCACAACTGAACAGATATAGTGCCAGCTATGAACAATAGGTCAAGATCTTACCTAGTGCCAATTTCATTACATAATGAAATACAGAAGAACGTCTCCAAAAGACCACATTTCTTGAGAAGACCTCTCCTATCCCAGATTTTCAGTCCTACTATATATTACACATATTAACCATCTTTTTTGAGAAGATTGACAAAGAAGACTCCTAGAAGACTTGTTTCATTGCACTTTTGGGTGGAGGCTTCAAATAAGTTTCATTGCTTTAGTAGGTAGTCTGTAGTAGGTTTTATACCAGCAGTAGCTGAAAATACTTCATGGCAGATTATTCAGTACCCGTACAGTATGTGCACAGATAAGTTATCATGACCCTCCACACAGACGTCAATATATTTTGTCCTGTTGGACTTCAAAGGTTGACTTTCGTAGCTTGTCAGCAACATTATGTACATTATGTCTGCCGTACTAAGGCCATTTCATGATAGTTCATGTTATTTTTTCAGTTATTCAGTCCTAATCTCAGCAACTCCATGGAAATAACATATATTAAGACCAAAGTTTATTGTATATAAAGTAGAGATGTGCTGATCGCTTTGAACAACCACCGTCCAGGTCAGTGCTCTCTGGCCATAGACAGGAGCTATAAAAATTTCTGCCCCTCAGGGATCCCAGGCTCATGTTATGATTTACTATGCTGGTTTGTCGTCACCTGTGTGTACAGATGTTGTCACACTAGGCTGGAAAATCAAATGCTGCACCATGGAACCTGGAAGGTCAGGAAATTTGCACGGTTCCTGTTCATGGCCAGAGAGCAGTGAGATGGACCATGGGCTGGGGCTGCGCAAAGCAATCCGCACATCTGTAATACCAAGATACTGCAGCAAATATTAATATATGAACATTAAGGGTTTCACAAATTGATGACATGCACACAGTATTAAATATCCAAAACAATGTTGGCACCAAACACTAAATGGGATATGGGTGCAACCAACCTCAATAGACCTCAAAATAGATCATCTATTGGCCACAAATGGAATTGTACTATTTATGATGATAATATTCACTTATCATACCACAGGTTATGTCATAGTTGGTTGAGATGATCAATGTGTACTTATAAAACATATAATTCTGGTTACCTTTATATGTATGTGCAGTGCTGTTTTTATGAACCCTTTTTAATATATTATTAATTTTTAGTAAAGGGAATCTCTCAGCACTTCTCCTGGCCTGGGGATGACGTAAAAGGGAGTACACAGACATGGGATCACAGCTGCTTTCTGTGAGGAAAAACATTTCACTGACTGTTTAAACCTTACACCCTGAAGCCTGTTTCACCTTCCTGACCATGTAAGGGTGTGTTGAGGTCAAGTCATGCCCTGTATCCCTTCCTAGTAAAAAGGGTACGTTTTACGTGTAAGATGCTTTATGATGTAATGATGTACTGTATGTGTAATGTGTAGTTATGCATCATTATGGGCTACGTATAGAGTTAGGGAATTATGTAAGAGGGGACCAGGACGGTAGTCGTAGCCGAGGACACCGGGGCTCTGGTGTCCTGACCTCCTTCCACACAAAAACCTTCAGCTTCTAACGGCGTACCTGTTCGAGATGCTAGTCCACCATCAGGGATTCCACAGCAGTGCGACCCAGCTCCCGCACACTTGTTTCCAGTGCTCAGGGTTGAAATAATGAACACAGATACCGGTTCTGATGCCAAATCAAGGATTTTACTTTCTTCTTCAACGTCCCGGAAACATCAGTTACATTACAGTTCACACAGCCTTCCTCCTGCACTGTCCCATTCTTACTTTCTACTTCCTCACACACATTCCAGGGTAGTAGCACCCTAGGCGGTACCACAGCATCACTCCTGTGAGATCTCAAGATATAGGGGATCCCGTTCATCCGCTTCACCTTAGACTTGCAGGCTTCAGCCCTATTTAAGATCTGCCACATGGTGAATACTCTGCACCCTACATGACTCACTGCTGCTGTCATAAACTGTAGTTTCCATGGGTGCTCCGATCTTATCCAGCACCCTCCTGACTGTGCCCGTGCTTTTCTGCTTGTCCACAACATTGCGTAGCTAGTATGGTGTCCTGGGCCTAGAGCCCTTGTGGACCTGTCGGGTGTTCTCGGCCTTCTAACTATATCCTAATGCCTACAATTACTTAACCCATAGCATCTCCTCCTATAGTTAACCCTTATGTTAACTACCTATCAACTATACCTAACAAGGCCCACTAGTATACCCCCATCTAGTGGCCCGCAACAGAAATACACTTACCCAGTCTATGGAACTATATACTAACATTGCTCTCCACTATTGAACCCGAAGAATGCACTGGCTTACCCTAATCTAAGCATTAATATACGGCATACAATATATTACATCATGGTACCACATAATATGGCAGTACCAACGAACAGTAGGTAATACACCTTAGTGTAGCAGTCCCGAAACATCATCAGATCTGTTCATTATTTGCAATATATATTACTATTAGAACTCCTTAAAGGGGAGGTGGCATTAAAGGGATATTCTGCTCAATCCCTTAGGCCTGTTTCACACTTCCGTTTTTGACCATCAGTCAAAATCCGCCGGTTTATGAAAAAAACGAATCCGCCATTTTTTTTGGCGGATCCGTTTTTTTCCCCATTGAGTTGCATTACTGGCGGATCTTGACGGATGGCCATCCGTTGGATCCGTTTTTTTTTGCTGATCCGCCAAATTTCTTGCGTCCACCAACATGCCTGGACGGACCCTGCAACGTTTTTTTTGCTGCAGGATCCGCATTTTACAGTGCGCATGCCCAGAGAAAGGAAGTCAGCTGGGAATTTAACCCTGAAATCCTTTCTGGCGGACGAAAACAATTCTCTCTCTCTCTCTCGCAGCAGTTCCTTTAAAATTCTTCATTCGGCGGATCCGTCAAAAAAAATGGATCAGGTGGCATCCGTTCACATCAGTTAGGAACGGATCTGCTTTCCGCCTTTTTGGCGGATTTTGACTGACACAAAAAACTGAAGTGTGAAACAGGCCTTAGGAGGGATAGCTAATACTAGAGAAGAGAGAGAGAGGATTCCAAAAGATATAACTAAACTGGAGCAGTGGTCAGCAACTAACAGAATGGTTTTTAACAGGGAAAAATGCAAAGTGCTACATCTGGGCAATAAAAATGAAAAAAGCATATACAGAATGGGAGGAATAGGGCTAAGCAACAGCACATGTGAAAAAGACGTGGGAATACTAATAGATCATAAACTAAAAATGAGTCAACAGTGTGATGCAGCAGCAAAAAAAGACAAATACAATTCTGTGATGTATTAACAGAAGCATACAGTCTAGATCACGTGAAGTCATTATTGCCCTCTACTCCTCTTTGGTCAGACCTAATCTGGAATACTGTGCCAGTTTTGGCCACCACATTTTACAAAAAGACATCAACAAACTGGAGCAAGTTCAGAGAAGAAGCGACCAGAATGGTGACTGGTCTGCAAACCATGTCCTATGAGGAACGGTTACAGGATTTGGGAATGTTTAGCTTGCAAAAAAAAAAAGACTGAGAGGAGACTTAATAGCTGTCTACAAATATCTCAAGGGCTGTCACATTGGAGAAGGATCATCTTTATTTTCATTTGCATAAGGAAAGACTAGAAGCAATTCTATGTGACTGCAGACTTCTGAATTCTCACAGTGCACACTGCACGCTGTCAGGACTCTCTGGTGCTAGTGATTTGCATACATGTAGTCACGTGCCGACTAGACATGCGCGGCCTTACTCAGTGAAAATGAATTAAGCGAGGCCGGACACATCTAGTCAGAATGTGGTCAGAAGTATACAAATCGCATACTTACACTCACATGACTGTCCACTCTTGCCATTGGCAAGGGAGAATCTTAAAAGTGTGCAGTGCATGCTGGGGGGAAAATTCAGAAACCTGCAGTCACTTAGAGCGGCTGCAGGCTTTCATCTCAAACCTGGACGCACCCTTTAATTATAAAATGAAGCCCTGTAGCCAATCCTAACGTGTAATATCCTCACCGTCAGGATTCAGCTCTGCTTGCAGGTTCCTGCAGTCATCACATGGCCACTTCACTCATATGCGATTTTCGATCTAAGGGTATGTGCACACGTTGCGGATTCGTCTGCGGATTTTTCCACGCGGAATCTGCAGAAACAGCAGGTCAAATTGGCTGCGGTTTACCTGCGGATTTCTAGTGGGTTTAGTGAGGATTTCACCTGTATTTTTACATCTGCAGATTCCTATAATGGAATACAGTTGTGGCCAAAAGTATTGACACCCCTGCAATTCTGTCAGATAATACTCAGTTTCTTCCTGAAAATGATTGCAAACACAAATTCTTTGGTATTATTATCTTCATTTAATTTGTCTTAAATTAAAAAAAAACACAAAAGAGAATGAAGCAAAAAGCAAAACATTGATCATTTCATACAAAACTCCAAAAATGGGCCAGACAAAAGTATTGGCACCCTCAGCCTAATACTTGGTTGCACAACCTTTAGCCAAAATAACTGCGACCACGCTTCCGGTAACCATCAATGAGTTTCTTACAATGCTCTGCTGGAATTTTAGACCATTCTTCTTTGGCAAACTGCTCCAGGTCCCTGATATTAGAAGGGTGCCTTCTCCAAACTGCCATTTTTAGATCTCTCCACAGGTGTTCTATGGGATTCAGGTCTGGGCTCATTGCTGGCCACCTTAGAAGTCTCCAGTGCTTTCTCTCAAACCATTTTCTAGTGCTTTTTGAAGTGTGTTTTGGGTCATTGTCCTGCTGGAAGACCCATGACCTCTGAGGGAGACCCAGCTTTCTCACACTGGGCCCTACATTATGCTGCAAAATTTGTTGGTAGTCTTCAGACTTCATAATGTCATGCACACGGTCAAGCAGTCCAGTGCCCGAGGCAGCAAAGCAACCCCAAAACATCAGGGAACCTCCACCATGTTTGACTGTAGGGACCGTGTTCTTTTCTTTGAATGCCTCTTTTTTTCTCCTGTAAACTCTATGTTGATGCCTTTGCCCAAAAAGCTCTACTTTTGTCTCATCTGACCAGAGAACATTCTTCCAAAACGTTTTAGGCTTTTTCAGGTAAGTTTTGTCAAACTCCAGCCTGGCTTTTTTATGTCTCGGGGTAAGAAGTGGGGTCTTCCTTGGTCTCCTACCATACAGTCCCTTTTCATTCAGACGCCGACGGATAGTACGGGTTGACACTGTTGTACCCTCGGACTGCAGGGCAGCTTGAACTTGTTTAGATGTTAGTCGAGGTTCTTTATCCAACATCCGCACAATCTTGCGTTGAAATCTCTTGTCAATTTTTCTTTTCCGTCCACATCTAGGGAGGTTAGCCACAGTGCCATGGGTTTTAAACTTCTTGATGACACTGCGCACGGTAGACACAGGAACATTCAGGTCTTTGGAGATGGACTTGTAGCCTTGAGATTGCTCATGCTTCCTCACAATTTGGCTTCTCAAGTCCTCAGACAATCTTTGTTCTTCTTTCTTTTCTCCATGCTCAATGTGGTACACACAAGGACACAGGAGAGAGGTTGAGTCAACTTTAATCCATGTCAACTGGCTGCAAGTGTGATTTAGTTATTGCCAACACCTGTTAGGTGCCACAGGTAAGTTACAGGGGCTGTTAATTACACAAATTAGAGAAGCATCACATGATTTTTCGAACAGTGCCAATACTTTTGTCCACCCTCTTTTTATGTTTGGTGTGGAATTATATCCAATTTGGCTTTAGGACAATTCTTTTTGTGTTTTTTCATTTAAGACAAATTAAATGAAGATAATAATACCAAAGAATTTGTGTTTGCAATCATTTTCAGGAAGAAACTGAGTATTATCTGACAGAATTGCAGGGGTGTCAATACTTTTGGCCACAACTGTAGGTGTTTTCCATAGGATAACTTGATACTGTACATCCCGAAAACTGCTGTGGATCCACAGGGCCAAATCCGCTGCAGATACGCAGACGAATCCGCAATGTGTGCACATACCCTTACAATATATGACAATGAGCTTCTCTTCCTGCTTCTCTCAGTTTTCCACTGATCGTTGAGAGAATTAGGGAGAACAGCTCGTTGGACTCAAGCTGTATGCCCACGTTGCGTTTTTTAAGCGTTTCCACCGCATTTGTGCTGCCAAAGAAACGCTTAAAAAACGGTTAAAAAACGCATTCTCATGCAATCCCATGGGATTCCACAGCTGCTGTGCCAATCCTGTGGATTTTTCCGCTGCGGAATTGCGTAGTGGTAAAATCCACAGCATGTCCATTAATTCTGCAGAATCGAGGCGATTCCGCCGCCATAGGATTGCATTGAAACGCTCACCTTACGCATGTGGCTATGCCCACCATGCGTAAAGTGAGCGCTTCATGTGCGGATGGTACCCAGGGTCTGGAGGAGAGGAGACACTCCTCCATGCCCTGGGTATCATATTCCTGTAAAAGATAGAATTAAAATAAAAAATAGGGATATACTTACCCTCTGTCGGCCCCCGGAATCCTCAGCGGTGCACGCGGCGCTGCCAGCAACTTCCGTTCCCAGGGATGCATTGCGAGAATCACCCCAGATGACGTTATAGTCACGTGACCGCGACGTCATCAGAGGTCATTCGCACAATGCATCCCTGGGATCGGAAGTTGCTGGCAGTGCCGCGTGCACCGCTGAGGATTCCGGGGGCCGACAGAGGGTAAGTATATCTCTATTTTTTATTTTTTTTAAATTATTTTTAACAATCTATCTTTTATTATTGATGCTGCACTATGCTTGACGAGTGTGACTAACCTGTCAATCACTTTTCCAAGCGATACTTCAAAGTGCTTGAAAAAGCGCTAGCATTCTGCAAGCTAAAAAGCCTTGCAAAATGCTTGTGTTTTGCGGTAAAATGCATGCGAATTCCGCATGCGTTTTACCCGCGGCGGGGAGTTGCAGAAATGCTGCGGACAATTCTGCAGCATTTCTGCAAAGTGGGCACATAGCCTAAGAGTGCAAGTTTCATACTGTATGTGCATGGGGGGGGGGGGCACCAAACTGAATTCTTGCCCAGGGTGCCAGAAAACCTACATACACCTGTGTAGTATGCAAAACCTACCTGCACAATGAGATTTATCCCACATGTATTCGTGCATGTCAGCATTTTGTCATTCTAATATACATTAGCATTTGAGTTGGGCAGTTTACTTACAGTACTGCTATATGCATACCCATATCTCAATGGCCATTCCCACATGTTAGTACACTGGCCATCATTTAGCCTTTTATACTTTTTATTTTGCATCAAGTCTATTACATTTTCACATTTGCATATGGATTGGTGTTACCATCTTGGAACTTTGCTAAGTGTATCAGTGAATTCATGTATTCTTATGACATACATTTCCATGGTTTTTAGATCATTCATATTGCTTTTGCATGTGTGCCCGCTTTCATCTTCTGGTATTACTCCTGCACATCAATCGTTTGGTTAATAAAGTTGAGATGCATTTATTCATAGCATTCATATTTGGTCTTTACATGCACAGAGACAAAGATTTAATTAAAAAACTTTATAGTAGGGCTTCTTTAAATACTTTATTCCCCCTTATAAAATAACACCATAACCTCACCTCAATACTAGCACCCAGTGGCGGATTATAATGAGGTCAATTTGGGCAGTTGCCCCGGGCCCAGTGGGGTTAAGGGGCCCACAGCCCAGGCCAGTAAATTGCCCCATTATAATCCGCCACCGCGCAGGGCCGGATTATAGGCAGGGCAGGCGGGGCTTCAGCCCCGGGGCCCCCACCACAAGAGCTTCTAAGGGGGCCCCCACCACATTCCTGCTGGCTGCTGCAATGGCACTCCATCTTCTCCCCACCTAAAAGTGAGTGACCGTGGGGGCGGCATTATGTGCTCTGCTACCAGCAGCATCTACAAGTAGCGTGAACGCTGATGCTGCTGGTAGCGTGCAAAGGCTTGTGATGAGATCACAGGAGGTAAGGTGTCAGGGCCTGCGATCATGTGACCCCTGTCTCCTCCCCTCCTGTGACCTCATCACAGGTCCTGTGCGCACAGCACAGAGCACTGAGAGCAGCCATGTATATGGAGTGCGGCTCTGCGGGTGGAGGTCGGTGCTGGAGGCTCCATTATTCTCTATGTGGAGTGCGGCTCTGCGGGTGGAGGTCGGTGCTGGAGGCTCCATTATTCTCTATGTGGAGTGCGGCTCTGCGGGTGGAGGTCGGTGCTGGAGGCTCCATTATTCTCTATGTGGAGTGCGGCTCTGCGGGTGGAGGTCGGTGCTGGAGGCTCCATTATTCTCTATGTGGAGTGGGGCTCTGCGGGTGGAGGTCGGTGCTGGAGGCTCCATTATTCTCTATGTGGAGTGGGGCTCTGCGGGTGGAGGTCGGTGCTGGAGGCCCCATTATTCTCTATGTGGAGTGCGGCTCTGCGGGTGGAGGTCGGTGCTGGAGGCCCCATTATTCTCTATGTGGAGTGCGGCTCTGCGGGTGGAGGTCGGTGCTGGAGGCCCCATTATTCTCTATGTGGAGTGGGGCTCTGCGGGTGGAGGTCGGTGCTGGAGGCTCCATTATTCTCTATGTGGAGTGCGGCTCTGCGGGTGGAGGTCGGTGCTGGAGGCCCCATTATTCTCTATGTGGAGTGCGGCTCTGCGGGTGGTGGTCGGTGCTGGAGGCTCCATTATTCTCTATGTGGAGTGCAGCTCTGCGGGTGGAGGTCGGTGCTGGAGGCCCCATTATTCTCTATGTGGAGTGCGGCTCTGCGGGTGGAGGTCGGTGCTGGAGGCCCCATTATTCTCTATGTGGAGTGCGGCTCTGCGGGTGGAGGTCGGTTCTGGAGGCCCCATTATTCTCTATGTGGAGTGCGGCTCTGCGGGTGGTGGTCGGTGCTGGAGGCTCCATTATTCTCTATGTGGAGTGTGGCTCTGCGGGTGGAGGTCGGTGCCGGAGGCTCCATTATTCTCTATGTGGAGTGCGGCTCTGCGGGTGGAGGTCGGTGCTGGAGGCTCCATTATTCTCTATGTGGAGTGCGGGTGGAGGTCAGTGCTGGAGGCCCCATTATTCTCTATGTGGAGTGTGGCTCTGCGGGTGGAGGTCGGTGCTGGAGGCTCTATTATTCTCTATGTGGAGTGCGGCTCTGCGGGTGGAGGTCGGTGCCGGAGGCCCCATTATTCTCTATGTGGAGTGCGGCTCTGTGGGTGGAGGTCGGTGCTGGAGGCTCCATTATTCTCTATGTGGAGTGCGGCTCTGCGGGTGGAGGTCGGTGCTGGAGGCCCCATTATTCTCTATGTAGAGTGCGGCTCTGCGGGTGGAGGTCGGAGCTGGAGGCCCCATTATTCTCTATGTGGAGTGCGGCTCTGCGGGTGGAGGTCAGTGCTGGAGGCCCCATTATTCTCTATGTGGAGTGCGGCTCTGCGGGTGGAGGTCAGTGCTGGAGGCCCCATTATTCTCTATGTGGAGTGCGGCTCTGCGGGTGGAGGTCGGTGCTGGAGGCCCCATTATTCTCTATGTAGAGTGCGGCTCTGCGGGTGGAGGTCGGAGCTGGAGGCCCCATTATTCTCTATGTGGAGTGCGGCTCTGTGTGTGGAGGTCGGTGCTGGAGGCTCCATTATTCTCTATGTGGAGTGTGGCTCTGCGGGTGGAGGTCGGTGCTGGAGGCCCCATTATTCTCTATGTGGAGTGCGGCTCTGCGGGTGGAGGTCGGAGCTGGAGGCCCCATTATTCTCTATGTGGAGTGCGGCTCTGTGGGTGGAGGTCGGTGCTGGAGGCTCCATTATTCTCTATGTGGAGTGTGGCTCTGCGGGTGGAGGTCGGTGCCGGAGGCTCCATTATTCTCTATGTGGAGTGCGGCTCTGCGGGTGGAGGTCGGTGCTGGAGGCTCCATTATTCTCTATGTGGAGTGCGGCTCTGCGGGTGGAGGTCGGTGCTGGAGGCTCCATTATTCTCTATGTGGAGTGCGGCTCTGCGGGTGGAGGTCGGTGCTGGAGGCTCCATTATTCTCTATGTGGAGTGTGGCTCTGCGGGTGGAGGTCGGTGCTGGAGGCTCCATTATTCTCTATGTGGGGTGTGGCTCTGCGGGTGGAGGTCGGTGCTGGAGGCCCCATTATTCTCTATGTGGAGTGCGGCTCTGCGGGTGGAGGTCGGTGCTGGAGGCCCCATTATTCTCTATGTGGAGTGTGGCTCTGCGGGTGGAGGTCGGTGCTGGAGGCTCCATTATTCTCTATGTGGAGTGCGGCTCTGCGGGTGGAGGTCGGTGCTGGAGGCTCCATTATTCTCTATGTGGAGTGGCTCTGCGGGTGGAGGTCGGTGCTGGAGGCTCCATTATTCTCTATGTGGAGTGTGGCTCTTCAGGTGGAGGTCGGTGCTGGAGGCTCCATTATTCTCTATGTGGAGTGCGGCTCTGCGGGTGGAGGTCGGTGCTGGAGGCTCCATTATTCTCTATGTGGAGTGCGGCTCTGCGGGTGGAGGTCGGTGCTGGAGGCCCCATTATTCTCTATGTGGAGTGTGGCTCTTCAGGTGGAGGTCGGTGCTGGAGGCTCCATTATTCTCTATGTGGAGTGCGGCTCTGCGGGTGGAGGTCGGTGCTGGAGGCCCCATTATTCTCTATGTAGAGTGTGGCTCTGCGGGTGGAGGTCAGTGCCAGAGGCCCCATTATTCTCTATGTGGAGTGCGGCTCTGCGGGTGGAGGTCGGTGCTGGAGGCCCCATTATTCTCTATGTGGAGTGCGGCTCTGCGGGTGGAGGTCAGTGCCAGAGGCCCCATTATTCTCTATGTGGAGTGTGGCTCTGCGGGTGGAGGTCGGTGCTGGAGGCTCCATTATTCTCTATGTGGAGTGCGGCTCTTCAGGTGGAGGTCGGTGCTGGAGGCTCCATTATTCTCTATGTGGAGTGCGGCTCTTCAGGTGGAGGTCGGTGCTGGAGGCTCCATTATTCTCTATGTGGAGTGTGGCTCTGCGGGTGGAGGTCGGTGCTGGAGGCCCCATTATTCTCTATGTAGAGTGTGGCTCTGCGGGTGGAGGTCGGTGCTGGAGGCCCCATTATTCTCTATGTAGAGTGTGGCTCTACGATTCGTGACCCCCGTCACGTGACGAGGGGGGCCCACAGAGTCTGAACTGCCCCGGGCCCTGGCTACCCTTAATCCACCCCTGCACCGCTTCAGGGTCTTCTGGGGTCTGTGTGATATTGTTTGGTTGCAGGGTTCACGCGGCCTATCAGCGGCTGCTATTAAGCTGCTTTGCTCTTACTTCCATTGGACAAACCTTGGAATTCTGTGGAAGGTGTGAGAACGTCAGTCCATTAGTGGCCGTTGATTGGCTGCAGGGCTCACACGGATTAACATGTCACGTAAAAATTGGCAATCCTAGCACTGATACAGGTGAGTATGTAGTCTTTTTATTTCATTAGGGAGAATAAAGTATTTAAAAGGCATTCTCCAAGTAGTGGACAGCTCCTTTTAATACTCATAGTTTGTTATCAGAAATATCATTAATGTTACCATAGCCTAATTTTATAATTCATGAAAATGGATCTTGTGCAGTTATAATTTTTTTATATATACTCTGGTGCCACCTACTGTCCACTAGTGGAAATACACTAGTGCTGCGAAACTATCGCTTGGGTCTCTGCCAAAATGCTGCTCTCCTCCATAAACATAAGTTAGCAGACATGTTTATTTCTATGGGGAGAAGTATATAAGGAACAGCCAGAGAGATGCTTCAACAAGGGTCATCTTCTGGGAGAACAAAGGTTGTCCTCATGTTATATTAGTCCCAAGATAAAAACAGATTTCAGATCCCGCCACAATCAGCCAGCATTCAACTACTGGTAACATATCAAAGAAACAAGAGAATGCTGGAGTCCAGATCTATCTAGAGTAAGGCAAAATTTTATTGACAAAAGACAGGCATATATAGAGAAACAGAACAATCATAATAATACAATGGAGAGGCAATTAATAAACACCTTGGCCCCCCGAGGAAGCGGTATTTTCACTGCGAAACGCGCGTTGGGGTGCACAAATCAGTGCTCTATTTGCACCAGGACATGATGGGTATGTACACATGATGGCATTTCTTTCCCCTTCTTCATGGGCATTTGTGCAATAGACATAATACACCGCGCTGGTGGTTTTCTGCCTGGATTATACTACACTTGCCACTGCGGAGATGCTGGTCCGGTGGTGATGTCCTATTACCCCACTTACTATATGCTGTACTTACAGACTATTTTGTTTATATTGAACCAGATATTAGTGGGGGCTATACTCATTGCCACAGCATCATAGATTCACACTGCTGGGGCCAAGTGCAATATATTATTGGATTATTCATTTCCCTTACTAAGGGCCTGAGTGCTGTTTACATTTTTTGCTGCTGATTTGTCTGTTTCAGTGGGCTCCGGGTGTTTATTAATTGCCTCTCCATAGTATTATTATGATTGTTCTGTTTCTCTATATATGCCTGTCTTTTGTCAATACAATTTTGCATTACTCTAGATAGATCTGGACTCCAGCATTCTCTTGTTTCTTTCCAATTTAGTGGGAGTCGTCTCTGTCGAATGAGACTACATGAGGCATAAGTTTTGTATTCATAGTAATGGATTAAAAATGCTTCTTTGGAGAATTGTCTTTATTTATGGTAACATATCAACCAGAACCTGGAACAACTGACAGGCGTCAGGAGCCGACGTCTCTAAAGTCATTTATCAAAATGATAATTCTAGAAACAGAAGTCACCTGACTGCTCTCCATTGTCACACAAACACTCTCCTGACGTTTTCCCTATGACTTGTTAACAGAATAAGTCTTTGTCAATATTTTTCCCAGCAATATGCGCTCCTGAAGGAGGATGATGGAACTCAAAATTCTGATTCAAGAATGATTTTTATTACAAATAAATGATTTCAAAATCATTCTTGAATCAGAATATCGAGTTCCATCATCATCCTTCAGGAGCGCATATTGCTGGGAAAAATATTGACAAAGTGCTTTCTCTGCATCAAATCGAGACGGACCTGCAGCACGTCTTTCCAGCCAGCTGCATGTCAATTTATCTTGTGAAGACGCGAGTCCCCACAAGATAAATGTCACCCATGCAATGTATTGGAGGCTGTGATGCTGCACAGTTCAATGAACCACATGCGGAATCACCTGCGTTCAAAAGCCGGCAGCGCTTTGGATGCAGCGGACATGTGCTGCGTCCAAAGTGCTGCAAATTACTGACTGTGTGCACCCACCCATAATGAGGTGACGAATCCTACCGCACTTCTCAGTAGTTACACATTACAAGCAGCTTTCTGTCTGAGTAAAGGCCCTGTCACACATCGCTGACACAACAGCGATCTTACCAGCGAGATCGCTGTGTGTGACAGCGATCAGCGACCGGCCCCCCTGCCGGTATTGCTGATCGCTCATGGAAAGCCCTGGACATTTCTTTGATCGCTGGTCTCCCGCTGGCCAGCACGCATCGCTGCGTGTGACAGGCGGGAGACCAGCGATCAGCTGGTAACTAACGTACACATCGGGTATCTAAGGGACGGGCGTCACTTAGAAATCCGATGTGTACCTTAGTTACCAGCTCCCTGCATCAGTGCGCTGGTAACTAAAGTACACAGCGACGCCGCGCGCTCGGAGTCGCTGGTGCTGACCGCTGGTGAAGCTGCCTGTTTGACAGCTCACCAGCGATCATGTAGCGACTCACCAGCGATCCTGACATGTTGATATCATTGTTGGGATCGCTGGTGAGTCGCTATGTGTGACGGGGCCCTAAGACAGAAACAGATCTGCACACTTTTCAGCCAATCAGAGACAGGGTGAGAACAGTGAAGTGATAACATCAAGTTACAATTGCTTTCTAAGGTAAAAGCACTTATCTTAATGGACAACGGTGTAATCTCAGATGTAAAGACTGTTGTCCTTTACCTATCACATTGCATTGTAAAATCAATCTTCACCATGTGATTGACAACACAAATACCTTCCCACTACATTTAAGTCAATTTTAAGTTATTAAAAAATGGCGTCTAAAATCTATGTAATTAACAAGGGCTCATAAAATAGAGGGGTATATTGTAGCATGGAGGATTATAGTTTGGCATCGGCTATTTTACACCCCCAAGGTATAGTTTTGCCTAGGGCAGTTTATCCTACGGGGTATTCTCCAACATGAGCCAAACTATACCCAGGTTTAGTCTGGACAGGGGATAAATTGGCCTGTTACACCAACACGTCAGTGAAAAACTGAGAGCAGGGCCGGTTTTAGCCAAAATGGGGCCCTAGGCAAAGTTTAAAATGGGGCCCCAAATGCTAACATATTGCACATCACACAGAAGCATTTCGGTTGTAGTTACATGCGCTGAGTTCAGGCCGCTAAATGAGTGTGATCGACAATATTGAAGTCGTTCAACACTTGTTTCCCGGCCTCTTTCCACCATCTGAGAAAGAATGATGGGGACAGAATGATCACTAATGGATCACTAACAGATCACCATAAAGTATCATGTTATCAGCAGCAAATTTACAGTTTACACCAGCGATGTGCTGCTGAGAACAATGATTTTTGTTCCGGCATAAACAATCCAATCACTCCATGAAGCATTATGCTTGTTTAGTACAATACACCCCATAGTCCTCCATATATTATAATGTGCACAACAGTTCTCCATATTGTAAAATGCACACCCCATAGTTCTCCATATAATATAATATGCCCCATAGTCCTCCATATAGTATAATACACTCCTCAGTCCTCCACACAGTACACTATTATACTCTTCCCATAGTCCTTCATATAGTATAATACACTCATCATAGTCCTCCATATAATAAAATACACTGCTCAGTCCTCCACATACTATATTATACTCCTCATAGTGCTCCATATAGTATAATGCACTGCCATAGTCATCCATGTAGTACAATTCACTTCCCATAGTATAATGCACCCCATAGTTCTTCATATAGTATAATGTATTTCCCATAGACCTCGATACAGTATAATGCAACCCACATATAGTATAATGCAGCCACCCCACAGAGTATAATGCAGCCACCCCACAGAGTATAATGCAGCCCCCCTCATATAGTGTAATGTAGCCCCCTCATAGAGTATGATGCAATCACCCATCATAGAATATAAATATAATACAGCCCCCCCATAGAATATAATGTAGCCCCGAATAGAATATAATACAGCCCACCTCCCCATAGAATATAATGTGGCCCCCATCAAAGAGTATGATGCAATCCTCCCTCATAAAATCTAATACAGCCACCCATAGAATATAATACAGCCTACCTCCCCATAGTATATAATGTAGCCCCCCATAGAATATAATGCAGCCCCCATAGTATACAACACAGCCTCCCCCATAGAATATAATATACCCCCCATAGTGTATAACACAGCCTTCCCCATAGAATATATTATACCCCCAATAGTATATAACACAGCCACATAGTATATAGCATAGCCTGCATAGTATATAACACAGCTCGCATAGTATACAGCACAGCCCGCATAGTATATAGCACAGCCCACGTAGTATATATCACAGCCCGCATTATAGTATATATCACAGCCCGCATTATAGTATATAGCACAGTCCACATTATAGTATGTAGCACAGCCCGCATTATAGTATGTAGCACAGCCCGCATTATAGTATATAGTACAGCCCGCATTATAGTATATAACAAAGCCTGAACAGTATATAGCACAGCCCGCATCATATATAACACAGCCCGCATAGTATATATCACAGCCCACATAGTATATAGCATAGCCAGCATAGTATTTAACACAGCCACATAGCATATAGCACAGCCCACATAGTATAGAACACAGCCCTCATAGTATATAGCACAGCCCGCATAGTATATAACACAGCCCACATCTCCCCCCCAAGAATGGCCCCACAGTCCAGTACTCACTGTTATAGTAAAAAAAAAACCCACAATCCTCACCATTCCTCGTGCCCGCACTGCTCCTGGCTCCTGTCTCAGCGGCTGCAGACAATGAGTGCGCAATGACATCATCCAGCACCCGCAGTGTCAGAGGCAGAGCGGGGAATGATGGGAGAGGGAGCGCCAGCTGACGCTATCTCCTCCATCATTGCTTTGAACTGTACCGGCAGACGCCGGTATAGTTCAATGCGACGGCGGCGGGGGGAGACGTTGCTGGCGGCAGACAGGCCCTCCTGCCTCATGGGCCCCATAGCAGCTGCATGATGTGCCACTAGCTGGGGGCCCCCGGGGGAGCAGGGGCCCTAGGCAGCTACCTGGTCTGCCTCCCCCTACTGCCGGCCCTGACTAAGAGGAAGGGGTCTGTTCAAGAGACTCTGCTAGTGACGGCTTGCTAGTCTCTAGTTAATGCTATTGGTGCGGGGTAGCACACAACCTTTTTGTTCCTTCTTTGGATGGTTGGTACTGTAGTATGCCTCCAGCATACTTAGGGAAACTTATCTAGCTAGAGCTAAGTCTAGCAGGGTTAGTTTGTAGGGAAGGAGAAAAAATGAATCAGGTCACCTTCCAGTGAGGACAATTCAGTGTGAATACTACAGAGTTCACTCCTTTCTCCAATTTGTGTACCAATTGTTCATTTTCATAAAGGGAAATATTTACGGATAATAAACATGGTTTTATTGAACTGCATGCTTTATGGAATTGAGAAAGTAATGTTAGTCATTTTGGGCTTTTCATTTGGATTCTTGTGTAAATAATAGTCTCTGATTTGAATCAGTGATTTGTTTTGTTTATTTTAGGATGCGAGAGGGGCAACCCTTGTTTTGTAACCTTTTGCTAATGACAGTACTGAGCGTGCTTGTTGTACTCATGCATATTATTTGCCTATCGATAAACCTTTTCTGATATGTTTAGGATAGCAACTATCAAAGTGCAGGATGGCATTCCCAGATAAGGGCTTCCTATAGAACAGTGTTCCCCAACTCCAGCCACCAACAGGTCATGTTTTCAGGATTTCATTAGTATTGCCCAGGTGATGGAATTATTGCCTGTGCAGGTGCTACAATTATCACCTGGGCCATACTAAGGAAATCTGGAAAACATGAACCGTTGGTGGCTCTTGAGGACCAGAGTTGGGGAACACTGCTATAGAACATGGTGATGATTTTATGGTTAGTTGAATCACTCATTAAACGAAAATCCAAAAAAGATATGAACGTTAATTCAAAGTGTACTGAAAAAAGTATATTTGGCATTGTTGGAACTAAGGTATTCACCAAACAGTGGAATGGTCATAATGGTGCCACTCCAAATGAAGAGGAAGTCATCTATATACCTCCCATACCACCGTAAGTGGGAAATAAAGGTTTTTTTTGGGGGGGTATATAGAAGAGTGTCCTCCCACCAGGCTATGTACAAGTTAGCAAGGGATAGAAAAAAGGGGTAAGTTTGTGTTTAGAATGTACAATATTCTAAAATTAAAATTCCCAATGTAAAATGTGTACACTAAGAGTATGTGCACACAACGTCTTTTTCAGACAGATTCTGCCTCAATTACGCCTGAAAAAATGCTAAAAAGATGCTACAAAGAATGAACATAATACACAGCAATGTCAAAACAACTTGCTGAAATAGTGAGCTACACATGCGTATACATGGCAAATGTGGAATGGAATACTTTACAGCCCTAATAAATTATACTGTTGAACACTTTGAAGGAGTCTGGTCTCTTTGGGATATATATTGGGTGCAAAGAGATTGTTTATGTTTACAGCTATGAAAAGTAAGTCGGGAACATTATGGGGAGTTAGAATTACTCCTTAATTCCTCTTCTCCCCTTTTTCTGTGTCAGTGTCCTGTCCGGTTACTATTTGTGTTCAATTATACGAATAAGATATGGACCACTTGGTGTTGACTCCACTAATTGTTGATAACTATAAAGATATCCAAAAACATATCAACATAATTGTAGGGGTTATCTATATATATAAAAATGAATCTGTGTGTATCACCAACCAATCACGAAGCATCTTTCATTTCACCAGAGCTGTTTAAAAGAAGCTGAGCTGTGATTGGTTGCTATGAGCAACAGTTTTCCCACTGCAGAAAACACCTCAGCAGACACTGACATGGTGAGAGAAATCTAGCATCCCTGGGAACATAAGCTCCCAGCCATTGTCTGCCCCCCAGAAAGGAGCAGAGAGCACAACAGAAATGAATCCCCCCCCTCCCATGCCCATATACACATCACACATCCTCCATCTAATAGGCACATCTTTCCTCTTAAAGGAATCTTTGGTATGGAAGTCAGGGCAAATCCATCCAGCACTTTGGTACTGACCCCAGGCCTCTCTTAAAGGGATCTCCGGTATGGAAGTCAGGGCAAATCCCTCAGTGCTCTGATTCTGACCGCAGGCCTCTATTAAAGGGAACATTGGTATGGAAGCCAGGGCAAATCCATCCAGCGCTTTCGTTCTAACCCCAGGCCTCTCTTAAAGGGATTCCCGGTATGGAAGTTAGGGCAATTCCACTAAGCATTCTGGTTCTGACACCAGGCTCTCTTAAAGGGATCCCCGGTAAGGAAGTCATGGCAATTGCCTTCAAATGCTCTGGAACTGACCCCAGGCTCTCTTAAAGGGATCTCCTGTATGGAAGTTAGGGCAAATCCCTCAGCGCTCTGAATCTGACCCCAGGATTCTATTAAAAGGATCCCCGGCATGGAAGTGAGGGCAAATCCACTCTGCGCTCTGATTCTGACCCCAGGCCCCTCTCAAATGGATCCCCGGTACGGAAGTGAGGGCAAATCCACTCTGTGCTTTGGTACTGACCTCAGGCCTCTATTAAAGGGATCTCAGGTGTGGAAGTTAGGGTAAATCCCTCAGCGCTCTGATTCTCACCCCAGGCTTCTATTAAAGGGATCCCTGGTATGGAAGTTAGGAACATTCCACTCAGCGCTCTGGTTCTGACCCCTGACTGATGGGATTATGTGGGATATTAGGGGAGTAGTCCGCTGGCTCTGGCTGACGGGATGATGTGGGATATTAGGGGTAGTAGTCCAGTGGCTTTGGCTGACGGGATGATGTGGGATATTAGGGGTAGTAGTCCGGCGGCTGTGACGGGATGATGTGGGATATTAGGAGTAGTTGTCCGGTGGCTATGGCTGACGGGATGATGTGGGATATTAGGGGTAGTAGTCCGGCGGCTGTGACGGGATGATGTGGGATATTAGGAGTAGTTGTCCGGTGGCTATGGCTGACGGGATGATGTGGGATATTAGGGGTAGTAGTCCGGCGGCTGTGACGGGATGATGTGGGATATTAGGGGTAGTAGTCCGGTGGCTATGGCTGACGGGATGATGTGGGATATTAGGGGTAGTAGTCCGGTGGCTCTGGTTGACGGGATGATGTGGGATATTAGGGGTAGTAGTCCAGCGGCTGTGACGGGATGATGTGGGATATTAGGGGTAGTAGTCCGGTGGCTATGACTGACGGGATGATGTGGGATATTAGTAGTCCGGTGGCTCTGGCTGACGGGACGACATGGGATATTAGGAGTAGTAGTCCGGTAGCTCTGGCTGACGGGACGACATGGGATATTAGGAGTAGTAGTCCGGTAGCTCTGGCTGACGGGATGATGTGGGATGTTTTAGTGAATCTGGCTATGCAGCTTTATATATATAGATATAATCATTATAATTTGTTATAACTAACCATAGTTAGTTACTATGCCCGGGCAGCACCGGGCTCTTCAGCTAGTAAATACATAAAGATTAGTCTCCCCGTCATTAGCAAATTGGTAACTGCGTGAGTCACTGACATATGCAACCTATGGACATATTTGTAGACAAATGCATAAATATATATGTAATATATATATATATATATACACACACACATACAGGTGCTTCTCACAAAATTAGAATATTATCAAAAAGTTAATTTATTTTAGTTCTTCAATACAAAAAAATGAAACTCATATATTATATAGAGTCATTACAGAGTGATCTATTTCAAATATTTATTACTGCTAATGTTGATGATTATGGCTTACGTGTATCTATATACATTATCTAGTCGGTCGCTTACCATGTAGGAAATATCTATACAGTATATTGGCCCCATATATTGCTATATAAATAAAAAAATAATCGAATACTCATCTCTCCTCGTTCCCCCGCTGCTACGGTCACCTCAGCATTTCTGACTCTCTGCACTGCCCAGCAGAGGTAGTGATGTAGTGACGTCATCGCGCCCTTTACCTTGAGACATCACAGAGAGTCAGAAGATGCTGAAGAGCCCGAAGTAGCATGGAACGGGGAGAGGTGAATATTTGAGGGGGGCCTGCTGCCATCGTTGGCTGGCCCTGATTTGTAACATTATGTTCATGTTCATCTTGGGTAACATATACTTTATTATTATTACAGAATACTAACATGAACAAAGTCCAAGAGGATTGAAACATTATTTCAAGTATCTATTTATATAATTGCCTTGTAATGTTTTCATTTCGTGTTCTGTCCATATGTCACTGTATCCCAGAATTCCAAGCGGAGGAAGTTCACCGACCGCCATATTGGGACACCCAAGTGATGGGTGTCTCAATATGGAAACTGCTGCTGGTACCAACCTATTGCACGGTACCACCAGCAGAACAACGTCGCACCACACACACACTCTATACGCCGTACGCACCACACACTCACACACTCACGCAGCCTCTTGCGCGGTACCAACAGCGGAACACCGTCGCACCACACACTCACACTCTATACGCCGTACGCACCACACACACACACACACTCATGCAGCCTGTTGCGCGGTACCACCAGCGGAACACCATTGCACCACACACACACACTCTATACGCCGTAAACACCACACACACTCTCACACTCACTCTGACACTCACACTCATACATTCACACACTCACATGCACACTCACACTCAATGTTAGGCATCGGGTTCCTGTTGCTGCACAGCAGGAATCCCAAGCCTTCCATTCGGCGGTCTCCTATTCCTCTCCAGCCGCAGAGGAGGCTGCTCAGCAGACTCGTCGATCCCGGCGCTCTGCTCAGACCAGCACTGTGGGTTTGGTTGCTGCTGCCACTTCTGGTCCAGCTATAGCAATGCTTGCTGGTCAGCAGCGAGCTACTCCAGGGACTAAGTCCTCCTTTCGGTCCACTGAGCAAGCCCATGGGGCGATCACTCATTGGAGATCGGAGGTCACATGCTCAGATCCTTCTCCAGCTCGGATTGGACCATCAGGAAGGTCCCGGAAGGACGCTGTTATAAAAAGGTTGCATGGCCGCTCGGTCATGCGCTAAGATAGACTTTTGTTGAGACTCGTGTGAGTGATGATGGATGCATGGAACTGGTGACTGACTCATTAAATAACCCCTCCCTTTGATACGTATGTGTTAGGGTTAGTTTAGCTAGAGTCAGCGCTTCATCGTGGCAAAGCATGTGCCACAGTGCTCCAGTCAAAGCACAAAGGTTAGCGCCATAGTGCTGCCATATCTCTCGTACCTCTGGGCAGTACAAGTCTATCCGCTGCACCTTGTGACAGCTAACAGGGCACACCATTCTCCTAGCATCACTCTCTAGCACCGCTGCAGCGATTCCATGCGCAAGTGGGTCTAGAAGGACTCTGACTCCGTGCATCTTGGCATCTTGCGCTCATATCTTAATTAGTGCGACCCTGTGAAGTAACCAGGTTTGCCTCGTACACTTCAGGTGAGGTAACCCGAGTGTGCTACTATCCGCCATTACCTAGCAGCAGGTTACATCTCTGCACGGTGGACCCCGGGCTGCGAACGCACCTCTTACCTTCATAATTATTTGGTGCGTTCCGCTAGCCCTTAACATTATCTTAGCGCCAGGGTCTGGCTAAGTAATGGCGGATGAACAGCAACTGCTGCAGCACATCGCGCAGCTGGGGGGCAGGTTGGCAGCTATCGAGCATTCAGCCTCAGCTGCGGATGTTACTGCAGTCGCTGTTCAGGCAGCCACGGAGGCTGTCTCCCGTATGACCACTGCCATCCCTGCTCCGACTTTGTCCCGCCTCCCGCTGCTCGAGAAGTTCTCGGGTGATAATGCCTCATATAGGGGTTTGTCAGCCAGTGCACTACACAGCTAGAGCTGCTGGTGGCACTATTCCCCTCAGAGCAGGCTAAGGTGGGATTTATCATCTCCCTTCTGTCGGGTAGGGCTCTGGAGTGGGCCACTCCGCTGTGGGAGCGCGGTGACCCCATGCTACAGAGTGCCTCTCAGTTCCTGGTCATTCAGTCTTTCTCTATCAGAGTGGTGAATGAAGCGACACTACCCTCCCAGATTATCCACCAGACTGCTTCACTGAGCCTCTCCCTGTCTCCATCCCATCAGGAGATGATATCCCTCCTTGTTATGCCCGAGGGCATCGATCAGATCCTCCTAGGGGTCCCCTGGTTGCGTGTTCACTCTGCTCATAGAGAGTGGTCCTCGAGAAAAATTCTCAGTTGGAGTAAGTCCTGTCAGGGTAGATGTCCGAGGGACTGCGTACAGGTCACAACCACAGAGGTTCCCGCAGATCTTTCCTCGCTCTCCAAGCACTATCACCAGTATGCGGACGTTTTCTCCAAGAAAGCGGCGGAGACTTTTCCACCGCACATTCCCTATGACTGTCCTAATGACCTCTTGCCCGGTGCTGAGTCTCCTCGGGGTCGAGTATATCCCCGATCTCTACCAGAGACTGAGGCCATGTCTCAATACATCAGGGAGAATCTGGCAAGAGGATTCATTAAGAAGTCAGTGTCACCAGCGGGGGCGGGATTCTTCTTTGTCCAAAAGAAGAATAGAGAATTATGTCCCTGCATTGATTACAGGGGTCTTAACGCCATCACCATTAAGAATAAGTATCCTCTACCCCTGATATCAGAACTGTTTGATAAATTACGAGGAGCGAGGGTTTTTTCCAAGCTGGATCTGTGGGGGGCCTATAACCTGATAAGCATCCGTGAGGGGGACGAATGGAAGACGGCCTTTAACACCAGGGATGACCATTACGAGTATCTAGTCATGCCCTTTGGGCTCTGTAATGCTCCTGCCGTCTTCCAGGACTTTGTGAATTATATCTTTCGAGATATGCTCTCTACCTCGGTGGTTGTCTATCTGGATGATATTCTCATCTTCTCTCCAGATAGTTTGCAAGGTCTTCGACCGCTTACGGGCAAATTCCCTCTACGCCAAGTTGGAGAAGTGCCTGTTTGAGCAGGAGTCCTTGCCTTTCCTGGGCTATATCATCTCTGCCCAGGGTTTGGCTATGGATCCTGCCAAGCTGCAGGCGGTAATGGACTGGCAGGAAACCCACTCTCTCAAAGCGTTGCAGCGCTTTCTGGGGTTCATAAACTACTATTGCCAGTTCATTCCCCGCTTCTCCACCATGGTAGCTCCCGTGGTTGCCCTCACCAAAAAGGGAACTAACCCCAAGTTATGGTCGGAACAGGTCTCCAAGGCCTTTTCCTCTATTAAGTCCCACTTTGCTAGCGCTCCCATTCTACATCGTCCCGATGTAGATAAACCTTTCATCTTGGAGGTGGATGCTTCTTCCGTCGGTGCCGGAGCAGTCCTCTTCCAGAAGGACGCTCAGGGTCGGAAGCACCCCTGCTTCTTCTTCTCTAAAACTTTTTCACCGACGGAGAAGAACTATTCCATCGGGGACAGAGAGTTGCTAGCGATGAAATTGGCCTTCTCGGAGTGGAGACGTCTCCTGAAGGGGGCTCGGTTCTCTTTCCAGGTGTTCACAGACCATAAAAGCTTGGTGTATCTCCAAACCGCCCAGGGTTAAATTCTCGCCAAGCCCGATGGTCTCTCTTCTTCTCCCGGTTCCACTTCACCCTACATTTCCTTTCCGGTGAGAAGAATAGCCTCGGTTAATTGTACCATCTGAGAGCCTGAGGACAGTGGCTCTGGTCGCCCTTGAGTCTGTACCCCCAGGCAAGACTTTTGTCCCTGCCCGTTTGCGTCCGGAGGTCCTCTCTTGGGCTCACGCGTCCAGGGTGGGTGGACACTTTGGTACTAAGTGGACAGTTGAGCTTTTGGCGAGGACGTACTGGTGGCCCGTGACATCAGAGATTATATTCAGGCGTGCGTCTCCTGCGCCAAGAATAAGTCTTCCTGGCAACTACCCGCTGGGTTACTTTACCCCTTACCAGTGGCGGACAGGCCCTGGGAGATGGTTGGCATGGACTTTGTGGTGGGTCTACCCAAGTCCAGTGGCAGCACAGTTATTTGGGTCGTCACCGACCATTTTTCTAAAATGGTGCACTTGGTGCCTCTCAGCTACCTTCCGCACGGGGCCTGGCAGTGTTGTTCATTAAATATGTTTTCCGGTTACACGGCATGCCAGAAAAGATTGTCAGTGACCGGGGTCCCCAGTTTGCGTCTCGGTTCTGGAGAGAGCTCTGTCGCTTGCTCAGTATTGAGCTGAATCTCTCCTTGGCCTATCATCCCGAAACGAACGGGTTGGTAGAGAGTTCCAACCAGACCCTGGTCACATATCTCCGACATTTTGTCTCGGCCAGGCAGGATGACTGGGCATCCTTGTTGCCGTGGGCAGAGTTCGCCTTGAACAACCCTGTGGCCGATTCCACCGGCCAGACCCCATTCCTCCTTAACTACGGCCAACATCCTCATGTCCCTGTGCCCATGCCTGTGTCCATGCCTGTGTCATCCACCAACTCTAGGGTGGCAGACTGGGCAGTGGAGGCATGTGATATTTGGGACCACACCCAGGATGCTATTTGGGCCTCTAAGGAGAGAATGAGGGTCTCCACGGACGCACACCGGCGTCCTGCTCCAACCTTCTCCCCTGGCGACTTAACGTGGCTCTCAGCCCGTAACATCAGGCTGCGAGTCGAGTCCACTAAGTTCGCTCCTCGCTACATTGGTCCCTTTAAGGTCCTTGAACAGATCAGCTCTGTGGTCTATCGTCTGGCCCTTCCACCACACTTGGATATCACTGACACCTTCCACGTGTCCCTCCTTAAGCCTGTCCACATGTCCCGGTTCTCCGAGTCATCTGCTGGGACATCAGACCTGTCCTCGGACGAGTTTGAGGTTAATGCCATCGTGGGATGCAGGGTGGTACGTGGAAAAAAGTTTTATTTGGTGGACTGGAAGGGTCATGGTCCAGAAGCTCAGACCTGGGAGCCAGTGGAGAACATCCGCGCTCAGCTTCTCGTCGTGGCATTTGAGCATAGCGAGGCTCAGAGGGGAGGGGGCCCTGGGGGGGTAATGTTAGGCGTCGAGTTCCTGTCGCTGCACAGCAGGAATCCCGAGCCTTCCATTCGGCGGTCTCCCATTCCTCTCCAGCCACAGAGGAGGCTGCTCAGTAGACTCGTCAATCCCGGTGCTCTGCTCATACCAGCACTGTGGGTTTGGTTGCTGTTGCTGCCACCTCTGGTCCAGCTATAGCAACACTTGCTCATCAGAAGCGAGCTACTCCAGGGACTAAGTCCTCCTTTCGGTCCACTGAGCATGCCCGTGGGACGATCACTCATTGGAGATCGTAGGTCACATGCTCAGGTCCTTCTCCAGCTCGGATTGGAACATCAGGAAGGTCCCGGAAGGACGCTGCTATAAAAAGGTTGCATGGCTGCACGGCCATGCGCTACGATAGACTTTTATTGAGACTTTTGTGAGTGATGATGGATGCATGGAACTGGTGACTGACTCATTAAATAATCCCTCCCTTTGATACGTATGTGTTAGGGTTAGTTTAGCTAGAGTCAGCGCTTCATCGTGGCAAAGCATGTGCCACAGTGCTCCAAAGCACAAAGATTAGCGCCATAGTGCCGCCATATCTCTCGTACCTCTGGGCGGTACAAGTCTGTCCGCTGCACCCTGTGACAGCTAACAGGGCACAGCATTCTCCTAGTGTCACTCTCTAGCGCTGATGCAGCGGCTCTGTGCGCAAGTGGGTCTAGAAGGACTCTGACTCCGTGCCTCTGGGCACAGTTCTGTGACCACATCGCTTGCGCTCATATCTTAATTAGTGCGACCCTGTGAAGTAACAGGGTTCGCATCATACCCTCCAGGTGAGGTAACCCGAGTGTGCTACTCTCCACCATTACCTAGCAGCAGGTTACATCTCTGCACAGTGGACCACGGGCTGCGAACGCACCTCTTACCTTCATAATTATTTGGTGCGTTCCGCTAGCCCTTAACATTATCTTAGCGCCAGGGTCTGGCTAAGTAATGGCGGATGAACAGCAACCTCTTACCATCATAATTATTTGGTGCGTTCTGCTAACCCTTAACACTCAGACTCACATACTCAGACACTCACACTCATACACACACTCTAAATGCCGTACACACCACACACTCTCACAAACACTCTCACACTGAAACTGACACTCACACATTCACATTGACACACTCACACACTCAGTCTCACACTCATACTCACACTCATACACTCACACTGCTGCGGAACACCGTCATACCACACACACACTCTACACGCCGTACACACTCTCACACACAAAAATTTCTTCCAAAAAATTCTTACAAAAAAAAGCCTCTTTTAGTGTGTGACAGAAGCTAAACATGAAAAAAGGGTATAAATCTGGTATCACTGTAAATGCACTGACCCAAAGAATAAAGTCACCTAATCACTAATACCGCACAAGGAACGGCATAAAAAATAAAACCAATTCTTCACCTTTTGTGAATTTGGGGGCAAAAAGATAATTTTTGTGGAAAAAATGATTTTTTTTATTTTCACGGCTCTACGTTATAAACTTCTGTGAAGCCCATGGGGGTTCAACGTGCTCACCATACATCTAGATAAACTCCTTTGGGGGTCTAGTGTACAAAATGGTGTCACTTGTGGGGGTTTCCACTGTTTAGGCACATCAGGGGCTCTCCAAACGCGACATAGCGTCTCATCTAAATTCCAGCCAATTTTGCGTTGAAAAGTCAAACGGCGCTCCTTCCCTTCCGAGCTCTGCCATGCACCCAGACAGTGGTTTACCCCCACATATAAGGTATCAGCGTGCTCAGGACAAATTGCACAATAACTTTTGGGGTCCTGTTACCCTTGGGAAAATAAAAATTGGGGGGTGAAAAGATAATTTTTGTGGAAAAAATATGTTTTAATTTTAAGGCTCTATGTTATAAACTTCTGTGAAGCCCTTGAGGGTTCAGAGCTCTCACCACACATCTAGATAAGTTCCTTGGGGGGTCTAGCTTCCAAATTGGGGTCACTTATGGGGGGTTTCCACTGTTTAGGTACATCAGGGGCTCTCCAAATGTGACATGGCGTCTGATCTCGATTCCAGCCAATTTGACATTCAAAATCTCAAATGATGCTCTTTCCATTCTGAGCACTGCCGTGCGCTTAAAGATTGGTCTTCCTCCACACATGGGGTATCTGTGTACTCAGGAGAAATTGCACAACAAATATTGTGGTTCATTTTCTCCTGATACCCTTGACAAAATAAAAAAAAATTGTGTCCGAAGAAAAATTTTGGGGAAAAAAAAATTAAATGTTCATTTTTTCCTTCCACATTGCTTCAATTCTTGTGAAGTACTTAAAGGGTTAATAAGCTTCTTGAATGTGGCTTTGAACACCTTGAGGGGTCCAGTTTTTAGAATGGTATCACTTTTAGGTATTTTCTGTTATATTGACCCCCCAAACTCACTTCAAATGTGAGGTGGTCTGTAAAAAATAGTTTTGTAAATTTTGTTGTAAAAATTAGAGATCGCTGGTCAACTTTTAACCTTTATAAATTCCTAACAAAAAAAATTTGGTTCCAAAATTGTGCTGATGTAAAGCAGACATGTGGGTAATGTTATTTATTAAGTATTTTGTGTGACATATCTCAAAAATTAAAACGTTTGAAAATTGCAAAATTTTAAAATTTTTTGCCATATTTCCATTTTTCATAAATAAACGCAAGTCATATCGAAGAACTTTTACCACTATCATGAAGTACAATATGTCACAAAAAAACGATCTCAGAATCAGCGGGATCCATTGATGCCTTCCATAGTTATAAGCACATAAAGTTACAGTGGTCCGATTTCAAAATTAAGACCTGGTCATTAACCTACAAAATGGCCAGGTCCTTAAGGGGTTAATCAGGGTCATTTGGATGTTTTGGGTTGTCATTATGATTTAAAAAGAGAAAAACACAGTAGTTTGACAATAAATGGCTTCACCCAACCACTAACCATGAGCGGAGAAAAGGTTTTGGTGTTATCATGCATATTCTCTGAAAAAAGGCCAAGAAAGCAAAAATTCTGCTGGGGTATGTAAACTTCTGAGCACAACAGTAATATATATATATATATATATATATGCACTTGTGGAAAATATTCTTGTTGTTCTCTGCTAGAATAGAATTTATTTATATACTTATGAATATTTTCCACGTCATATTCCCATAGGATAGAATTTGCAAGCACACATGCAATGCATATACTGATGGGGGAACCTCTAGGACAGGGTTCCCCAACTCCAGTCCTCAAGGCCCACCAACTGGTCATGTTTGCAGGATTTCCTTAGTATTGCCCAGGTGATAATTACATCACCTGTACAATACAAGGGAAATCCTGAAAACATGACCTGTTGGTGGGCCTTGAGGACTGGAGTTGGGGAACCCTGCTCTAGGACATGTTCACGAACTGAACAATTAGTGCAATAATTTTGTTAGCCATATAGCAACTATTAAAAAAAGCTGGATTGCACCAAACTCAAATTTAATCTTCTATATTAATAAGAGGTTTACTGTCATAAAACACACATGGGCGATTTTTGCCCAAACCTGAGCCAATATATAAATTCCATGTTGCCACTGATAGAGAGGTTCATTATGAAAAACACTGATTCCTGTGTCAGTAATCACAGAGAGTGACAGCTTATTAGATAATGTGAAGTCAGAGGGACGTCTGTTTATCCACCGTTGACGAGTTGAGAGAATTTGATCAGGTCCCTGATTATTCGGCAAGCTATATATACAGAAGGTGCCCCGGCTGGTGGCGCGCATCTGAGAAGTTTAGTGTTCATTGAGATCCATGTCTGGCTGCTCTTAGGACTACGTAGAACTCATTGCCTTGGTGAACGTCAGTGACCTGATACTCCATGAGTCACAAAGATTGCACCTGAAAGGACCAAAATCAACACATTTCGAAAGCTATTAGCTTTCTTCCCTAGGGTCCACATAAGACAAGGTAATCTTTCTATAGCTGGAAGGTCACAATGTTAATTATACATATTAATAAGACTGATTGCCAGTGTATCACTCTTTACTGAAATGCAAGCATTTCTGTTTCACTATTAAGGCATCCATTGAGTCTATGTACATGACATCTGTTTTACCAATTCTCCCCCTCGCTAATGTTTTTTAAATGTTTGGATTATTTTTTTTTGGATTCCCCATATCTGCGTACCTAAAAGGGAACCTCCGTGCTTATCCGCATAGTGTCTGGATAAGGGGTGTCCAACTGTCCATCCAATTTATTTTTGACGTTCCGTGCATGTTCACCCATTTGTTTTGTAAGTGTTCTCTTGGTGCGACCAATATACTTTTTTTTGGCAAGGATACTCAATACAATAGATAAAAAACATTAAAGAATTTAACAGCGGGAATGAGTAATTTACAAGATAAGATTACATCACACGTGAAAAATAGTGAATATTCCGAACAAAACAGCTGGTTCATGTATGAAATGCAGCCATGCGCTAAGGTTACAAGAGATCATGAAAAAATACACAATTGAAAATGTAAAGACAGGAAGGGGGAAGTTGAATTGTTGGGGCATTATTTACTTACACATTGGTTGGGCATTGAGATGCTCAAGTTTTATTTACTTTAACACGTATAACTAATATAATTCGTCCCGCAAACCACAGTATATGTATGGTGCTGTCCTGGGATAATGTATTAAAATAAAAACAAAGTTATTAAAATGTGTAAAAATATATTAAAAAAAAATCCCCAAATAGATAACAAAAAAAAGAAAAAATATTATTCCAAGAAATACATTTACACAGATTTGGTATAGCTGCACCCCGAACGACCCGCTCTATAGAACTGTCCCACTAGTTAACCCCTTCAGTGAACACTGTAAAAAATAAATAAAAAGAGGCAAAAAAAACATGCTTTATCATCATACCGCTGAACAAAAAGTACAATAAAATGTGTTAAAAAAGACAAATGCAAACAACAATGGTAGTGCTGAAAACGTCATCTTGACTCGCAAAAGAACAAGCCACCATAAAGCTCCGTCAGTGGAAAAATAAAAGAATTATTGCTCTCAGATTAAAGCGATGCAAAAATAATTATTTTTTCTATAAAATAGTTTTTATTGTATAAACCATAAAAAAAATATATAAATGGGGTATCGCTGTAATCGTACTGACCCGAAGAGTAAAGCTGACTCATCAATTTTACCACATGCGGAACGGTATAAAAAAAACCCAGTTCTTGAATTGCTGTTTTTTGTTCATTCTACCTCCCAAAAATCGGAATAGAAAGCGATAAAAAAAGTCATGTGTCCGAAAATGGTACCAATAAAACCATCAAACGTTCCACAAAAAGCAAGCTGTCGCACGAAATATGGAAAAATGATAGCTGTCTAAATATGGGGATGAAATAAAAAGCATCTTATACTGTGTGACAGCAGCCAAACATAAAAACCCGATATAAACTTGGTATCGCTGTAATCGCACCGACCCGAAGAATAACGTTGCCTAATCACTTATACTGCACGAGGGACGGCGTTAAAAAATAAATAAAACCAATTCTTAACTTTCTGTTGATTTGTTCATTCTGCCTCCCAAAGAATGCAGTAGGGCTCAGCTCACATTTATCCTGTGCTCTACGCTTAGAGCTTACACCAGGGTTTGTGTAAATCTCTGAAATTCGTGATTCAGACAAAACCCCCAGCAGAAGATTCCCTATAATGAGGCAGAAGGAGGCACTGTGGATGCCATAAGACCTGTGATCCGGAGATGTCTGTCTTTTTAGGTGAGCATACTGTAAAAGCGCGGTCGACCACAGTTTTGTTCACTTTTGAAAAGAAGGACAAAGCAGAACAGAGGCAAGAAGGAGTCCAGAGTAACTATGCGGCCTCATTATAGTGAATGGATCCGTTGGGGATTTCATCTGTCACATCAATCGGAGATTTAGATGGAAAAACCAAAGTAAGTGCTTAGCATAGAGTTTGTATAGAAGTCCAGCTCACCCACGTCTGACATCACCGCACCTGACTCGGATCCGGCCCTGCCCTGGCCGCACAGCAATAATGAAAGAAGAAGCGATCCAGCTGAGTGCTCTGGTGATTTATTGAATGCTGTTCAAACAGAACGTTGTTAACGCGTTTCTGGCTAGACGCCCTTAATCATAACCATAAAATATGATTAAGGGCATCTAGCCAGAAACGCGTTAACAACGTTCTGTTGTTTGAACAGCATTCAATAAATCACCAGAGCACTCAGCTGGATCGCTTCTTCTTTCTTCTTAGCATAGAGTGCCACATAAATGTGTTCCTAAAGGTTATGTAAAACGTTCCAAATAAAAGCTTCAACTCAATCCACATAAAAGAAAGTTCCTACTCAAGTACGTCATCTGTTAACAGAAATATAGGGGATTCCACATTTCTGGTAGCACAAAGGCTCTGGAAAAGGAAAATGGCTCCTCGCCCTTCGAAAGAAATTCAGCAAATTCAGCACTCCCAAATCCAAATGCCCCCAGCCCTTCTGTGCCCCAGTGTGTCTAAACCGCATATAACGCCCACGTTTGAGATTTCTGTATTGATGAGAGCCTGCCTAATTTCCGGGTGCATGTCTCCAGAAGTATGAGCTGGGCATAATGTACTGGTCACTACAACATATTGGTCACTACAATAGCAGTTTGCAATTTTCACTCAGCAACTTCCACTACTGATTGTTTCTGGAAAACACCCTTGGAGCCAAAATTGTCACTACACCGGTAGATAAATTCCCAAAAGGGGTATAATTTCCAAAATGGGGTCACTTGAGGGGGATTCTGCTTTTCTAGCACGTAAGGGTTCTTTATATGGAGTCAGCAAACTATTCTATCAAAATCTGCACTCCAGGAGGGAAATAACGCTCCATTCCTCCCGAGTTTCTCCATGTGGCTTAGCAGTACTGTCCAGCCATATATAGGGTATTTCTACATTCAGCAGAAATTGTGGGACAAATTTTGGTGCCATTTTTACCCATTTCCCAGCAAGAAAATGTAAAATTTGGGGCTGACGCACAATATTGGTGGTAAAAATGTAGTTATTATTTCTTCACTGCCCAATGGTATAAAATTCTGTGACAAACCTGAGTTGTCAATATGATCACTGCACCCCTAGATGAATTTATTGAGGTGTAGTTTGTAGAATGGGGTCATATATGGGGGGGTTCTGCTACCTCAGGGGCTCTGCCAATGTGACATGGCACCCACAAACCACTGCAGCCAAATCTGCACTGTAATATTGCGCTCGTTCCCTTCCGGGCTTTGCACTGTGGCTCAAAAGTAGTTTTTGACCACATATGGGGTATCCGTTAACTCAGGGAAATTGCACAACAAATTTTGTGTTCCATTTATTTTCTCCTGTTACCCTTGAGAAAATACAAAATTTGGAGCTAAAAATATTTTTGTGGGCAAAATGTGATTTTTTTTCCCATTTTCATGGCTCTAAGTTATAAACTTCTGTGACGCACCTGGGATTTCAAGGTGCTCACCACACATCTAGATAAGTTCCCTGATGGGTTTAGTTTCCAAAATGGTGTCACTTGTGGGGGGTTTCCACTATTTCACTATTTAAACCAAAAAGCAAAAGAGACATACAAAAAAGCGGGGATCACCTTACCAAATAACAGTTTTATTACATAGGACTTACAAGAAAACTACAAAAATGTTTAAAAACAGTTAAAAATAGTTACCACAAGTAACTCAGACATATGGGAGTGAGGAAATAGCCAAATACCACAGGTTCAAATAATACACATTTATCCTCATAAATAACAGATCAGTGTGTACCAATACAGAATATACATAAGCAGTCTGTATATAAGCAGTAACTAAGTAGAGCGTCAAAAAATAATAATAATTGGCCTAAATATGGAGAGGATTGGCACCAAATATCAGACTAAAGTTTAAAGATTAAGTCACAAATGTAATCAGGCATACCATCCCAATCTGTGTATGAACAGGAGATTTTATAATAGGGGATGAACAGATTCTGTAAAAATCTCTTTCAAAGGCAAAGACAAGTTATGCCACATACACTCAGGTGTAAAAACCAATAATAGGCTTCATGGACCCCCACTATATTAGAATAGAAGAGGGGTATACGTTTTCACCCCGATGAAGTCACGACGGTGACAATACGCGTCAGGTTATGGGAGCCTGGACCTCATACCTTAATCTTTAGCATGTAGCTATACATCTTTGGGTTTCTGTGTGCATGTTCTATTCTACACGCCCCTTGGAAAGAGTAGTCTGCTGCACTTTCCTGTACAGTTAAATGGTATACAGGGGAATAATGGCCAGACAGAGGCCAAAAGAACTCCCATTTGACCACCGTCTGGTGAATGGGCATCTTTGGCATCGTTACAGTATACATCAGGAAAAGCTCCTAAAAATACTTTAGGCTAGGCGTGCAGACGCAGGGTGCACTCACCATTGGATTTGCCTATTTCTTTAACATTATATCTATGGAAAATTAATGTGAGCCTTTTTAAATACACTTTTTCTAAAATACACGGTCACAGAGGGTGCGAAGGCGACTGGGCCCATGTGGGATGGGGGCCTGCTGACATTAGCGCCTATTTCAGCTGGATGGGCGTCCTCAGATGCACATTCGGCTACAATGTATTGAGGCACAGAGATCTGCCTTGCGGTGCAATTCATGCTGCTGGCCAATCAGAAGCCGGCAGCTGACGTCGGTGTGGAAGTCACGGGTGATGCATGGCAGTGACGTCATGCACCATGTCGGGCAAGCCAAAGTCACCTGCTGACTCCTGTGCCATGGGTTGGAATGGAACGGGGAACAGTATTACTGGTAATGGCTCTTGCTCTTGAAGGAAGGTTCCCAAGATGGGGGAAATTATTTCAAGGGGCCAGGATGGGGGGCATAATTATATCAAGGGGCCAGTATGGGGGGCATTATTATAGGATGGGTATTGGGATGGGGGACATTAAAGGAAGGTGCCAGGGTACGTACCTCCTGAATGTGTGCTCCCTGACATTGGGCACAGGCACAGTGTGGACTGGGCCTAATTTCCATCTTTTTAATAGATCAGAAAGCGCAGGTGAATACGCTATATGAATCTTTTAAAAAAATGGTAAACACAAACCCACCTGTCACCCACCAAGTCACCCATCATATCACACCAGTCACCCACCAGTCCCACTCGTCACCCACCAGTCACACCCGTCACCCATCAGTCAGTCACATCCGTCACCCACCAGTCACACCCCGTCACCCATCAGTCACCTCTGTCACCCACCAGTCACACCCGTCACCCATCAGTCACAACCACCATTCACACCTGTCACCCATCAGTCACACCCGTCACCCATCAGCAGGTACGGACTGGGGCTGAAATTCAGCCCTGGCATTTGAAATCACACAGGCCCATGCTGTCCCCATCCCCAAGCACCAGATGGGATATATTACTAATATTACCCTGGATGGAAGAAAGCAAGATTTACAAGACCAATATTTCCCATGAATTTAAATTTCAAAAACTGACCGTCACATCCAAGCATAGTGTGAACAGGTTTTTAACCTAGAGTCACCAACTCATATACATTCAAGCAAAAAAGGAAGCACACTGTAGTGCCATAACATGCAAATATGAAAAATTAATTGCATCACTGCATTAGAAATATGAAAAATTGAGAAAGTTTAGCGCATAAAATGGCCAAGTTATGTGTACCTGGAAGCCAACATTAAGGCATTTCTTGTTTTCCAGCTCCCTGTCTATGCCAATGCTCACTAAGATTGAAGTCTCCATCTGAATGGGAACCTATGAAAAATCCTCTGTTTAGACTGAAGTCTATATCTCTGTGGAGGGGAAGTGGCCCTGCTTTGATTAAAAACGCCTGCGGCTAACAGGTGGAGTGCTCAGTCAGAACGTAAATGAATACAAATTTCAAAAACTGACCGTCACATCCAAGCATAGTGTGAACAGGTGCTTAACCTAGAGTCACCAACTCATATACATTCAAGCAAAAAAGGAAGCACACTGTAGAACCAAAACATGCAAATATTCATTTAGGCTATGTGCCCACATAGCGATTTAATCCGGACAATGAAAACCGGACTCCTTCCCAGAAATTGCACTTTTTTTTCAGCGCGATTTCACCGCGATTAGGTTCGTGATTTTGCCGCGATTTTCGCGTGCGATATTCAAGCACTTTCCAAGCGATTTGAAGCATCGCTTGGAAAGTGATTGACAGGTTGGTCACACTCGTCAAACATAGTGTTTGACAAGTGTGACCAGGTTTTTACTATTGAGGCCTCCCATGCGGCATCAATAGTAAAAGATAGAATGTTAAAAATGCTAAAAAAATCGGGGTATATTTACCTTCCGACGTCCCGCGCAGTCTCAGCGGCGCTCCCGTTCCCAGCGATGCCTTGCGAGACCTGTGATGACGTTGGTCTCGCGTTGCTATAGCGATCTCATGAGACCGCTAGAGTCACGCGAGACTACGTCATCACAGGACCTTGCTGCAAGGCATTACTGGGAACGCTGAGGCCCGGGAAGGCAGCGCGGGACGTCGGAAGGTAAATATACCCCGATTTTTTCTTTTTTTTTACAGGGGTATGGTACCCAGGGCCTGGAGGACAGTGTCCTCTCCTCCACACCGTGGGTACCAACCGCACATGACACTTAACTTCGTGCATGGTGGGCATAGCCACATTCGGGAAGCGATTCTCATGCATTCCTATGGGTGCGGAATCGCGGCAATTCTTTGCGATTCCGCACAAAAGAATGAGCATGCTGCGATTTTTTCCGCGATGTGCGGAATGCCATAGGGTGCATGGGGTGAGTTCTGTACACGATTTTTAAACGTTTTCGCAGCCTTACTTTCTGACTCCACCTGTTGGCCATTTTATGCGCTAAACTTTCTCAATTTTTCATATTTCTAATGCAGTGATGCAATTCATTTTTCATATTTGCATGTTATGGCGCTACAGTGTGCTTCCTTTTTTGCTTCAATATTTCCAATGATTCCCGTGGCCTGCTGGGGTAAGTGACGGAATCAGTGACTTTGTGCTCCTTCACAACTCTTAACAGTATGGGTGTCTTGAGAACACTGATTCTGTTAGCAACGTAGCAGACAAGGCGGCCCACGACCAGACAGGCCCTTCTGACATTTGCCAGTCTGGCCCTTGCCCACCAGTCACACCCGTCACCCACCAGTCACACCCGTCACCCACCAGTCACACCCGTCACCCACCAGTCACATCCGTCACCCACCAGTCACATCCGTCACCCACCAGTCACACCCGTCACCCACCAGTCACACCCGTCACCCACCAGTCACATCCTTCACCCATCAGTCACACCCGTCACCCATCAGTCACACCCGTCACCCACTAGTCACACCCGTCACCCACTAATCACACCCGTCACCCATCAGTCACATCCTTCACCCATCAGTCCCACCCGTCACCCATCAGTCCCACCCGTCACCCACTAATTACACCCGTCATCCATCAGTCACATCCTTCACCCATCAGTCCCATCCGTCACCCATCAGTCACACCCGTCACCCACTAGTCACACCCGTCACCCATCAGTCCCACCCGTCACCCACTAGTCACATCCGTCACCCATCAGTCACATCCGTCACCCATCAGTCACACCCGTCACCCACTAATCACACCCGTCACCCATCAGTCACACCCGTCACCCACTAATCACACCCGTCACCCATCATACCCTACTGAACATTTCCGAATAAATACATTTGTATTATTTCTGATGCAGAGAAATCCGAAAACCGGAAAATGAGGTGAAAACCCCAACTGGAGGGTAACTGGGCACGGCCTCCGTCACCGGCCAACCGGAGGGATCATTCCTTCTATGAAATCATCCACTGACGGGGACATTACTGACAGAACGCTCCGCGGACCGCACCTCAGCACCGGCGGCCACTACGAGCGGCACCATGAGGAGCGGCTCTCCGACTATCAGAAGTCCGATCAGAATCATCATCACCTTCAGAAAAGGCACGGACGCAGCTATTTGTTTTCACCGACATTACAAAAGAAAGCGCCCGATATTTATGAGCTAATAAAGTTTCTAAACATAAAAGTTGGAAGAAGCCGGCAGCGAGGAGTGTGGGGGAGAAGCCGGCAGCGAGGAGTGTGGGGGAGAAGCCGGCAGCGAGGAGTCTGAGGGAGAAGCCGGCAGCGAGGAGTGTGGGGGAGAAGCCGGCAGCGAGGAGTGTGGGGGAGAAGCCGGCAGCGAGGAGTCTGGGGGAGAAGCCGGCAGCGAGGAGTCTGGGGGAGAAGCCGGCAGCGAGGAGTCTGGGGGAGAAGCCGGCAGCGAGGAGTGTGGGGGAGAAGCCGGCAGCGAGGAGTGTGGGGGAGAAGCCGGCAGCGAGGAGTCTGGGGGAGAAGCCGGCAGCGAGGAGTGTGGGGGAGAAGCCGGCAGCGAGGAGTGTGGGGGAGAAGCCGGCAGCGAGGAGTCTGAGGGAGAAGCCGGCAGCGAGGAGTGTGGGGGAGAAGCCGGCAGCGAGGAGTGTGGGGGAGAAGCCGGCAGCGAGGAGTCTGGGGGAGAAGCCGGCAGCGAGGAGTGTGGGGGAGAAGCCGGCAGCGAGGAGTGTGGGGGAGAAGCCGGCAGCGAGGAGTGTGGGGGAGAAGCCGGCAGCGAGGAGTGTGGGGGAGAAGCCGGCAGCGAGGAGTCTGAGGGAGAAGCCGGCAGCGAGGAGTGTGGGGGAGAAGCCGGCAGCGAGGAGTGTGGGGGAGAAGCCGGCAGCGAGGAGTGTGGGGGAGAAGCCGGCAGCGAGGAGTCTGAGGGAGAAGCCGGCAGCGAGGAGTCTGAGGGAGAAGCCGGCAGCGAGGAGTGTGGGGGAGAAGCCGGCAGCGAGGAGTGTGGGGGAGAAGCCGGCAGCGAGGAGTGTGGGGGAGAAGCCGGCAGCGAGGAGTGTGGGGGAGAAGCCGGCAGCGAGGAGTCTGAGGGAGAAGCCGGCAGCGAGGAGTCTGGGGGAGAAGCCGGCAGCGAGGAGTGTGGGGGAGAAGCCGGCAGCGAGGAGTCTGAGGGAGAAGCCGGCAGCGAGGAGTGTGGGGGAGAAGCCGGCAGCGAGGAGTCTGGGGGAGAAGCCGGCAGCGAGGAGTGTGGGGGAGAAGCCGGCAGCGAGGAGTGTGGGGGAGAAGCCGGCAGCGAGGAGTGTGGGGGAGAAGCCGGCAGCGAGGAGTCTGAGGGAGAAGCCGGCAGCGAGGAGTCTGGGGGAGAAGCCGGCAGCGAGGAGTCTGGGGGAGAAGCCGGCAGCGAGGAGTGTGAGGGAGAAGCCGGCAGCGAGGAGTCTGGGGGAGAAGCCGGCAGCGAGGAGTGTGGGGGAGAAGCCGGCAGCGAGGAGTCTGGGGGAGAAGCCGGCAGCGAGGAGTCTGGGGGAGAAGCCGGCAGCGAGGAGTGTGGGGGAGAAGCCGGCAGCGAGGAGTCTGGGGGAGAAGCCGGCAGCGAGGAGTCTGGGGGAGAAGCCGGCAGCGAGGAGTGTGGGGGAGAAGCCGGCAGCGAGGAGTGTGGGGGAGAAGCCGGCAGCGAGGAGTGTGGGGGAGAAGCCGGCAGCGAGGAGTCTGAGGGAGAAGCCGGCAGCGAGGAGTCTGAGGGAGAAGCCGGCAGCGAGGAGTGTGGGGGAGAAGCCGGCAGCGAGGAGTCTGAGGGAGAAGCCGGCAGCGAGGAGTGTGGGGGAGAAGCCGGCAGCGAGGAGTCTGGGGAGCAAGCCGGCCTCAGCAGTGATGCGCGCTCCCGTCCTCTCCTCGCCGCTCGTCCCCGCTGCTCGCCTCTCCCCTCCCGCGCAGGCTCAGTAGTGTCGGTGACTGTAGCGGCGGCGGCCGGAGCTGTGGCCTTATCCCAATTCTCTATCTGAGGGAAACTTTCCTCCGCACTCCCCGCTGCCGGGATTAAGCGCTGTCTCCTCGCTGCTTCGGTGCCCGCTCGGCCAGAGACCAGAGGGAAAGTGAGGCAACCGGGCCCGGAGTGTCTGAATCCCTCCCGGGGGATGAGCGGCTCTCGCAACAACCGGGTTATGGTGGAGGGAGTCGGGGCCCGTGTGTCCAGAGGCCCGGACTGGAAATGGGGAAAGCAGGATGGCGGAGAGGGGCATGTGGGCACAGTGCGCAGCTTCGAGAGCCCCGAAGAGGTGGTGGTGGTGTGGGACAACGGGACGGCGGCCAACTACCGCTGCTCCGGGGCCTACGACCTGAGGATCCTGGACAGTGCGCCCACCGGTGAGACTGGCGGCCGTGAGTGTGCCCGGGGGGCTGTGCGGTCAGTGTGCCCGGTGCTGTGCCCTGTTGTGCGGCCATGAGTGTGCCCGATGCTGTGCAGTTAGTGTACCCTGAGTGTCCAAGACTGTTGTGCAGTCAGTGTGCCCGCTGTAATTGCAAGAAAGTGTGATGTGTATATCATGTAAGTGTCATTATGTGTGTTTTATACAATGTTCGTGTATGGTGTGTGTATATATATATATATAGTCAGGCACTCACACCTGTTAAAACTGGTTTGAATCACTGACTGGTAACCAACTTACGATTTTAGTTAAAAAAAAAAAAAAAAAATGCTTTGTCCCAATTAATTTGCACAGCTCTGTATGTGGCATATATCAGTGTGTGTTCTATACAATTGATATAAAAACTCTACACACCCCTGTTAAAATGCCAGGTTGGATTTTGTCATGTAAAATAATCGTACAGTGGAGAATCAGGTCAGAACTTTTTCCACCATTAAAGGGAACCTGTTACCAGAAAAAAAATACAGTTTAACCTACTGATATTGGGTTAAAGACATGAACAGTCTATAATTTTGAGAGTAGGTTAATTTTAATATTGAGAGATGGAATATCAAAAATAAAATCCAGAAAATCACACTGTATAAATTATATACCGTAAATTTGTTTGCATTTTGCAGTGAGAAATAAGTATTTGATCCCTCTGGCAAACAAGACTTAATACTTGGTGGCAAAACCCTTGTTGGCAAGCACAGCAGTCAGACATTTTTTGTAGTTGATGATGTTTGCGCACGTCAGGAGGAATTTTGGTCCACTCCTCTTTGCAGATCATGTCTTAGGGTACTGTTACACCAAGCGGTGGACCAGCGATTCCGACCAGCGATTTGATGCGGTCAGGACCGCTGGTGCATCGCTAGGTGGTCGCTAGTGAGCTGCCACACAGGCAGATCTCACCAGCGACATCGCAGGGGTCGGGGGTCGCTACTTACCTGTCAGACGTGGCGATCCTGCGTCCTCCCGCCCGGCTCCACGCCTCACTCGTCGTCACAGCAGGAAGCGGCCGACGAGGAATGGTCCAGGACGTTCTCGCGCGATCAACGATAACCAGCGGGGGAGCCGGTCGGAGGTAAGTATCACACACAGCTATATCGCAGTGTGTACCAGGGGCTTAAGTCGTTAAGATTTTGAGGCTTTCGCTTGGCAACTCGGAGCTTCAACTCCCTCCATAAGTTATCTATGAGATTAAAGTCTGGAGACTGGCTAGGCCGCTCCATGACCAAGGGAACCTGTCAGCAGGATTATGCACAGTAACCTACAGACAGTGTCAGGTCGGCGCCGTTATACTGATTAAAATCATTCATTGGTTGATTGAATCCATCTTGTTGTTGTTTCCTAATCTTTATTTCCAGTTTTTTGTTAATGAGATTCTCGTGCCCTAAGGCAGGGCTGGGGTTTGTGGTGCTCTGATTAGATATAGTGCAGACTGCTGACAGGTCACTGATCCCTCACTGACCTGCCCCCTAGTTTACATAATGAATATACTAATATATGTGTTTGAAAATAAAGCATGTCACTTGATCAAAATGGAGATGCCTGCGCACTTTCTCTTATCAGTTAGTGCCTATTATTTTCCTGTGTATCAAAGGAAAAATAAATCCCCATCAATATGGCGCTATCGGGTGCGCCTGCACATTAGCATCTGTCGTGTTCCGATAGATGCTACTGCCCAAGCGCCGCTGCCAGCTCCTTGTTGCATATACTTTGGTAAATATTGATGTGTGTTATATACAGCAGTCACATGTGGTATATATCGATGTGTGTTATATACAGCGGTCCCCTGTGGTGTACACTCACTGGCCACTTTATTAGGTACACCATGCTAGTAAGGGGTTGGACCCCCTTTTGCCTTCAGAACTGCCTCAATTCTTCGTGGCAGAGATTTAACAAGGTGCTGGAAGCATTCCTCAGAGATTTTGGACCATATTGACATGATGGCATCACACAGTTGGCGCAGATTTGTCGGCTGCACATCCCTGATGCGAATCTCCCGTTCCACCACATCCCAAAGATGCTCTATTGGATTGAGATCTGGTGACTGAGGAGGCCATTTGAGTACAGTAAACTCATTGTCATGTTCAAGAAACCAATCTGAGATGATTCGAGCTTTATGACATGGCGCATTATCCTGCTGAAAGTAGCCATCAGATGTTGGGTACATTGTGGTCATAAAGGGATGGACATGGTCAGCAACAATACTCAGGTAGGCTGTGGCATTGCAACGATGCTCAATTGGTACCAAGGGGCCCAAAGAGTGCCCAGAAAAAATTCCCCACACCATGACACCACCACCACCAGCCTGAACCGTTGATACAAGGCAGGATGGATCCATGCTTTCATGTTGTTTACGCCAAATTCTGACCCTACCATCCGAATGTCGCAGCAGAAATCGAGACTCATCAGACCAGGCAACGTTTTTCCAATCTTCTACTGTCCAATTTCGATGAGCTTGTGCAAATTTTAGCCTCAGTTTCCTGTTCTTAGCTGAGAGGAGTGGTACCCAGTGTGGTCTTCTGCTGCTGTAGCCCATCTGCCTCAAAGTTCGACGCACTGTGCGTTCAGAGATGCTCTTCTGCCTACCTTGGTTGTAACGGGTGGCAATTTGAGTCACTGTTGCCTTTCTATCAGCTCGAACCAGTCTGCCCATTCTCCTCTGACCTCTGGCATCAACATGGCATTTCCGGCCACAGAACTGCCGCTCACTGGATTTTTTTTCTTTTTCGGACCATTCTCTGTAAACCCTAGAGATGGTTGTGCGTGAAAATCCCAGTAGATCAGCAGTTTCTGAAATTCTCAGACCAGCCCTTCTGGCACCAACAATCATGCCACGTTCAAAGGCACTCAAATCACCTTTCTTCCCCATACTGATGCTCGGTTTGAACTGCAGGAGATTGTCTTGACCATGTCTACATGCCTAAATGCACTGAGTTGCCGCCATGTGATTGGCTGATTAGAAATTAAGTGTTAACACACAGTTGGACAGGTGTACCTAATAAAGTGGCCAGTGAGTGTATATCGGTGTGTATTATATACAGCGGTCACATGGTATATATCGGTGTGTATTATATTCAGCGGTCCCCTGTGGTGTGTATATATAGGTGTGTGTTATATACAGCGGTCCCCTGTGGTATATATAGGTGTGTATTCTATACAGTGGTCACATATGGTATTTATAGGTGTGTGTGTGTGTTATATAAAGCGGTCCCCTGTGGTGTATATATAGGTGTGTGTTATATACAGCGGTCCCCTGTGGTGTATATATAGGTGTGTGTGTGTTATATACAGCGGTCCCCTGTGGTGTGTATATATAGGTGTGTGTGCTATATTCAGCGGTCCCCTGTGGTGTGTATATATAGGTGTGTGTTATATACAGCGGTCCCCTGTGGTGTGTATATAGGTGTGCGTGTTATATACAGCGGTCCCCTGTGGTATATATAGGTGTGTATTCTATACAGTGATCACATATGGTATTTATAGGTTTGTATTCTATACAGCGGTCCCCTGTGGTATATATAGGTGTGTGTTATATACAGCGGTCCCCTGTGGTATACATAGGTGTGTATTCTATACAGTGGTCACATATGGTATTTATAGGTGTGTATTATATACAGCGGTCCCCTGTGGTGTATATATAGGTGTGTATTATATACAGCGGTCCCCTGTGGTGTATATATAGGTGTGTGTTATATACAGCGGTCCCCTGTGGTGTGTGTATATATAGGTGTGTGTGTTATATACAGCGGTCCCCTGTGGTGTATATATAGGTGTGTGTGTTATATTCAGCGGTCCCCTGTGGTGTGTATGTTATATACAGCGGTCCCCTGTGGTGTGTATATATAGGTGTGTGTTATATACAGCGGTCCCCTGTGGTATATATAGGTGTGTATTCTATACAGTGATCACATATGGTATTTATAGGTGTGTATTATATACAGCGGTCCCCTGTGGTGTGTATATATAGGTGTGTGTTATATTCAGCGGTCCCCTGTGGTGTGTACATATAGGTGTGTGTTATATTCAGCGGTCCCCTGTGGTGTGTATATATAGGTGTGTGTGTTTTATACAGCGGTCCCCTGTGGTGTACATATAGGTGTGTATTATATACAGCGGTTCCCTGTGGTGTGTATATATAGGTGTGTGTTATATTCAGCGGTCCCCTGTGGTGTGTACATATAGGTGTGTGTTATATTCAGCGGTCCCCTGTGGTGTGTATATATAGGTGTGTGTGTTTTATACAGCGGTCCCCTGTGGTGTACATATAGGTGTGTGTGGTGTGTATATATAGGTGTGTGTGTTATATACAGCGGTCCCCTGTGGTGTATATATAGGTGTGTGTGTTATATACAGCGGTCCCCTGTGGTGTGTATATGTAGGTGTGTGTGTTATATACAGCGGTCCCCTGTGGTGTGTATATATAGGTGTGTATTCTAAACAGTGGTCACATATGGTATTTATAGGTGTGTATTATATACAGCGGTCCCCTGTGGTGTGTATATATAGGTGTGTGTTATATTCAGCGGTCCCCTGTGGTGTGTATATATAGGTGTGTTTTATACAGCGGTCCCCTGTGGTGTACATATAGGTGTGTGTGGTGTGTATATATAGGTGTGTGTGTTATATACAGCGGTCCCCTGTGGTGTGTGTGTATATAGGTGTGTGTGCTATATACAGCGGTCCCCTGTGGTGTGTATATGTAGGTGTGTGTGTTATGTACAGCGGTCCCCTGTGGTGTGTATATATAGGTGTGTATTCTAAACAGTGGTCACATATGGTATTTATAGGTGTGTATTATATACAGCGGTCCCCTGTGGTGTATATATAGGTGTGTGTGTTATATACAGAGGTCCCCTGTGGTATATATAGGTGTGTATTATATACAGCGGTCACATGTGGTATATATAGGTGTGTGTTATATACAGCGGTCCCCTGTGGTATATATAGGTGTGTGTGTTATATTCAGCGGTCCCCTGTGGTGTATATATAGGTGTGTGTGTTATATGCAGCGGTCCCCTGTGGTATATATAGGTGTGTGTGTTATATACAGTGGTCCCCTGTGGTGTGTGTGTTATATACAGCGGTCCCCTGTGGTGTGTATATATAGGTGTGTGTGTTATATACAGCGGTCCCCTGTGGTATATATAGGTGTGTATTATATACAGCGGTCACATGTGGTATATATAGGTGTGTGTTATATACAGCGGTCCCCTGTGGTATATATAGGTGTGTGTGTTATATTCAGCGGTCCCCTGTGGTGTATATATAGGTGTGTGTGTTATATGCTGCGGTCCCCTGTGGTATATATATGTGTGTGTGTTATATACAGTGGTCCCCTGTGGTGTGTGTGTTATATACAGCGGTCCCCTGTGGTGTGTATATATAGGTGTGTGTGTTATATACAGCGGTCCCCTGTGGTATATATAGGTGTGTATTATATACAGCGGTCACATGTGGTATATATAGGTGTGTGTTATATACAGCGGTCCCCTGTGGTATATATAGGTGTGTGTGTTATATTCAGCGGTCCCCTGTGGTGTATATATAGGTGTGTGTGTTATATTCAGCGGTCCCCTGTGGTGTATATATAGGTGTGTGTGTTATATACAGCGGTCCCCTGTGGTGTGGTATATATAGGTGTGTGTTATATACAGCGGTCCCCTGTGGTGTATATATAGGTGTGTGTGTTATATACAGCGGTCCCCTGTGGTATATATAGGTGTGTGTGTTATATTCAGCGGTCCCCTGTGGTGTATATATAGGTGTGTGTGTTATATACAGCGGTCCCCTGTGGTATATATAGGTGTGTGTGTTATATTCAGCGGTCCCCTGTGGTATATATAGGTGTGTGTGTTATATACAGCGGTCCCCTGTGGTGTGGTATATATCGGTGTGTGTTATATTCAGCGGTCCCCTGTGGTATATATAGGTGTGTGTGTTATATACAGCGGTCCCCTGTGGTATATATAGGGGTGTGTGTTATATACAGCGGTCCCCTGTGGTGTATATATAGGTGTGTGTGTTATATACAGCGGTCCCCTGTGGTATATATAGGTGTGTGTGTTATATACAGCGGTCCCCTGTGGTATATATAGGTGTGTGTGTTATATACAGCGGTCCCCTGTGGTGTATATAGGTGTGTGTGTTATATTCAGCGGTCCCCTGTGGTATATATAGGTGTGTGTGTTATATTCAGCGGTCCCCTGTGGTATATATAGGTGTGTGTTATATACAGCGGTCCCCTGTGATGTATATATAGGTGTGTGTTATATACAGCGGTCCCCTGTGGTGTATATATAGGTGTGTGTGTTATATACAGCGGTCCCCTGTGATGTATATATAGGTGTGTGTTATATACAGCGGTCCCCTGTGGTGTGTGTATATATAGGTGTGTGTGTTATATACAGCGGTCCCCTGTGGTGTATATATAGGTGTGTGTTATATACAGCGGTCCCCTGTGGTGTATATATAGGTGTGTGTGTTATATACAGCGGTCCCCTGTGGTATATATAGGTGTGTGTGTTATATACAGCGGTCCCCTGTGGTATATATAGGTGTGTGTGTTATATACAGCGGTCCCCTGTGGTGTATATATAGGTGTGTGTGTTATATACAGCGGTCCCCTGTGGTATATATAGGTGTGTGTGTTATATTCAGCGGTCCCCTGTGGTATATATAGGTGTGTGTGTTATATTCAGCGGTCCCCTGTGGTATATATAGGTGTGTGTGTTATATACAGCGGTCCCCTGTGGTGTGGTATATATCGGTGTGTGTTATATTCAGCGGTCCCCTGTGGTATATATAGGTGTGTGTGTTATATACAGCGGTCCCCTGTGGTATATATAGGTGTGTGTGTGTGTTATATTCAGCGGTCCCCTGTGGTATATATAGGTGTGTGTTATATACAGCGGTCCCCTGTGATGTATATATAGGTGTGTGTTATATACAGCGGTCCCCTGTGGTGTGTATATATAGGTGTGTGTGTTATATACAGCGGTCCCCTGTGGTGTGTGTATATATAGGTGTGTGTGTTATATACAGCGGTCCCCTGTGGTGTATATATAGGTGTGTGTTATATACAGCGGTCCCCTGTGGTGTGTATATATAGGTGTGTGTGTTATATACAGCGGTCCCCTGTGGTATATATAGGTGTGTGTGTTATATACAGCGGTCCCCTGTGGTATATATAGGTGTGTGTGTTATATACAGCGGTCCCCTGTGGTATATATAGGTGTGTGTGTTATATACAGCGGTCCCCTGTGGTATATATAGGTGTGTGTTATATACAGCGGTCCCCTGTGGTATATATAGGTGTGTGTGCTATATACAGCGGTCCCCTGTGGTATATATAGGTGTGTGTGTGTTATATACAGCGGTCCCCTGTGGTATATATAGGTGTGTGTGTTATATACAGCGGTCCCCTGTGGTATATATAGGTGTGTGTGCTATATACAGCGGTCCCCTGTGGTATATATAGGTGTGTGTTATATACAGCGGTCCCCTGTGGTGTATATATAGGTGTGTGTGCTATATACAGCGGTCCCCTGTGGTGTATATATAGGTGTGTGTATTATATACAGCGGTCACATGTGGTATAGGTTGGTGGGATGGATGTGCTCTGCTTAGGGTTGCAGTCTGCTGGCTTTATCCTCTCCACCTCCCTCCCCGTGCTGTGGATATTAGCAGCTGTCCTCTGCTTTATAGCGAACAATGGCTGTAATTTGAATTGTAATGACCAATCATCTGTGAGCAGCCAGAGACGCCAGCAAACATGTCGGCTATTGTCCTGCTTATGGCACGATTTGGGAAAGGTGGCTCCTAAAGTGAGGGAAATGGGTGCGAATTTACAATATAGAAAAATAATTAAAAAATGAATGTAAAGTAAGTGAAACCCATTCTTTTTTATGGAGAGGAAAAAGGTACATATCAGTAAAAAAAAAGCACTCATTGACATATTAGCTCTGATATGAAAACCCTCAGTTCTATATAAAAGCCTGTTGCAGCCCTTGTTAGCATCTATGTATGGCTCTCCAGGCAGTCCATTTACAGATGTGGCTTGTTATTTGCAGGTCCATTCTTCTGCAGATGGGTTTTTGCAGGGTAGGAAATGTCAGATTTCATTGATGTAATTTTTGTGACCGCTTTAGGAGCCAAAGAAAGAAGTGGGAGACATGGGTACTTCTATTTTGTATCTACTGGAATGTTTATTTCTCAAAGAGCTGTCACAAAAACTGCATGTGTCACTCCAATTTAAAGGGTATCTGTCAGTAGGATCATCCCACCTAAGCCGTCTATATGGGCACGCAGTTCATAGAAAGTTGAATAAGGCTAGGTTCACATTAGCATTTGAGTTTGCAGCGTATCATCCGCATGCACAAATGCATGCAAAACACGTTTACGCAGCGGTTTTTATGCGCGTCATCTTACGTATGACGGAAAAAAAGCTGCGTACGTGCTTGTGTTTGTATGCGTTTTTGCATGCATTTTCATTGTTTATGCGCATGCGTTAGCTATGACACCAGACAGAAATGGGCGTGTCTTATGGCATTTTCTATTTACATTTTGAAGAATTAACCCCTTCACCCCCAAGGGTGGCTTGCACGTTCATGACCGGGCCAATTTTTAAATTCTGACCACTGTACCTTTATGATGTCATAACTCTGGAACGCTTCCATGGATCCCGGTGATTCTGACATATTGTACTTCATGATAGTGGTAAAATTTCATTCAAATAACTTGCGTTTATTTGTGAGAAAAACGGAAATTTGGCGAAAATTTTGAAAATTTCGCAATTTTCCAACTTTGAATTTTTATGCCCTTAAATCACAGAGATACGGCATACAAAAAACTTGATAACTAAGATTTCCCACATGTTTACTTTACATCAGCACAATTTTGGAACCAAAATTTTTTTTTGTTAGGAAGTTATAAGGGTTAAAAGTTGACCAGCGATTTCTCATTTTTACAACACCATTTTATTTTTACGGACCACATCACATTTGAAGCCACTTTGAGGGGTCTATATCAGTGGTCCCCAACCTTTTTTGCACCAGGGACCTGTTTCAAGCAAGACCATTCTTCCATGGCCCGGCAGGGTGGGGATGGAGGTGTGGCAGGGGCGGGGCTTTGGTCATAAGGGGGCGGGGCTATGGACGCGGTTATAGTGTAGCAGTGCATACTTATAATTAAATAACATTTATAATGTGACTCAACTCACCATAGGTTTTGAATGAGTGCTCCATCACCCCCATCCTTGCCTGCTCCATCACCCCATTCTTGCCTGCTCCATCACCCCATCACTCCCTTCTCCTCATCACTGCCATCTCTCCATCATTGCCTTCACCCCATCACTGCCGTCTCTCCATCATTGCCTTCACCCCATCACTCCCTTCTCCCCATCATTGCCTTCACCCCATCACTGACGTCTCTCCATCACTCCCATCAATGCCTTCTCTCCATCACCCCCATCATGGCCTTCTCCCATTACCCCCTCATGGCCTTCTCCCATCACCCCAGGCATCATGGCCTTCTCTCCCCATCATGGTCTTCTCCTCATGTCCCCATCTCCTCCAGGGCCAGGCTCCACCTACACAAACACAGACAAACACACACACACACAGACATACATGTTCACACACAGACATACATACACACACCACCTCTCTCCTCTCACCTGTCGCAGCATCGCCCGCGCTTCCTCGCTCTGACACAGCAGCGGCGCGCTCCTCTCTGTGTTAGTCAGAGACAGGAAGCGCGGGCGGCGGGCAGGAAGCTGGACGGGTCCTTGCAGCTCCGCTCCTGCTATTCCCTCTTGCAGGCAGCGGAGCTGCTTGGATCGCTCCCTGGCCGCCGCTACACATGAGGGCAGTTTAAGAATTGCTGCGCGCTGCCCCAGCCCCCGCTACGCCACTGACCGCCCCTGGCTCCCCTTGTGTCCGCGGACCGGCAAGGGCACTGCAGTGGCCCGGTGCTGGGCCGCGGACCGGCGGATGGGGACCCCTGGTCTATATGATAGAAAATACCCAAAAGTGACACCATTCTAAAAACTGCACCCCTTAAGCTGCTCAAAACCACATTCAAGAAGTTTATTAACCCTTTAGGTGCGTCACAGGAATTTTTTTGAATATTTAAAAAAAAAAATGAACATCTAACTTTTTTTTTTCACAAAAAAAATACTTCAGGTTCAATTTTTTTTATTTTACCAAGGGTTATTGTGCAATTTGTCCTGGGTACGCTGATACCTGATATGTAGGGGGGAACGACTGTTTCAGCGCATGGCAGAGCTCAGAATGGAAGGAGCGCCGTTTGACGTTTGGAGAGTCCTTGATGTACCTAAACAGTGGAAACCCCCTACAAGTGACCCCATTTTGGAAACTCGACCCCCCAAGGAACTTATCTAGATATGTGGTGAGAACTTTGAACCCACAAGGACTTTACAGAAGTTTATAACGTACAATTAAAAAATCATATTTTTTCCACAAAAATGATCTTTTCACCCCAATTTTTGTTTTCCCAAGGGTAACAGGACCCTAATAGTTATTGTGCAATTTGTCCTGAGTACTCTGACACCCCATATGTGGGAGAAAACTACTGTATGGACACACGTCAGGGTTCGGAAGGGAAGTAGTGACGTTTTGGAATGCAGACTTTGATGGAATGGTCTGCGGTTGTCATGTTGCCTTTGGAGAGCCCCTAATGTACCTAAACAGTGGAAACCCCCACAAATGACCCCATTTTGGAAACTAGACCCCCTAAGGAACTCCAAGGGCTTCACAGAAGTTTATAATGCCCGGGCATGAAAATAAAAAAATCTTATTTTTTCCACAAACATGATCAATTAGTCCCCAATTTTTTCATTTTCCCAAGGGTAACAGGAGAAATTGGACCCCAAAAGTTGTAGTCCAATTTGTCATGAGTACGCTGACACCCCATATGTGGGAGAAAACTACTGTATGGATACACGTCGGGGCTCGGAAGGGAAGTAGTGACGTTTTGGAATGCAGACTTTGATGGAATGGTCTGCGGGTGTCATGTGCGTTTGGAGAGCCCCTGATGTACCTAAACTATTGAAACTCCCCACAAGTGACCCCATTTTGGACACTAGACCCCCCACGGAACTTATCTAGATGTGTGGTGAGCACTTTGAACCCCCAAGTGCTTCACAGAAGTTTATAACGCTCGGACGTGAAAACAAAATGATATTTTTGCCCTCAATTTTTTATTTTCCTAAGGGTAGCAGGAGAAATTGGACCCCAAAAATTGTTTTGCAATTTGTCCTGAGTAGGCTGATACCCTACATGTGGGGGTAAAACACTGTTTGGGCGCATGGCAGAGCTTGGAAGGGAAGGAGCACCATTTGACTTTTTCAACTCAGAATTGCCTGGAATTGAGATTAGACGCCATGTTGCATTTGGAGAGCCCCTGATGTGCCCAAACAGTGGAAACCCCCAATTCTAACTCTAGCCCTAGCCCTAACCCTAGCCCTAGCCCTAGCCCTAGCCCTAGCCCTAACCCTAGCCCTAACCCTAACCCTAGCCCTAACCCTAGCCCTAGCCCTAACCCTAGCCCTAACCCTAATGGGAAAATGGAAATAAATACATTTTTTTTGTTTTATTATTTTTCCCTAACTAAGGGGGTGATAACGGGGGGTTTGATTTACTATTTATGGCGGTTTTTATGTTTGGCAGCTGTCGCACGCTAAAAGACGCTTTTTATTGTAATTTGTAAGGCTAAGTGCACACGTATTGGAACTATCGCGGAAATTACCGCGAGAATTCCGGAATTCCATTCTGCGGGAAAATCGCATTTTAAATTCCCGCGATTTTCCCGCGGAAAAACTAGCATTTTGCAAGCGTATTTACCTTGCAAAATGCTAGCGTTTTCCAAGCGATCTGTAGCATCGCTTGGAGAACTGATTGACAGGTTGGTCACATGCGTCAAACATAGTGTTTGACGAGTGTGACCAAGTTTTTACTATTGAGGCCGCCTATGCGGCTTCAGTAGTAAAAGATAGAATGTAAAAAAAAAATAAAAAATGGTGTTATTCTTACCTTCCGGCGTCCCGCACAGCCGTTCCCAGTAATCCTTTGCGAAAATGCCCGCGATGACGTCCGTTCTCGCGGGATTGCGACGTCTCGCGGTAATTCGCGATGACGTCACGCGAATTACCGCGAGACTTCACGATCCCGCGAGAACGGACGCCATCGCGGGCATTTTCGCAAAGGCTTACTGGGACCGGGAGTGAGGAGAGAGGCGGGAATGCTGCGCGGGACGCCGGAAGATAAGAATAACAATATTTTTTATTTTAAATTCTATTTTTTACAGGGATATGGTACCCAAAGCCTGGAGGACAGTCTCCTCTCCTCCGGACCGTGGGTACCATCCTCAATTGTTCTGCTTACTTTCCGCATGGTGGACACAACCACATGCGGGAAGTAAGCGGAACAATGCATTCCTATGGGTGCGGGATCGCCGCGATTCCGCAAATTAATGAGCATGCTGCGGTTTTTACCGCAAAGCGATACCGCCGCGGTAAAAACCGCAGCATTAGCACAGCATTGCGGAATCCCATAGGAATGCATGGGATGCTTATTTTTCTATTTTTCGCGGCAAAATCGCGCGGTTAAAACTGCCGCGGAAACGCGAAAAAAAACGCCACGTGTGAACTCAGCCTAAAAATAGTTTTTGCATCACCACATATTGAGAGCTATAATTTTTCCGTATTTTGACCCACCGAGTCCTGTGAGGTCTTATTTTTTGCGGGACGAGTTGACGTTTTTATTGGTACCATTTTCGGGCACATGACATTTTTTGATCGCTTTTTATTCCGATTTTTGGGACGCAGAATGAACAAAAACCAGCGTTTCATGAATTTCTTTTGGGGGGGTGCGTTTACACCGTTCAGCGTACGGTAAAATTGATAACTGATAAAATTGATAGGCACTACACAGACTTCCTCATGCCCCCGAAGTCCCCCGTCGCCATCTTGGATTCGGGGGCCTGCAGGAAAGGAGCCCCCCGCAGCAGCGCTGCACATTGCGCTGCCGTGGGGGGGCTCAGGGAAGCACGGAGGGAGCCCCCTCCCTGCCGATGCTTCCCTTTAACCCCCGGTACACCGCGATCATGTTTGATCGCGGTGTGCAAGGGGTTAACGTGTCGGGGGGCGGTCCGTGACCGCCCCTGACACATTGTGCCGGGTGTCAGCTGTGATAATCAGCTGACACCCGGCCGCGATCAGTGGCGCTCACCACGTGTGCGCCGCTGATCGCGGTAGACGTACTATCCCGTCCATGGGCATAGGGGCCCGGGTCCCATGGACGGGATAGGACGTCGGATGTCAGGAAGGGGTTAATACATACGCATGTACTTGTGTACCAATGCATTCCCATAGACAGTAATGCGTTTTTTGAACGCACTCATGCGCATGTCTGCGTATATTTGACGGATTTTTGACGCACAAAAAAATGCAACATGTTGTGTTTGCCGAACACCTCTGCACACCGCGAACAACACATGCGTACGCAAAAGCATGCTAATGCATGTCCCTGCGTACACCATGTTAAATATATGTACGCATGCGGATGTGTGCGGATCAAACTGTGTTCACACAAACGCTAATGTGAAACCAGGCTTAAATAACTTTATCTGCTAATCCGATGTCTTATTCCAGAGAAATCCACGTTTTTCTTATGTGTATGACCTGTTCAGATCTACGGGCCGGAAACAAATTTGCATGAGAATCTGCCTAAAGAGATTAAACAGCTCTGGCAAAAAATTAAGAGACCGCTGCACAGTTTTACAAAAATCAGCTCCTCTACATGTCTGACAGCCATTCCATTCCAGCATCAGTTGAATTCCAACCAGAATACACCTCATTCTACTTAATGTGCTTCTGATTAGGTGATCACCTGAACCAAATCTTATTTAACGAAGGAAAGTATAAAAAAAACCTGCTGTGGTGTTCACAATCCTCTTGCAATAGGACAAGCTGGATGGCAAAACAAGTGCTAGTAATATCCCAAAAGTAATAGGAATGAAATAATAACTTTTAACCATGCCAAAGGAGTTGAAAAGAAAAGTCTTGACTGAGGAAAAGAAGGGCTCAATTCTGACTTTACTAGTAAGCTTCAAGTTGCCTCAATCCTTAAAATTTCTAAGAAGGCAGTCCATTACAACAAGGTCAAGCAGCAGTCATTGGGGACAAAAAGCTATAGACCGGTAGAGGGCGAAAACGACTCTCCACTGACTGGGATGACCCTCATCTTATTCAAATGTCTCTCAGCAACCGCAGGATGACACCAAGTGACCTACTGAAGGAATGGCGAATCGCAGCTGGGGTGAAGTGCACGGCAAGAACAGTTCATAACAGGCTCCTAGAGGCAGGGCTCAAGTCATGTAAAGCTAGAAAAAAGCCTTTCATCAGTGAGAAGGAAAGGAGAGCCAGGCTGCAGTTAGCCAAACACCATAAGGATTGGACCATAGAGGACTGGAGTAAAGTAATCTTCTCTGATGAGTCTAATTTTCAGCTTTGCCCAACACTTGCTCGTCTAATGGTTAGACGGAGACCTGGAGAGGCGTACAAGCCACAGTGTCTTGCACCCACTGTGAAAATTGGTGGAGGATTGGTGATGATCTGCTGATGCTTCAGCAAGGCTGGAATTGGACAGGTTAATCTTTGTGAAGGATGTATGCGGCTTGATTCATACAAGGTTATCCTGAAAAAACAGTTGCTTCCTTCTGCTCAGGCAATGTTCCCCCAACTCTGAGGACTGTTTTTTCTAGCAGGACAATGCGCCATGCCACACAGCTAGGTCAATCAATGTGGTGGTCCTTCATCCACACATCAAATCCCTGTCATGGCCAGCCCAATCTCCAGACCTGAACCCCAGGTCACAAGCCATCAAACAAAGAAGAATTGCTTACATTTTTGTACCAGGAGTGGCATAAGGTCATTCAAAAGCCGTGTGAAAGACTGGTGGAAAGCATGCCAAGACGCATGAAAGCTGTGATTAAAAATCATGGATATTCCACAAAATATTGATTTCTGAACTCTTCCTGAGTTGAAACATTAGTATTGTTGTTTCTAAATGATTATGAACTTGTTTTCTTTGCATTATTTGAGGTCTGCAAGCACTGCATATTTTTGTTCTTTTGACCATTTCTAATTTTCTGAAAATAAATACAATATTTAGTGCTTGGAAATTCGAAAACATGTTATCAGTAGTTTATAGAATAAAAGAGCAATTTACATTTTACTCAAATATACCTATAAAGAGAAAAATCAGACAAACTGAAAATTTTGCAGCAGTGGTCTCTTAATTTTTGCCAGAGCTGTAGTAAATGAAACGGGATGATATCAGTGTGAGGCATGTGATGATTTTACCACCAATCTGAAGCGGTGTTTCCTGCTATGTCATGCATATGACAGCGTGACGAACACCCAGTGTTTTGGGTGGCTGAACCCGAACAGTAAGGCTACTTTCACACATCAGGTTTTCGGCGTCAGGCGCGATCCGGCGTCGTGCTGGAATGCCGGATCCGGCAAATGTTTTGTAAAACCTGATGTGCCGGATCCGGTTTTCTGCCGGATCCGTCTTGTTCTTGACAGACAAAACCGGATCCGTCTCATCCGGTTCATCCGTTTTTCTATCCGTTTTTCGACGGATTACGCCGGATCCGGTTTTTAAAATTGACCCTTGTGGCCTTCCGAACGGGATTGGCTACTGGAAAACTATATATAGCATGTTCCTACAGCCCTTCTTTGACAGGTTGTAGAGGAGAAAGTGCAGGTTGGAGAGAAGAGCAAGTTACTGGCGAAGATGGATGTTGTCATTGGAAATATTACCACTAGAAGTTCTGTGACGGTTTCAGTAATGAGGGACAATTTTGCACTATACTTTATGTCACCTCAAGGCAGAGTACACTGGCAGGATGACAGAGTGTGAAAGATTTGTGCCCTAACCAAACTTGTGTACCTTCTGGACCAACAGTATATACCTTTGCCAACCAAAGTTGGCTATCTTGTCATGGTCTTACTATTTTTAGCTTTAGGCCACAGGTGTGTACCTGGTTGTGTTTTATGCAAAGTATTTCACCTTTTAACAAAAGTTGTGTACATTGTTAGGAAATCACCAACAATAAACACAACTTTTCAGGTGAAATACTTTGCTTCAAACACAACCAGGAACACAATTGTGGCAAAAAGCTAAAATTTACCCACAGTTATATACCTGGTTTTGAATACCTTTTTACCTTTTAAATACCCTGTATTTAACCTTTTTTTTAAACATATTTCGCCGCAGAAAGAAATGACAGACAACCAGTGTAAACAATAATTTAACTTTTATTTAAAATATTTTTTTTGTGTAAACTGTTTTTAAAGTTAAACTTTTTTAATAAAGGTTTGAAACCAACCAAATGGGCATTTTTATTACAAAAAAAACATTATAACTCGGTGTAGTGTGGGGTGGAAATACTGCTGGAGGGGCTGCGGGACACTTCGACAATGGGAGTGTGGAGAGAGGACTGGGATCGTGGTGGGGAAGGAACAGTTAGAGGTGATGGTGTGGAAAAAGCTACAGAATGGGTGGACATGTGGGAGGCAGAAGAGGTGGTGGGCGGTGGAGTGGAGGGTTGGGCAGGGACTGTAGGAGCAGATGATGTTGATGGAAAGTTGTATGGGGAAGGAGTTTGGTACGGGGAAGGAGTTTGGTACGGGGCAGGTTGCTGGAAGTGGGGAGATGTCTGGTACTGGGGAGGTTGCTGGTACTGGGAAGGTTGCTGGTACTGGTGAGGTTGCTGGTATGTAATAGGAGGGGGAGGATGGAAAGTGGCTGGAGGGGGTGCAGAATGTAATAGGAGGGGGAGGATGGAAAGTGGCTGGAGGGGGTGCAGATGTAATAGGAGGGGGAGGATGGAAAGTGGCTGGAGGGGGTGCAGGTGGAGGAACTACAGTGGTGGGAGGTGGAGGTTGGGAGGTAACCTGCTGTAGAGCACCGTGGCACGAATGCATTACATGCATCTGCTGGGTAGGAGATAGTGTTGCCATGCGCTCCACAACAGACCTGAAAAAGGTGTGGTTTGGCGAAGATCTTGCTTCTGAATGCATGGTTTGCAGAAGTGTCTTCACCTCCAGAATGCTGGAGTTGATCTGCTGAAAGCCTGCGGAGATTTGCTCTGACAAGACTTTTAGACAGTTCTGGAAAGATGCATTCAGATGCAAGAACTCTGGCGCATAACTCTTTTCCTGACCCCTCTGCCGCTGCCGCCCAGTACCCGCAGGTGTACTAGAGGTGGCAGGGGCAGAAGGGTGGGGTAAAGGGAAAGCGATCTCCTCACCAGCAGCTTCATGTAATGTAGGCGGCCACGATGCTCCTGTGCTGGTGGATGGGACAGATGGGTCGAATGTGTGGGAAGGCTGGGAAGGTGCAGATGTACCGGGGCGGTCGAAGTGTCCCTCGGTGCCGGTCTCCTCAGGGATCGCCTCAGAAGGGTCCAATCGTGCAGGCTCCCGAGTGCTGCTCACCGTGCTGTGGAATAAAGAGAAAAAAAAACAATTAAAATACTGACATGGTATGGCCCTGGCTGAAAAAAAAAGTTACATCTAACATTTTTTTTCACATGTGGTGTGTAATATTTACCTTCTAGTGACCATTGTTTCCCGGAGGAACGACAGGGCTTGTGCGTACTTGTACTTGCTCCTGCGTCCTCCAGATCCACTCGGGGCCCGCATCTCTTTATTGAACTCCTTCTTGAAACGATCCCTCACAGACCGCCACCGATTCACAATTCTGTTCCCTGAAACGAGAAAGGAGTGGTTAGTATACAACATCAGTGTTTCACAAACTCCAGTCCTCATGGTCCCCAGGGGTCATGTTTTCAGGATTTCCATAGTAAATAGAAATCCTGAACACATGATCCGTGGGGACCACGAGGACTGGAGTTCGGGAAACACTGGTTTACATCAAGCAACCGGTACTGTATATACTTACGCTCTTTAATCTGGGCCTGAACATCGAGGTCCTCCCAGCGGCCCACAAGGAGCGAACAGATTGCCTCCCAGAGTCGTCGGGTAACGATAAGGTCAGCGTGGCGGCGGTCAGCCATATTCCAGAGCGGCTCCCTTTCTCTGACGAGATCGATGAGGTGGTCCACATCGAGTCCTCCATCCTCACCGTCAGAGTCGGGAGCACGCTGTGAAGGCTGTTAAAGAAAAAGACAAAAATAACATAATTAGCCTCCACAAAAGAAATGAAATAAAAAGTGCAAAAAAACAAAGCAAAAATATTTATACTTACACGCTGGTGACCGCCGCGTTGCTGTCGCCGACGACCCTGGGAGGCACTGCGAGGACCTCTTGGCCGAGCACCAGATTGGGAAGACTAGAGGATGTAGGCATTTGTTTGCTGTGTGTGGTCTGCAGAACATTGTTTTCTATGTGTTGTGTGTAGTGTGATGTTGTGTTTCTGCGTTTGATGCAAAAAACTTACCAATTGTGAGCCCACTCCAAGTGTCTGTCCACCCCTTCCTTCTTCTTCTGGGAGCTCCTCTTCATCTTGTGAATCCTGTTTTGAAATAAAAGGCAATGAATAGACATATATTACAGAGATGATGGATTTTGGAAATAAAAACTTACCGTCAAACGCTGACGATGCGAGGGAGGGCTCCCAGAAGATGATGTGCTGTCTTCCTGGTGGCCACACTCCATGCCTGTGGGTGGTGTTCCAGCTGCTGCCATTGCTGCTGCATCTATTGGGCGGCTGTTGAATAAAGAGAAACAAAGGGCCAATGAATATCTTGATATTCAATAGCCCTAGTTTGGAGGAATGGGGGATTTGATAATTACCGTCTCTCATCTGCTGCTGGCCTCCCCTCCTCAGCATGTTCCATTTGCTGCTCCATTTGGGGTGGTGGTGGTGCTGATGGTGCTGCAGTGGTCTCCTGCCTTGTCCTGCTGCGCTTGGTTGCTTTCTTGGGTGGCATGTTGGGTGTGGCTGTGAGTCCCACTGTCTTGCTTTTATATATGTCTTGTGGGCAGAGCTACTGAGCATGCTCAGACCAAAAAACCGGATCCGGCCACCGAATCCGGCTTTCGCCGGATCAGGCGCATTGCGGCGCTCATAGGCTTTCATTGTGTGAAAAAGCCGGACGCGCCGGATCCGGCGTGTCCGGCTTTTTCGCCGGAGACAAAAAACGTTACAGTAGCCGTTTTTTCCAGACGCCGGATCGCGACACATTGCCGGATCCGGCGAAAACCGGATGGAACGCATGGCCATCCGGCGCGATCTGGCGCAAATGCAAGTCAATGGGGGGGAAACCGGATCCGGCATTGCATTTCGCCGGATCCGGTTTCTGTCAAAAGCGCCGGATCGCGCCTGACGGCGAAAACCTGATGTGTGAAAGAGGCCTAACACTGACTTCCAGGTGAAGTCCGTGTTCGGTGTGCGTGCCCTAACAGTAAGTGTTCGGTATGGACACTGAACTTTACTGTTCGTGTTCGCCCATCTCTAGTCTTGACAGATGCTACCATTGATTATTCCCATTGACAGGAGCCTTTTTTCTTTTTAAGGTGTCAAACATGATGGGACGATGTGTGATACCTGCCGACAACAGCCTATTATTGGAATCCGGTGGAAGTGTGCCGAGTGCACAAACTACGACCTGTGCACGGTTTGTTATCATGGTGACAAGCATCACTTAAGGCATCGGTTTTACAGAATTACAACTCCAGGAAGCGAACGGTAAGATGTCTAGTAATTGTTATTGAAACTTGGAAAGCAATAATAATAATCTTTATTTATATAGCGCCAACATATTCCGCAGCGCTTTACAGTTTAACAGTTTCAAAACACAAGTCATAAGTAACAACGTTAACAATACAATAATTAAAGCAAAAAATAAAACATTGCAGGTGTTTTATTAAGGATAAGGAGATATACAGGCTTGCTAAAGTCTTTAAACTACTGGAAGACTGTAAAATCACTTATGTCACGCTGGATAACACGCACATCTACACTTCTTATTAGAAACTTTATTAATTTTATAAATGGTATATGTAAACAGTAGTATAACATCGCTGATGGGCAAAAAACAAAACAGCCTTTAGAGATTATCTGATGTAACTTGAGCAACAGTAGGAACAGAAAATACAATGACAAGAGAGGATAACTTTATACATTATAAAGGCAAAACAGGCTGAAGTCAAGCTGATAGAGGGTCTTTGTACAGGAGTTTGGTTAGTTAAAACAAAATGTAATGGGGGAGGTAAAAAAGGGCTCCAGTTGCCTTTAAGACTTCTCTCGAGCTTCCCGCATCCTCTGGAATTCTGTGTCCCAACACATCCGGTTATCTACAACATTCAAAACCTTCAGACAGAACTTGAAAACCCATCTCTTCAAGAAGGCCTACAGCCTGCAATGACCCTGCTGTAATCTCACCACCACTGGAGCTGCTGCAACACCCCAACCTATTGGCAGGTCCCTCTCCCCTCTGTCCCAGTCTGTCACGGTTAGTTTGTTCAATGTAATTTTTATATGTATTATGTATGTAACCCTTTTTCATGATTTGCATCAATGGTGCTTTAATAATAAATATTACACAAGCAGGAACAAAAGAATGTTAGGGGCATCACAGTGAGCAGCAAATAAAATGCAAATACTTGAATGAATGCCATGTCATGGCAACTTAGAATATACGGTATGTGAATGTGGGTAAGCATATTTATATAGTGTTCTGATATGAATAATTTTGTCATTGATCAATTGAAATGTTGGAATTTTTTTTAAGTTTAATAAATGTTTTCATTCTAGATTCTACTTTTTGTAGGGGGACAGATTATTGTATATACTTGAGTATAAGCCGACCCGAATATAAGCCCAGGCACCTAATTTCACCACAAAAAACTGGGAAAACTTATTGATTTGAGTATAAGCCTGGTATGCATGGCTTCTCATCCTTATCCTGGTGTGCATGGCCTCATCATCCCTATCCTGGTGTGCATGGGCCCCCTCATCCCTATCCTGGTGTGCATTGGCCCCCTCATCCCTATACTGGTGTGCATGGGCCCCCTCATCCCTATACTGGTGTGCATGGGCCCCCTCATCCCTATCCTGGTGTGCATGGCCTCCTCATCCTCATCCTAATATGCATGGCCTTCTCATCACTATCCTGGTATGAATGGTCCCCTCATACCGTTTTACTTAACTTCCAGCGCTCCATCGCAGCGTCCTTTTCCGATGCCAGCAGCTGATTTGCAAGCAGCGCATGGCAGTGACATCATGATTACAAGCCAAGGACAGCTGCTGAAATACACGCTGCTCTCCACACAGGGACTATAGAAGCAGGGCTGTGGAGTCGGTAAGCCAAACCTGCGACTCCGACTCTTCAATTTCCCTTACACCGACTCCGACTCCAGGACTCCGACTCCAACATGCTTATTGCTTATATTTAAGTGAAAAATTTATTCTAGTACAATGTGAACATCAGACACTTAATCATTTTTATGATACAATAATCAATATATTTAGATAAAACATATATTTATTGGAATACAACTTTAGAACACAAAAAACTGTAATAAATTCTAAATATGTAATACACTATGTAATATCGATTTATTTATTTATTTATATATATATATATATATATATATTTTAGTGGTGTAGTGACCACTGTGTCCGCTAGGGGGCGCTGTGTGGGTGTCCCAGGACGGACGGATAGCCATGTCCAGAGTGGTAACCGGACCAGGGTGCTAAAGGATCGTTATGTATCCCAAGGTGGGTGGCCTTGGGATGAAGGCTTGATTATGTGCTGATCAGCAGAGCTGATCTTTTGTGCCATTGTATTAGGGAGAAGCCTTCAGGTGATTGATCCCACCCGTCTCACCAATCACCTACAAACCCACCTAGGGGCGGGTGTCTAGAACGCCATAGTAAAGTATATGTGTATGAATGCTTGAAGGACCTGTGATGAGGTCATAGCCATGTGATCCGGTGGGCGTGGCTACGGACCATATAAGGTGGCCAGGGTAGGTCACATGAGTGAATGCTTGGACCCGGTTGGTCCGTATGGAAGGTCTCGTCTGGGCTGACGTGGCTGCCTTCCTGACAGCACGTGGAGAGGCTGTGTATAATGGCTGCATATGCCTGAGAGTTCCCAGGGAGAGGGAATGAACGTCTGCACGGAGAAGCAGCCATGAGGTAACCCTGACAGGGAATATAACTGTGAGGCTAGAGAGCCTGTGTGCTGGACATTGCACAACCTGTGTGACCTCAGGATAAACAGAGTGAAGCTCTGTCATGGACGCTATGCTGTTGTATATGAACTTTCTGTTGCTTTTCATGGTTTATGATGCCTAACAAACCGCATGGACTTTTGGAGTTATATGAGAAACCCGTGCCGGACCTGGTTATTTGGCTGCCTAGCGAGTGTCCCCTACCTGAATAACAAGCGCTACCTTACTAATATATATATATATATATTACCGCTGCACCGCTGCACGACCAGCTCTACCCTCGCCTACTGTATTATCACCCATCCCTTGAAGATTGTGAGCCCTCGCGGGCAGGGTCCTCTCTCCTCCTGTACCAGTTATGACTTGTATTGTTTAAGATTATTGTACTTGTTTTTATGTATACCCCCCTCACATGTAAAGCGCCATGGAATAAATGGCGCTATAACAATAAATAATAATAATAATAATAATAATAATAATAATATATGTAATCACTATGTAATAACCTATGTAAGTGGCAAAAAACAGTTTTCAACAAAAACATACTAAATAACATTTGTACAGTCTATGAATTTGTTCTAAGAAATAGAATTGCCTCCATCAGATCCTCCATCATAGATAACCTCAAATCTGACCTAATAATTTTAAGGCCAGAGAACAACCTCTCTACACTAAATTGGGTTGAAGGCAAAGCCGTAACCACATGGGTAACATCTCTAACAATTTCCGGGTATAAAGGAATTGCCTCATGCACAGTCAGTTTTGATGAACGGTTGAATTTTTCTATTTCTTTGAGAGCAAGTGAAACATTTTGCTGAAATATGGTCAATCTGCTTGCTATAGGAGACGGGAGTGAAATCTTTTTTCTTGTGGCAACGCTTTGCCTGCTCCATGTCATCCAAATACTTGTCAAAGTCAAACTCCTCATCTGATGAGGATGAAGATATGGCAGCAGTAGCACTGTCAGGACCCAAGTCCTCTTGCACCTGGCAGTCCTCTTGTAGGCCACTCATCCTAACTGCTACCTCAGTCAGAGCTTCTTTTCCTTTAGTAAACTGTTGATCATCAAGCAGTATACGATGACTTGGGTCCACATAAACAGCTGCCGAAAGAATTTTATTTTCCAATAGCTGTGTCTCTCTAAGTTCTTCCACTCCCTTATGAAAATGCCTGGAGTTAAATCCTCAGCTTGTAATTTTTTAGTCATGGTAAATGGGTGGTTAAGCAATTCCTTCAATTCAGCCACCTGTGTCCATTGACCTTCATTTAGGGTTACCTGAGGGTTTGCCATATCTTTAAGAAATGGTTTTAGTTCAAGCAAGCGCTCAATCATTAAATAAGTGCTGCCCCACCTAGTGGCTTGATGGACAATTGCCCCTTTTCCAGCACGTCTCTTCAAGATGGAATCAATTTTAGGGGTTCTGGCGGCAATAGCCTATTTCCTCACTTTTCCAATCAGATGTCCAGCATGTCCCTCTTGCAGACTATCTCTTATTGCCAGCTGCGTGTGCACAACACAGCGCATGTGATGAATAGGAAAGTGTTTTGAAGCAGCTTCAACAAGATCATCTATTTCTAAAGTATAATTTTGCTGTTCTTCTGTTGTAATATCTGTTTGTTCCTCAGTTACATGAACAGCACTGTGGCCTTCCATCTCAAACATGCTGAATCCTAAATTTTCTTCTAGCTGTTGGTCATTACTCTCATTCATCAGTGTAATTGGATTTATCATGTTTGAAGCATTGTCCGTTACAATAGCAAGAACCTGTTCTTTTTTTGAGTTCGTAATCTTGCAGAACTTTTTCCACTAAGGCCTGGAGATACTGGCTGCTGTGATGAGCTTTAGTATCTTTTACTGCCAGCGTGTTGGTAACAATTTCTTTGTTGTCAAACATATCGAACATTGATGGCAAAATAGTTCACTCTGTGACGTGTGCAGGCATCCATTTTAAGAAACATGAAGCGTCTTTTGAGAGTCTTCTTAAGATCTTCCTTTTGTTTAAGGGCTTCTTCAATCACTAATTTCCTAATACTTTCTCTTTCCAGAGAAACACCAAGTTTGGGGGCCATTTCTCCATTAAGAGCTGTAAAAGCTGGTCATTCAAGTAATAATAATGGTAGACCGTCCTTCATAACAAGCTGTATGAGCTGTCTTTTAAACATATCTGCTGTCATTGTTACAGTAACTTTCTCACTTACAAAATATCTTGTTAATGAAGTTTGAGATGCTCTTTCCTCCTCCTTTGCCTGGCAAAAAGTGCTGGGCGCGGGTTTCTTGGTGCTGCTGTTATCTTTCTCAGTCACAGCTTTGAAAACTTCTGGGTGGAAGTGTTGTAAATGTCTTTTCTCCTACGCCTCATTGGGGGACACAGAGACAGTGGGTGTTATGCTGCTGGCCACTAGGAGGACACTAAGTAAACCAGAAAAAAAGTTAGCTCCTCCCCTGTAGTATACACCCTCTCGCTGGCTGAGATTTCTCCAGTTCTTTGCTTAGTGTCTGTAGGAGGCACTTGGGTCTAGTTTCAGACCCCACCGGTTTTTATTTTATTTTTGAATTTTCTGTAAATTTCTATTTTTTTAATTAACAGAGTGAAGGGGGCGCCTTTTCCTTTCTACGGCCCGCTCTCCCCCGAACCAACAGGCAAGCAGGTGGAGTATACCTCCCCGTACACTTTCCTGCAACGAATGGGGCTGATTCCTCTGACGATGGTTCCCTTACGGTTGGTACTGCACGGATATGAGGGCAAGCACAACAGGACGTAGCACAGGAGTGCATGGAGAAGGACTTGAGCAGCGCTTTTTCGGATGCCCTGAATCAGCCCCAGAGCTCTCCATCCCCCTACCACAGGGTGGATCGATTGAGCATACCCCTTTAAGACCTCCTCCATCTCTGCTATATCACCCGGAAATGACGTGGAAGTGCAATAAGGACTGCGCTTGCTTCTGGTAGAGTAAAGGGTTCTTTATTCAGCCAACGCGTTTCCTGAGCCTGCTGGCTCACTTCATCAGGGCAGATTACATTGGAAGACAGTGAAACATACTTATAGACAAAAAAGGCGCCAATACAGGGTCAAACAGAATCAGCAAAGGTCAAAAAAAAACAAAAAAAAAACAAACAATGAAACTTTATTACAAGCATAAAAAACACAACAATAAGAGTATATATAGAAAAGAAAGAATAAAAATATGTAAAAGTACAAAAAATTAAAATATAAAACAGAGTGCTATGTATCACGGGGTTAAAACATGGCTATAGTTAAAAAAGGTCAGTCCTCAAGGGGTATTAGAACCTGGCTCATAAAATGCAAATGGAAGGAAAAATTAGAGAAAAACACTAATATCGTGATCAAATCTGCAGACAAAGGTGGAGGGATAGTGATTCAAGATAAAACTGACTATGTGAACGAGGCTTTTAGAATTTTATCTGACAAAAAATTTTATTCACCCATCCCCCAGGACCCCATCCCCCAAGCCACTGTTTTTTACAATGATTTTATTAAAAAGGCGCATGATTCTGGGGTTCTTAATGACCATGAAAAAAGGTTTTTAACAGTCAAGAACCCCTCCACTCCCTTCCTGTACCATTTACCCAAAATACACAAGAATACTATTAATCCACCAGGAAGACCAATTATTTCGGGTATTGACTCCCTCACCAGTAATCTATCATTTTACATAGATAGAATCATGCAGCCTCATGTCTCACAGCTCCCTAGTTTTTTAAAGGATTCTACACAACTGATCAATTTAACTAATAACACACCTTGGAAAGATTCTTATGTTTTTATTTCTTTTGACGTATCTGCTTTGTATTCCAACATTGATCACCAACTGGGTTTGAGCTGTTTTAAAAAATTTCTTTTAACTGACAGTCGACTGTCTGACCCTCAAAAGGAATTTATTTTTAATGGGATGGATTTTATTTTACATAATAATTTTTTTACTTTCTTGGGGGATTTTTATCATCAGATCAGAGGCACCGCTATGGGATCACGGGTCGCGCCAACTTATGCTAATCTTTTTATGGGGGTCTTTGAGAATGCTTTTATTACTATTGATTCATTTTTAGAGGGTATTGTTTTATATAGTAGATACATTGATGATTTATTCTTAATCCTGGACACCAGTCACGTTTCAGTTGATGCTTTTATTTCTTCTATACAAAATAACACATGGGGTTTGGAATTTACCCCCCACATTAGTAATACCCAGATGGACTTTCTTGATATCACTTTTTTTTATAAAAAATTCCAAAATTCATACCAAAACCTTTTTTAAGAAAGTTGACTCCAATAGTTATGTCCATTTTAAGAGTAGCCACTATTCCAAATGGCTTTTTAACATCCCTCATAATCAATTTCAGAGAATCCGAAAGAATTACACAGAGGACGAGGATTTTAATAATCAAGCTGAGGTCCTCAAGGGAAGATTCCTTGCTCAAAAATACCCCTCCCAATTGGTTCATTCTACTTTTAATAATGTTTTTAAAAATTTTAATCAGCAAACTCTTTTAAGTGAGAGATCTAAAGAAAAGGATGCACATGATAACTATCAGGTCAACTTCATCACTACTTATAACTCCCAACATAAAGAGATAAAAAATATGTTAGGTGACCTCTGGTATATTATCAAAAAAGATCCAATAATCAATAAAGTTCTGCCTGATAGACCTACTGTCACTTTTAGGAAGGCCAGATCACTAAAAAACCATCTGGCCCCTAGCAGATTGACCCAGTGTACTCCTGATAACTGCACTGGCTTGACACCAGGCATTTTCAGATGCCTGAAACCCAGGTGCAGCCTATGCAGTAATATTGCTCATAATACATTCATCTTTTCACATCCATTCACCTCAGAAAAATTCACCATCACTAACCACCTGTCCTGTGTGTCTTCCTTTGTCATCTATGTCATCCTTTGTCCTTGTCCTAAATTGTATGTTGGCAGAAAAACACAACCCCTTCACTGTAGAATGAATTCTCATAGACACAACACTAAAACTGGGTATCAAAAACACGGTTTGTCACGTCACTTTGATTTATTTCACCAAAGAGATTTTTCTAAAGCTATCATTTTTCCTATAGAACACATCCCTGAACACGTTTCCAATAGAACCCAAGCACTGAATAGAAAAGAGGTCTATTGGATTTATAAATTAAAGACAATTGGTCCCTATGGCCTCAATATTATCAATGATGCTTTTATTTGATAGAAGAGGGGGAAAAGATTTATTCTTCACAGCACTACAGTCAAGCTTAATGGTCTAGTGGACTAATACCTTACATCTGCACTTTATAGTCTGTACTTGCACTTCATGAGCCAGGTTCTAATACCCCTTGAGGACTCACCTTTTTTAACTATAGCCATGTTTCAACCTCGTGATCCTTAGCACTCTGTTTCATATTTTTTGTACTTTTACATAATTTTATTTTTTCTTTTCTATATAGACTCTTATTGTTGTGTTTTCTATGTTTGTAATTTCATTGTTTTTATTCTTTACCATTTTTGACCTTTGCTTATATTGTGTTTTTTTTTTCTTTTTTTCTCTAAATAAAGTGACAAACAACCCCTCAATTTATTCTTCACATCACCACAGTCAAGCTTTATGGTCTAGTGGACTAATACCTTCCATTTGCATTTTATGAGCCAGGTTCTAATACCCCTTGAGGACTCACCTTTTTTAACTATAGCCATGTTTTAACCCCGTGATCCATAGCACTCTGTTTTATATTTTAATTTTTTGTACTTTTACATATTTTTATTCTTTCTTTTCTATATATACTCTTATTGTTGTGTTTTTTATGCTTGTAATAAAGTTTCATTGTTTTTTTTTTGATTTTTTTTTTACCTTTGCTGATTCTGTTTGACCCTGTATTGGCGCCTTTTTTGTCTATAAGTATGTTTCACTGTCTTCCAATGTAATCTGCCCTGATGAAGTGAGCCAGCAGGCTCAGGAAACGCGTTGGCTGAATAAAGAACCCTTTACTCTACCAGAAGCAAGCGCAGTCCTTATTGCACTTCCACGTCATTTCTGCAATTCTGTCCTAGGACCCTGTGCAGACTTGCTGCTGCTTCTTAAGCGTTCATGGGTGTTGTGACTTCCTCACAACCCCAATAGGTGAGCACCTTCCTTACTGTTCCACAATTTTAATTGTTTTATACGGATTTCACACAGTGGATGCGCCCTGTATCTCTCCTTTTATATCACCCGGAGGATGAGACAAGAAGACCCCGTACAGCGATGACCTGCCTGAGCACAGGAGTGGAGGTATGGGTTCGTGTCCTGCCCCCTGGGAGAAGCGCTGACTTAACGTCAGCGGTGGTGCACCGGCGTTCCATCGCGGTCCCCCCTCCCCCCCGCTCTCGGTGCTCGGGTAGGCCAAAAATTTAGTCCCCGGCTTTTCCGGCCCACTAGGCCGGAATTTGATTAGAGCCGCCCGCGCTAACGTCGCTGCTCCCTCCTCTTGGCTCCTCTCATTACTTACGATACGCGCAATTTTATTCTCGGGGGGGCCATGTCTTCAGCTGCCGTTAACCCTTTCTTGAGCGCTATGCCTGCTCTGGACAGCCGGATACCGGGTGACACCACAAGGCCACCGTTGTTTCCTCCCGGGGGACCCAGCACAAGACTGGGTAAGCTGCATCTTCCCTCAGATTAAAGCTTAACCCCTTCACGGCACATTCCCTGCAGCTGCAGACAGACTCTGCCATTAATTATTTCAGGAGCGCTATGCCTCAATCTAAGGAGGCTAAACGGGCTGTTAAAAAAGCACACTGAGTTTTTTACTGTGTGTACCACTTGCAAGTCTGCCTTACCCAGTGCACAGACTAATCCGTTATACACGGACTGCGACCCGGACTGCGCCCTGACCTGCGCTCCAATGTCCCTTGCCGCTGCTGCTGACGGGCCTCCTGCGTTTAGTAACCCTGACTGGGCTGCGTCCCTGTCACGGTCGATGGAGTCTCTGACCCAGGCAGAAAGCGTCCTTACCTCCCGCGGAGGGCTCTGGCGTCGGCCAGGAACAGTCCCCCAGCAGGGACCATACTCGTCCTAGGGACGGTCAGCGCCTCAGCATCGGAGACTCCTGTCTCTCGCTCGCCCTCTCCTGAGGTTCACAGCGAGCACGGCTCAGAATTCGAATCTGACAGCCCCTCAGAATCCCCCAACTGATCAAGAGTCGCTTGATTCTCTTATAGAATCAATCAACAGGATTCTGAGGTTGGGTGAAGAAAATATTCCCGCTCCAGCACACCCTAGCTCATTTAAGGGAACCTAGCGTGTGCGCACGTTATTTACCAGCCGTCCAGTAACATAGGGATCGGCCACATGAGCGGTTCACAGGGCAAAAGTCTACTCAGGATTGGTTACAGTCCCCTCTGGTGGACCCTCCTGTATCGCGTCTTGCTTCTAAAACTCTATCTGCTTCTGAGGGTTCCTTAGTCAGAAACCCCTCCGATTGTCAAATTGACTACATTCCCCATTCAGTTTTTTTGAAGCTTCAAGAACAGCGTTTTTTCCATTTCTCGCGGCAATTTGGGTCACTAAGGCAATGGCCGCTTGAGTAGAAGTCTTGATTACTTCCTTCCAAGGCACCAATCTTCCTCCGGAGGCAACCACTGTCGCCAGGCAGATAATTCACACAGCTAACTTTGTAGTAGACGCTTCTTTTGATGCCGCCAATTGCGCGGCTCAAACTGCCGCTAATGTGATCTCCATTAGAAGAGCCCTATGGCTCCGCGGATGCCACACCTAAAAGATCGTTGTCTTCTCTCCCCTTTCAAACAGGTCGTTGTTTTGGAGAGAAACTGGGCCAACTCATTTCCTATACTACCGGGGGAAAAAGTAAATTCCTTCCTCAACAATACGGGCTGTACGGCCGTTTCGCAACCAACAGCTGACGAGTTTTCGATCTTCTCGCAACAATTCCGGTTTGTCCTCCTCTACCTTTTCTTCCGGATCAGGTCCGTTCTCGCATGGAGACAGAGGCTCCCAGGTCTCATACAGACCTAACCGCTCTTGGAAACCCAGGCCTAGGGCTTCTGGATCTAGGGGAGCCAAATCTCATAGATCTACCCAATGACAACAAGTGGGTCAGGGAGCTGGTGTCCTCCGCATACGTGAGAGAATTTTCTTCTCCCCCTCCCAACTCTGTTTTTTCCTTTCCTCTCCCCCCAAAGAAAAAGACAAGAGCCTTCCTTGGGGCTCTTCAGGCTCTGCTAAGGGTCGGAGTCATCATTCTAGTCCCTCATCGCGAAAGGTTCAGAGGATTATATTCAAACCTTTTTGTGCTTCCTAAAAATGACGGGACGATGTGACCCATTCTGGGTCTCAAACTGTTAAATCAGTTTGTCTGGGTACGGTGATTCCGAATGGAATCTCTCCGATCAGTTGTCGCTTCCTTGAAAAAAGGAGAATTCCTAGCATCCATCGACATCAAGGTCGCTTACCTTCACATTCTGATCTGCTTGTTCCACCAGCAGTTCTTGCGTTTTGCAATTCACAAGGAACACTTCCAGTTCGTTGCCTTGCCCTTCGGACTCGCCACCGCCCCCAGGGTCTTTATCAGGGTCATGGCGGCTGTCATGACCATTCTCCACTCTCGGGGAGTGGTGGTGTTACTGTATCCGGACGACCTGCTCATAAAGGGTCTGTCCCTTCCAGCCTGCGAGGAATCCATGGATAACAGTAAATACACTTTCTCGCTTGGGGTGGAAGATAAACTTTGGAAAGTCTTTCCCAAAACCGGCTCAGCAGATTTCCCTTTTAGGCATGATCTTGGACACTTCCCGCGGGTTAGTCATTCTCCCTCCAGGAGAGACCCAAGCCTTATAACAGGCAGCGCGACTGTTTTCTCTTTCCATTCGTTTCGGCGTGAGAGTTCTAGGAAAGTTGGTGTCAGCGATGGAAGCAGTTCCATTTGCACAGTTCTACCTCTGTCCCTTACAACACGCGTTGCTGTTAGCTTAGGACAAGAACCCGTTCTCCCTGGACCGTCGGATCCCTCTGTCCCTGCGGGTCAGGCAATCCCTCAGGTGGTGGACATTGAGGACCTCCCTGAATCAAGGCAGGTTTTTTCTCCCTGTAAGATGGTTGGTAGTAACCACCGACGCAAGTCTCCTCGGCTGGGGAGCAGTCTTTCGTCGCCACACGGCACAGGGTCATGGGTCAACCCGAGAGTCAGTCTCCCTATCAACATTTTGGAGATGCAAGCGATCAGATTAGCTCTGCGGAGTTTCCACTGTCTCCTTGCAGGTCACATCAGGATCCAATCCGACAACGCCACGGCTGTGGCGTATATCAACCGCCAGGGAGGTACCCGGAGCAGGATGGCCGTGCACGAAGCGAGTCACATCCTCCATTGGGCCGAGTGTAGAAAATTGGGAGGCAGATTTTCGCAGTCGCCAAGGTATTGCCTCGGGGAAGTGGTCTCTTCTTCCGGAAGTCTTTTCAACAGATTTGTCATCATTAGTGGACTCCGAATGTGGATCTCATGGCCTCAAGTCTAAACAACAAGGTTCCTCGGTTCATTGCCCGATCGCGTGATCCATGCGCCATCGGAGCGGACGCCCTAGTTCTGCCATGGCACCTGTTCCGGCTCCCGTACATCTTCCCTCCTCTTCCCTTGCTTCTGAGGGTCATCAAGAAGATCAGAGCGGAGGGAGTACCAGTGATCCTTGTCGCGCCAGATTGGCCGCGCCGAGCATGGTATGCAGAACTAATACAACTAGTTGCCGACGTCCCCTGACGACTTCCAGATTGCATGGATCTACACTCGCAAGACCCGATTTATCACCAGAACTCCGGGGCCCTGTCTTTGACGGCGTGACCGTTGTATCCTGGATTTTAGCACAGACTGGGTTCTCTCACAACGTGATTTCCACCATGTTTAGTGCTAGGAAGCCTGTGTCCATGTGCATCTATCGCCGCACCTGGAAACCCTTCTTTTTGTGGTGCAAGGGTCATGGTCGATCACCTCTGGTGTTTTTTTTTCCATTCCGGCCATATTGGAATTTCTTCAGTCTGGTTTAAAATCAGGCCTCATGCTTAGCTCGCTCAAGGGCCAAATTTCGGCCTTGTCAATGCTTTTCTGACGAAAAATTGCCACCACACTTCAGGTCAAGATGTTCATTCAGAGAAGTTTCCCATGTGGCGCCTCCTTATAGAAGGCCATTGGAATCATGGGACCTTAACCTGGTTCTCGGGGCCTTACAGGAGGCTCCTTTCGAACCGCCGCAGGACGTGTCACTGTCCGTCATCTCTTGGAAGGTGGTCTTTCTAGTGGCAATTACGTCAATCAGACAAGTTTTGGAATTGGCAGCTCTGTCCTGCCGTTCTCCATTCCTGAATTTTTCATCAGGAAAAGGTAGTTCTCAGGAAAAGGTAGTTCTCAGGACGTCCCCGTCCTTCCTGCCCAAGGTCGTCTCCTCTTCCATCTCAACGAGGGAATTGTTTTGCCTTTCCTTTTGTCCGGTGCAAGTCCATTGCATTGAGAAGGCCCTCCACACCCTGGATGTGGTTAGGGCGCTGAGACGGTACATCTCTCGGACGGCTCCCTGCCACAAGTCAGATGCCCTGTTCATGCTTCCAGAGGGCATAGGAAGGGTCTAGCTGTGTCAAAGCAACGCTAGTTTGGTGGATTCCCCTGGCGATTCAGTAGTCCTACTGTATCAGGAACGCGCCTGTCCCCGTGGGGATTGAAGCGCACTCTACCTGGTCAGTGGGTGCCTCTTCGGCCATTCGGCACCAGGCCTTGGCAGAACAGATCTGCAACGCTGCGACTTGATCCAGTCTGCATACTTTTTACAAAATATCACCAATTTCATTCTCAGGCCTGTCCGTAAGGTTGCGACTTGATCCAATCTACATACCTTTACAAACATTGCCTAATTTATTCTCAGGCCTCTGCGGATGCAGCCTGCAATCGGCAGTACTTCACTGTTGACTCAGTGGTATATGGGGTATTAGCAGATGTATGCTCCCCACCCAGGGACTGCTTTAGGACGTCCCACTCTCTGTGTCCCCCAAGGAGGCGTAGGAGAAATAGGGATTTTTGTGTACTCACCGTAAAATCCTTTTCTCCGAGCCAGTCATTGGGGGACACAGCTCCCACCCTGTTTAGCCTATTGGCTCACTGTAGCATTCTTAGGCTTTGACTTAGTTATGGTTATTATTGACTGTTTATGCTCCTACTGCTTTTTTCACTGAACTGGAGAAATCTCAGCCAGCGAGAGGGTGTATACTGCAGGGGAGGAGCTAACTTTTTTTCTGGTTTACTTAGTGTCCTCCTAGTGGCCAGCAGCATAACACCCACTGTCTGTGTCCCCCAATGATTGGCTCGGAGAAAAGGATTTTACGGTGAGTACACAAACATCCCTATTTTAGAATGGAAGCTCTTGTAGGAGTATTTTTATCACTGCTTGAGTATGTACTGATTTTGGTATCACAGCATTTGTTTTCCTTTGAGTCACTTGTCATACATTGACACACACAATATTTTTCATCTTGAGTCACTTTGAAATGCTCAAATACGGCTGACTTCATGGGGAGCTTCTTAGACATTTTGTAATCCTATAAATTCACTCTCAAAATAATTTTGTCCTATGAAATATAATAATGTATACTATAATTCCAGCAAGAACAGGGAACCATGTACAGTGGGGAAAATAAGAGTTTGATACACTGACAATTTTGCAAGTTTTCCCAGCTACAGTACAAAGAATGTACAGGTCTGCAATTGTACACTTCACCTGTGAGAGACAGACTAAAAAAAATCCAGAAAATCACATTGTATGATTTAACCCCTTCCCGACCTGTGACACAGCCTATGCGTCATGAAAGTCGGTGCCAATCCGACCTATGACGCATACCCTGTGTCATGAATTCAAAGCCCCCCTGCAGGTCGGGTGACCGGGGTCAATGAAAGGTCACCTGACCCGCAGATACAGGGGGCTTTGTAATTCACCACAGGGGGCGTGGCTTCGCCCCCACGTGGCTACGATCGCTCTGATTGGCTGTTAAAAGTGAAAAAGCCAATCAGAGCGATAGTAATATTTCATCAATGAAAATTGATGAAATATTACAATCCAGCCATGGCCGATGCTGCAATAGCATCGGACATGGCTGGAGACACCGATTCGACCCCCCCCCCACCGGCGATCGCCCCCCCGCCACTGACAGCGGCGATCTGCCGCCGCTGTCATCATCTGCCCCCCCTCCCATTCCCTCCGCTCCCCGCCAGCTTCCGATCCCCCCCTCACCCACTCTCACCGCCCCCGGCACCTTCTAAGTCCACCTGTCTCTCCCGGTGTCCGGCGGGTCCGGTTCATGGGCGCCACCATCTTAGAAAATGGCGGGCGCATGCGCAGTGCGCCCGCCCGAATCTGCCGGCTGCAGATTCCATTATTTCATTTTGATCACTCTCACAGTGATCAAAATGAAATAAAAAGTAAATGAACCCCCCGATTATCACCCCCATAGGTAGGCATAACTAATAAAATAAAGAAAATATTTTTATTTTTATTTTTCCATCAGGGTTAGGGTTGGAAAGAGGGTTAGGGTTGGAAAGAGGGTTAGGGTTGGAATTAGGATTAGGGTTGGAAAGAGGGTTAGGGTTGGAATGAGGGTTAGGGTTGAAAAGAGGGTTAGGGTTGGAATTAGGGTTAGAATTAGGGTTAGGCTTGTGGTTAGTGTTATGGTTAGTGTTGGGATTAGGGGTGTGTTGGGGTTAGGTTTATGGTTAGGGTTGGGATTAGGGTTAGGGATGTGTTGGGGTTAGGGTTGTGGTTAGGGGTGTGTTGGGGTTAGCGTTGGAGTTCGAATTGAGGGGTTTCCACTGTTTAGGCACATCAGGGGGTCTCCAAACGCGATATGGTGCAACCTTTGATTCCAGCCAATTTTGCGTTCAAAAAGTCAAACGGTGCTCACTCCCTTCCAAGCCCCGACGTGTGCCCAAACAGCGGTTTACCCCCACATATGGGGTATCAGCGTACTCAGGAAAAATTGCACAACAACGTTTGGGGTCTAATTTCTCCTGTTACCCATGGGAAAATAAAAAATTGGGGGCTAAAAAATTATTTTTGTGGAAAAAAAATGTTTTTTTCACTTTCATGTCTCTGCATTATAAACTTCTGTGAAGCACTTGGGGGTTGAAAGTGCTCACCATACATTTACATAAGTTCCTTGGAAGGTCTAGTTTCCAAAATGGGGTCACTTGTGGGGGGTTTCCACTGTTTAGGCACATCAGGGGCTCTGCAAACGTAATGACGACTGCAGACTATTCCATCAAAGTCTGCATTTCAAAACGTCACTACTTCCATTCCGAGCCCTGACGTGTGCCCAAACAATGGTTCCCCCACACATATGGGGTATCCGCATACTCAGGACAAACTAGACAACAACTTTTGGGGTCCAATTTATCCTGTTATCCTTGTGAAAAAAAAAATTGCGGGCTAAAAATCATTTTTTTTTGAGGGAAAAAAATGATTTTTTATTTTCACGGCTCTGCGTTATAAACTTCTGTGAAGCACTTGGGGGTTCAAGGTGCTCACCACACATCTAGATAAGTTCCTTGGGGGGGTCTAGTTTCCAAAATGGGGTCACTTGTGGGGGGTTTCTACTGTTTAGGCACACAGGGGCTCATCAAATGTAACATGACGCCCGCAGACCATTCCATCAAAGTCAGCATTTCAAAATGTCACTACTTCCCTTCCGAGCCCCGACGTGTCCCCAAACAGTGGTCCCCCCCACATATGGAGTACCAGCGTACTCAGGACAAACTGGAAAACAACTTTTGGGGTCCAATTTATCCTGGTACCCTTGTGAAAATAAAAAATTGCCGACTAAAAATTTTTTTTTTAGGAAAAAAAAAGATTTTTTATTTTCACTGCTCTGCATTATAAACTTCTGTGAATCACCTGGGGGTTCAAAGTGCTCACTATGCATCTAGATAAGTTCCTTAGGGGGTCTAGTTTCCAAAATGGGGTCATTTGTGGGGGAGCTCCAAAGTTTAGGCACACAGGGGATCTCCAAACACGACATGGTGTCCGCTAACGATTGGAGCTAATTTTCATTTCAAAAAGTCAAATGGCGCTCATTTCCTTCTGCGCCCTGCCGTGCACCCAAACAGTGCCCCCCCCCACATATGGGGTACCAGCGTACTCAGGACAATCTGGACAACAACTTTTGTGGTCCAATTTCTCCTGTTACCCTTGTGAAAATAAAAAATAGCGTGCTAAAAAATCATTTTTGAGGAAAAAAAAATGATTTTTTATTTTCACTGCTCTATGTTATAAACTTTTGTGAGGCACTTGGGGGTTCAAAGTGCTCACTACACATCTAGATAAGTTCCTTAAGGGGTCTAGTTTCCAAAATGGTGTCACTTGTGGGGGAGCTCCAATGTTTAGGTACACAGGGGCTCTCCAAACGCGACATGGTGTCAGATAACGATTGGAGCTAATTTTCCATTCAAAAAGTCAAATGGCGCTCCTTCCCTTCCGGCCCTGCCGTGCACCCAAACAGTGGTTTATGACCACATATGAGGTATTGGTGTGCTCAGGAGAAATTGCCCAACAAATTTTAGGATCCATTTTATCCTGTTGCCCATGTGAAAATGAAAAAACTGAGGCTAAAAGATAATTTTTGTGAAAAAAAAGTACTTTTTTTTTTTACGGATCAATTTGAGAAGCACCTGGGGGTTCAAAGTGATCACTATGCATCTAGATAAGTTCCTTGGGGGGTCTAGTTTCCAAAATGGGGTCACTTGTGGGGGCGCTCCATTGTTTAGGCACACAGCGACTCTCCAAACGCGACATGGCAAGCGCTAAATATTCCAGCATATTTTCCATTCAAAAAGTCAAATGGCGCTCCTTCCCTTCTGAGCCCTGCCGTGCACCCAAACAGTGGTTTATGACCACATATGAGGTATCAGTGTACTCAGGGGAAATTGCCCAACAAATTTTAGGATCCATTTTATCCTGTTGCCCATGTGAAAATGAAAAAATTGATGCTGAAAGGAAATTTGTGTTGGAAAAATTAAAATGTCCATTTTTTCCTTCCACATTGCCTTAGCTGCTGTGAAACACCTGAAGGGTTAATAATCTTCTTGAATGTGGTTTTGAGTAGCTTGAGGGGTGCAGTTTTTAGAATGGTGTCACTTTTCGGTATTTTCTGCCATATAGACCCCTCAAAGTGACTTCAAATGTGAGGTGGTCCCTAAAAAAAATGGTTTTATAAATTTTGTTGTAAAAATGAGAAATCACTGGTCAACTTTTAACCCTTATAACTTCCTAACAAAAAAATATTTTGCTTCCAAAATTGTGCTGATGTAAAGTAGACGTGGGAAATGTTATTTAGTAACTATTTTGTGTCACATAACTCTCTAGTTTAACAGAATGAAAATACAAAATTTGAAAATTGCGAAATTTTCAAAATTTTCGCCAAATTTCTGATTTTTTCACAAACGCAAAAATTATTGACCTAAATTTACCACTAACATGAAGCCCAATATGTCACGAAAAAACAGTCTCAGAATCGCTAGGATGCGTTGAAGCGTTCCAGAGTTATTACCTCATAAAGGGGCATTGGTCAGAATTGCAAAAAATGGCCAGGTTATTAAGGTCAAAATAGGCTGGGTCATGAAGGGGTTAAATAATATGCATTTTTTGCAAGAAATACGTATTTGATACAATAGAAAAACAGAACTTAATATTTGATACAGAAACCTTTGTTTGCAATTACAGAGGTCAGACATTTCATGTAGATTCTGTTTCTCTCAGTTGAAGTGTACCTATGATTAAAAATTTCTGACCTCTCCATTATTTGTAGGTGAGAATCAACAGTGTATCAAATACATACTTTCCCCATTGTGTAATTTTAGATAGAAATAAAACAAACTTTGCATAAATAAATAGTACAGATGACAAATATAAAGTTTGTAAAATATGTTATTAGCTTTACTTTGAATTTCCAAGGCTTTTCTTATTAGGGTACAGCTCACTAAATGCTTCACAGTCTATGAAGAGGGGAGGAGGGAGGGAGCTAACTTGAGGTTTTGGCTTCTATACCTATACAAGTCCTCATCAATGCTGTTGCTGTATTTTCCCTGTATATTATATGTATATTGTATAAAAGCTAGCTTCCCAAAAGTATATGAGCTCAAAGAAAAAACAAACAAGCATCAAGCATACAGAGAGAACATACAGCATACTGGACTATTGATTTATGCACAGTTTATTGAAAGTTTAAATATGCTTTAAGATGTAATTACCTTAATCTTGTTATCCTGTTCACTCTAGCAATTCTTCTGAGATGAGGGCGGGCCTTCCTTCTTTCTGAGTGTGTTTACGTTGTACCCTTGTCTGTAGAGGAGGAGCTTCACTGATGCTGGAGTGCAGCACTGACAAATCAGCTGCTGCAGAACCTCATACTGCACACCCCTACACTTGAAAATAAAGCCTGCACCTTAAGAAGATGTGGTGAATGCAGTCTATTTATTCCAACTGTCAATTGATGTTGATGTGTTACTGAAGACGAGCAATGCCTGTCCTGGGCGTCCTTTTGGGCAGCTATGAGGTGTACCTGACTGGTGTTAAGGTACTGTCACACTTAGCGATATCGCTAGCAATATCGCTATAACTTGTGGCATTATAGCGATATTGCTAGCGATATCGCTGTGTGTGATACTTACCTACGACCCGCTGGTTATACCTGATCGCGCGAGAACGTCCTGGACCGTTTCTCGTCGTCAGCTTCCTGCGGCGCTTCCTGTGGAGAGACGAGCGTCGAGCGTGGAGCCGGGCGGGAGGACGTCAGGATCGCCTAGTGTGACAGGTAAGTAGCGACCCCCGACCACTGCGATGTCGCTGGTGAGATCTGCCTGTGTGGCAGCTCACTAGTGACCACTTAGCGATGCACCAGCGATCCTGACTGCGTCATATCGCTGGTCGGGATCGCTGGTGCATCGCTAAGTGTGACAGTAGCTTTAGTCGGTGTGCTATCCGGGTTTCATTCTTTTTGGTATAGATAAGATATGGATAGACAGATATAGATAAATGGATAGCGCAGATTTCTAATCTGCTTTTTCTATTGAAAACATTATCTATGAGCTCAAAAACCTTTCAGGTGTTGCGATTTTTTTTAAAAAGCTGATCTGCTTTTGCAGCTGAAAAACGTGTATCCTCAAAAAACGCAGCAAAAACGCTGTGTGTAAATGTAGCCTTAGATCAGGAATAGAACAGTCATTTATAGGACATTTCATAACTTTCCCAAATTCCTATGAAAAAATATTCAGCACATTCTGCATTGAACTACTGTACCCAATTTATTATATATTTTAGGAGTCGGTCCATTTTATACCTCTACTCACGTATATACCGTAAGTGAATTTTTTAACCTCTTCCCGACCGCCCACAGTAGATAAACGTTGGCGCTTGCTGGGCTTTGTGCAGCGCCGACGTTTATCTACTGTTGGCGGTTTTGTGCCCCCCGGGACCCCCACATACCTTACAAGGCGGGGGCGGGGATCCCGGTGCACAATGCATGCTGGGACCCACGACGTCATCGAGACCTGATTGGTTCAGGTCCTGATGACGTCAGCGTCACAGCAGCCAATGGGAGTGATCGCTGGGAAAGCTTCTGGTTTCCCGGTGATCTCACTCATTGTAACGCGGCTTCTCCTCTGATCTAACACTGACAGATGATCAGAGGTGAAGCAGCGTTACTGTGTGACTAGATCGCTGCCTGGCACAGCTGATCGCTGCCTGGCACAGCTGTGCCAGGCAGCGATCTTGTCACACAGTAACGCTGCTTCACCTCTGATCATCTGTCATTGTGAGATCAGAGGAGAAGTGGCGTTACTATGAGTCAGATCTCAGGGCAGCGATCTTGTCACAAAAATAAAAAAAAGTAAAGAAAAAAAAAAGCAGGTACACAGGTTAGGGCTAGGGTTAGGACTAGGGCTGGGATTAAGGTTATGGGTGTGTTGATGTTAGGTTTGTGGTTAGGGTTGAGATTAGGGTTAGGGGTGTGTTGGGGTTAGGGTTGGAATTAGAATTGGGGGTTTCCACTGTTTAGGTACATCAGGGGCTCTGTAAATGCAATATGACGCCCACAGACCATTCCATCAAACTTTACTGAAACACTTGGGGGTTCAAAGTGCTCACCACACATCTAGATAAGTTCCTTGGGGGGTCTAGTTTCCAAAATGGGGTCACTTGTGGGGGATTTCCACTGTTTAGGTACATCAGACAGGGGCTCTGCAAACGCGACATGACACCCGCAGACCATTCCATCAAAGTCTGCATTTCAGAACGTCACTACTTCCCTTCCGAGCCCCACCGTGTGCCCAAACAGTAGTTTTCTCCCACATATAGGGTACCAACGTACTCAGGACAAATTGGACAACAACTTTTGGGGTCCAATTTCTCCTGTTACCCTTAGGAAAATAAAAATTGGAGGCTAAAAGATCATTTTTGTGGAAAAAAAATGATTTTTTTTATTTTCACGGCTCTACATTATAAACTTTAGTGAAACACTTGGGGGTTCAAAGTGCTCACCACACATCTAGATAAGTCCCTTGGGGGGGTCTAATTTCCAAAATGGGGTCACTTGTGGGGGGTTTCCACTGTTTAGGTACATCAGGGGCTCTCCAAATGCGACATGGCATCCGATCTCAATTCCAGCCAATTCTGCATTGAAAAATTCAACTCCTTCCGTTCTGAGCTCTGCCGTGTGCTCAAACAGTGGTTTAGCCCCAAATACCGGGTATTGGCGTATTCGGGAGAAATTGCCCAAAAAATTTTGTGGTTCATTTTCTCTTTTTACACTTGTGAAAATAAAAAAAAAATGGTTTTGAAGTAAAATGTTTGTGAAAAAAAGTTAAATGTTTATTTTTTCCTTCCATATTCCATTCATTCATGTGAAGCACCTGAAGGATTAATAAACTTCTTGAATGTGGTTTTGAGTACATTGAGAGGTGCAATTTTTAGAATGGTGTCACTTTTGGGTATTTTCTGTCATATTGACCCCCCAAACTCACTTTAAATGTGAGGTGGTCCCTAAAAAAAAATGGTGTTGCAAATTTTGTTGTAAAAATGAGAAATTGCTGGTCAACTTTTAACCTCAACTTTATAACTTCCTAAAAAAAAAATTATGTTTCCAAAATTGTGCAGATGTAAAGTAGACATGTGGGAAATGTTATTTATTAACTATTTTGTGCGATATCACTCTCTGATTTAAGGGCATAAAAATTAAAAGTTTGAAAATTGCAAAATTTTCTAAATTTTCGCCAAATTTTGATTTTTTTTAACGAATAAAGCGCAGATCATATCTAAAATTGTTTACCACCATCATGAAGTACAATATGTCGTGAGAAAACAGTGTCAGAATCAATAGGATCCGTTGAAGCGTTCTAGAGTTATGACCTCATAAAGTGACACTGGTCAGAATTGAAAAAATTGGCCCGGTCACGAAGGCAAAAACAGGCTCGGGTGCGAAGGGGTTAAAGTCATCCCATTTCACATACAGGTGTATTTCCACTTCTGAGCACTTCCAGATTGGCCTCTGACTTGTTGTCGCCTGAAGAAAACATAAAATATTGGTGGAAAATTAGTCAGTATAATTGGTGAAAGGATGTTTTGAACATGTCCCTTAGGCTAAGTTAACACGTTTTTTTTTCTGCAGGCAAAACCTGCTCTCTAGGCAGTAACAAACTTGCTGCAAAAAAAAAAGCAGGTTTTGCGTAGTTTTTCCTGCGTTTTTGTTATGCTACATTTGTCTCTTGTGCATGCTGATAAAGTTTAGTATATATAAAATATATGACTATACTTCAAGTTTTGGCAACAGAAACACAGCAAAAACAGATACCTGAGTGTTTTTCCATCTCCCATTGCTTTCAATGGGTGAAAAACGCTGAAAGAAGTGAAATGCTGCATTTTGCAAACAACAAGGTTTTGCACAAAATACTGATGGCAAATAAAAAAAAGCTGTGTGCATGAGATTTCTGAAATCTCATATACTTTGTAATTGTAAAATTTAGCTGAAAATTTGAATTAAAAAATGTGGAAAAAAACGCAATGTGTGAACATCATCTTAGGCCGGTAGAAGTTTTCTGTATTTGTCATTTTTTCATTGAAGTAGTGAATGGACATTAGTGTTTGCAGTAAGGATCCCTGCTAATACTGTGGATGTGGTATAGAGAGATCTTTTAGATCTGTGATAATTAACATAGTCTTCTTTCGAGGTCCTGTCAGACTCTACAGTTGTGGCCAAAAGTATTGACACCCCTGCAATTCTGTCAGATAATACTCAGTTTCTTCCTGAAAATGATTGCAAACACAAATTCTTTGGTATTATTATCTTCATTTAATTTGTCTTAAATTAAAAAACACAAAAGAGAATGAAGCAAAAAGCAAAACATTGATCATTTCACACAAAACTCCAAAAATGGGCCAGACAAAAGTATTGGCACCCTCAGCCTAATACTTGGTTGCACAACCTTTAGCCAAAATAACTGCGACCAACCGCTTCCGGTAACCATCAATGAGTTTCTTACAATGCTCTGCTGGAATTTTAGACCATTCTTCTTTGGCAAACTGCTCCAGGTCCCTGATATTAGAAGGGTGCCTTCTCCAAACTGCCATTTTTAGATCTCTCCACAGGTGTTCTATGGGATTCAGGTCTGAACTCATTGCTGGCCACCTTTGAAGTCTCCAGTGCTTTCTCTCAAACCATTTTCTAGTGCTTTTTGAAGTGTGTTTTGGGTCATTGTCCTGCTGGAAGACCCATGACCTCTGAGGGAGACCCAGCTTTCTCACACTGGGCCCTACATTGTGCTGCAAAATTTGTTGGTAGTCTTCTGACTTCATAATGCCATGCACAAGGTCAAGCAGTCCAGTGCCAGAGGCAGCAAAGCAACCCCAAAACATCAGGGAACCTCTGCCATGTTTGACTGTAGGGACCGTGTTCTTTTCTTTGAATGCCTCTTTTTTTCTCCTTTAAACTCTATGTTGATGCTTTGCCCAAAAAGCTCTACTTTTATCCCATCTGACCAGAGAACATTCTTCCAAAACGTTTTAGGCTTTTTCAGGTGAGTTTTGGCAAACTCCAGCATGGCTTTTTTATGTCTCGGGGTAAGAAGTGGGGTCTTCCTGGGTCTCCTACCATACAGTCCCTTTTCATTCAGACCCTGACGGATAGTACGGGTTGACACTGTTGTACCCTCGGACTGCAGGGCAGCTTGAACTTGTTTGGATGTTAGTCGAGGTTCTTCATCCAACATCCGCACAATCTTGCGTTGAAATCTCTTGTCAATTTTTCTTTTCCGTCCGCATCTAGGGAGGTTAGCCACAGTGCCATGGGCTTTAAACACTTTAAACTTCTTGATGGCACTGCGCACGGTAGACACAGGAACATTCAGGTCTTTGGAGATGGACTTGTAGCCTTGAGATTGCTCATGCTTCCTCACAATTTGGTTTCTCAAGTCCTCAGACAGTTCTTTGGTCTTCTTTCTTTTCTCCATGCGGTACACACAAGGACACAGGACAGAGGTTGAGTCAACTTTAATCCATGTCACCTGGCTGCAAGTGTGATTTAGTTATTGCCAACACCTGTTAGGTGCCACAGGTAAGTTACGAATGCTGTTAACTATACAAATTAGAGAAGCATTACATGATTTTTCGAACAGTGCCAATACTTTTGTCCACCCTCTTTTTTATGTTAGGTGTGGAATTATATCCAATTTGGCTTTAGGACAATTCTTTGTGTTTTTTCATTTAAGACAAATTAAATGAAGATAATAATAACAAAGAATTTGTGTTTGCAATTATTTTCAGGAAGAAACTGAGTATTATCTGACAGAATTGCAGGGGTGTCAACACTTTTGGCCACAACTGTACATCCCCTTCTCCATGCGAGTGGCGGTGGTATATCGTACTCCGGGCCCCTCCCATCAGTTTCTGGATCACTTTGCGACCTGGCTTCCACACTATCTCTCCTGTGACATCCCTACCCTCATCATGGGAGACTTCAACGTCCCCATTACTTTTCCCCTCTCACCATCAGCTTCTCACCTTTTATCTCTAACCTCCTCTTTCGGTCTCTCGCAGCATACTAACTCCCCCACTCATGAAGACGGAAACTCCCTCGACTTGGTCTTCTCCCGGCTTTGCTCAGTGGATGATTTCACAAACTCCCCTCTCCCACAACCTTCTATCACTCTCTATCAAGAACTGCCATCCCGCCCAGGGTCACCCCCACTTTCCACTTTTTTAGAAACATACAGGCCATTAACACCCAGAAACTTATGAAGAACTTGCAGTAATCGTTGGCCCCTATCTCCTCCCTCTCATGTCCTGATTCTGCACTGAAGCATTACAATGAAACTTCAAAGTGCTCTGGATTAAACTGCACCTCCTATACATAGAACAACTAGGCACAGACGGCGACATCACTGGCACACACTGCAAACACGCTTCCTACAGCGATGCTCAAGGTACGCCGAACATCTGTGGAGAAAATCCAGTCTACCCGAAGATTTCATCCATTATATGTTTATGTGTAAAACCTACAACACTGTCCTTCACCTCTCCAAACAAACCTATTTCAACACCCTCATCACCTCACTATCCAATAACCCGAAACATCTCTTTGATACTTTTCATTCCCTACTCAACCCAAGAGTGCAGACCCCCAACCACGTATCTCCACGCTGACGATCTTGCCAATTATTTTAAAGAAAAACTTGACCATATCAGACAGGAAATATCTCCCCATCCCCTCATACCATGCACTGTCCTCCCTCCCCCACTGCAGCTAGCTCAAACTCTGATTTTGAACTAGTAACAGAAAAAGTAGTAATCAGTCTCCTTGCATCTTCTCGCCCTACTACTTGCACCAGTGACCCCATTCCATCACATCTCCTCCAGTCCCTTTCCCCTGCTATCACCACTCACCTAACAAAAATATTCAACCTCTCTCTCTCTTCCGGTAGCTTTACCTCCTCACTTAAGCATGCCATCATACAGCCATTACTTAAAAAACCATCCCTCAACCAATACTCTGCCGCTAACTATAGACCTGTCTCTAATCTTCCCTTCATTTCTAAACTGGAAAGCCTGGTTCACGCCTGACTTATCCGCTATCTCTCAGAAAACTCTTATCGACCCTCTACAATCCGGTTTCCGCTCTCTACACACTACTGAAACATCCCTCACTAAAGTCTCTAATGATCTACTAACAGCTAAATGTAATAGTCACTATGCCATGCTAATTCTCCTGGATCTCTCCTCTGCATTTGACACTGTGGATCATCAGCTCCTCCTCACTATGCTCTGCTCCATTGGCCTCAAGGACACAGTTCTCTCTTGATTCTCCTCCAATCTCTCTGACCGCTCCTTCACTGTATAATTTGCTGGCTCTTCCTCCTCTCATCTTCCCCTTACTGTTGGGGTTCCTCAAGGATTGGTTCTAGGCCCCTTCCTCTTCCCTTTGTATACTGCCCCTATTGGTCAAGCAATCAGTAGAATTGGGTTCCAGTACCATCTCTATGCTGATGACACCCAATTTTACACTTCTTCTGATATCACGCCTGCCTTTTTGTAAAACACCAGCGATTGTATTACCGCTCTCTCTAACATCATGTCCTCCCTCTATCTCAAACTGAATCTGTCAAAAACTGATCTCTTCGTGTTTCCTCCCTCTACTAACCTACCTATCCCCGACATTGCCATTTACGTGTGTTGTTCCATCATTACTCCCCAGCAACATGCCCGCTGTCTTGGGGTCATACTTGATTCCGAGCTTTCATTCACCCTCGACATCCAATCACTGGCACACTCTTGTTATCTGCACCTCCAAAAACATTTCTAGAATTCAACCCTTTCGTACTTTCGACTCTGCAAAATCTTACTGTTTCTCTTATTCATTCTTGTCTGGACTATTGTAAGGGTACCGTTACACCTAGCGACTCACCAGCGATCCCGACCAGCGATGTGACGCGGTCAGGATCGCTGGTGCATCGCTAAGTGGTCGCTAGTGAGCTGCCAGCAAGGCAGATCTCACTAGCGACATCGCTGGGGACGGGGATACTACTTACCTGTCAGATAAGGCGATCCTGCGTCCTCCCGCCCGGCTCCACGTGTCGCTCGTCGTCACAGCAGGAAGCTGACGACGAGAAATGATCCAGGAGCTTCTCGCGTGATCAGCGATAACCAGCGGGGGAGCGGGTCGGAGGTAAGTATCACATGCAGCGATATCGCTAGCAATATCGCTGCAACGTCACAAAATCGGTGACTTTACAGCGATATTGCTAGCGATATCGCAGTGTGTAACGGGGCTTAACTCTACTAATCGGTCTCCCTCTTACCAAACTCTCCCCTCTCCAATCTGTCCTGAATGCTGCAGCCAGGATCATATTCCTCACCAATCGTTATACCGATGCCTCTACCTTGTGCCAGTCCTTACACTGCTTACCCATCCACTCCAGAATCCAGTACAAACTTATTACCCTCACCCACAAAGCACTCTATGGCTCAGCACCAACCTACATTTCCTCCCTCGTCTCAGCCTACCACCCTTCCCGTGCCCTTCGTTCTTCTGATGACCTGAGGTTAGCATCCTCATTAATCAGAATCTCCCACTCCCGTCTACAAGACTTTTCATGTGCTACCCCAATTCTATGGAATGCACTACCCAGGTTAATACGATTAATTCCCAATCCGCACAGTTTTAAGCATGGCCTAAAAACTCATTTGTTCAGACTGGCCTATCGCCTAAACGCATTATCCTAAATATCCCTGTGTGGCCCATTCAAATTTTTTACCATAACGAGGTTCCTCGCATCATGTTCTCTCATGCCTTATGCATTTAATAGCCCTCTGTGTCTGTACGGTTACATATTTAGACTGTTAACTGGTTCATGCAGTAACAGGAACACCCGATTCTTACACTATGGCTGGTCCGAACAATAAAAGCAATTGTTACCATCCACCTTTCGTGTCTTCCCTTTTCCCTTATAGATTGTAAGCGTGCGAGCAGGGCCCTCACTCCTCTTGGTATCTGTTCTGATCTATGTGTTTATTGTTATGCTGTAATGTCTATTGTCTGTACAAGTCCCCTCTATAATGTAAAGTGCTGCGGAATATGTTGGCACTATAGAAATAAAATTATTATTTATTATTAGTAATCTGTACAGCATAATATGGTATTTTAATGTTTCTAATACTTGTACTGTGGGAAACTGGCCAGCCAGGGGATTTATAGAGAGAGTCGTGGAGTGGAGGTGGCACTGTCTCTTTAATTAGACTGCCAACTTCCATGGCTAGGCAGACATCTACTATAGGGTGAACCAGGGTAGAAACAGGATTGTTTATCTGTATATTGTATATCACTTTTACTGACTATTGTGTTTTCCCTGAATTTATTTATTCCCTAATCTGTATCTCTGATCAGGCTGTTGGTTTGTATATTAGAGAGGATGACTATTACTTTTATATTGATGAACCTCCACGTAGGATAGGTCATAAATATCAGATCGGTGGGGGTCTGACATCTTATACCGTCACTGATCAGCTATTCCAGGTGTCCACGGCGGCTGAATATGAGATTAGATGTGAAGCGGAACATCACAGCTCCTTCAGCTGTATACTGTAGTGGGTCTTGCACTTCCGCCCTTTATTTGAATGAATGGAAGTGGATGTGCAGTACTCAGCTGCAGCCACCATACAATTTTCAGACGTGTTTGTGTCACATCCAGTCACTGTTACCACTGGGAACTGTGATATTGAAAGGTCATTAATATTAAAGTACTAGACAAACCCTATAATAGAAACATTTAAATGCGAAAGCTCTTTTTTCTAACTTCCCAAGACATATCTTTCTGTATGTTATGTAATTTTGGCTATACATAACAGTTTTCCGCACATTATCATCGCTGTCCCCGATGGGGCTCACAGTCTAAATTCCCTATCAGTATGTCTTTGGAATGTGGGAGGAAACCGGAGAACCCTGAGGAAACCCACGCAAACACGGGGAGAACATACAAACTCCTTGCAGATGTTGTCCTTGGTGAGATTTGAACCCAGGACCCCAGCGCTGCAAGTCTGCAGTGCTATCCACGGGGTATGTAAACTTTTGAGCACAACTGTATGTGCCCATGATCCGGAGTAACGCTTCCCCTGCACTGCATTCTACATTAGAAGCACGGTGGATGGGATTTATAAGAATCCCATGGTCACTGTGCTACTATTTGACGCTGCGTAAACTGACCTGCGGTGCAGGCTTAGAAGCCGCAGCATGTGAATCATCTGCAGTGGAGAGGAGATGCTAGTCTCTGCTATGTAGTTACACCCATAGTCATTCAATACATTTGGTAAATCCTCATGGTTCATTGAACAAATGCGGAATTACCTGCATGATTAGAACGCAAAATTTTGGATGCAGCGAAAATATTCTGTGTCCAAAGCGCTGCCATTTCCTGAGAGTGGGCACATAGCGTAAACACTTTTATTGCTTCAGTGTCTTAAAGCTTGTAGCATGGCTAAAAGTGACTTGACAATTCTTCCACTTTGACTTCCACTATACCATATGTAAAAGATAAAGATGCCTGAGGCAAAGCTGCCCCCCCCAAAAAAAAAAACAAACAAAAAAAAAAAAAAAGAGCGGGAGATGCTTCAGGAAAAACACCGCCGTGTGCACGAACCTTTCCAGGGTTCTTGCAATCTCCCTGTAATTTATTATCCTAAGGATTGACCGGTTACAACATTATGCTCCTGCGTTGTGCTGGTGGTCGGAACCCTCCAACTTAAATTTTGATTTCTTATCCTAAGGACGGGTGATCAATATTTAGGTTAATGAAAACCCTCTTAAGTAAATGTGTATTGTTACGATACGTAGCTCCAGATTTCAGCAAAACTTTTATACGTAAAAAGCTTTGAAGAGTTGCATTATTTTATCACAACTAGAATCTGCTCTAAAATTATGACTTTTATCGTTCTCACTCCATTTTCGCCCAGTTCTGACAAAGTGGACAAAAATGGGGCAGGACAAGGGGGCTTGTCGATCACATCTTGTCAAATTCATGGCAATTGGCGGTGTTTGGTGCGCCACAAATCTCACTCCAGCAGGGACTGGAGTAGGATTTGTGGCGAGGTGCACGCACTCATCCAGCGCTCCTGACTCATGTAAAGTTGTTTTCAGTACACCTTGTTCTTTAAATCCTAGGGTACTTTTGGAGTCACGACGTAAATCGAAGAAAATAACAGCGAGAGGCATATTTTCTGGTGCCCGGGTAGTGCGAGGAGTTGATTGGCAGTGGGAGGACCAAGATGGTGGCAATGGCAGGAGGGGCAAGGTAAGTCATCTCTCAACATTGCTCTAAAGCTGTGTTAAAGGGAATTTGTCAGCAGATTTTTGCTGCCTCATCTGTGAGCAGCATAATGTAGGAAAAGATACCCTGATTCCAGCAATGTATCACTTAGTTTACTGGGTGCAGCAGTTGTAACACAATCGAGATCTTAGATGTAGCAAAGCTCAGAAAGCTACCCTCGTCCAAACCACAGCTTTCTGTGTACAATGTCTGACAGTGAGCTTGATTATCAGAGGAGAGAGCGTGGTCGGACCAGAGCTCCTGTGCACTGCCGTCCGAGCAGTGATAATGTCCTGGTGATTCAACATTCATTGTATGGAAACAAAAGGACACAGCCTAATAAGTAACACATCCATGAAATCTGAGTCTCAGCTGGTACATTATGCTGTCCTCAGATTACACACAGTAAAAACCTGCTGACAGAGTTCCTTGAAAGGAACTCTGTCAGCAGGTTTTTGCTATGTAATCTGAGAGCACCATGATTGGAGGTACAGATGCTTCTCACAAAATTAGAATATCATCAAAAAGTTAATTTATTTCAGTTCTTCAATATAGAAAGTGAAACTAATATATAGAGTCATTACAAACACAGTGATCTATTTCAAGTGTTTATTTCTGTTCATGTTGATGATTATGGCTTACAGCCAATGAAAACCCAAAAGTCATTATCTCAGTAAATTAGAATACTTTATAGCAACAGCTTGAAAAATGACTTTAAAATCCGAAATGTTGGCCTACTGAAATGTATGTTCAGTAAATGCACTCAATACTTGGTCGGTGCACCTTTTGCATCAATTACTGCATCAATGTGGCGTGGCATGGAGGCGATCAGCCTGTGGCACTGCTGAGGTGTTATGGAAGCCCAGGCTGCTTTGATAGCAGCCGTCAGCTCGTCTGCATTGTTGGGTCTGGTGTCTCTCATCTTCCTCTTGACAATATAATTAAGGTCTAGCGAGTTTGCTGGCCAATCAAGCTCAGTGATACTGTTGTTTTTAAACCAGGTATTGGTACTTTTGGCAGTGCGGACAGGTGCCAAGTCCTGCTGGAGAATGAAATTTCCATCTCCATAAAACTTGTAGGCAGAGGGAAGCATGGAGTGCTCTAAAATTTCCTGGTAGCGGCTGCACTGTCTTTTGTCTTGATAAAACACAATGAACCTACACCAGCAGATGACACAGCTCCCCAAACCATCAGTGATTGTGGAAACTTCACACTAGACCTCAAGCAGCTTAGATTGTGGCCTCTCCACTCTCCCTCCAGACTCTGGGACTTCAGAAATATTGCATTTGTTGTTGAAGCTTGGGAGCAAATGACTTTTTTCTCTAGACTTTGAAATATTTGTGTTTTGGATCATTTACTTGTTATGAACCGCTTGATGCCATAACATTATATTGGATAACATGCATGTCCCTGCTCCCCCCGGTGCAGAGTGTAGAGACGACACAGATAATTGCCAGATAATACTGGTAGCAGTTCTGTCATAAAGGACACAAGATCTCGGCCAAGCACCTGTATACGTGGAGCTGCGGGGGGGGGGGGGATTTGGCTTCTGGCTAATGGCTATCTTATGTAGTCCATGAGCCGGGCCAGATATCGGTACTACCCGGAGTGACTAATTCTCTTTGGTGTTTTTAGGTAGATGCATGTCTGTAGTTTATGTTTTGATATGATAGCCCTTGCACATCAGTAGCTTAACCCCTTCAGGCCTATTTGTACCCAAATGCCTAGGCCATTTTTTGTAAATCTGACCTGTCACTTCATGCGGTAATAACTTTGGGACGCTATCACCTACCCACGCCATTCTGAGATTGTTTTCTCGTGACATATTGTACTTCATGGTAGTGCTAATTGTGAGTCAATAGATTTTACCTTTCTGCATAAAAAATTACAAAATACACGAAAATTTGGGAAAAATTCGCTATTTTTGAACTTTGAAATTCTCTACTTTTTACAAAAATGCTGATACCCCCCATAACAGTTATTAGTTTACATTCTCCACATGTCTACTTCACATTGGCATCATTTTGGAAATGAAATTTTATATTTTTTGGATGTGATAATGCTCATAGTTTTATACGCAATTTTTAAAGTTTACGACTAAATTTCCAAAACCCATTTTTCCAAGGACCAAGTCAGTTCGGACGTCACTTTATGGGTCTTGTATAACAGAACCCACCCATACATTACCCCATTTTGCAAACTACACCCCTCAAGGTGTCCAAAACGGATTTTCAAAACTTTGTTAACCCCTTAGGTGTTGCACAGGAATTCAAGCAAAATGACAGTGAAATATCAAAATTTCAATTTTTTGGCAGATATTCCATTGTAATCCAATTTTACCTGCAACCCAGCAAGGGTTAACAGCAAACCCAAACCCAAAATTGGTTACCCCAATTCCGCAGTTTATAGAAACACCCCACATGTACACGTAAACTAAATTATGGGCGCGCAAGAGGGCTCAGCACAGAAGGAGAGCTAGGCGGTTTTTGGGATAATAGATTACACTGGAAGAAATCCAGTGGGCCATGTCGTATTGGAGAGACCCTGAGGTACCCCCAGAGTGGAAACCCCCAAAAGGTTACCGCATTTTGGAAACTACACCCCCTAAGGAATGTTTTAGGGGGTATAGTAACCACTTTGACCCAACAAGCGCTCCATTGGAGTTTCATGCACTTAGTTGAGGAAATTGAAAAGTACGTTTTTTACCGAAAAATGTCGCTTTAGGCCCACATTTTTCATTTTGAAAAGGGGGACCAGGAAGAAGTACACCCCACTTTTTATTCCCCATTGTCTGCCGAACACGGCAATACCACAAGTGTTGTCTAAAACCACAGTATTGGCGCACGGCAGGCTTCGTAAGTGAAGCTGCGGCAAAATTTACTGTAAGAAATCTATGGGGCCATGTCACATTTGGAGACACTCTGAGGTCCTGCACAGTGGAAACCCCCAAAAAGTGACCCCATTTTTGAAACTACACCCCCTAAGGAATGTTTTAGGAGGTACAGTAACCACTTTGCACCGGGAACCGGCTCCCGACCCGCGGCGATCGCCCGGCATATGATCCGGGTACGATTCGCCGTACCGCTACGGCGGCCGGCACGAAGGGGTTAATGGTATTTTTCACCTTTTGAATAGATCCTACCTATATTTCCAAAAAATAATGATTAAAGGTCGATTTAGGGGAAATGCCAAAATGTCAATACAATGCATGTAGTATTTGTAACAAAATTTAATCCAAGTTATGTAAATACACACTGAACATGTCATGGGCTTGTCCATACTAATGTGTGTGTGTGTAGGTGTGTGTATATATATATTTTGTGTGTATGTATAATTATATAACGTTACTCCATAATATCTTCAACATCAGACTCTGAATCTGACTGTTGTTCTACTGGCTCGTCTTCAATACCCTTGTTCTGGCATGTCTGTAACCTGCACATGTCCGTTCACTTCAGGCCATTGCTGAGGCAAGTACACTGAGGAAGTTCGCATGACCGCACACACTTGCAGGACAGTAGCTGGATAATAGCTTCTGGTGCTGGTGCCCCTCGCATCCACTTGACAACAAGCTTTCCGTCATTATCTATCATCCAACCGCAGTCTGTTGGGTTTGCAACAAATGGCTGGCTCTGCATACTTCTCCAGATTGCAGCCTGGTAGTTTGCACGCAGTGCATGCATGAAAAGGCAGTCTTGGCAAGGAGGGAGTTGACTTGACTCTACCACTCCACGTCTGGCACAGAACAGCTGATACCGGAGCCTGTTTACCTCAGTTGTTTGGGTAGTTGGCAGGTACATGTGGCAGGTGATTTCCTGTAACTTCTCAAAGAGTTCGGGAGACACTTCCCATGAACGACCAACTTCCTGAAAGGCATCCTGGTATGTCTTGTTCATCTTCAACTGCTTGAGTGTCGTCATCTTCCCACGGCCAGCGAATGCACTGACTGTGTCACAGCCTGTAAATGCATGCATACCAATCAATGAATCACACACGCTGCCTCCCAATGTTCTGCTCAGAGTGGTGATATCCAGGAATCTTGTCCGGTTCTGTGTACCGCATTTCTGGAACAGGTGGGATGGGATTTTATGGCACATGCCCAGACACAGGACCATGACATCAGTATCCTCTGAAGTGATGATGACAGACTTGGAAACAGATTCTGCTGCATGAAGAGCATGGAGAAGGAGGCGTGTGTCTGCTTCTTCTTGACTTGACTTAAGGTCAGCAGCCTCTTCCCACTGTTCTTTGGTGATCTTAAAGCAGAGCTGCTCACATGTGACATACATCTCCTTCTCCTCAAGCTTCTCCCTGTGGTGTTTCGCCTTCCATTCTTCTACCAGAAACTTTATGAGACTTGCCTTGTTGGAGGAATTACTTAGTAGCTTTCTCCACTGCTGGATATTGTGCCCATGTTGAATGTTCTTGAAATGGATCCCTGTGCCTTCATATCTGTTGACTCTTTCTGTATCTTTGATGGATGTCTCCTTGTAGACGTCAAAGACAATATCAATGCGCTTGCACTTAGCACCCTCATGGATAGCACGACTCATTGCTGTGCCTGCTAGCTGGGCAAATGTTGCATCGTTTCCCTTCAGTTTCTAAACCAGGCTCATCCCATCAATGATGGTTGCAGAGGGCTCAGGGATCACCTCTGCAGGAGGAGCATTCCTCTCCAACTCCCTTGCTAGGGCAGCCTTGTTGGTCTTGCGGATAGACCCATCACCGTTGGCAAGTGCCCATGGCAATGGCCCCAGGGGATGAGTCAAGACATCACTCATTTGCAGCTTTCTGTTCTCAGCTACAAGTATCATCTGGCCAAATAGGTTCCTGTCAGCCTTCAAAATTACCTCCTTGCCAAGGCCTTGTCTGTGTGTCTTCATTCTGATGTTAGAGAACGTTTTAAGATTGTTCTTCGTCATCTTGTCATGAAACAGTGTAGTTGGAGTATCGGTACCCAAACGCTCATCCTTGAATGTGTGATATGCATCCTCTCCTATACTGTATGCCCCTAGAAGGTCTTTGGCTACATCTGGTGGTGCTGCAGTCGCTGTTGATAAACTGATAAGTTCACCATTATGCTCTTTGTTGAAGGGGTTCAACCAACCAGTCTCCAGCAGTTCAACAAAAGATCGGACATCGGCTTCATCTCTTCTAATCCTGGACACCTGTAGGTCTGAATGACTGAAGTCAGTATATTGTTGGCCTACTAGGGCCCTCAGCTGCCTCAAGTACATGCTGCGGTACTCCGATGTCAGGTAGAATCTGGCGACAGCTCCAACTTTGAGGCTGAAGCCTTTTGTGCCCCCTGGTGTCTGGGTGTCTTTGTTGATTGTTTGTTCGATGGTCTGGTCCACAGGAATCCGTCCAAAAGGATTCTTGCTACCGATCTGGACCGAAAAGCCACCTTCCATGAAGTATTCATGGACCTCTGAGTGTTCTATGGGAAGCCGAGACATCGTAGCATAGTAATAGGTTAGGTATCGGGCATAGTTGACCTTGTCATAGGCAAAACACCACGGTATCATCTGTCGGATTGCTCCTAGGTGAAGCATCCAGTTGCCTTCTCTTGAAGCTCGAACCAGGGCCAGCATGGTCTCGACCATGTCTAAGTATGACATCCAGAATGCTGAGAGTTGTTCATTTCTGAACAACTCAAGAGGAGATAAACTTGAAAGAGCTTCAGGGTAAGTGTGCAAGATTCATTATCCAAGAACTTTTCGAAGGATCCCTGCGACACACTGATGCGAAAGTTTGTGATGTTCTTCAGTGTTTCATCCAGATGGTGAAGGTCCCTTGCATGGTTTTCTTCTAGCCATGGAAGGAAGTTTTTCCATGCAAGCCTCATAAGTGCTTCATAGACCAGCTTGTGTAGTCTCACTGCTCTGTTGTACCTCCGGCCATCCTTCACTCCAGACACTGATCCTTCAGCGATGACACCAGATTCAACACACAGATCTCTAAGGCCTGCATCCTGAAATCTCTTACCTATGATGGAGAGGAGATTACAGATTGTGTGGAAGACACCCATTCTAATTATAATGTTCTTGAACTTCTCCTGTTTCCAGATAACCTCGGCAGCTTTGGCATAGAGTGCTTGATCAAACACGCACACAATTCTGTTAAGCTTCAGGGTCTGCATGATGGAATGTGTTTGCTCCAAGACTTCATTTACAGTGGACATGGCTGTTGCAGGAGCATTGATAGTGGGCAGGTAGCTTACAGTGTCCTGGGCCACTACAATGTCGCTGCGGATTTGGATGTTGAACCCAGTCCAACTGCTAATGGTCTGATCCTCATGGTCTGATATTCTAGCCAGAAGCCAGATAAGGTTCTTGGTTTTTGAATCCTGGACCTCCTCGGTAGTGTTAACATTCGCAGTCTCAATCCTGGGTGGCCCTCCCCGCCGCCCAACATTGTATATTGATAGCATTAATTCTATCGGAATTATGCTTCTTTTCTTCGACTTGGTTACATCTGGCAGGACTTTTGTCACAGAGCATGCAACATTGGACTCAACAGCGATGCCATTGACTCTATGAGATGTACCTGCTCCAATTAGTGTCTCCTCAAGTCTGTCAATGTTATCCCAGGCCAAGGTTGTGAACACACCAGGGTAGATATTTGCTGGCATTGGGATGTCATCCGTTGAACATTCCAACTTCTGGATACAAAGGGCTGTATCGATCTCCTCAGCCGTTGAATATGACACACAGTGGCCAAGACGATTCAGAGTTCGAACCAGTTCTGTATTGCCGGTCAAAGACTTAACTGCAAAGGACAGCAGTACGTGCTTGGGTGGCTTTGTCTTTCCATTGGTAACAGCAAAAACCAAGTCACTGCCGAAGGATGTGGCAAGACGTTGAGCTCTTTCAGAGGGAGTTTGGCACTCACAATCTCCTGTAAGCAGGGTTTGCAGGAATTGAGTGACTAATGCAGGAACGACATTCTGATCTGTATCGGGAGGCCATGGCTGACTCACATCTTGCTTCTTGATCTCATTCCTCAGCTGCATTGCTGCTTTGGTTACGACATCTCCAGAGTTAGCGGCTCTTGCTTCTTGCAGATCTTTTGTCATGCTGTGTGCTTGCCGGGCAAGGTCGTCCATTGATAGGCTATATGGATAGACTAGAAGCTTACCTTTCTCATCGGCGAGAAAGCGGAGTGATTCACCAAACTCTGTTTTAAGTTTTTTGGCGAACATGTTTCTTTGTCGATAGTTTCAGTTTGATGATACCATGGGACATCATGCATCTCTGAAGCCTAGATGTGAGGTTTATCATAGGCAGTACTGCTGGGTTTGGGAACAATTCAGTCCTTATATACAAGAAGAGTTCCTCAAGGGCTTCTCTCTCTGCCTCTCCGTAGCGTACTTCCTTGCTTTCTTCCTGATTTTCTGCTGCACCAGACCTACAGGCCACTTGGGAATCATCTTTTGTGAATAGTTTGTAGCACGACTTGTGGTAGTGCCCCTCTGAAGCAACAAGGTCTCTGCTAAGTAAACCAAGGATTCTCTGTGTGCCTTTCCTTATCGCTGCTCTGCGGATCGTTTCATCTGCTCGTAGCTCAACACACTGGACGATTGGCTCCCTTGTTTTTTCTCCTTTGAGATACTTGCTTGACTTCTCGCAGAACATACATACTTTGGCATACACCCTGCTATCACTGGGGGTACACCTCGGTAGCCTCCTCCTGGGGATTTCGCTTGCTGTTTCGACATTGACACCCTTGGCAAGGATAGAATCCAGTGACTTCTTCATTGTAAAGAGACTATGACATTTACGGTGATATTGTATGTGTGGTATTTCTCGTTCTTCAAGGCCCTTAGCTGCTTCCAGGACGGATTCATGCTGTCTGATCTCTGCAGCCCTAAGAAATGTTTTCCAGGAGTCCAAATCCTGTAGGGACGCCAGATCATCACTGTCATCATTAGAGCAGTGTATGATACAGTCGATCCGTGATTTCTTCCTCGCTGGTACTTCCATCATGCCATTAGATATGTCAGTAAACACCTGCAAACACAAAGAAAAACATTAAAACCCTTGGCGCGCGCGCACACGCACGCACGCACGCACGCACGCACGCACGCACACACACACACACACACAAACACACACACACTAGTATGGACAAGCCCATGACATGTTCAGTGTGTATTTACATAACTTGGATTAAATTTTGTTACAAATACTACATGCATTGTATTGACATTTTGGCATTTCCCCTAAATCGACCTTTCATCAATTTTTTGGAAATATAGGTAGGATCTATTCAAAAGGTGAAAAATACCATTAACCCCTTCGCGCCGGCCGCCGTAGCGGTACGGCGAATCGTAACCGGATCATATGCCGGGCGATCGCCGCGGGTCGGGAGCCGGTTCCCGGTGCAAAGTGGTTACTGTACCTCCTAAAACATTCCTTAGGGGGTGTAGTTTCAAAAATGGGGTCACTTTTTGTGGGTTTCTACTGTGCGGGACCTCAGGGTGTCTCCAAATGAGACATGGCCCCATAGATTTCTTACAGTAAATTTTGCCGCAGCTTCACTTACGAAGCCTGCCGTGCGCCAATACTGTGGTTTTAGACAACACTTGTGGTATTGCCGTGTTCGGGAGACAATGGGGAATAAAAAGTGGGGTGTACTTTTTCCTGGTCCCCCTTTTCAAAATGAAAAATGTGGGCCTAAAGCGACATTTTTCAGTAAAAAACGTACTTTTCAATTTCCTCAACCAAGTGCATGAAACTCCAATGGAGCGCTTGTTGGGTCAAAGTGGTTACTATACCCCCTAAAACATTCCTTAGGGGGTGTAGTTTCCAAAATGCGGTGACCTTTTGGGGGTTTCCACTCTGGGGGTACCTCAGGGTCTCTCCAATACGACATGGCCCACTGGATTTCTTCCAGTGTAATCTATTATCCCAAAAACCGCCTAGCTCTCCTTCTGTGCTGAGCCCTCTTGCGCGCCCATAATTTAGTTTACGGGTACATGTGGGGTGTTTCTATAAACTGCGGTATTGGGGTAACCAATTTTGGGTTTGGGTTTGCTGTTAACCCTTGCTGGGTTGCAGGTAAAATTGGATTACAATGGAATATCTGCCAAAAAATTGAAATTTTGATATTTCACTGTCATTTTGCTTGAATTCCTGTGCAACACCTAAGGGTTAACAAAGTTTTGAAAATCCGTTTTAGACACCTTGAGGGGTGTAGTTTGCAAAATGGGGTAATGTATGGGTGGGTTCTGTTATACAAGACCCATAAAGTGACGTCCGAACTGACTTGGTCCTTGGAAAAATGGGTTTTGGAAATTTAGTCGTAAACTTTAAAAATTGCGTATAAAACTATGAGCCTTATCACATCCGAAAAATATAAAATTTCATTTCCAAAATGATGCCAATGTGAAGTAGACATGTGGAGAATGTAAACTAATAACTGTTATGGGGGGCATCAGCATTTTTGTAAAAAGTAGAGAATTTCAAAGTTCAAAAATAGCGAATTTTTCCCAAATTTTCGTGTATTTTGTAATTTTTTATGCAGAAAGGTAAAATCTATTGACTCACAATTAGCACTACCATGAAGTACAATATGTCACGAGAAAACAACCTCAGAATGGCGTGGGTAGGTGATAGCGTCCCAAAGTTATTACCGCATGAAGTGACAGGTCAGATTTACAAAAAATGGCCTAGGCATTTGGGTACAAATAGGCCTGAAGGGGTTAAGCTACTGATGTGCAAGGGCTATCATATCAAAACATAAACTACAGACATGCATCTACCTAAAAACACCAAAGAGAATTAGTCACTCCGGGTAGTACCGATATCGTCAAAATTTGCTCTTGGCTCATGGACTAATGTGTTTGTGGACCTTTTTAAACTTTTTTTTTTTATTGAAGCCCTTTTAAGAGCCGGGAGAGTTGGATGTCTGCACCAGCTGTCTACTTTATATGGCCAGCTTGAGAGATTGGTATTTCTTCCCCTGAGATAAATCGGCACATGAAACTTGCAATTTTGCCTTCATCTTAATAGACATAAATCTGTCGGATAGTCTAAACATTTTGTATGTATTACATACCTCTCCTGGCTGTAACACTTTTGATAACGAGAGGCTGATACTTTCTTGTATACATTTTCTCTCTATGGCATTGTGTGTGTCAGTTAAGCAACTAAAGATATCACCCAAAATAGCTCTTGGAGAAACCATCTCTGTTGCTTTGTATCCACTGTAAGGTAGCGCCCAGTGTTCATGTTGGGGACAGTCGCTTGGCAGCCGATTAACCAGATGCGGCACAAGTTTTTTCAACATAAATCAGTCCATGTGGTTTATTAGGCAGCATAAACCATAAACAGCAACAGGCTTATATCAAACAGCATAATTTTCATGACAGAGCTCCGCTCTGTTAACCCTGTGGTCTCACAGGCTGTGCTATGTCCGGCACGTAGGCTCTCGCCTAAAACACAGCTCACCCTGTCCGGGTTACCTTCTTAGTTGCTTTCTCATTCAGAACGTCCATTCCTTCCTAGGGACTGTCCCACACAAACAGGCCAATATACACAGGCCTTACCAGGCCCGCGGCCTCAGCATGTGCTGTTCAGGAGGGCAGCAGACCCTCTAGCACGTCGGTCTTCCGGGACCTTCCACACGTGCTCCAATCAGATCCAGGCACTCACTCGTGTGACCTACTCTGGTCACCTTATATGGTCCGTAGCCACGCCCACCGGATCACATGGCTATGACCTCATCACAGGTACTCTCTCAAACACCCAGCCATACACACATATATACATGCTTACTATGGGCGTTTAGCCACATGCCCCTGGGTGGGTTTGTAGGTGACTGGTCCCAACCGTCTCACCAGCCATCTGGAAGCTTCTCCCTGATACAGTGTAACAAAACCTCAGCAGTACTTCTGCTGATTAGCACATGTTCAAGCTCCCATCCCAGGGCCACCCATTCTGGGATACATAACGGTCATTTACCATCCTGGCATTCATCCTATATCCACTACCACAATGGATATACCTGTGCATGACCCATACAGCGCCCCCTAGCTGTCACAGCGGTCACTGCACCACACCAAGTATCGTATATACTTGTGTATAAGCAAGCCGACCCATGTATAAGCCGACCCCCTTAATTTTGCTAAAAAAACTGGGAAAACTTATTGACTCGCGTATAAGCCTAGGGTGGAAAATGCAGCAGCTACTGGGAAGTTTCAAAAATAAAAATAGATACCAATAAAGGTAAAATTAATTGGGACATCAGTAGGTTAAATGTTTTTGAATAGCCATATTGAATCAGGAGCCCCATATAATGCTCTATACAGGTCATGATGGGCCCCATAAGATGCTCTGTACAAAATACACCCCATATAATGCTGCACAAAGGTTAATAATGCCCCCATAAGATGTTCCATAGAATAATATGCCCCATATGCTGCTCCATAAAGGTTATGGCCCCATAAAATGCTCAATAGATTATGCCCCCATAAGATGCTCCATAGATTATGCCTCATAAGATGTTCCATAGATTATTCCCCCATAAAATGCTCCATAGAATATGCCCCCATATGCTGCTCCATAGAATATGCCCCCATATGCTGCCCCCATAAGAGGCTCCATATATTACTGTATATACTCGCATATAAGTCTAGTTTTTCAGCCCCAAAAATGGGCTGAAAAAGACCCCCCTCGACTTATACGCGAGTCAAGCAAGTTTTTAAGTCAAACTTACTTTTCGGGAAGTGTTGCGGGGACGCGGCAGTCCGGCCAGCACACTGCCAGCACACGGCGATGTCCTCCGCATTGCTCCGGCGCCATGTCTTCTTTATGAGTAGCCGCGGTTCGGCCCGCCTCCCCTGTCAGCTCTGCAGAGCTGTAGTTTTCTCTCTGACTGGTGAATCACCAGTCCCCTTCACGCTCCCCTTCCCCCAGTGAATCACCAGTCAGAGAAGGCACGACGAATGTAATTGGCCACTCTGGCCCACCTCCCCCTCTGGCTCTGCAGCTCTAACTTTCAATTCCTCTGTCCTGCATTCCCACCCCCACCCCCTCCCTGCTCTGATTCTCATACGCAGCTGCGTGCTGAAAAGAGCGGAGGTGAGGTGGGTGGCTGGGTTTTCCTCTAGCACGGCCCGTACGGAGCCTGCTATGAGGTTATGAAATACTGTATTAAAAAAACAATAAAGTGAAAGGCTTGTTAGCCTGTCATAAGTTGCCTCTCTCTGTCTCAGCCTCCCGCTGTCTCTCTCAGCCTCCTGCTGTCTCCCACTAAGGCTGCATTTCCCACCCTCGACTTATACGCGAGTCAATACATTTTTCCCAGTTTTTTGAGGTAAAATTAGGGGGGTCGACTTATTCACGGGTCGACTTATACATCCCGAGTATATACGGTAGGTCCCCATATGCTGCTGCTGCAAAAAAAAATGCCATACTCACCTCTCCTGCTCAGGACCCGGCACCTGAGATATTCACCTGTCCGGGGTCCATCGCTGCTCACCGCTGTCTGCGCTTCCTGTGTCAGTGACTGTTCAGCCTGCAGAGGGCGCAGCGGGCACTTACCACGTCACCGCGCCCCCTGCTGGCTAAACGTCACTAACACAGGACACAGCAAAACAGCGGTGAGCATCGATGGACCCGGGACAGGTGAATATCGCTATACTTACCCCCTACTGGCGCGGTCTCTGCAGCCCCTCTTCTCCACGGTCTCCCTACCTGCCTTCAGCGGTCACTTGATACCGCTCATTACACTCATGAATATGCACATACCACGTGACCGCTGAAGGCAGGAAGGGAGACAGTGGAGAAGCGGGGGGGGGTGGCTGCAGAGACCGTGCCGGGGGGGTAAGTATGATCTGACACCCCCGCTCCCCTTCCCCCGCTGACCCCCCCAGGTATATGACTTGAGAGGGGGCCTTTCAGCCCAAAAAGATGGACTGAAAATCTCGTCTTATACACGAGTATATACGGTAATTGAAATAGGGGTGTTTTAAGTCTGAACCAAAACCAAAGGTCTTTTCATTGTTTTACACTAAAGTTGAGCGACTTTGGTCAGATCGGGTTTCGTGAAACCCGAATGAAACAAATTTTGAGTCGGATGAAACTGGTCCGACTAGGGAAAAAAAAAGTCAGAGTTTCGTCCGAAACCCGACCCCAATGCAAGTCAATGGGGAATAAAAGTCGGCATGGAGTGGATGAATGTCATCTGCTCAATGCCAGCTTTTATTTCCCATTGACTTGCATTGGGGTCCGGTTTCGGACGAAACTCCGGCTTTTTTTTTGCCCTAGTCGGACCAGTTTCATCCGACTCAAATTTTCTTTCATTTGGGTTTCACGAAACCCGATCTGACCAAAGTCGCTCAACTCTGTTCTACACATTTAAGTACAGGAAGCAAAGCCCTTGTAATCAGATTCAAGGGGCCTTCATAGATAATGTAATGATTTCCTATTTGTTTAGGTGTTCTTCACCAATAACATTTTTTGATATGCCATATAATATGTTGCAATACGGAAGTATTAGGGTAAGTGCACATGGTCAGTAATCGGCAGCGCTTTGGGTGCTGCACATGTCCGCTGCGTCCAAAGTGCTGCCGGCTTTTGAATGCAAGTGATTCTGCATGTGTTCATTGAACCGTGCGGAATCACCGCGTCTAATACATTGTATGGGTAACATTTATCCTGCGAAGACTTGCGTCTCCGCAAGATAAATTGACATGCTGCTGTCTGGAAAGACGCGCTGTATGTCTGTCTCTACAGGGAAACAGCGGACGTTGGTGCACACGTAGTGGGCAAGGGATTTCTTCAAAATCTCATCCACTTTGCTGTAACATCTGGACGCTGCGGATGTATGCAGCGTTCAACCCGCAGCGTTTACTGACTGTGGGTACATACCCTAAAGGTGTCTTATCCCCTTAGTGACCAGGCCAAATTTTTAACATCTGACCACTGTCACCTTAGGTGGTAATAATACTGGAATGTTTCTACAAATCCCATACAAATCCCAGTGATTTTGAGACCTTTTTTTTTGTGTGGCACACTATACTTTATGATAATGGTAAATTTAGGTCAATATGTTTTGTGTTTATTTATAACAAATATCCACAGAAAATCATTAATATATAACATTTCCATCATGTCTGCTTTAAATCAGCACCATTTGTAAAATGTTACTTTATTTTGTTAGCATTTTAGGATGTTTAAAAATGTAGCAGCAATTTTTCATTTTTTCAAGGAAATTTACAAAATTTATTTTTTTTAGAGACAAATCCAGGTATGAAGTGACTTTTGGAGTCCTATTTATTGGAAAACCCCAATTTTGATACCATTTTAAAAACAGCACCCCCTGACATACTGAAAACTGCTGTCAGGTAGTTCATTTACCCTTCAGGTGATTTTCAGTAATTAATGTAAAGTGGCATGACAGGAATGACAAAATGTATTTTGCCATCTAAATATCGCTGACTTTTGAACAGGCCACTATAGCCGGCAGACTCTAAGGCCGGTTTTTGGCCGTGAATTGCCATTGCAAACATCAGGACCGCGCAATCATGATCTCAGGGTGCCGATGGGGATAAAGTGGGAGAAGCCACACTTTTAAACATTTATATGATATAGTCACTATTGACAGCAGCATCTAAGGGGTTAAACAGATATGGACGGTGACAACACTGATCGTGGCTAATGCAGCAAGTTGTCAGCTGTAGTGAACAGCCGACAGCTGCTGGATTGTCACCTGTATGGGGCTGCTATTCTCTTACATCTCAGGTCAGTAAAAAGATGTATTGGCTTTCATTAAGGGGTTATGCAAGTGATCAAACAATCCCATGGTAAAGTCCCTAAGTGAGGCAAAAAAAAGTTAGTTTGTCCACTACTTTTACATTGATGGCCTATCATTGAGATAGGTCATTAATGTCTGATCAATCGGCCCGGGTTCCACCACTCCCGCCGATCAACTGTTATCAGTGGCAGCCGGAAATACTTACTTGCGGAGCTGGCCATGTACTTGTAGTGGCCGGGGCTTGTTACTGCACATCCGCCTCCTATTTATTTGTATAGGAGGCAGATGTGCAGTACCCTGCGGCAGCCACTATAAGTAGACGGCCAGCTCCGCAAGCAAGTACTTCCACCCAGCAGTTGCCACCACCGATAACAGCTGATCGGCGTGGGTTGCCAGACCCCGACCAATCAGACATTGATTACCGTACCTTTCCTAAGTATATGCCTTCAATGTAAAAGTAGTGGACAACCTCTGTAAAGGTAAAGAAAAAAAAACTCCCAGTAAAAACTTTTTTTATAGCTAAAAATTAAACACGACAGTAACATACTAAACTGTAAAACTATTAAGTCACTTTCCGTATACACTGAACATCCTAAAAAACCTTGGAAGAATTGCTGTATTTTGTTTCTGACTGTCAAAAAGCAAAGGGATCAAACAACTTAATGCAAAAACAGAAGCCATCACATAGCTCTTGGCATAAAATTAAAATTGCTGTAGGTCTCGGGTAAGTGTTTTTGCTGTGCTAAAGTAGCAATACATAAAATACTTACCTGTCAAATAGGAAAAGAAAAAAATGCCACAATGCAAAGCTAATACAATCACTGCATTTTTAAGACAAAAGCTGTCTGCATCCATAAAGGGGATGCCCACTACTAGGACAACTGATCTATATGTTTGTCCCTGATAAAATGAAAAAGCCTATACTCCCATACCGGCGCTGTTCCAGTGATGTCGGCACTCGTGTTCCCGGGTCTCTTGTACGGTGGTTGTGACACGTGGTGCTCAGCCCCCAATCAGCGCTGGCATCACTGTCTCCACCTTTGTATGAATTATGCATGAAGAGGAAGTCAGAGATAAGCTGCGCCCTCTTCATTCTGTACGAGGGCGGAGACAGTGACGGCAGAGCTGATTGGGCGCCGGGCTTACATGTCATAACTGCCGAGAGCACTGGGAGAGTGGGTACCGACAGCCATTTGGTAAATTCAAAAAAGTTAATTTGTTTTGTCATTAATGTACACTCTGCACCCCATCTTGACTGGAAAAAACAGAAATGTAGAAATTTTTGCAAATTTATTAAAAAAGAAAAACTGAAATATCACAAGGTCATAAGTATTCAGACCCTTTGTATTGAGTAGAAGCACTCTTTTGAGGTAGTGCAGCCATGAGTCTTCATGGGAATGATGCAACAAGTTTTTCCACACCTGGATTTGGGGATCCTCTGCCATTCTTCCTTGCAGATCCTCTCCAGTTCCATCAGGTTGGATGGTAAACGTTGGTGGACAGCCATTTTTAGGTCTCTCCAGAGATACTCAATTGGGTTTAGGTCAGGGCTCTGGCCGGGCCAGTCAAGAATGGTCACAGAGTTGTTCTGAAACCAATCCTTTATTTTAACTGTGAGCTTGGTTCATTGTCTTGTTGGAAGGTTAACCTTCGGCCAAGTCTGAGGTCCAGAGCACTCTGGAAGAGGTTTTCATCCAGGTTATTTCTGTACTTGGCCGCATTCATGTTTCCTTCAATTGCAACCAGTCGTCCTGTCCCTGCAGCTGAAAAACACCCCCATAGCATGATGCTGCCACCACCATGTTTCACTGTTGGGATTGTATTGGGCAGGTGATGAGCAGTGCCTGGTTTTCTCTACACTTACCGCTTAGAATTATAACCAAAAAGTTCTATCTTCGTCTCATCAGTCCAGAGAATCTTATTTCTCATAGTCTGGGAGTCCTCCATGTGTTAGCAAACTCTATGCAGATTTTCATATGTCTGGCACTGAGGAGAGGCTTCCGTTGGGCCACTCTTCCATAAAGGCCTGACTGGTGGAGGGCTGCTGTGATAGGTGACTTTGTGGAACTTTCTCCCATCTCCCTACTGCATCTGTGGAGATCAGCCACAGTGATCTTTGGGTTCTTCTTTACCTCTCTCTCACCAAGGCTCTTCTCCCATGATTGCTCAGTTCGGCTGGACAGCCAGGTCTAGGAAGACTTCTGGTGGTCCCAAACTACTTCCATTTAAGGATTATGGAGGCCACTGTGCTCTAAAGGGCATGTCACACTAAGAGATATCGCTAGCAATATCGCTATAACTAGTGACGTTTTAGCGATTTTGCTAGCGATATTGCTGTGTCTGATACTTACCTCCGACCGCTCCCCCGCTGGTTATCGCTGATCGCGCGAGAATGTTCAGGACTGTTTCTCGTCGTCAGCTTCCTGCGGCGCTTCCTGCTGTGAGGACGAGCGATGCGTGGAGCCGGGCGGGAGGACGCAGGATCGCCTGGTGTGACAGGTAAGTAGCGACCCCCGTCCCCAGTGATGTCGCTAGTGAGATCTGCCTATGTGGCACCTCACTAGCGACCACTTAGCGATGTACCAGCGATCCTGACCGCGTCATATCGCTGGTCGGGATCGCTGGTACATCGCTAAGTGTGACAGTACCATTAGGAACCTTGAGTACTGCAGAAATTCTTTTGTAACCTTGGCCAGATCTGTGCCTTGCCACAATTCAGTCTGAGCTCCTTGGCCAGTTCCTTTTGACCTCGTGATTCTCATTTGGTCTGACATGCACTGTGAGCTGTGAGGTGTTATATAGAGATGTGTGTGCCTTTACAAATCAAGTCCTATCAGTTTAATTAAACACAGCTCAACTCTAATGAAGGAGTAGAACCATCTCAAGGAGGATCACAAGGAAATGGACAGCATGTGACTTAAATATGAGTGTCTGAGCAAAGGGTCTGAATACTTTTGACCATATGATATTTCAGTTTTTCTTTTTTAACAAATTTGCTAAAATTTCTACATTACTATTTTTTTTTTCAGTCAAGATGGGGTGCAGAGTGTACATTAATGAGAAAAAAATGAACTTTTTTGAATTTACCAAATGGCTGCAATGAAACAAAGAGTGAAAAATTTAAAGGGGTCTGAATACTTTCCGTACCCACTGTATATAGATCAGTAATGGAGGAAATACAGAGAGAGGATCAGGTAGAGGGCAGCATGTACAATCACATTATATCACACAGGCATTTTGACCATGGTAATAAAGTGCATAGAGCTTATGCAAAACTCGGAGAAAATAGTGGGGACGACATACCGTATATACTCGTATAAGCCGACCCCCCCAATTTTGCCACAAAAAACTGGGAAAACTTATTGACTCGTGTATAAGCTGAGGGTGGAATCCATAGACTATGCCCCCATATGCTGCTCCATAGTTTATGCCCCCATATGCTTCTCCATAGATTATGCCCCCATATGCTTCTCCATAGTTTATGCCCCATATGCGTCTCCATAGAATATGCCCCCATATACTGCTCCATAGAATATGCCCCCATATGCTGCTCCATAGAATATGCCCCCATATGCTGCTCCATAGAATATGCCCCCATATGCTGCTCCATAGAATATGCCCCCATATGCTGCCCCATAGAATATGCCCCCATATGCTGCTCCATAGTTTATGCCCCCATATGCTTCTCCATTGTTTATGCCCCCATATGCTGTTCCATAGAGTATGCCCCCATATGCTGTTCCATAGAATATTCCCCCATATGCTTCTCCATAGATTATGCCCCCATATGCTGCCCCATAGATTATGCCCCCATATGCTTCCCCATAGATTATGCCCCCATATGCTGCTCCATAGTTTATTCCCCTATATGCTGCCCCATAGAATATGTCTCCATATGCTGCTCCATAGAATATGCCCCCATATGCTGCTCAATAGAATATGCCCCATATGCTGCCCCAAAGACTATGCCCCCATATGCTGCTCCATAAAATATGCCCCCCATATGCTGCAAAAAAAAAGCCATACTCACCTCTCCTGGGTCCATTGCCGCTGTCTTCCGCTTCTTGTGTCAGTGACTGTTCAGCCAGCAGAAGGGCGGCGCGCACTAACCACGTCACCGCTGCCTAAACGTCACTGATACAGGATGCAGCAGAGACAGCGGTGAGCAGCGATGGACCGGGGAACAGGTGAATATCGCTATACTCACCCATCCTGCCGCGGTCTCTGCAGCCTCGCTTCTCCACTGTCTCCAGCGGTCACGTGGTACTGCTCATTACACTCATAAGAAGGGGGGGGAGTGGAAAACCACTAATGAACGACTATAGATCCGATGTAAAAATATATATATCTTTATTAGGATGCATAAACAGATCCCAGACAAAACAGTGCTCGATAGTGCATTAAAATGATCCACGCACCATGGGAAACATAGCAGACCTCCCTAAGAGACTTAAATAATATAGTCTAAAAGGACACTGAAATCTCCTCACATAGATAGGCATACAAGATTAACATTATATCATAACATCTTGAATGTTCATTTACAGACCTACCAGCCCTACTCACACGCGCAGACCCCCCTGGGACTCCTCTCTACCGCCCGGTGCTGGTAATTATTACCGCTTTTCCGCTATATGCGTTTCTGCTTGTTAGTGTGCACCAACCACTGAGGCATTTGTCTAACCATTTGGTGGTGCAGATATATAGTGACATCTTCCCTTTTTTATTTTAGCGGTTCTCTGACTATTAGTCTTAGGGGAGAGCAATAATGTGAGTAGGGCTGGTAGGTCTGTAAATGAACATTCAAGATGTTATGATATAATGTTAATCTTGTATGCCTATCTATGTGAGGAGATTTCAGTGTCCTTTTAGACTATATTATTTAAGTCTCTTAGGGAGGTCTGCTATGTTTCCCATGGTGCGTGGATCATTTTAATGCACTATCGAGCAATGTTTTGTCTGGGATCTGTTTATGTGTCCTAATAAAGATATATATATTTTTACATCGGATCTATAGTCGTTCATTAGTGGTTTTCCACTCCCCCCCCCCCCCCCCCCTTCTTTATAGTTGTTTCTAGCGACAGATCTACATTTAGGTCTTACACAACAGAGGAGGCATCTAGGTGTAATTTATTATGCCAGGAATATGTCCTCCTAGTCTGATTGTGTTTATGAGTACTCTATTTTATCATTACACTCATGAATATGTGCATATTCATGAGTGTAATGAGCGGTACCATGTGACCGCTGAAGGGAGAGAGTGGAGAAGTGAGGCTGCAGAGACCGCGGCAGGACAGGTAAGTAAGATCTCTGACACCCCCGCTCCCCTCCCCCGCCGACCCCCAGGTATATGACCCATGTATAAGCTGAGGGGGACTTTCAGCCCAAAAAAAGGCTGAAAATCTCGGCTTATACACGAGTATATACAGTAAGTATTATCGTATGCAGTAGGCCTGTGCCTGAAATCAGATTAAGGCTGATCTATTGAAACCCCACCATGTCCCTGCAGGTTCTTACCCATATTGTGAAATGAGAGATGACACAGCTAGCCCTAGAATATGACCTTTTTTCAACACTAAGCTTTATCAGCATGCACAAGAGTCAAATCTAGCGTGCAAAAAAAAAAAAAGCATAAGGAAAACCTGTTTTTTTTTTTTTCTGCAGCTTCTTTCCTGCCAAGAGGTCAGGTTTTGCTGCAGGAAAAAATGCGGAAAAAAAACGCTTAGGCTGAGTTCACACGTGGTGTTTTTTTCACGTTTCCGTGGCGGTTTTAACCGCGCGATTTTGCCGCGAAAAATAAGCATCCCATGCATTCCTATGGGATTCCGCAATGTTGTGCTAATGCTGCGGTTTTTACCGCGGCGGAATCGCTTCGCGGTAAAAAACGCAGCATGCTCATTAATTTCGCGGAATCGCGGCGATCCCGCACCCATAGGAATGCATTGTTCTGCTTACTTTCCGCATGTGGCTGTGCACACCATGCGAAACGTAAGCAGTACATTTGCGGATGGTACCCACGACCCGGAGGAGAGGAGACTGTCCTCTGGGCTTTGGGTACCATATCCGTGTAAAAAATAGAATTTAAAATAAAAAATATTGTTATTCTCACCTTCCGACTTCTTCCCGCCTCTCTCCACGCTCTCGGTCCCAGTAAGCCTTTGCGAGCGATGACGTCCGTTCTCGCGGGATCGCGAAGTCTCGCAGTCATTCGCGCAACGTCATCGCGAATGACTGCGAGACGTCGCGATCCCGCGAGAACAGACATCATCGTGGTAATTGTCGCAAAGGATTACTGGGACCGGGAGCGTGGAGAGAGCCGGGAAGGCTGTGCGGGACGTCAGAAGGTGAGAATAACAATATATTTTTTTTTATTATTATTTTTTACATTCTATCTTTTACTATTAAGGCTGCATAGGCGGCCTCAATAGTAAAAAGTTGGTCACGCTCGTCAAACACTATGTTTGACGAGTGTGACCAACCTGTCAGTCAGTTCTCCAAGCGATGCTCCATATCGCTTGGAAAACGCTAGAAATTCTGCAAGCTAATTACGCTTGCAAAATGCTAGTTTTTCTGCGGGAAAATCGCGGGAATTTAAAATGCGATTTTCCCGTGAAATGGAATTCCAGAATTCTCGCTGTAATTTCCTCGAGAGTTCCGCTACGTGTGAACATACCCTAAAGTGCAGCTGTTGTACATGCAATCCGACTTGTGGACAGTCTGGTAAAGAGAAGAAGAAACTGAGAAGAATTATATATAGGTTTGCAGGAAAATATTCAGTAAACTTGGGCCCATCTTTGGTAGAGAATTGTTCCTTTTAAGGGAACATTAGGGCTACTTCCAAAAAGCTTTGTCACCAGAACAGTATTAGAAATATATGACTAAGGACATGTAATATCTGTCTGAAACGCGTAAGGTAGCCTTGCCTGTCATGGTGGCTTATTAATATGATTTTAAAACCTTCCTAATGTGAGTTTTATCTTTTTTCACTAATTTTGGTGCTGGAGACCAAATCTTTTTTCCTTTGGATATTAGAAGTATAACCAATCTGGGACTGCCCACTGTTTTATTAAATAAAGTGAGTTGCCCCAGACTGGTGATGGGTACTTCATAAGCGGTGATGAACTCCCATGGACCTGTGGGTCTGTATCTTCCCTTTTATTCCTGACCAGTGCTAGTAGGATCTGGGAACTACATGAGAAGGTGGTAGATTGTCCTCCTGATCTGGCAACCTTCGCATCCGATAGTCTAAAAATCCACACAAAGTGTACATCTGGACAGATTGTTAGGCTTTAGAAAAAGGAAAAGAAAAAGCGCACACTGCACCAATTAAAGTGACGACTGAAATAAGTAATTTTTATTGATACAAAAGAGTTATACACAATAAAAACATGATAAAATCACAAAACTATGGCATCCATGGTACCTAAAATGCATATCAATACAAAAATGTCATACGTATAAGTACATATAATGTGAGCATATAATCCAGCGACACTATAGCAGTATACCTCCCTATTCCCAGGCTCATGAGGACTAAATAACCCTAAATAAAGCCCAGCCCATAATAAAGCAACCACAAACAAAAATCCATGTTATATAGTTTTCATGCTAGGACCCTAATAAGCCCAGATAGCAAGGAGAAGGGGAAAGAGAAGATAACTCCACATGTCAGTGGTGCCAGGACACGTAGTAAGGCAAAAGAATATCTAAAAATGCCACCAAGACAATCAATAGTCGCAATGGAAATAAAGTTACACGGATGCCATACCCAGGACCATTACCCCATGCGTATCGCCGTAACCTGACGAAGCCGCACAGCATTTTAGGTACCATGGATGCCATAGTTTTGTGATTTTATCGTGTTTTTATTGTGTATAACTCTTTTGTATCAATAAAAATTACTTATTTCAGTCGTCACTTTAATTGGTGCAGTGTGCGCTTTTTTTGCAGTGGTGCTTTTTCTTTTCCTTTTTCTATTGTCATTATTCCACTGCAGTGGCACCTGGCCATATCTCTGATGTTGCTATCATGCACAGCTGAGTGCGCCCACAATTGTATCTTGTATTTTAGATTGCTAGGCTTTTGCATAATAATGGATGGCGTTCTTTTATCTTTTATCCTGTGTGCCCTGTGTAGGCTGCTGGTCACACAGATGAGGTCATGGCTTGGTGCCACCAATCTGGTTATGAAGCGTTTAAAATCTGGAACATCCTTGAAAACATTACTGTCCATATTTATGTAATCTAGCCTCTCTGCTACTTTTCTGTCACTATTTCATCGGATCAATTGACATTTTGTTTAATCTTATTTTAGGTAACTGAGATCCAGGACTGGAGTGCATCAAGCCCACACAGTGCTGCTTATGTCCTTTGGGACAATGGAGCTAAAAACCTTTACAGAGTTGGATTTGAAGGCATGGTAAGTAATTAAGAAAGGACAATTCCTGCAAGAATTCAGCAGGGGCAGAGAGTGTTCTCTTCTCTTAACGCTTTTGTTGCAAAGCACATCCTGGTCTGGGTGATGTAGTGAATGTCCTTTGTGATACATCTCAGGCGGAGAAGAATTAGCAGTAGGGTGGCATTGCTGCACAGTGTTGTGCTTTGACCCTTCCAGCTGTTCCAGGGTTACTTTTAATCTATTTACAGCCCTCTATTGTTACTGCTATATAGTTTACTTGGAGAAAAAGCACGCTTCCTTTTAATGCAGTCAGACATTAGACTCTTTGACCATCCGTTCTCTCATTGTTAGAAGTATTTTTCTTTTTTTTTTCTCTTGAGTTTGTCGCCTGTCTGTGACTCTGGTGCCTTTTTGTTTCCATCTATTTTTATATTGGTGCAAAATTGCATTATGACAAGTCTCCCCACACCCTACCAATCATTGGTGAAATATGTTAAGGTTTAACCCATTGATCCCCTAGCCATTTTCATTTTTTTTTTTCTTGCTTTTGTTTTTTTCTTCCTTTTCTTCCCAGAGCCTTAACTTTTTTTTTTTGTTATATTTTCGTCAGTACGGCCTTTAGAAAGGTGTTTTTTTTTTTTTTTTTCTTTTTTAGGTTCTTTTTTAGGTTCTTTTTTTGTACTGGAAAACGGGAATAATAAAAACAAATGCGTTGAAATTTATTTATTTTACTCATTTATTTAGCGCCAATAATTCCACAGCGCTTTACAGACATTATCATCGCTGTCCTATTTGGGCTCACAATCTACATTACCTATCAGTATGTCTTTGCAATGTGGGAGGAAACCGGAGATCCCGGAGGAAACTCACACAAACACGTGGAGAACATAAAAAACTCCTTGCAGATGTTGTCCTGTTTTTGGAGTTTTTGTATTTACAGTGTTCATTATATGGTAAAACTGACCTGGCAATATGATTCCCCACACAGATGCCAAACATGTATAATTTATTTTTTAAGTAGTGAAAAAAAATTCAGAAATTTGTATGAAAAAAGTTTTTGCTTTTGTCACCATTTTTCGGGATCTGGGGCTGCATAATGGCTTGTTTTTTTGCGCCCTGAGCTATTTTGGACATTTTGAATGTAGCGATACCAAATGTGTGCTCCTTTTTTTTTTTTTTTTTTTTTTTTTTTTTTTTTTTTTATTAATTTCAATGGGGTAACAGGGAGGTGATATGAACTTTTTTGTATTTTTTTCCCTTAATATTTTTTGAAAAACTCTTCTACAGACCCCTGGCTGACAACCAATCGCCCCCCACCCCTCTTCCGATCAAGTGACAGTGGCGCCGATGGGCAAGGTTAACCCCCGTTCCCGTTTTCACCTTCATGACGAGGCCAAATTTTACAATTCTGTATTCCACTGATTCTTTGTGACATATTGTATTTCATGATTTTAGTATAATTTGGTCGATATGCTTTTATTTGTGAAAAAACGAAATTTTGTGAACATTTCGCACTTTTCAAACTTTTTTTATAACCTTAAATCCGAGAGTAATGTCGCAGAAAAGAGTTAATAAATAGCATTTCCCACATGTCTATTTTACATCAGCACAATTTTTGAAACATCATAAAAAAAAAAATTAAGTCAAAAGTTGACCATCGATTTTAATTTTTACAACACCATTTTTTTTAGGGACCCTAGTACATTTTAAGTGATTTTATGGGGTCTGTTTGACAGAATATACCCAACAGTGACACCATTCTAGAAACTGCACCCCTCATGGTGCTCAAAACCACATTCAAGAAGTTTATTAACTCTTCAGGTGCTTCACAGGAATTTAATGGAGTGTGGAAGGAAAAAAATTAACATTTACCGTAGGCTATGTGCACACGTATGCAGAAAATTTCTCCATGAAAACCGGACTCCTTCCCAGAAAATGCGTGTTTTTTTCCGCGCGTTTTTTCCGCACGTCCCTAGTCTCCTAGAAAATAGCTAGAAATGCTGATTTTTTTCCGCAAAATTAATGAGCATGGTGCGTTTTTTACCGCGATGCATCAATATGCACAAAAAGTGCAGAATTCATTAAAATGAATGGGATGTTTCTTGTAAGCGTTTAAGCATTTTTGCTGGTAAAAACGCTTAAAAAAGTGAAAAAAACGCTTACGTGTGCACACAGCCTTAAGGGTAACAGGAGAAAATGGACCCCAAAAATTACTGTTGTGCAATTTCCCCCGAGTACGCGAATACCCGAAATGTGGGTGGAAACTACTGTTTGTGCACATGGCAGAGCTTGGAAAGGAAGGAGCCCCATTTGACTTTTTGAATGTAAAATTTGCTGGAATAGTTAGCAGACAACATGTTGTGTTTGGAGAGCCCTTGATGTGCCTAAAAAATGTAAACCCCCCCCCCACAAGTGACCCTATTTTGGAACCTAGACTCCTCAAGGAACTTATCTAGATGTGTGGTGAGCACCATGAATCCCCAGGTGCTTCACAGAAGTTTATAATGTTGAACGGAGAAAATAAATCAAATTTTTCCCACAAAATGTTCATTTAGTCCCAAATTTTGCGTTTTATCAAGGGTAAAATTAGAAATTGCACCATACAATTTTTTGTGCAACTTCTCCTGAGTATGCTGATACCCCATCTGTGAGGAAATATTACTGTTTGTGCACACGGCAGGGCTCGGCCATTTGACTTTGAGGTCAAAATTGGCTAGAATCATTAATGGGCACCAAGTCGAATTTGGAGAGCCCCTGATGTGCCTTAACAGTGTATACCCCCCACGAGTGAACCCATTTTGGAAACTAGACTCTTCAAGGAACTTATCTAGATGTGTGGTGAGCATCTTGAACCCCCACATGCTTCACAGAAGTTTATAATGTAGAGCCATGAAAAAAAAACTACATTTTTCCCACACACATGTTTTAAGTGCAAATTTTTTTATTTTCACACAGGAAACAGGATAAAATGGACCCAAAATCCGTTGTGCAATTTCTCCTGAGTACGCAGATACCCCATATGTGGAGGAAAACCACTGTATGGACTCACTGCAGGGCTCAGAAAGGAAGGAATAATGTTTTGGAACACAGATTTTGATGGAAGGGTCTGTAGGTGATTCACCGAATTTCACAATGTTGATCTGTGAAAATGAGAAGCATCTATTTTCCCACAAAAATGGTGTTTTAGCCCCAATTTTTTTCATTTTCACAAGGATAGCAGGAGAACATGGACCCCGAAATTTGTTGTGCAATTGCTACTGATTACACTGATACCCCATACATGTCTATAAACTACTTTTGAGGTACAGTGCAAGGCTCAGAAGGGAAGAAGCGCCATATTGGAGAATTTGCTAGACTGGTTAGAGGGTGCCATGACACATTGGCTGAGCACCAGAGATGCCTAAACAACACCATAAGTGACCACATTGTACAAACTACACCTTTCAATGAACTCATCTAGGGGTGCGGTGATCATATTGACACCACAGGTTTGACACAGAATTGTATATACCATTAGGCAATGAAGAAAAATACTTGTTTTTTACCTTCAAAATTAGCCCCAGATGTTACATTTTCTCACTGGGAAATAGGTAAAAATGGCACCAAAATGTGTCCCACAATTTCTGCTGAATGTAGAAATACCCCTTATGTGGCTGTACAGATATATGGCAAGACTCTGGAGGGACGCAGCACCATTTGCCTCCTGGAGCGCAGATTTTCCTACAATAGTTTGTAGACTCCGTATACAGAGCCCTCTAAGTGTTAGGAGAGCAGAATCCCCCCTCAGGTGACCCCATTTTCGAAATTAAATTCACATAGGGGTATATCTACAGGAATAGTGACCATTTAAACTCCATGGGTGTTTTCCAGAAATAAGCAGCAGTGGATGACTGCCGTTGTAGTGCCCAGTACGTTATGTCCAGCTCATGCCTCTGTAGACATGCACCCTTAAATTAGGCGGACTCTCATCATTACAGAAATGCCAAACAATTGGACCCTAAACGTGGTTTAGACACACTGGGGCTCAGAAGGGAGGGGGCATTTGGATTTGAGAGCTCAGAATTTTTTGGGGTGCAAGTAGCCATTTAGCTTTTCTAGAGCCTTTTTGCTTCCAGTAACGTGGAAGCCCCTTATATTTCCTTTAACAGATGACGGACCTGAGTGGGACCTTGCTTATTTTTTGTGGATTGATTTGAAACTTTTATTTGGAACATTTTATATAACATTTTGGATCACATTTATCCTGGGCTCTACACTGATCGTTTACTTTGGGGTTTCTATCTAAATCTCTGAGTGACATGATTCAGATGAAACCCCCAAGGAATCATAGAATCGTAGAGTTGGAAGGGACCTCCTGGGCCATCTGGTCCAACCCCCTGCTCAAAGCAGGATTTGCTAAATCATCCCAGTCAGATGTCTGTCCAGCCTCTGTTTGAAGACTTCCATTGAAGGAAAACTCACCACTTCTCGTGGCAGCTTGTTCCACTCATTGATCACTCTAACTGTCAAAAAGTTTTTTCTAATATCTAATCTGTGTCTCCTCCCATTCAGTTTCATCCCATTGCTTCTAGTCTTTCCTTGTGCAAATGAGAATAAAGTTGATCCTTCTACAATGTGACAGCCCTTTTAGATATTTGTAGACAGCTATTAAGTCTCCTCTCAGTCTTCTCTTTTGCAAACTAAACATTCCCAAATCCTGCAACCTTTCCTCATAAGACAGGGTTTGCAGACCGGTCACCATTCTGGTCGCTCTTTTCTGAACTTGCTCCAGTTTGTTGATGTCTTTTTTAAAATGTGGCGCCCAAAACTGGACACAATATTCCAGATGAGGTCTGACCAAAGAGGAGTAGAGGGAAATAATGACTTCACGTGATCTAGACTGTATGCTTCTGTTAATACATCCTAGAATTGCATTTGCCTTTTTTGCTGCTGCATCACACTGTTGACTCATATTCAGTCTGTGATCTATTAGTATGCCCAAGTCTTTTTCACATGTGCTGTTGCGTAGCCCTATTCCTCCCATTCTGTATATGCTTTTTTCATTTTTATTGCCCAGATGTAGTACTTTGCATTTTTCCCTGTTAAAAACCATTCTGTTTGTTGCTGCCCACTTCTCCAGTTTATTTATATCTTTTTGAATCCTCTCTCTCTCTTCTCTAGTATTAGCTATCCCTCCTAGCTTTGTGTCATCAGCAAATTTAATCAGTTTACCCTCAATTCCTTCATCTAAATCGTTGATAAAGATGTTGAACAATACAGGGCCCAGGACAGAGCCCTGTGGTACCCCACTTGAGACATTCTTCCAACTGGATGTGCAGCCATTTACGACCACTCTTTGGGTCCGATCACTAAGCCAGTTATGAATCCACCTAACAGTTGCCTTGTCCATTCCATACTTAGACATTTTTTCAATAAGGATTGTATGAGATACTTTGTCAAATGCTTTGCTGAAGTCAAGATATACTATATCTACAGCATTTCCTTGATCCACCCAATCAGTGATTCCATCATAGAAGGAAATTAAGTTAGTCTGACATGACTTATTAGTTACAAACCCATGCTGACTGTTTAATCACTTCATTCTTATCCAGGTGCTGACATACATGTTGTTTAATAATTTGTTCAAAGATCTTTCCTGGTATAGAAGTCAGACTCACCGGCCTATAGTTGCCTGGGTCCACCTTCTTCCCCTTTTTGAAGATAGGAACAACATTTGCTCTTCTCCAGTCTTCTGGGACTTCTCCTGTTCTCCAAGAATTTTCAAAGATTATGGAGAGGGGTTCAGAAATTTCTTCTGCTATCTCCTTCAGTACTCTGGGGTGTAATTCATCTGGACCTGGTGACTTGAATTCATTTAGGTTAGCTAAGTGTTTCCTCACTATCTTTCTGTTTATAGATATCCTGGATTCTTCTATTCCCTTAATAGGACAGTGAAGAACAGTTGATGTTACATTTCCTTTCTGAGAGAAAACAGATGCAAAATAGGAATTTAAAAGTTCTGCCTTCTCAACATCCTGTCTTACCATTTCATCATTTTCATCCTGTAAAAATCCTATAGCATCTTTGACTTTTCTTTTACTTTTGACATATCCCCAAAATCCTTTATTATTGCTTTTGACATCTCTTGCAAGCCTCAATTCATTGTCAGCTTTAGCTAATCTGATTTGTTCCCTGCAGGTTCTGCAGACAGCATTATATTCTTCTTTAGATATGCCTCCCTCTTTCCATTTTATAAACATTTTTTTCTTCCTTTTTAGCATGTGCTTAAGTTCTGTGTTCATCCATCCTGGCTTCCTTAAATGCTTCCTATTCTTCCCTCTTTTTGGAATTGTTAACAATTGTGCTTTGAGAATTTCATTTTTCAAGATTTCCCATCCTTCCTGGACATTTTTGTCTTTAAGGATATCCAGCCATTGGATCCCTCCAATTCTCTTTCTGAATCCCTTAAAATCTGCCTTTCTGAAATCTAACCTTGACGTCTGAGTCTTCACAGGTCTTCCTCCTCTAGTTATCCAAAATTCTAAAATAGCATGGTCGCTACCTCCTAGGGTCCCAGCCACTTTTACCTCCTCAACCATTTCCTCCCTGTTTGTAAGGATTAGATCCAAGGTAGCAGTTCCCCTTGTTTTCTCCCCTACCTTTTGGAAGATAAAGTTGTCAGCAAGAGAGGATAAGAATTTCCTTGACCTGTTAGTTTTGCCTGAGAGAGATTCCCAACAAATGTCTGGATAGTTGAAATCTCCCATGACAACTATGTCATATTTTTTGGAGAACTGGCCATTTGATGCATAAAGAGTTCATCCATATCTTCAGCTTGCACAGGCGGCCTGTAGTAAATGCCTACAATGGTGTCCTTTCCATTGTTCTGTCCTTGTATTCTTACCCAAACAGTTTCCACTTTCCACAGTACTCCCAGTCTCTGAAGCTTCAATCTCTGTGCAGATATACGCGTTTCTAACATACAATGCGACACCTCCTCCTCGTTTATCAAGTCTGTTTCTTGAAAATAAATTGTATCCTTCTAGTCTTGTATTCCAATCATGTGTATTGTCCCACCAAGTTTCAGTGATTCCAATGACATCATATTTCTTTTCCTGTGTTAGTAGTTCCAATTCTCCTTGTTTGTTGCCCATGCTTTGTGCATTAGTATAGAAACATTTTAGTTTGTGATTGGTTTCTCTTTCTCCAATATTTTTATTATTTAGATTCATTTGTCTTTGTTCTTCCTTTCCACTTCTAATAGCAGAGTTCTCAATAGCATTTTTCAGATGTATGGCTTTTTCTGGTCTTTTGCTTCCCTTCCCATGTTGTTCTAGTTTAAAGCTCTCCTTACAAGTGTAGCAAGGCGACTTCCAAATACATGTTTTCCAGTCTTCGTAAGGTGCACCCCATCTCTAGCAAGTAGTCCATCGTAAAAGTAATTCACTCCGTGATCCATAAATCCAAATCGTTGCTGACGGCTCCATCGACGTAGCCAGTTGTTCACCTGCAGAATCTTATTCCACCTCCTTGTTCCATGGCCATCCACTGGGAGGATGGAAGAGAAGACCACCAGCGCTCCCAGTTCTTTCACTTTCTTGCCTAAGTCTTCAAAGTCTCTGCAGATGGTTTCCAGGTCGTTTCTTGCAGTGTCATTTGTCCCCACATGTAGTAGCAGGAATGGGTAGTCATCTGTAGGTCTGAAGAGTCCTGACATCCTGTCAGTCACATCTTTAATTTTTGCACCTGGAAGACAGCACATCCATTCACAATAATGAGGCAGCATAGTTTTGCTGTATTCTGCCTCTGTTCAGCGGTGTCCTTCTTTTCAGAGGTGCCCAAAACTGTGGCTGACCTCTAATTTATGCACGCCTAAAGAGATGGATACTACCGGATCACAGGTCGGACTGCGTCTTCAGTGCCTCCATCCGCCTCATTTCAGGGAATCTTCCATCTGGGGTTCCGTCTGATTCACGTATTTCAGAGATTTACACAGAAACCCCGTTGTCAATGATCAGGATAAATGTTTGCCAACCTTACTGTGATCTTTGGTTGGCAGAATGAACAAATCAATAGCAGGTTAAGAATTGGTTTTATTTATTTTTTGGCGCAGTTCGTCGTGCGGTATAAGTGATTATATCATTTTATTCTTCGAGTCGGTTCGATTACAGCGATATCAGATTTATATAGTTTTATTTTAGTTTGGCTTATTTCAAAAACTACTTTTTGCATCCCCATATTTTGAGAGCTATAATTTTTCCATATTTTGGCTGACTGAGTAACTTGAGGGCTTGGTTTTTGCGGGACGAACTGACGTCATTGGTACCATTTTTGGTCACATGACATTTTTTGATCACTCTCTATTTCCGATTTGTGGGTGGCAGAATGAACAGAAACCAGCAATTCAGCATTTGTGTGGTTTTTTTTTTTTTCTTCTTTTAATGCCATTCCACGTGTGGTAAAATTGATGAGATAGCTTTATTCTTCTGGTCAGTGTGATTACAGCGATACACATTTATAATTTTTTATGTTTTGGCACTTTTACACAATAAAAACTATTTTTATAGAAAAAAAAGATTTATTTTTTTCATCGTTTTATTCTGAGAGCTGTAACTATTTTTCCACTGACTGAGCTATTTTTTGCAGGACATGATGACGTTTTCAGTGATACCATTTCTATTTACAACTGTAATTTTGATCGCATTTTATTCCTCTTTTTGTTCAGAGATATGATGATAAAGAATAGTTTTTGTGCCTTTTTTTTTTTTTTTTAATACAGTGTTCACAGAAGGGGTTAACTAGTGGGACACTTTTATATGTCTGGTCGTTCCGTACGAGGTGACGCCAAATATGTGTTTGTTTTTTTTTACTTCATAAAAGTATTTATGGGTACAACATATTTGCATTTTTTTAATTTATTTTGACATTTTTTGTTTTTAAAGAAATTTACAATTTTTTTTATTCACTTTGTCCCTCTATAGGACTTTCACTTTGACTGTTCTATTCGCTTATACAGCATAGCAATGCAGGCCTTTATTGCTGAGCTGAAGAGGTGAATGATTGGCAAGCACAGGGGCTGCCAGTATTTGTAGGCATCAGCATGCTTCTTGTTTGTCATCTGTGGACAGATTAGTCAATGTCAAGGACCCTATTATCTCTGGTGGACTTCACAATAAGGCCATAAATGCTACAGGTTAATATTAGTCTGTTTCAAAAATCGGTACTCAAAATATCTGTTTATCTATGTCATCAGAATTAAAATTAAATTAAGTGCACAAAATGGTTAAAAGAAGGAAGAGACGCTTCTGTATTGAGCCTGCCAGGGAGGAGAATGGCTCTAGCTGCACCTCCATGCTGTATTCATTGTTGTGTTTTTGTCTTTTAAAAAGATGAATTGATAGGAAAAAAAAGTGCAGAGTCCATTTTAACTAGATTTTTTTCTATCGTACTCTGACTGACATTCTGTCTAAATTTCACTTTTTGGGAATTCAGACCAAACACTTAACAACATTAAAAAGTACAAATTTGAAGAGGAAGAGTTAAGCTAAGGCTAGTTTCACACTAGCGTTTTGAGGCGCAGCGGACACTCGCCGTGAAGCTCCGCCCCTGCCGTGCCTCCTCCGGTCAGCTCCGCCTACGGGTGCATGGAGCTGCATGCGACCTGCGTACCCTATCTTTAGCATTGGGTACGCAGGTCGCACGCAGGTATGCTTTTGCCGGCGCATTTGTCCTTTTGACGGTGCGCCGGCCGCACCAAAATGCAACACGATGCGTTTGGCGCAGGTCAGCGCACCGTCAAAAGGGAGCAAGCGCCGGCAAAAGCATACCTGCGCACGGCCTGCGTACCCAATGCTAAAGGTAGGGTACGCAGGTCGCATGCAGCGTCATGCGCCCATAGGTGGAGCTGACAGGAGGAGGCGTGGCAGGGGGCGGAGCTTCACGGCGAGCGTCCGCTGTGCCTCAAAACGCTAGTGTGAAACTAGTCTAATTTATGCCCAAAAAACTGTCTTAAGGGGAATCTTTCACCATATTTGACCTATCTAAACTATTAAAGGGAATCTGTCACCATATTTGACCTATCTAAACTATTAAAGGGAATCTGTCACCCTTTTTTTGGCCTATGAGCTATGGCATCAACATCAGGGGCTTATCTACAGCATTCTGTAATGCTGTAGATAAGCCCCCAATGTAACCTGAAAGATAAGAAAAAAGAGTTAGATTATACTCACCCGAGGGGGCAGTCCTGTCCGATGGGTGTCACGGTCCGGCGCCTCCCATCTCCATACGATGCCGTCCTCTTCCTCCCTTCCTGTCGTGGCTCCGGAGCAGGCACACTTCACTGCCCTGTTGAGGGCAGATCAGAGTCCTGCAGTGCGCAAGCGCCGGGAGAGGTCACTGCGGAGCTGTGTGTGATTAGAACTGACCCATCTGCAGGTTCCTCTCCCGGAAGCTGCAAAAAATGTGTTTGTGAGGAGACAAAGTTCACTTCTCCTGTTCTATGTTAGTTACTTGTCTCACACTGGTAAGTCCCCCTTCATGTAAAATAATCTCTGGAGTCAGGGTTATCTTCCAGGCAGCATCCTGCCCATAGTCTGGAAGAGGTCATTCACATATAGGAAAAACATGGATTTCTCTGGAATAAGATATCGAATAGTAGATATCAAGATGTCGTTACGTTCAGCTTCCTTTGACCTGCATGACCATATAGACGGTTTAGGATGGTTGATTCTACTGACAGATTCCCTTTTAAGTTATGTGTTTTTAGATATTTTTTTTTTTGCATGGCGATGCTGGCATGCAATTTTGCTATTGTGCATATTTCTCCTTCGTCTCATTGGGGGACACAGAGACTGTGGGTGTGTGCTTCTGCCGTCTGGAGGCTGACACTAAGTATACAAAAAAAGAGTTAGCTCCTCCTCCGCCGCATACACCTTCGCCCCCAGACCGGGCGTAACTCAGTTTTTTGCTTAGTGTCTGATGGAGGCACACGCAGTCTGGAGCTCCAGACTAGATTTTTTTTTTTTTTCTTCTTTTCTATGAAGATAAGACAGGGGCGAAGGATCCTATAGAGAGGGTCCGATCTCCCCAAATCATCAACGGGCGACCACGTGTGAGTAACCCTCCACGTGTTTCTCTCCCGCACCGAGGGACACATCTGGGACTTTTCCCCAGACAACCATTTTTCTTTTTTATTTTGTAAAGAGGCGGCAACGCATCCTGATAAGAGGATTCGGTTTCCCCATCGACCCCAACGGGCGAGCACGTGTGAGTGATCCTCCACGTTGTTCTCTCCTGCAACGTGGGAATGCTTTAATGCCCCTACCACCCCTAGGTAGTGAGACCAGGGGTGGAGTTGGAGGCGCAGGTGAGCCAAGGGATTGAAGCGGGGGCGGAGAGCGGTGCAGTAGCCTCCCCCTCCCTGCCCAGGGATGGGGTTGAGAAGCACCTCAAGAGAGCCCCCTCGGCGGCCCGGCTCACCTTTGTTAATAGGAAGACCGGGACCAGGTAGTCCGCCTCTCACCCGGCGCTGCCCCCGGCGGGTAACGCCGCATGCGGAGTGCGGCCAGAGCCCCGCGGGCGGCCGCGGCCCCCGCTGTATGGGGAGATCCGTGAGTGCCACGCGAGGCCCCGCCCGCCGACTTCCGGGGGTAGCCGGAAGCCCCGCCCACTAACTTCCGGGGGCGGAGAGCGGCGGGCGCGCACAGTTACCGGGGAGCTCCCGCCCCCTCCCTCGAACGCCGCACGTGGAGTGCGGCCAGAGCCCCACGGGCGGCCGCGGTCCCCGCTGTATGGGGAGGTCCGGAGTTCCGCGCGCCCTCCCGCCGACTTCCGGGGGTAGCGGAAGCCCTGCCCACTAACTTCCGGGGGCGGAGAGCGGCGGGCGCCCACAGTTACCGGGGACCTCCCGCCCCCCTCCTTGCATTTCCTCGCCGAAGTGGGGCCGGAAGCCGCCGCCTATCTCCCGGAGTGCGAGTGCCCCGGCGAGTAACGCCGCACGCCCCGTGGAAGAGACGCAAGTTGGGACATTACCGGTGGGTGAGTGCAACCCCGTTTCGAGTGCCGCACTAGTAGTCAAGGAAGGGGTTATCCTCCTCCTCCTACCCTACCTTGCAATATGTCTGGCAAAGGGAAGGCTCACTCTTTCCTATACGCTGTTTGCGTTTCCTGTGGGGTCAGGCTGCCTAAAGCGCAGCCGGGTAAATTTTGTGAAGCCTGCGAGTCGGAGCGAGCCCAGGAGCCCCCCATTGTTGCAGAGCCCAGAGGTCAGGACCCTCCAGAATGGGCGGTGTCTTTATCACACTCTATGATGTCCCTTACAAGGGCAATTGAGTCTCTCCAAGGCCCAGGCAGGGACAAGGATGGTGGTCTGCCAGCGGAAGACAGCTCGTCCACGTCTCAGGACCCTCCGACCGTTAGAGCCCGCTCCAGCACCAGACAAGCTCATAGCAAGAGAGCTCGTTCCCCGTCGGCCGGACCCTCTGGGGCTTCGGCGGCGGGTATTAGGGTATCTCGTTCCCCGTCGCCGAGCTCAGGAAGCGAGCAGGATGAGGGCGAGGAGGAGGAGGAGGCCTGGAATCCAGAAAGCCTGGGATACCAAGACTCGGTGGACAGCCTCATTGAGGCAGTCAACCAGACATTAGAGATCGAGGACGATGTGTCCACGGCCTCAGGTCACAAGGTCTCCTTCAAAAAGACCAGGCGACCGCATAGAAGGTTTGCCACGCATCCGGAGTTCGAGGAGCTAGTCCAGAAACATAGGGAACACCCGGATAAGCGTTTTGCAATGCAAAAAGCGCTGCAAGCTAAGTATCCGTTTCCTCCTGAACTCCATAAGGGATGGGTGGAGTCGCCAGTAGTGGACCCACCGGTATCACGTTTAGCGTCAAGATCGCTATTGTCGATACCCAGCGGTTCTTCTATCAAGGACCCAACTGATCGCCTTATAGAGGGGCTTGCCCGCTCGGTGTATGAGGCAGCGGGGTCGGCCCTAGCCCCCTCCTTTGCGGCTACTTGGGTGGCTAAGGCCATGGTTTCATGGGCGGACGCTCTGCAGAATGCCCTCCAAAACAGAGATCTGCCTGCGGAGGTCTTGGAGGTGACAAATCAGATCTTAGGGGCAAGTGATTTTCTCGTCAGCGCCTCTCTGGACGCGGCCGAGTGTTCTGCTGTGGCAGCAGCAAATGCGATCGCCGTTAGGCGAGCATTATGGCTGAGATTGTGGAAAGCGGATTCTATCTCCAAAAAATCCTTGACCTCATTGCCTTTTCAGGGCAATCGGTTGTTCGGTGAGAAGCTTGATAAGCTTATCTCAGAAGCCACAGGGGGGAGGAGTAGTTTCCTCCCGCAGCAGAGGACTTGGCCAGCATTCAGGCAGACACAGAGGCGTTTTCGGCCCTTTCGTAACCCCTGGAGGGGGACTTCGGCCAGAGCATCCACCTCCGCAAATGACGGTCAGATTAGGGAAAGGCAAACCTCTTACAGAGCCAATCCGCTGGGTAGAGGCCGAGGCCGTTTGCCCAGAACAAGGGGGGCCAGATCCCAAAAGCCTCCAGCAAAATGACTCGAGGCGCTTCGTACCTACGGACGACAGAGTGGGCGGACGCCTACTAAGGTTCAGCCACGTTTGGGTCGCAGTGGCACGCGACGCTTGGGTGGCAGAATTGATATCGTCCGGGTACAAGATAGAGTTTCTCGGACTCCCGCCATGGCGATTCTTCCGTTCCCGGCTTTCCGGAACAGAATCGCAGGCGGAGGGTTTGTTACAAGCCATAATGACGCTACAGCGCAACGGGGTCATTGTCCCAGTGCCGAAAAGCGAAGAGACACAAGGTTTTTACTCCAACCTGTTTTCGGTCCCCAAAAAAGACGGGACAGTAAGGCCAGTATTAGATCTAAAAATCCTGAACAAATTCATCAGAGTCAGGCGGTTCCGGATGGAATCCCTCCGTTCGGTCATTGCAGCCATGGATCCAGGGGAGTTCCTGGCCTCGATCGATGTGCAGGATGCATATCTGCACATTCCGATTTTTCCTCCACACCAGAGGTTCCTGCGTTTTGCGATCGGAGGGCGACATTTTCAATTTGTTGCTCTGCCCTTCGGTCTGGCCACTGCTCCCAGAGTCTTTACGAAGATAATGGCGGTGGTTATGGCCATCCTGCATGCTCGGGGCATAACGGTACTACCTTACCTGGACGACCTTTTGGTAAAGGGGCCGTCGTTTCAGGCGTGCCAGGAGAATGTCAGTATCACGCTGGATACCCTGGCCCGTCTAGGCTGGTTGATCAATCGGAACAAGTCGTCCTTGGTTCCAGCCCAGAGAATCGTATTCCTAGGCATGGTTTTCAACACCTCCCGGGGGCTGGTGATCCTCCCTCAGGACAAGGCGCGAAAGATCAAACAGGGGGTACGGAACCTTCTACAGCCAGGCTCCAGATCCATCCGGTACGGCATGAGTGTGTTGGGCAGAGTGGTGGCGGCGATGGAGGCAATCCCGTTTGCCCAGTTCCATCTCCGTCCGCTTCAGCATGCGCTCTTGTCAGCATGGGACCGAAGGCTGCTATCCCTCAGTCATCGGTGCAATTTGTCTCCGCTGGTCCGACGATCACTCCGATGGTGGACTCGCGACTCGTCTCTGGGCCAGGGGAAACCCTTTCCCCCGGAACAGTGGTTGGTGGTGACGACCGATGCAAGCCTGCATGGTTGGGGAGCAGTTTTCCAGAGTCACACAGCCCAGGGGCGGTGGTCCATTCAGGAGATAATTCTCCCGATCAACATTCTGGAGATACGGGCAATACGATTGGCCCTGCAACATTTTCAGTGTTTCCTGAGACACCGGCCGGTGCGCATTCAGTCGGACAATGCTACAGCAGTAGCATATGTCAACCATCAAGGGGGCACGCGCAGCCAAGCAGCCATGCGCGAGGTTGGGCTGGTACTGCGTTGGGCCGAAAAGAACCACGTGGTAATTTCAGCGGTGCACATTCCGGGAGTCGAAAACTGGGCGGCAGATTTTCTCAGCCGACAGGGGGTCGCGGCAGGGGAATGGTCCCTGCACCCCGAGGTTTTTCAACAGATCTGCCAACGGTGGGGGACACCAGATGTGGACCTTATGGCATCCAGAGAGAACGCCAAAGTACAAAGGTTCGTCGCTCGATCCCTCGACCCGCAGGCGATCGCAGCAGACGCTCTGGTGCTTCCATGGAGCCAGTTTCGTCTCCCGTACTTGATCCCCCCGCTACCTCTGCTTCCAAGAGTCATCAGAAAGTTAAGGAGAGAGAAGGTTCCAGCAATTCTGCTAGCCCCAGACTGGCCTCGGAGGGCCTGGTATGCAGATCTGGTTCAGCTAGTGGTGGACGTACCCTGGCGTCTACCAGATCGGCCGGACTTGCTGTCCCAGGGGCCGATCTACCATCCGAACTTAGGGGCCCTGTGTTTGACGGCGTGGCCATTGAATCTTGGCTGTTAACACAGGCAGGATTCAGGCGCGATGTGGTGGCCACGATGGTGAGTGCCCGAAAGCCTTCCTCGGCGAAAGTATATCATCGGACTTGGGAAGTTTTTTTCCGTTGGTGTAGGGATCGCGGAGTGGCTCCTCTGGTTTTTTCAATCCCCAACGTACTGGCCTTTTTGCAGGCAGGGCTGGACGCAGGATTGGCTCCGAGTTCGCTCAGAACGCAAATCTCGGCCCTGTCGGTCCTTTTTCAACGAAAGGTCGCTTCGGTCTGGCAGGTTAAGACGTTTATGCAGGGGGTCGCACATTTAGTACCCCCCTAAAAGGCGCCGACGGAATCATGGGACCTGAACTTGGTGCTCAGGGCCCTTCAGGAGCCTCCCTTCGAACCGTTACAAGAAGTCTCCTTACCTTACCTGTCCAGGAAGGTCGTTTTTCTGGTAGCTATTACGTCTATTAGGCGGGTTTCGGAATTGGCGGCTTTATCTTGTAAACCGCCGTTCCTGACTTTTTATAAGGATAAGGTAGTTTTAAGGCCAGCTCCTCCCTTCTTGCCGAAGGTTGTCTCTGCATTCCATATCAACGAAGACATTGTCTTACCCTCGTTTTGCCCGGCACCGGTGCACAGGGTAGAAAAGGCTTTGCACACCCTGGATCTGGTAAGAGCTCTTAGGAGGTATGTGACAAGGACAGCACCTTTCCGCCGGACAGACTCTCTATTCGTGATCCCAGAAGGGCGGCGGAAGGGGCTTGCTGCGTCCAAAGCGACTTTGGCCAGATGGGTTCGCCTGACGATCCAAGAATCTTATGAAATCAGTGGCACGCCGGTTCCGGCAGGGATCAAGGCACACTCGGCTCGAGCAGTGGGTGCCTCATGGGCACTGCGACACCAAGCTTCAGCGGAACAGGTGTGCAAAGCAGCTACCTGGTCCAGTTTGCATACGTTTGTCAAACATTATAACGTACATACCCAGGCATCCTCGGATGCAAGCCTGGGAAGAAAGATTCTCCAGGCAGCAGTTGCGCACCTCTAATCAGGGGCGCAAAATAGCATGGATTGGGTGAGCTAAGATCCCGCCCAGGGACTGCTTTAGAACGTCCCACAGTCTCTGTGTCCCCCAATGAGACGAAGGAGAAACATGGATTTTTGTGAGTACTCACCGTAAAATCCTTTTCTCCGAGACGCTCATTGGGGGACACAGCACCCACCCTACTAGCCAGTTTGCTTTTGCTTATTTTAAGTTATACAAATCCTTATGTAAGGATCAGGGTGGTCCCTTTTCCAGATGTATAATTTCTTGCCTGAATTTAAGGCGCGTTCTCCTACTGCTTATGCACTAAACTGAGTTACGCCCGGTCTGGGGGCGAGGGTGTATGCGGCGGAGGAGGAGCTAACTCTTTTTTTGTATACTTAGTGTCAGCCTCCAGACGGCAGAAGCACACACCCACAGTCTCTGTGTCCCCCAATGAGCGTCTCGGAGAAAAGGATTTTACGGTGAGTACTCACAAAAATCCATGTTTCTGATGGATAGTAAGCCAAGTGTTGATGTGAAGTTTACTAGACAACTTAAAGGTGCATCACATTTATTAAACAGCATTAGCGACTGTGATAAATTTGATGCATTTTACGATCATCTTTTCTAAGTTTATACTGTCTAAAAAGGTAGTAATTTAAATTTTTTTTACCCTTTTTGTATATATCATAAATCTTTTTTCAACATTTCGCAGACCTAGATCACCCAGATTGTTTTTCTGCAAGGCAGCGTGGGCACACTTCTAGACAATGGGCAAATTTGCAAGGAGAGGAGAGATTTCCTCAATTTTAACATCTAGCACTGATTTACTGTATAGGAAATAATGTTAGTTCAGTGATCGCTGGGATCTCCAACAATCACTAGGATTGAAAAAATCGCCCCTATTAGGGGACACATGCAATTCTACAATGTCTTATTCTGATCACTTCTAGTGCAATGTACCGTACCGGGAAGGTTGCAGTTGTGACCGCTTTTACAAGGAAGGTGCAACCGAGGTTGAGCTATCCCACGACTATTAGCCCCACCAGGGCATAACAGAGGAGATGAACCATTCACTGGATAAGTTCAAAAGAGATCAATATAAACCCAGCTCTGCAATAGCGGATAGTAGCCGCCTACAGTCATGGCCAAAAGTTTAGAGAATGACATAAATATTATATTTTCACATGATCTGCTGCCCTCTGGTTTTTATGTGTGTTTGTCAGATGTTTTTATCACATACAGAAATATAATAGCAATCATATTATGAGTAACAAAAGGTTATATTGACAGTTAGAATGAGTTAATGCAGCAAGTCAATATTTGCAGTGTTGACCCTTCTTCTTCAGGACCTCAGCAATTCTCCCTGGCATGCTCTCAATCAACTTCTGGATCAAATCCTGACTGATAGCAGAGCATTCATGCAAAATCAATGCTTTTATTTTGTCTGAATTTGAAGGTTTTTGTTTGTCCACCTGTCTCTTGATGATTGACCACAAGTTCTCAATGGGATTAAGATCTGGGGAGTTTCCTGGCCATGGTCCCAAAATCTCTATGTTTTGTTCCCTGAGCCATTTAGTTATCACCTTTGCTTTATGGCAAGGTCCTCCATCATGTTGAAAAAGGCATTGTTGATCGTCAAACTGCTCTTGGACAGTTGGGAGAAGTTGCTCTTGGAGGACATTCTGGTACCATTCTTTATTCATGGCTGTGTTTTTAGGCAAGACTGAGAGAGAGCCCATTCCCTTGGCTGAGAAGCAACCCCACACATGAATGGTTTCAGGATGCTTGACAGTTGGCATGAGACAAGACTGGTGGTAGCGCTCACCTGGTCTTCTCCGAATAAGCCATTTTCCAGATGTCCCAAACAATCGAAAAGGGGATTCATCAGAGAAAATGACTTTACCCCAGTCCTCAGCAGTCCACTCCCTGTACCTCTTGCAGAATATCAGTCTGTCCATGATGTTTTTTCTGGAGAGAAGTGGCTTCTTTGCTGCCCTCCTTGAGACCAGGCCTTGCTCCAAGAGTCTCCGCCTCACAGTGCGTGCAGATGCACTCACACCTGCATGCTGCCATTCCTGAGCAAGCTCTGCACTGCTGGTAGCCCGATCCCGCAGCTGAAACACTTTTAAGAGACGGTCCTGGCACTTGCTGGTCTTTCTTGGGCGCCCTGGAGCCTTTTTGGCAACAAGGGAACCTCTCTCCTTGAAGTTCTTGATGATGTTATAGATTGTTGACTGAGGTGCAATCTTTCTAGCTGCGATACTCTTCCCTGTTAGGCCATTTTTGTGCAGTGCAATGATGACTGCACGTGTTTCTTTAAAGATAACCATGGTTAACAGAAGAGAAACAATGATGCCAAGCACCAGCCTCCTTTTAAAGTGTCCAGTGGTGTCATTCTTACTTAATCATGACAGATTGATCTCCAGCCCTGTCCTCATCAACACCCACACCTGTGTTAATGGAGCAATCACTGAAACGATGTTAGGTGGTCCTTTTAAGGCAGGGCTGCAATGATGTTGAAATGTGTTTTGGGGGATAAAGTTAATTTTCTAGGCAAATATTGACTTTGCAAGTAATTGCTGGTAAGCTGATCACCCTTTATAACATTCTGGAGTATATGCAAATTGCCATTAGAAAAAAATGAAGCAGTAGACTTTGTAAAAATTAATATTTGTGTCATTCTCTAAACTTTTGGCCATGACTGTACCTCGCATCTCAGGATGGTGCAAAAAAAAAAAAAAAGAAAATGATCGCTTTTTGTGGGAAACAGCAGAAAACTCCAAAATGCAAATGGTGATATTCAACAACATGTCAAAAAGGAAAACGATTAAAAAATCTTTCTTCTTATGAGTAAGGCTATGTGCACACGTAGTTTTAGGTCCTGCGGATTTTTCCGCGCGGATTTGGAAAAATCTGCAGGTAAATTCTCAGGTCAAAAGACTTGCGGTTTACCTGCGGATTAGCCTGCAGTTTAGCCCTGCGGTTTCACACCTCTACAATGGAGAAGGTGTGAAACCGCTGCGGATTCCGCACAAAGAATTGACATGCTGCGGATATGAAACCGTGGAAAAATCTGCAGCATGTGCACAGCGTTTTTCAGTTCACCATTGAAAACAATGGTACTGTACAACGCACTTAAATCTGCTGCGCGTCCGCAGAGCCTGAAACACTGTGGATCCGCAGCAGAATCCGCAACGTGTGCACATGGCCTAAGAACTTTGTTCAAATCCCATTGGTGAGATTTCTCAATGTCTACTCTTTCATATGTTTTTAGTCATCTCTCTATATAAAAATCAATGTGTGTGTGTGTGTGAGTATCACTAACCAATCACGAATCATCTTTCATTTCACGAGAGCTGTATAAAAGAAGCTGAGCTGTAATTGGTTTCTATGAGCTACAGTTTTCCCACTCCAGAAAACACCTCAGCAGACACTGACATGGTGAGAGAAATCTAGCATCCCTGGGAACATAAGCTCTCAGCCATTGTCTGCCCCCCAGTAAGGAGCAGAGAGCACAACAGAAATGAATACCCCCTCCCGTGCCCATATACACAAAACACATCCTCCACCCAATCGGCACATCTTCCCTCTTAAAGGGATCATTGGTATGGAAGTTAAGGCAAATCCATCCAGCGCTTTGGAACTGACCCCAGGCCTCTCTTAAAGGGATCTCCGGTATGGAAGTCAGGGCAAATCCCTCAGTGCTCTAATTCTGACCCCAGGCCTCTATTAAAGGGATCCCCAGTATGGAAGTTTGGGCAATTTCACTCAGCGTTCTGGTTCTGACCCCAGGCTCTCTTAAAGGGATCCCCAGTATGGAAGTTAGGGCAATTTCACTCAGCGTTCTGGTTCTGACCCCTGGCTCTCTTAAAGGGATCCCCAGTATGGAAGTTACTGCAATTTCACTCAGCGTTCTGGTTCTGACCCCATGCTCTCTTAAAGGGATCCCCAGTATGGAAGTTAGGGCAATTTCACTCAGCGTTCTGGTTCTGACCCCTGGCTCTCTTAAAGGGATCTCCTGTATGGAAGTTAGGGCAAATCCCTCAGCGCTCTGAATCTGACCCCACGATTCTATTAAAAGGATCATTGGTATGGAAGTCAGGGCAAATTCACTCAGCGCTCTGGTTCTGATCCCAGGCTCTCTTAAAGGGATCTCCGGTATGGAAGTTAGGGTAAATCCCTCAATGCTCTGATTCTTACCCCAGGCTTCTATTAAAGGGATCCCTGGTATGGAAGTTAGGGCCATTCAACTCAGCACCCTGGTTCTGACCCCAGGCTGATGGGATGATGTGGGAAATTATGGGGAGTAGTCCGGTGGCTCTGGCTGACGGGATGATGTGGGATATTAGGGGTAGTAGTCCGGCGGCTCTGGCTGATGGGATGATGTGTGATATTAGGGGGAGTAGTCCGGTGGCTCTGGCTGACGGGATGATGTGGGATATTAGGGGGAGTAGTCCGGTGGCTCTGGCTGACGGGATGATGTGGGATATTAGTGATAGTAGTCTGGTGCCTCTGGCTGATGGGATGATGTGGGATATTAGGGGGAGTAGTCCGGTGGCTCTGGCTGACGGGATTATGTGGGATATTAGTGATAGTAGTCCGGTGCCTCTGGCTGATGGGATGATGTGGGATATTAGGGGTAGTAGTCCGGTGGCTCTGGCTGATGGGATGATGTGGATATTAGGGGTAGTAGTCCGGTGCCTCTGGCTGATGGGATGATGTGGGATTTTAGTGGTTGTAGTCCGGTGGCTCTGGCTCATGGGATGATGTGGGATATTAGGGGTAGTAGTCCGGTAGCTCTAGCTGATGGGATGATGTGGGATATTAGGGGGAGTAGTCTGGTTGCTCTGGCTGACGGGATGATGTGGGATATTAGGGGTACTAGTCCAGTGGCTCTGGCTGACGGGATGATGTGGGATATTAGGGGTAGTAGTCCGGTGGCTCTGGCTGACGGGATGATGTGGGATATTAGGGGTAGTAGTCTGGCGGCTCTGGCTGACGGGATGATGTGGGATATTAGGAGTAGTTGTCCGGTGGATATGGCACCACAGCAGAATCCGCAGCGTGTGCGCACACCCTTAAGGTTACATTTTGTTCCGTCTAGCCTCACTCTGATTTCTGTGAATAGGCTGGCTGGAAAAAAATATCCATATCGTATATTTCTTGATGTTTTGCCTCCTGGCAGCATTAGAGACCTGACAAAATCCCTTCAAAGATGAACGATACTACTTCAAAGAGCACACATGTTGCCTGGTTTCCTTTTATATAAATATGACGTGATTCCTCTTAATATTATCTTTAGCTTAATTGAAAAGTGTGATGTATGCAGTAACAGGACGATGTGCGGTCATGTGTTGTATATGATGGTTGGGAGGACGGGTGCCACAGACTGACAGACCAGTGTCCTGCTTAGATTTCACATGCAGAGTATCACCAGCGCCTCTCAGACAGGACTCTGCCGTCATACACATGCTGTGTGGATTGTCTTACTGTGGTTACTGTTCAGCCACAACACAGCCTTGTTCTGTGGAGAAGACCAAATCAATCTTTTGTTAGCGGCTGTGTTCACACTTTTTTTTTTTTTTTTTTTTTTGTACAGTTGATTTATGTCTCACTTCTTCCTGCCAGGCATATAGGCAGCTGTGTTGCTAGCAAAATATTCATCAGATGCCACACTTACTATAATCTTCATTCTGATTTTCAGTGTAAATAAATGCATACTAAAGTCAGGGTAACAGCTTTTGTACTAAATAACATACAAACGTAAATGTTTCAATACAGCAAAAAAAAGAAAAACTTTTAACAAGTGCTTTCGGGCTGGAAATACGCTCATCGCTGACCCCCGTCACGTGATCTGGGGTCAGCGATGCATTGGCATAACATCCAGAGGTCTCCTTGAGACGTCTATGCTAGTTGATGCCAGATTGCTATGAGCGCCATACTGTGGTCGGCGCTCCCAGCAATGCTGTAATTCTGCTACATGTAGGCAATCTAATCATCGCCTGTATGTAGCAGAGGCGATCGAGTTGTGGCAGCTTCTATCTTCCCATGGAGACTATTGAAGCATGCCAAAGTTAAAAGCAAAAAAAAAGTTTTTAAAAATATGAAAAAATAAAAAAAGTTTAAATCACCCCCCTTTCGCCCCATTCAAAAATAAAACCGTAAAAAAAAAAATCACTCATATTGGGTATCGCCGTGTTCAGAATTGCCTGATTTATCATTAAAAAAAGGAATAACTTGATCGCTGAACGGCGTAGCAGGAAAAAAAATCAAAACGCCATAATTATGTTTTTTTGGTCACCGCGACATCAAAACTACGTATTTGCACATAAATGGTATCCTTAAGGGTATGTGCACACGTTGCTGATTGCTGTGCGGATTTTTCCGCACAGAATCTGCTATTTTTGGCAGAATCTGCAGGTCAAAATTTGCACGTTTTTCCTGCAGATTTATTGCGGATTTTGTGGGGATTTGGTCTGCGTTTTTACACCTGCGGATTCCTATAATGGAATGGTTGTAAAAACGCTGCGGAAGCCACACAAAGAATTGACATGCTGCGGAAAATAAACTGCTGCGTTTGCGCACGGATTTTTCCGCAGCATGTGCACAGCGTTTTTTCCCCATAAGATAACATTGTACTGTATTCCCTTGCGGATCTGCAAGGCCAAATCTGCTGCGGATCCGCACAGCAATCCGCAACATGTGCACATACCCTAAAAACGTCAGCTCGGCGTGCAAAAAATAAGCCCTCACCCAACCCCATATCACGAAAACTGGAGACGCCATGCGACTCGGAAAATGGCACAATGTTTTTTTTTTTTTATAGCAAACTTTGGAATTTTTTTTCACCACCTATATAAAAAAGAACCTAGACATGTTTAGTGTCTATGAACTCAAAATGACCTGGAGAATCATAATGGCAGGTCAGTTTTAGCATTTAGTGAACCTAGCAAAAAGCCAAACAAAAAACGTGTGAGATTGCACTTTTTTGCAATTTCACCGCACTTGGAATTTTTTTCCCATTTTCGAGTACACGACATGGTAAAACCAATGATGTCTTTCAAAAGTACAACTTGTCCCGCAAAAAATAAGCCCTCACATGGCCATATTGGCGGAAAATATAAAAGTTATGGCTCTGGAAAGAAGGGGAGCGAAAAACGAAAATGCAAAACCGAAAAAAGCGCCTGTCATGAAGGGGTTGATCACTACTTTACAAGTTTCTTTCATGTGAATTGCTGTAACTGCCATAGATAAGCACTTCACGCTAAATACCTTGCTTTCCCAAATCTTTCCGTACCTGAGCTGCTCCCTTGGTCAGCATGGTCTCTGGATGATAATCCATTGACTTCCTGTGATGTCTCAGTCCTCGCTCTGGAAACTGATGGGTTGGTGTAGCTTGGTATATGTGTGCTCCTGTGCCTGCTGCTGCAGACACATCTCTCTGTATCAGCACAAGGAGTGATGGGAAATTTAGTAAAAATGACCAGAGGATTCCAAGATGGAAGTGATCCCTGTGACCTCAGAACTGATACCAGGGGACAGGAAGTGAAGCAAAAAGGTGTAAAGTAACATGAAACTGGCAGAAAAGGAATATGGGGATATTTAGGGACATTTTCCTTAAAGGGAACCTGTCGTTAGGTTTGGCCGATATGAGTTACGGCCACTGCCTTTCAGGACTTATACACAGCATTGCATGATCAAACACACTCTATCAAGCACACTCCCACCACACTATCGCACCCAGCGTCAGCCACCCTTGTGACTGACCATATCACCCTGTCTCCAGTTACCATACTTTATTTCTGCACCCCTGAGGCCACTATAGGCTCATCCAGATTATGTTCTTCTGTGCGGAACCACTCACAACATTCACCATATGGAGATCTACTTGTCTGAACTGTTTGCTAGACCTGGTCCTAATGCATGGAACTGGCAGATAGCCAAGAAGTAAACATCAAAGGCCTGCGAGCCACGTGGCCCATGGTCTAAGGGGTACTTCACACTAAGCGAGATCGCCGATGCGTCACCGATTTTGTGACGCATCAGCGATCTCGCCAGCGATCTCGCTGTGTGTGGCACGCATCAGCGATCGCCCCCCCGCCAGGTATCGCTGATCTTGCAGGAATGTCCTGGGCCATTTTTTGATCGTTGGTCTCCCTCTGGCCAGCATGCATCGCTGCGTGTGGCAGCGGGAGACCAACGATCAGCGAGCTCCCAGCGCTGTAAGCAGACGCTGGGAGCTTGTATCCAAGGTAAATAATGGGTAAGTAAGCCCGCGTGGCCTAGTTACCCGCTGTGTACCCTGGATACCAGCGTGCTTGCTGGTCATGATCGCTGGTGAGCCTGCCTGTTTGAGAGCTCACCAGTGATCATGTAGCGACGCACCAGTGATCCTGACCAGGTCATATCATTGTCGGGATCGCTGGTGCGTCGTTTAATGTAACGGGACCCAAAGGCTTCAGTCACACAGCAGTAGTTTGGTTAGTGTTTTGCATCAGTATTTGTAAGCCAAGACCTGGAGTGGAAATGATAAAGTACAAAGTACTGACTAGAATATTGCTGTGTGAATTAGTTGTAAGTCTGTATGGACTTAATTAGTATATTTATGTGTATTGTATATTTTGAACATTGTATGAATTGCATTCTAGAAGTATCCAGCTGATCATTTGTTTTCTATTATATATTTCAGTGTTTTTTTTATATGTTTATGTATTTACTCACTGGATGCAATATTTATTACAGTCTGACCTGAAATGTGTGCAAGATGCCAAAGGAGGTTCATTTTACAGAGACCATTGTCCTGTCCTGGGTAAGTTTTGCGGTCACGTCCGTTCTGCTGATATATTATTGTTTGGGAAATATTAATAAATGTGCTGTCCTCTCCCCACCGTTATGCGCTAACCTGCAAAGCTGGCTGACCCCACCACCTCCTTCTCCTGGTCTGTAGACCACTAGATGTAGTTGCAGGCTCCATTACAGACTGTTGCTATAGTTAGAAGCTGTTCACATGCAGAGCCCAATAAGGATTGCCAATGATTTACTTCTGAACTTATATTTCGATATGATCTAATATTCTTTGTCGTTTTGAAAGGATTATCTGCAAACATTTCAGGTTTTCATGCTACACTTGGCCAGTTTACACTTAATTTCCATGCAATAGCAGCACTTGCATCAACAGCTTTAATTTCAGAGTTCATCACTGAATTATTAATACGTATTGCCCTTGAGGAAATAAAACCTAAGATTGTGTAATTATTTTTTGTGGTGTTTAGGTGAGCAAAACGGTAATCGTAACCCTGGAGGCCTTCTTATTGGAGACCTTGTAAACATTGATTTGGAGTTGGAAATCGTCCAGTCGTTGCAGCATGGCCACGGTGGATGGACTGATGGCATGTTTGAAACATTAACTACCACGGGCACCGTCTGCGGCATTGATGAAGATCATGATATTGTGGTGCAGTATCCAAGTGGAAATAGGTCAGTAAATACAAAAGCTTCCTTACTTTAATTTTAATAACTATCGGAGATTGCAATGCAAAGCTGCTTTAAGGCTATGTATGTTCAATATTTGCAGCAGATTTTTCTGAAAGCAAAAAACAGTGTTTTGGCAGAAAAACGCTGCACCCTTTCATAGCGAGAGCAGTCATGGAGGTTTGTTGTATCCCGCTCTGCATGCTTGGATGCCACAACCCTGAAATTCAGGCCGGGCTTTTACAAGTCGGGCCATTTTGGGGAACATTAGAGATCCTTCTGAGGGGTTTTGTTGATACATGATATTTAGAAAAATCACCAAACTGGGACTGACTACTCAAAAGAAAAAGGCAGCCTCAGATTGATGGTGTACTCATCTATAGGAAGATGATATAAGGTTTCATTGTAGAACATTGCCAGTAGTGTTACACTTGCCTATACAGCTGGCCATCATCCTGTAGTGTATCCTGGTGCTATCTCCTTCCCATGTAAGTGGCACACGTGATGTATAACACTATGAATAAGACCAAGCCACAGTTCCCCGCTGCTCTTTGGTCTAGTTCTGATGCTCGCAAGCCCACTGTAAGTCCTTTCTGTGATAGAAAGGGTCAGCCAAGCAATCTGACCCATCTGCGGCTTTGCAGCCCCGTTCTCAAAACAGAGTACATTGTAACTTACTGAAACCTTTCTGTCACAGTGAATATTTAAAGGAATGTCTAATGACAGGATACACTGGCCCTAACGAATAGGACAGGTGCATGATACATGCCATTCATGGATGCATTTTGGCAGATATTTGCTAACTGAACATCAGAAGCGCTGCACCTCTCAGAGTTGAAATGTACAGTGCTTTGCAAATTACGCTACTATACCCTTTCCTATGTTATTGAATCAGGCTTGCTTGTCCTTGGCCCACACGTACATAATTGAGCCATTGGCACCCATATTTGTGGCCTGATTGCCCTGGGTCCAATTTTAAGCTTTCCAGACATGCCATTTAGGTGACACTGAACAAGTCATCTAGACGTCACAGTTTGGCCTTTGTCATTTAGATCTTTCTTGCTGTCAGTACATCTTTCATAAAGCACTGCCCAAGCATTTTTTTTTCACCACTGGAGTAGTGCCTTAAATGTAAGTCCCCTGCCCCAGTCACATACTCACCCTCTGGCGTCTTCACCTTGTGTTGGCGCCAGTCTGGTGTCAGAGCACCATCTTGTGAGCGAGCTTCTGACTGTCCGGAAGTCAGAAGCTACGTCACAAGCTATCAAGGCAAATTTATGAAAGCCAGAACGAGGTTCTCACAGACTTACTTTGATTAGTGTCCACCGTCTTGCTCCATGAAACACTGGAGCAGCCGGCAGGTCACAAACTGCAGGACGTGGACCAGATGAAAATGCCAGAAGTTGAGTATCAGACACGGGGCCAAGGGAATTAGATTTTAAACACCACTCCAACTGTGAAATAAAGCAAACAGACGCTGCAGTGGTTCTTTAAGAACTGAATGTTCATTTGCTGCATGATATCACCCATCCCTTTTTTTTAGGGGCCTTTGTAACCAGAAAATGAATATATAGTCACTTTATCCATCAGTGGTTTTACTGATATGTCTGTTGTATAATGGTGCTCGGATATTGTGAGGACTGGAGATGCAGGACATTGTGACAGCTGGCATTCTTCATAGTTTCTTGTTACCAGTCATTGCAGAAAGTAGTGGCACAACACTCAGGTTTAGGGTCGGCCTTCACTGGGAGATTAATTAAACACTTCACATTTTGTAGCATAAAACTGCTGCTGACTTTAGTTATACCTAGGTTTCTGCATTTTCATCACTTTCAGCGTTAATACAAATCTTCATCAGGCTGCTGAGGTACAGGAATCCTTTGAGCAATAATACAGTTCTCGCTTTCCAGTTAGGAGCTGATAGGGAATTGTAAATTATATTCATTTAGTGGTGACTTAAATATAATCTATTATTGTCTTCCTTTTTACTTTTCATTCTGCTTGTAAGTTGGACAGTTGGTAAAAAAACAGCCATAGACATTAATCAGTTTTCAACAGGATCAGCAAACAGACCTAAAGGCAGGGCGCCGACTTCTAAATTTTCCTGCCTCCAACCTCACAGCACTGGTCACTACTGAATATGTACATAAAGTGCAGCACAGATTCATCTCAACTGAAAGGAGAGATCCTTAGTTCAGGAACAGAACAGAAATTTATAGGACATTTATAGGACATTTCATAACTTTTCCAAATTATTATGAAAAAATATTCAGCACATCTTGCTTCCACCTCCAAACTTCACTGTTGGTCTGGTGTTTTTGGGGTGATATGCAGTGCCCTTTGGCATCCAAACATGGTGTGTATTATGGCATCCAAAGAGTTCAATTTTGGTGTCATCTGGCCAGACTATAATCTCAAAGTATTACACAGGCTTATCTAAATGTTTCTCAGCAAACTTTGTTCTTGAACATGTTTTTTGTTCAGCAGTGGAGTCTTGCGTGGTGAGCGTGCATACAGGCCATGGAGGTTGAGTGCATTACTTATAGTTTTCTTTGGAAGAAATGTACCTGCTGGATCCAGGTCTTTCTGTAGCTCTCCACAGGTGGTCCTTGGCTCTTGGACGACTCTTCTGATAATTCTTTTCAGTTCTGTGTCTTCTCATACTGGCATGCCTTACCTAGCTTGTCACTCTCCAAAAGGAGAAACCTTACCCCTTAGGGTCCCGTTACACTAAACAACGCACCAGCGATCCCGACAATGCTACGATCTGGTCGGGATCACTGGTGCATCGCTACATGATCGCTGGTGAGCTCTCAAACAGGCGGACTCACCAGCGATCAGGACCAGCGAGGACGCTGGTATCCAGGGTAAATAGCGGGTAACTAAGTGCACACGTCGCTTAGTTACCCACTGTTTACCCTAGATACCAGTGTGCTCACGCTGGGAGCTGGTATCCAGGGTAAACAGCTGGTAACTAAAGCACGCCGGTTGCTGATGCGTGCCACACACAGCGAGATCGCTGGCAAGATCGCTGATGCGTCACAAATTCGGTGACGCATCAGCGATCTCGCTTTGTGTGAAGTACCCCTTAGATCCCACTCCTCTGTCTAAAATCTTGCTGGGAGCACCTGGTCATGGACGGGTTATGGTGAAATTATATTCTTTCCACTTCCGGATTATTCCCCCCAACAATGCTCATGGGAACCTTCAGTTTAGAAATTCTTCTGTAATTAATGCCATCTGTATGTTTTGAAACAATAAGGTTGCGATGCTCTTGAGAGACCGCTCACTGGTTTTACCCATCTTGAGATGTTTCTTGTGTGGCACCTTGGTAATGAGACACCTTTGTGTAGGGCATCAGTTGAACTAGCTGATATTATTTTTCACTAAGTGGCAGGATTGCTTTGTAATTACTGATAGTGTGTGTCATGACTTTCCATGGCTTTTTACACACCTCTCACCATGTGTTCAATGCTTTTTCCCGGTATCATTTCTCATTATTACACATAATTAATGGACATCTAAGGTTTGGTTTCTTTGCCTGTGTGGATTGGATGGGTTGTTACCAACATCTGATGAGAATTTCATGTCAATATCACCTTTAGAAATAGGTTTACTTAGAAAACTGGTGACGTGTTCAATACATATTTCAATCGCTGTAGATTTTATAAATGCAAGACATGCCAACATACTGTCTGCAAAAGTGCTTTTTTGATTTGATTGTACATGTAGTTTTATGGTTCCTGATGTAATAGAGAGCAGTGTGTTACAAAATTGTAATCTACGATATCTAATTAATTCCTAGATGGACTTTTAATCCCGCTGTTCTGACCAAAGCCAATGTCGTCCGAAGTGGAGATGCTGCACAAGGGGCTGAAGGAGGAACATCGCAATTTCAAGTGGGCGATCTTGTACAGATATGTTACGATCTAGAGAGAATAAAACTACTACAAAGAGGGCATGGAGAATGGGCAGAGGCCATGCTTCCAGTAAGTTGTCATATTTGCCTGTTTTATTGCACTTTTATCAATAATATTTCTACTAAACCATTAGGTTTTTTTTTTTTTTTTTTTTTTGCTGAGAAGCAAATGGACAGTGACATCTGTCCAAGGTGTTTTCTTATTTATAAGCTTGACACCTGATGGGGTCATCCTCCAAAAGTTACAGATAGAATTTGTCATATTTTTTTCTGTTATCAGAAATGAGAAAAAAATAAATATACTGATAGAGTCCTTTTGCCAGGTTTTTTAATGTATGCATGCTCTGGGAAAGCTTCTGTCAAAGATTCTGAAATTATCTGTAGGGCTCTAAGCACCTGATTAAATGCCTTTTGCATCAGTTGGGCAGGTATGGATTAGTATATCTTTTTTATATCCTTTTATATGCAATGGTTGCTTTTACTTATGTGTCAGAATTTGCATGCCTTATGGGTTACCGTGGCATCTAACTGGAGATTTCCTTGGCATATGTGCTCAATATTAAAGGGAAGGTGGCGTGATATTAATTTTTGTATTAGTAATTATTGATTATATAATCAATTTATTTTAATACAATGTTAAATTAATTACTTTAATATTTTTATAATTTTTACTTTAGCCACTTGGGGTTGCCATTTTCATTTGGTGGGGGTGTAAGTGTCCGAGCACGACACTTTCACAACTCATGGCAGCCATGGACATAAGGCTATGTGCACGCGTAGTTTTAGGTGCTGCGGATTTTTCCACGCGGATTTGGATAAATCTGCAGTTAAATTCTCAGGTCAAAAGACCTGTGGTTTAGCCCTGCGGTTTCACACCTCTACAATGGAGAAGGTGTGAAACCACTGGGGATTCCGCACAAAGAATTGACATGCTGCGGATTTGAACCCGCAGCATGTGCACAGCGTTTTTCAGTTTACCATTGAAAACAATGGTACTGTACAATGCAGCTAAATCTGCTGCGGACCCGCAGAGCCTGAAACACTGCCGATCTGCAGCAGAATCCGCATCGTGTGCACATGGCCTAAGGCTAGCTTGACACTAGCGTTTTGGGCCGCAGCGCACGGCCGCCACTAAGCCCCGCCCCTCCGGTCATCTCCGCCTAGTATCGCACACGGCTGCATGTGATCTGCACACCCTATCTTTAGCATAGGGTGTGCTGACCGTGCGCTAGTAGAATTTTGCGTGCGCTGCCGGCCATCCTCAGTGGCAGCCTACTTGTCAGTATCCCTGGCAGTCACCAACAAAATGCTCCGCGCTGTGTCTAAATGTCATCCTCTGTTATGTTTTTACAAACACCCAGTAACGGAGGAGAGAAGTCACACACGTGATCAGACCTCGCCCATGTGTACTTCAGTCACAATTCGAGCTAGCTGTTCATATTTCAGCATCTGCTCCACCTAGTGTTTAAAAGTGGAAATACCAAACTTTTTAAAATTATTTTTCATATTTTACTTCATTAACCCCTTTCTGACATTGGACGTAATATTCCGTCCATGTGACCTGGGCCTATTTGACCATGGATGGAATATTATGTCATCGCGATCACCTGTGCACATGGGGGGTGTGCGGTTGATTGCCGCTGGGTGTCAGCTAATTTTGACAGCTGACCGCTCCCGAAACTTTAACCCCTGAAATACTGCGATCAAACAAGATCACATTATTCTTGTAGCTGGCAGAGGGCTGACAGCCCCTCTGGCTTTGGGTCAGAGACCCCACAGGTTGACGCGGGGTCCCAATTGTTGCCATGATGACCTGATGTCGTCGTGACATCGGGTCACCAGAGCTAGGAAACTTGCTGATCATGCGCAGTGCACGATCAGCAAGTCTCTGTCAGTGCAGAGCTGACAGTTTCTATAGCATGCAGATGCTGCTTCAAAAATCAATATATATTGTATTTCCTAAATAAGTATTTGAATGAAAAAGAAATATAAACAATAAAAGTACACATATTTGGTATTGCTCCGTCCGCAACAACCCGACCTAGAAAACTGTTGCACTAGTTAGCCACTTTAGTGTACACCATAAAAAAATAAATAAAAAACAAGGCAAAAAAACAATGCTTTATCATCATACTGCCAAACAAAAAGTGGAATAACGCGCGATCAAAAAGACGGATATAAGTAATCATGGTACTGCTGAAAACATCATTTTGTACCGCAAAAAACAAGCCCACATACAGCATCATCAGCGAAAAAGTAAAAAAGTTATAGCTCTCAGAATAAAGTAATGCAAACATAATTATATTTCTATAAAATAGCTTTTATTGCATAAAAGGGCCAAAACATAAAAAACGATATAAATGAGGTATCGCTGTCATCATACTGACCCGAAGAATAAAACTTCTTTATCAATTTTACCACACACGGAACTATTTTTTGCAATAAAAAGCGTCTTTCAGTGTGTGACAGCAGCCAAACATTAAAACCCGATATAAGACCTCTTCACACGTCCTGATATTTCTGGTACCGGAGATGTAAGTGTGTGGCATGCATGTGTCACGTTAGTGCCACACGGATGGGCGCCAGGGAAGAAGTGTTACAGTAAGCACTCTTCCCTGGCACCGGGTGCATTCTTCCCTGCTCTGCCGGCAATCGGGCAGGGGAGAATGATGAGAGTTTTATTAAAGTGATAAAAGAGACAGCAGGCAGTGGCTGATGGGGGTATTCATCAGCCGCCGCCTGCGTAATAAATATATGAATGAAAAAAAACGGCGTGGGTTCCCCTGTATTATCTATAACCAGCCAGGCAAAACTCACAGCTGGGGGCTGCAACCCTCAGCTGTCAGATTCAGCAAGGCTTCTTATCAAGAATAGAGGGGTACCCACGCTGTTTAAAAATTTTTTTTTAAATAAATAAAAAAAATGGCGTGGGGGCCCCCCGCATTTTTGACAATCGATCTTGCTAAAGCTCACAGCTGGGGGCTCGTATTCTCAGGCTGGTAAAGTGCCATGGATATTAACCCCCCATCCTAAAAATAGCAGCCCACAGCTGCCCAGAAAAAGCACATCTATTAGATGCACCAATCCTGGTGCTTTGCTCGGCTCTTCCCACTTGCCCTGTAGCAGTGACGCTCCCGGAAGAAGCCAGTGGTGAAACGTGCATCGGGGTGAGAGGACGGCACTTCGGGCTCCTGCTCACAAGGTGAATCCTAGTTTCCTATTACTTGCGGGCACAGTCATTTACTTTTTGCCGGCACTTTTTTGATTCTGTCAGTGGTCATTTAGCAGATTACTTCTCACTAGCGATTATAAGCTTATACATTGTTGGGTCTAGTATTGAGCATAAGTTGCCTTCATCACGGGCAGGAAACTATGTAAAGTTCCTGAATTCTCTTTGCACTCCCATAACTTTATTTCTCATATGTACTATATCTTTAGCCATCTGATTTTGAGTCAGTTTCTTTATTTATCCTCAACTTTGGAGTATCTACTGAGCAAATGAGCAATATGTTTGAATACTGGTATATGTGAAGTATTGGATATTCTATAGGGACTCTCTCTAAGGTGGTTGCTATTAGTCTACATATATCTATCTCACCATATTTGCTGGTAACTGATTATCTCCACTTAGCATACTAATTCTGTACATTTATGGAGTGCTAGTTGTGGTCCTCCTGGACCGTCCTCTATATGAGGCACACTGCTTGGTTACGTTTTATCTCTGCATTTTATTTTTACAAATAAAAGTTATTTTTTAACCTATGGATCTCTTCTTTCTCCCTTTGTACTTCCAATCGGATGTGAGTACTGCATATTGAATTGAAATGCTATTATTTACGTATTTTTGGACACTATCTTGAAGAGTTGATGGTGCCTCAAAAGTAGTATTCCCCTATATATGGGGTATCGGCGTACTCAAGAGAAATTGTACAAGAACTTTTGGGGTCTTATTTCTCCTTTTACCCTTGATAAAATAAAAAAAATTGGGGGCAAAAAGATCATGTTTGTGGAAAAAATGATTTTTTTTTTTATTTTCACGTCAATATGTTTTAAACTTCTGTCAAGCACTTGGGGGTTGAAAGTGCTCACCACACATCTAGATAAGTTCCTTGGGGGGGGTCTAGTTTCCAAAATGGGGTCACTTTTGGGAGGTTTCCAAAAAGTACATCAGGGGCAACATGGCGCCCGATCTCGATTCCAGCCAATTTTGCATTTAAATCGTCAAATGGCGCTCCTTTCCTTCCGAGCTCTGCCATGCTCCCAAACAGCGATTTACCCCCACATATGGGGTATCGGCATACAAATTGCACAATAACTTTTGGGGTCCATTTTCTCTTGTTACCCTTGGGAAAATTAAAACAAATTTGGATCTGAAGTAAATTTTTTGTGAGAAAAAGTTAATTGTTAATACATTTTTTAAAAAAAACATTCCAACAATACCTGAGAAGCACCTGAAGGGTTAATAAACTTCTTGAATGTGGTTTTTGAGTAGAGATGAATGAATTTGTTTGTATTTTGTCCACGAATCTGATTTTGACATATTCGTGCCATATTCGAACACTATTTGTGCCGAATGTATGTTTTATGATCAGCTCGAATATGTTCGGTAATTTCTACTCCCATGAACTCTAATGACGTTCGGCTGTGTTCGACGAATATTGCAAAAGCATTATTCGATGCTGATTGTATTCGGAACTGAATCCAAACAAATTCGCTCAACTCTAGTTTTAAGCACCTTGAGGGATGTAGTTTTTAGAATGGTGTCACTTTTGGGTATTTTCTATCATATAGACCCCTCAGAGTGACTTCAAATGTGATGTGGTCCCTTAAAAAAGAATGGTGATGTAAAAATGAGAGATCGCTGGTCAACTTTTAACCCTTATAACTTCCTAACAAAAAAAAATTTGGTTCTAAAAGGATGCAGATTTAAAGTAAACATGTGGGAAATGTTACTTGTCAACTAATTTGTGCGATATGACTGATTTAAGGGCATGAAAATTCAGTTTGAAAATTGCGACATTTTCGCAAGTTTCCATTTTTTTCACAAAAAAACGCAAACCATATCAAAGAAATGTTACCACTATCATGAAGTACAATATGTCACGAAAAAAACAGTCTCAGAATCGCCAAGATCCGTTGATGCGTTCCAGAGTTATTACCTCATAAAGGGACAGTGGTCAGTATTGTAATAATTGGCCCGGTAATTAATGTGCAAACCACCTTCGGGGTAAACTGGTTAAAAACAAATTCTATTAAAAAAAAAAAAAAAAATTAATACTTTTTTTTTTTAATTGTTGAACAAAACAATTTTTTGAAGGCACATCCCTTTGAGTGTCAATACAGTGTGAGCATAGCCTAACTATATTTGTGCTTTTTGTTTTATTAAAGTTAATATTAACCCCTTTCCTACATTAGATGTACTATTCCGTCCATGTGACCTGGGACCTAAGTCCCAAGGACGGAATAGTACGTCTAGCGCGATCAGCTTCTCTCACGGGGGGAGCGCAGCTGATCGCGGCTGGGTGTCAGCTGATTATCACAGCTGACACCCGGCACTATGTGTCAGGGGCGGTCACGGATCGCTGTGTACCGGGGATTTAGGGAAGCATCGGGAAGGAGGGGGCTCGCTCCGTGCTTCTCTGTGACCCCCACAGCAGCTCAATGTGCAGCGCTGCTGGGGGGGTCTCCTTCCCTGCAGGTCCCCAAATCCAAAATGGCGGTGGGGGCCTGCAGGGAGGCGGCTTCCTCATGCCTGCAAAGCGCCGGAATGAGGAAGCCTGCAGCACTGCCTGTGACAGATCGCTGATCTTTCACAGCGATCTGTGATGTGACAGATCAGCGATCTGTCACATGACAGTTATGTACCCCCTGGGGCATTGTAATAAAGTTTAAAAAAAAAAAAAAAAAAGTGTAAAAATAATTTATAAAAAATCGCTAAATAAATTTAAATAAAAAAAAATCCCTAATTCATTTTTTGAAAATAAAAAAACCAAAACAGTAAAAGTACACACATTTGGTATCGCCGTGTCCGTAACGACCCGCCCTATAAAACTGTCCCACTAGTTAACCCCTTTATTGAACCCCTTAAAAAATAAAAAACTAAGCAAAAAATAAAGCTTTATCATCATACCGCCAAACAAAAAGTGCAATAACGCGCGATCAAAAAGACGGATATAAATAACCATGGTACCGCTGAAAATGTCATCTTGTCCCGCAAAAAACGAGCCGCCATACAGCGTCATCAGCGAAAAAATAGAAAAGTTATAGCTCGCAGAATAAAGCGATGCAAAAATAATTATTTTTTATATAAAACTGTTTTCATTGCATAAAAGCGCCGAAACATAAAAAAAGACATAAATGAGATATCGCTGTAACCATACTGACCCGAAGAATAAAACCGCTTTATCAATTGTACCGCACGCGGTACGATGTAAACGCACCCCCCCAAAAGAAATTCATGAAACGCTGGTTTTTGTTCATTCTGCGTCACAAAAATTGGAATAAAAAGCGATCAAAAAATGTCACGTGCCCGAAAATGGTACCAATGAAAACGTCAACTCGTCCCGCAAAAAATAAGACCTCACATGACTCGGTGGGTCAAATATGGAAAAATTATAGCTCTCAAAATGTGGTGATGCAAAAACTATTTTTACAATAAAAAGCGTCTTTTAGCGTGTGACAGCTGCCAAAAATAGGGCTAGGGTTATGGCTAGGGGTGTGTTAGGGTTAGGGTTGGAGTTAGAATTGGGGGGTTTCCACTGTTTTGGCACATTAAGGGCTTTCCAAACGCGACATGGCGTCCGATCTCAATTCCAGTCAAAAAAGTAAAATGGCGCTGCTTCCCTTCCGAGCTCTGCCATGCGCCCAAATAGTGGTTTACCCCCACATATGGGGTATCAGCGTACTCAGGACAAATTGCACAATAACTTTTGGGGTCCTGTTACTCTTGGGAAAATACGATTTTTAATTGTACGGTTGTACATTATTAACTTCTGTGAAGCCCTTAGGGGTTCAAGTGCTAACCACATATCTAGATAAGTTCCTTGGGGGGGGCTAGTTTCCAAAATGGGGTCACTTGTGGGGGGTTTCCACTGTTTAGGTCTTGACAAGTATATCGTGGCACAGCTGAGTCGGTGCACAAAAGAAGGTTCCCACACCAGAATAGATAAGTAGTAAAAATTTGGCACTCAACTTTTTGCAATCAGTGAAGGATTTTATTTGCAGTCACTTATGTAAACGTTTCGGCTATGACAGTAAGCCTTCATCAGTACACAAGACTGCTCTTATTCATCTAGAATTCTGAAACCTCTCAAATGAATGACAGTGTAGGTTTGTCAAATATTTATGTAACCAGAAAATGAGGCGTCACTGTGGAAAATAGGAGTAGTGGAAAATGATGTGACCTCAGCACTGAATTATGAGGCCTACTGACCTGGCTAGAAGAAGTCCCTAGGTCAGTGTCCACCATACGTGGAGGAGAATAGATTAAATCCTTTTTCACTACTCCTATTTTCCACAGTGATACCTCATTTTCCAAATCTGCACCCCAATCCGCAGCGTGTGCACATACCCTTAACGTGCAAACCACCCTTGGTAGTAAAGGGGTTAAAGTTAGTTCATATTGGATTATGAAAGCTATTAGAGCTTGGCCACAAAAATATATAAGATCTCTTTGAATGTGACCAAAACAGTGGATACTGCAAAGAAAAAAGTCTGTGATATCTAAGCATGCATATTAAAAAGAAAACCCCACAAAAATAACCAAAAACAAACAAAAAAAAAAAGCAAACAAAAACCTTAAGTTCATCTAGATATTTTCTCCCTTTTCAAATATCTGGTCTTTTTGGGGTCTCTGTAAAGTTGTTGTGGTATTAGGTCGGCCGCTCACCTTTTAAGTGGTTGCTATTTCAAATTGTGACAAGCGAGCTATGAAACATGTACTGTAATTATTGTCCTGTATTCTTTTCATACATGTATGATGTGTAAATGTATTTAATGTAAATAATGGCACACTGAGCCGTGGCCATAGAAGCATCAGTCTGAAGTTTGCTCGTTTTTCTTGCGTACATTGAAATATTATGATTATGTGCTCCTGTATGTCAAAAAAAAAAAAAAAAAAATTGTAGACAAGTAAGGTGATATGTGAAATTGGAGTTAGTGACGTCAACTGATAGGATACTTACATTTTTCTATTAAATAAAAATTTTAATCTGTGTGAATGATTAGTTTACTTTTCCTCTTTACTTGATATTTAATTGCGTTTTATGTTTTTGCATTTTCAAGACTTTGGGTAAAGTTGGACGAGTTCAGCAGATTTATTCAGACAGTGACTTGAAAGTGGAAGTTTGCGGAACATCGTGGACATATAACCCGACTGCTGTCTCCAAGGTGGCATCTGTAGGATCAGCAATAAGCAGTGCAACCGGAGGTAGTTACATCATTTTACTTCCTTTTTTCTTTTTCTCATGGATGTGACTATACCCCAGTTCTTCAAAGTCAGATGATGGAGAATAACCTTATAGATTTGGTGGCTGAAACTTCTGAATGCTTGTTTGGCTGGCTGCTGATTGTCTCATTAATACGCATCTCTGATTTGCTGAGTTAATTGCCTGCGGATACCTGCTTATCCAATTCTGGAACTAAGGACTGGACTTATTCAAATGTAAACTCCCAGATTTGTCTGTCACTGGTAGACTACAAGAGACCGTGAGGCTGTTTTCATACACAGCCAGACCTAATATGTGAGATTTGTCCACTATTTTCTTGTATGTATGTTTAACATTAGAGACTTTTCTGTTCTTATCTGAAATCTCAATTGTATCTAATATTTATAGTTCGTTATTTATCTTTACTGACTTTTATCCCTATTCTGACACTGGATGATCTGGGGCATTAAATGTCCTGGTGTGAGGGGGGTGGAGCGTGCTGATCCAGAAGTGCTCATTTATGCTTGATTGCATTCTGCCATAAGGTTGCCATACTATGTTTTTCAAAAATTTTATTTGTATTTTTTAGTACCCTTGAAGGATTTGAACCTACAGTGGTCTGATTACTTGTTCTATATACTGCAATTCAACAACACTGCAGTAAATATATCTGTGAATCTTAGCCACTGACAGGCACTGGAGCCTCACAGGTGTTCTGGCATGGCAAGTACTGGGGCCTCACAGGTGTTCTGCCATGGCAGGTCCTGGGGCCTCACAGGTGCTTTGCCATAGCAGGCACAGGGGATGTCTCATGTTCCGGCATGGCATGCAAAGGGGACGTCGCATATGTTCCACCATGGCAGGCAAAGGGGACATTGCATGTGTTCCGCCATGGCAGGCATAGGGGACATCGCATTTGTTCCATCATGGCAGGCACTGGGACTTTGCTTGTGTTCCGCTATGGCAAGCTTGGGGGGCATCACAGGAGTTGAATCATTGATTGAATAGGAGCTGAATGTGTAGTACCCAGCCGCAGCCACTATCAGAAGACTGAGGAGCTTCGCAATTTAGCTTTTTCAGCCTTTGCCGCTGACACAGAGGACAGTTGATCGGCGGGGGTGCCAGTTTGTCGGACCCCGACCGGCCAGACATTGTTGACTTATTCTGAGGATACGTCATCAATGATAAAGTAGTGGACAACCTCTTTTAAGAAGCAGTCAAAGCATCATATATACCCCAAAATGGTATGAATAAAAATGTAATCTCACCATGTAATTAGTAAGTCATTACACCACTTTAGCAACAGAAGAATGAGAAAGGACACACGAACACTGAATATTTAGGATATATCTATACAATTAATCTAAATAATAATTATAATAATAAGTATTGTATAATTTAAATGTGCTACCACCATTGTTCAGTGAAGGTAAGTGGTAAACCCACTAGTTACAAACAACCAAGCAAGAAAATACCGAAGAGGACCCGTAGACAAGAGAGAACCAGACAAGACATAATCTTCAATATATACCTTTATTAATAATACATAAGTGGTGGTATAAATACCATAAAATTAATATATAAAAAACACTAAGCACAAGTGGGACAATTTTACACAATATAAAAAAAATATTATATAGCTTGGACCAATTATATGGTATTTACATATGCATTCATACAAATATATATATTTTTATATTCCTAAAGAAAAATTTTTTTTTAAAATTATTATAATAATAAAAATAAAAAAATGATAAATTCCTCTTAATAAAAATTGTATAATACTGTGAAGAAAATCCAGTGTATAAAAATCAATTAATCCTGTGAAAATTTGTAACAAATAATGGTCACATTAGCAGTGAACAGTGTAAAGTGAATCAACTTATAAAGACACTGCTTACTAAAGTGCAGTGTGCCAGTGCATAAGACAAAAAGAGGAGAGGAAAATTTGCAAAAAATTGCTGTGCAAAACTAAAGTGATGTAGTATATAAAGTGCCGTGCACCAATATGGCGTTTAGATAAGACCACTGCTTGCTGAAGTGCAGTGTACAACAAGGACTGCACTTACATTGCTGTGCAAATGAATCGCTAGGAATAAATAATGCTTGAATGAAATTGCCAAAATAATTATACCTTTGAGGTCCAGCACGTCCCACAATTGTGCTCCCCGACGCACGTTTCGGAATTAATCCTTCATCAGGGTTTTTTTTTTTTTTATATTGTGTAAAATTGTCCCACTTGTGCTTAGTGTTTTTTATATATTAATTTTATGGTATTTATACCACCACTTATGTATTATTAATAAAGGTATATATTGAAGATTATGTCTTGTCTGGTTCTCTCTTGTCTACGGGTCCTCTTCGGTATTTTCTTGCTTGGTTGTTAGCAACAGAAGAATGAAAATGTTACGGGTGTCAGAAAATTGCAATGCAAAACAATTTAATTTTATTTTTTTTACGTTTTTTTAAAAAAAAAAACCCTGAAGCAAAACAAAAAAACTTTACAAGTGTGGTATCGGGTTAGTCGTTGTGACCTGTAGAATCATCATATTGCCAAGTAATGTCAGTTTTAAGAATTGTCAGTTTTATATATAAACCATTGGGTACAGATAAGTTTCTACAATGGTTCCCATACACATCACACACATACATGTCATATTCCTGCTGTCCTGTCTATAAGTATCATGTTCATAGGTGTCAGCATGAAAGACATCATAATGTGCACTGTGTGTTTGTGTGTGTGTGTGTGTGTGTGTGTGTGTGTGTGTGTGTAGCTGTGCATCCAACACTTTGGGGAGAGGTAAAATGCTACTAGAAAGCTGCAGCATGAACTGCCTGTGTTTCTGCATCACTCATCCTTCCCATGCCTTCTACATAAACTGAAGTAGGTAGCTGCATTCTTACAGCTCAGTAAGCTGGAGGTCAGTCTTGTTTTGACAAAGTCAAATTTTCACTGAGAAGTGCCTCCTAAGTAGAGAAAGTGGCATATTTCTCTAATTTATATGACAAATCTTTTTATATATGCTTGTACTATTGATTTATGCAACATTTTTTTAAAATTGTTTAAAAGACCATTAAGTAGTTTTGGAGAACCCCTGCAGCGCACTACCAGAGTCAGAATTTTACATGAGCTGCTGCTGCACGCCCGCCTGCTGCTGATTGACAGTTTTTAGCAATCAGTAGCAGCTCGTGGATAATCGGGACTTTTAAAGACTTAAAGGTGTTTTCCGATGTCCAAGATCCTATCTCAATATGTAAGGGATGTAATAATATTAGCAAATACCTCCAATTAGAAATGTAGTATAGTTTTTCTGATTCACTATGTCTCTTTCCTCATGTGCAGGCATTACAGGACCTTAGGTATCCATGGTTACGACTACTGACATAGTGACAGCTAGTGGTTGTAACCATGGATACCCAAGGTCCTACAATGATTGTACAAGAGGAAAGGGAGAAAGCAAATTGGAAAAACTATACTACGTTTCTAATTTGAGGTATTTGTTAATATTATTAGTATTACTGCATATTGGAATAGGATATTGCAAATGGGAATACCCCTTTAAGGATTAAAGAGTAACTTCGCTGAAACTCTTTAACTTTAGTCCATTAGTTTTATACTGCTGAAATCAGTGTGTCTGCCCTTACTTCATGCTCTCTTCAGAAAAGGGCAGCATGTAGTTGGCGACCGGTTCCCTAGAAGTATGATGACCTGTGACGTCTGGCAATCATTTGTTTCCATAGAGAGACTGTCGCAACTGTTAAAGAAACTATTTGAAACCCAAGAATCTGGAGATCTTAATGAGGAACTGGTGAAAGCGGCTGCAAATGGCGATGTTGCTAAAGTAGAAGACTTGCTGAAGAGGCCAGATGTGGATGTAAGGACGCTCATTCTGGACGCTCTTTTGAACTAACAGACATAGATAGATGTATATTTTTAACCCCTTACCTACAATTGACGTAATATTCCGTCCATGTGACCATGGACCTAATTACCATGGACGGAATATTACGTCACCATGATCAGCGGCGCCCACGTGGTGAGCGCCGCTGATCGCGGCCGGGTGTCAGCTGATTATCACAGCTGACACCCGGCACAATGTGTCAGGGGCGGTCAGGGACCGCCCCCGACACGTTAACCCCTTGCACACCGCGATCAAACGCGATCGCGGTGTACCGGGGGTTAAAGGGAAGCATCGGCAGGGAGGGGGCTCCCTCCGTGCTTCCCTGAGCCCCCCACAGCAGCGCAATGTGCAGCGCTGCTGCGGGGGGCTCCTTTCCTCCAGGCCCCCGAATCCAAGATGGCGACGGGGGCCTTCGGGGGCCTGAGGAAGCTGGCTTCCTCAGTGCCTGCAAAGCGCAGGCATGAGGAAGTCTGCAGCAATGCCTGTGACAGATCGCTGATCTGTCACAGTGATCTGTGATGTGACAGATCAGCGATCTGTCACAGGACAGTGATGTCCCACCTGGGACAAGGTAATAAAGTAAAAAAAAAAAAAAAAAAAAGTGTTAAAAATAATTAAAAAAAAAATCGCTAAATAAATTAGTAAAAAAAAAAAAAATATTCCCCAATAAATCCATTTTTTCAAAATAAAAAACCCCAAAAACAATAAAAGTACACATATTTGGTATCGCCGCGTCCGTAATGACCTGCCCTATAAAACTGTCCCATTAGTTAACCCCTTTAGCGAACCCCTTAAAAAATAAAAATAAAAAACGAAGCAAAAAATAATGATTTATTATCATACCACCGAACAAAAAGTGCAATAACGCGCGATCAAAAAGACACATATAAATATCCATGGTACCGCTGAAAACGTCATCTTGTCCCGCAAAAAACGAGCTGCCATACAGCGTCATCCGCAAAAAAATAAAAAAGTTATAGCTCGCAGAATAAAGCGATACAAAAATAATTATTTTTTATATAAAATTGTTTTCATTGCAAAAAACCGACAAAACATAAAAAAACGACCTAAATGAGGTATCGCTGTAAGCGTACTGACCCGAAGAATAAAACCGCTTTATCAATTTTACCGCACGCGGAACGGTGTAAACGCACCCCCCCCAAAAGAAATTCATGAAATGATGGTTTTTGTTCATTCTGCGTCCCAAAAATCGGAATAAAAGGCGATCAAAAAATGTCACGTGCCCGAAAATGGTACCAATAAAAACGTCAACTCGTCCCGCAAAAAATAAGACCTCACATGACTCGGTGGGTCAAAATACGGAAAAATTATAGCTCTCAATATGTGGTGATGCAAAAACTATTTTTACAATAAAAAGCGTCTTTTAGCGTGCGACAGCCGCCAAACATAAAAACCGCCATAAATAGTAAATCAAACCCCCGTTATCACCCCCTTAGTTAGGGAAAAATAATAAAACTAAAAGAAAATGTATTTATTTCCATTTTCCCGCTAGGGTTAGGGTTAGGGTAGGGCTAGGGTTAGGGCTAGGGTTAGGGTTAGGGCAAGGGTTAGGGCTAGGGTTAGGGCTAGGGTTAGGGCTAGGGCTCATATTAGGGTTAGGGGTGTGTTGAGGTTAGGGTTGGAGTTATAATTGGGGGGTTTCCACTGTTTGGGCACATCAGGTGCTCTCCAAAGGCAACATGGCGTCTGATCTCAATTCCAGCCAATTCTGCGTTGAAAAAGTCAAATGGTGCTCCTTCCCTTCCAAGCTCTGCCATGCGCCCAAACAGTGTTTTACCCCCACATGTAGGGTATCAGCCTACTCAGGACAAATTGCAAAACAACTTTTGGGGTCCAATTTCTCCTGTTACCCTTAGGAAAATAAAAAATTGGGGGCAAAAATATAATTTTGCGGAAAAAAATGTTTTTTTTATTTTCACGCCCAGGCGTTATAAACTTCTGTGAAGCACTTGGGGGTTCAAAGTGCTCTCCACACATCTAGATAAGCTCCGTGGGGGGTCTAGTTTCCAAAATGGGGTCACTTGTGGGGAGTTTCAATAGTTTAGGTACATCAGGGGCTCTCCAAACGCACATGACACCCGCAGACCAATCCATCAAAGTCTGCATTCCAAAACGTCACTACTTCACTTCCGAGCCCCGACGTGTGCCCATACAGTAGTTTTCTCCCACATATGAGGTATCAGCGTACTCAGGCCAAATTGGACAACAACTTTTGGGGTCCAATTTCTCCTGTTACCCTTGGGAAAATAAAAAAATTGGGGACTAAAAGATGATGTTTGTTGAAAAAATACGATATTTTTATTTTCACGCCTGGTCGTTATAAACTTCTGTGAAGCACTGGGGGGTTCAAAGTGCTCACCACACATCTAGATAAGTTCATTAGGGGGTCTAGTTTCCAAAATGGGGTCACTTGTGGGGAGTTTCCACTGTTTAGGTACATCAGGGGCTCTCCAAAAGCAACATGACACCCGCAGACCATGCCATCAAAGTCTGCATTCCAAAACGTCACTACTTCCCTTCCGAGCCCTGATGTGTGCCCATACAGTAGTTTTCTCCCACATATGAGGTATCAGCGTACTCAGGACAAATTGGACAACAACTTTTGGGGTCCAATTTCTCCTGTTACCCTTGGGAAAATAAAAAAATTGGGGACTAATTGATCATGTTTGTGGAAAAAATACGATTTTTTTATTTTCATGCCTGGGCATTATAAACTTCTGTGAAGCCCTTGGGGGTTCAAAGTGCTCACCACACATCTAGATAAGTTCCTCAGGGGGTCTAGTTTCCAAAATGGGATCATTTGTGGGGTTTTTTTACTGTTTAGGTACATTAGGGGCTCTCCAAAGGCAACATGACACCCACAGACCATTCCATCAAAGTCTGCATTCCAAAACGTCACTACTTCCCTTCCGAGCCCTGACGTGTGTCCATACAGTAGTTTTCTCCCACATATGGGGTGTCAGCATACTCAGGACAAATTGGACAACAACTTTTGGGGTCCAATTTTTCCTGTTACCCTTGGGAAAATAAAAAAATGAGGACTAAAAGATGATGTTTGTGGAAAAAATACGATTTTTTTATTTTCACGCCCGGACGTTATAAACTTCAGTGAAGCACTGGGGGGTTCAAAGTGCTCACCACACATCTAGATAAGTTCCTTGGGGGGTCTAGTTTCCAAAATGGTGTCATTTGTGGGGGGTTTCTACTGTTTTGGTACATCAGGGGCTTTCCTAACGCGACATGGTGTCCGATCTCAATTCCAGCTAAAAACGTCAAATGGCGCTGCTTCCCTTCCGAGCTCTGCCATGCGCCCAAATAGTGGTTTACACCCACATGTAGGGTATCAGCGTACTCAGGACAAATTGCACAATAACTTTTAGGGTCCTGTTACCCTTGGAAAAATAAAAATTGGGGGTGAAAAGATCATTTTTGTGGAAAAAATATGATTTTTTAATTGTACCGCTGTACGTTAGAAACTTCTGTGAAGCCCTTGTGGGTTCAAAGTTCTCACCACATATCTAGATAAGTTCCTTGGGGGGTCTAGTTTCCAAAATGGGGTCAATTGGGGGGTTTCCACTGTTTAGGTACATCAGGGGCTCTCCAAACCCGGCATGGCGTCCGATCTGAATTCCAGCCAATTTTGCATTGAAAAAGTCAAACGGCGCTCCTTCCCTACTGAGGTCTGCCATGCGCCGAAACAGTGGTTCCCCCCCACATATCAGGTATCAGCGTACTCAGGACAAATTGCACAATAACTTTTGCAGTCCAATTTCTCCTGTTACCCTTGGTAAAATAAAGAAAATTGAACCTGAAGTATTTTTTTTGTGAAAAAAAGTTAAATGTTCATTTTTTTTTTAATATTCAAAAAATTCCTGTGACGCACCTAAAGGGTTAATAAACTTCTTGAATGTGGTTTTAAGCACCTTAAGGGGTGCATTTTTTAGAATGGTGTCACTTTTGGGTATTTTCTATCATATAGACCCCTCAAAGTGGCTTCAAATGTGAAGTGGTCCCTAAAAATAAAATGGTGTTGCAAAAATGAGAAATCACTGGTCAATTTTTAACCCTTATAACTTCCTAACAAAAAAAAATTTTGGTTCCAAAATTGTGCTCATGTAAAGTAAACATGTGGGAAATGTTATGTATTAAGTTTTTTGTGTGCCGTATCGCTGTGATTTAAGGGCATAAAAATTCAAAGTTGGAAAATTGCGAAATTTTCAAAATTTTCGCCAAATTTCCGTTTTTTTCACAAATAAACGCAAGTTATTTGAATGCAATTTTACCACTAACATGAAGTACAATATGTCACGAGAAAACAATGTCAGAATCACCGGGATCCATGGAAGCGTTCCAGAGTTATGACCTCATAAAGGGACAGTGGTCAGAATTGTAAAAATTGGCCCGGTAGTTAACGTGCAAACCACCCTTGGTAGTGAAGGGGTTAATACTGTATGCTAGTGAAAACTTCGTGAGGATGAGCTGCGCCTGATGGCAATCAGATCCATTTATGTTAAACCATAGATCTGATTTGTATCTGTAGTTCATCTTTGGTAATTTCCCACTTTAGTTGCCTCTGGTGAAGAACAGAGTTGAGTGACTTTGGTCAGATCGGGTTTCGTAAAACCCGAATGAAACAAAATTTGTTTCGGATGAAACTGGTCCGACTAGGGCAAAAAAAGGTCGGAGTTTCGTCTGAAACCCGACCCCAATGCAAGTCAATGGGAAATAAAAGTCGGCATTGAGTGGATGAATGTCATCTGCTCAATGCCGACTTTTATTCCCCATTGACTTGCATTGGAGTCGTGTTTCAGACGAAACTCCGACTTTTTTTGCCCTAGTCGGATCAGTTTCATCCGAAACAAATTTTGTTTCATTCGGGTTTCACGAAACCCGATCTGACCAAAGTCGCTCAACTCTAGTGAAGAATTATCTTCCCCTCATCCTTTGGAAATACAATACATATTTTTCTGCAAATGTTTAAGAATAAGACTTATTTTTATAACTTTGACATCGTTGTAAATTCTTCATGTTGACAATTTAGTGCATAACAATAGCCAACATCTTGGTTAGATATTTCTGTCAGGGATGAGAATGTAACTATTTAACTATTCTTATTTTTAGGTGAATGGACAGTGTGCTGGACACACAGCTATGCAAGCCGCCAGTCAGAATGGACATGTGGACATTTTGAAGCTGCTCCTGAAGCACAGTGTAGATGTGGAAGCTGAGGTAATGAATTATAACCGTTTGGTTATTAATCTGATCTTGACGTACAATTCCTAAAAGTAAAAATCAGATTTATTTAGGATGGTGGTTGGTGATACAATGGTTATAAATGACAAGTTATGCATAACACCTTCCCTACTCAGCATGTAATAGGGAAGGGGGTGTGTGTATGGAGCAGAGGCCATTACATACAGGTCACATGCTGACTGTGTAATACAGCTGGCACCTGCCACTCTCAGCAGCAATTAAAGCTAGTTCTGATCACCACTGTTTGGAAATGCTGCTGTCAGTCTCTGAGGCAACTTTTAGGCTAGGGTCACATGACAATATTTTTCTCACATCTGAGAGAATCAGGCTGATTATGCTGATCAGGGTGTCTCCATCTTCTCTATTCTGTCAGTCCATGAAAATGGGACTGCATTCAGAAGGCATCTGAGTGCAGTTCTTTGTTTTGCATGGACAGTGACTTGCATGGCTGAATGCCATCCAATGATCTGTTTCAACTCGAGCATTCTGCTATATTTTTTTTTTTTTCTTTTGACGAATTCTGTCTGGGGAAAAAAATTGGACATGTGCACGGCCCCATAGAATTACACTGGTTATATTGCAATCCGATGTTTGGTCGGCTCACACTCATACGGTCATCTCCACAAGCCCTTAAGTGGCGTAATATTGGTGGCACATTTGTGCCAGCAGCCATGGCCCTAACTTCCTGACCACAATCACCCAATGGGTTACTGTAGGAGAGATCGTTATTTGCAAAGACACATTGCTGTATATAGAAAAGGTGATTAAGGAACCCCAGATTCAAGTCCAGGAACAACAAAAAATGAATGGAAAGCGGATTCTAAAATGATTTTAAAAAGTTAAAAAAATAAATAAACAGACGTAAGTTTGCATCACCTTACTTTTACCGATTCAAAAATAAAGCATATTCATTATCGCTATACCTGTAAAAGTCCAATTTATCAAGATCTAAAATGTTTTTACCCATAAAGAAAAAAAGAATCTAAACGCCAGAATTCCCATGCTTTGGATGCCATCACTTCCCCAGATTTGCAATACAAAGCACGTACTCCAAAATAATACCAATAGAAATGACAACTTGGCACGCCAAAAACAGACCCGCATACAGCTCCACCAATGGAAAAATAAAAAAAAAATGTCAGCTCTTGGAAAATGGTGACATAAAACGATTTTTATTTACTTTTTGCAAGCTAAGAATTTTTTTAAGCTAGTAAAGTCAAAGTAATAATGAAACTATATATGTTTGGTATCGCTGTAATCATGCTCAGCTGAACATGTTTTCCTATTTTTCAGTACATTGTATGGTAAAATGTGTGGTATAATTTAAAACTACAACTTGTCCCTCAACAAACAAGACTTCATGCGCCTATGTCGATAGTAAACTAAATGTTACGACTCTTGAAAGAAAGGAAGGAAAAAGCAAAAATGAAAATTGGCTTCATTATTAAGGGGTTAATTTTTCACATTTAAAACTATATTACAACAATTTGAGCCCATCCCAATGGTTTTTAACATGCTGCCTACAGAATAAAATGCACTTTCAGCACTTGACTGCCTCCGTCAGTCCTGTTGGTAATGAATTTTATGGGGTGACAACCCCTCTAAAGGGTTATTCCCATCTTTAAATGTTATCCCTTGTGATGAGCGAATGTGCTTGGCTAACGGGTTATCCGAGCATGGTTGGGTGTTGTTTGAGTATCTTGGGCGTGCTTGAATAATATGTTCTAGTCCCTGCAGTTGCATGTTTCGCGGCTGTTAGCTGCAACACATACTGGGACTGCCTAAGAAACAGACAACCCCGCATGTGTTGTGGCTGTGGGGACTCGAACATATTATTCGACCAAGCTGAAGATACTCTGCTAACACCCGAGCATGGTCGGAATAACGCCTTATCTGAGCATGTTCGCTCATCACTAGATATCATCCATTTATTAGACAGGTGATAGCGGACCCACTCCGTTCATTCTCTATGGGACTGCTGTAAAAATCTGAGTGCTGTACTCTATCTTCACACTCAAATAGAGAATGAATGATGTGGTGGTGCTCATATCTGACTACCACTTCATTCAGACAGGGTCCTGCAGAGTCCTGTCCTTGGGATTGCTTGGGATCCCAACGGTCAAAGCTCCACCGATCCGCAAGTTATCTATTTTTATGCTAACAGAAGACAGCTGAGCAGTGTAGTTTGAAAGTCTCAGTGGAAGCCCTGTGTTATGGCAAGAGGACACTTGTATTGAGGAAAGGCAGTCTGTAAAAAAACAGCAAAAACTGATATTTCCTGGTGACATCAGATTAGTTGTAGCCTTAAATCATGGGTGGTGGCAAGTAATTTTTTGGCCAAGGTAAAATACACTCACTGGCCACTTTATTAGGTACACCATGCTAGTAAGGGGTTGGACCCCCTTTTGCCTTCAGAACTGCCTCAATTCTTCGTGGCAGAGATTCCACAAGGTGCTGGAAGCATTCCTCAGAGATTTTGGACCATATTGACATGATGGCATCACACAGTTGGCGCAGATTTGTCGGCTGCACATCCCTGATGCGAATCTCCCGTTCCACCACATCCCAAAGATGCTCTATTGGATTGAGATCTGGTGACTGAGGAGGCCATTTGAGTACAGTAAACTCATTGTCATGTTCAAGAAACCAATCTGAGATGATTTGAGCTTTATGACATGGCGCATTATCCTGCTGAAAGTAGCCATCAGATGTTGGGTACATTGTGGTCATAAAGGGATGGACATGGTCAGCAACAATACTCAGGTAGGCTGTGGCGTTGCAACGATGCTCAATTGGTACCAAGGGGCCCAAAGAGTGCCCAGAAAAAATTCCCCACACCATGACACCACCACCACCAGCCTGAACCGTTGATACAAGGCAGGATGGATCCATGCTTTCATGTTGTTTACGCCAAATTCTGACCCTACCATCCGAATGTCGCAGCAGAAATCGAGACTCATCAGACCAGGCAACGTTTTTCCAATCTTCTACTGTCCAATTTCGATGAGCTTGTGCAAATTGTAGCCTCAGTTTCCTGTTCTTAGCTGAGAGGAGTGGTACCCAGTGTGGTCTTCTGCTGCTGTAGCCCATCTGCCTCAAAGTTCGACGCACTGTGCGTTCAGAGATGCTCTTCTGCCTACCTTGGTTGTAACGGGTGGCAATTTGAGTCACTGTTGCCTTTCTATCAGCTCGAACCAGTCTGCCCATTCTCCTCTGGCATCAACAAGGCATTTCCGGCCACAGAACTGCCGCTCACTGGATTTTTTTTCTTTTTCGGACCATTCTCTGTAAACCCTAGAGATGGTTGTGCGTGAAAATCCCAGTAGATCAGCAGTTTCTGAAATACTCAGACCAGCCCTTCTGGCACCAACAATCATGCCACGTTCAAAGGCACTCAAATCACCTTTCTTCCCCATACTGATGCTCGGTTTGAACTGCAGGAGATTGTCTTGACCATGTCTACATGCCTAAATGCACTGAGTTGCCGCCATGTGATTGGCTGATTAGAAATTAAGTCTTAACACAGTTGGACAGGTGTACCTAATAAAGTGGCCAGTGAGTGTAGATTTCCCCTTTCAAAGCCATAGAGGTAAATGATAAAATGCTGGCAAGCAACACAGAGAAGCTTCTTTCATAAAATTGTGTACTGGATGTGAACCTGTGTACTGACATGATATCTATTTTGTAGGATAAAGATGGCGACCGGGCAGTCCATCATGCAGCCTTTGGTGATGAAGGTGCTGTGATTGAGGTGCTACATAGAGGGGGTGCAGATTTAAATGCCCGGAATAAGCGCAGACAGACACCGCTGCATATTGCTGTGAATAAAGGCCACTTACAGGTCGTAAAAACACTTCTGGATTTTGGTTGCCATCCAAGCCTACAGGTAAATTATTTCTTGGCACACTATACCAATAATTTTACAAATAACAAATATTTGACATTTGCATAACTTCTGGATTTTATTACTTGAATAATTGTTTGATGACAATACGGAGCCATAATGTCATGAGCAACATCTGAACCAATTCCATCTACCACACGCCATTCATAACTGCTAGAAAACAGTTTTACAAATCTTGTGGTTTTGCCACACATAAGAAAATTGCAACAGAAAAATCTGCAGACACTCCCCTTTTTTTTTTTTAAAGGGTATACAATATGAAGTATACGGTAATTAGTGTTGATATTTTCCGCTTTTAAACAGTAGGGGGAGCAGCTGCTGAAATTTGCCATACCTAGCCAAATCAGTTCTCATACTTTGCACTGATGAGGGCCAATAGCCTGAAACACCGTGTCTGCAAATTGAGATTCTGATTTGGCTTTCATCCTAAGTCATATTGCAAGACTCTTTAAAGGGTCAATTGTGACTTGTAGGATCGCTACTACCAACTGGTGGCGCTATAGAGTTCAAGTCCTCTCTCTCGCTGAAGAGGCAATTTGGATATTATAGTTCACAGTACACCTTCAGTAGAAATGGGCGGGGTCTGCTGTAATGTGTGACATCGCTCCTCCCCTTCAGGATGAAGTTTAGGATCACAGGGCAGAGACATTTAGCTGGACACTGCAAAGGGATACTGACATGTGCACAGTATCATCGAGGTAGGCTGGCCTGATGGTTAGTTGGTGCTGCACTGCTTACGGTTTAGTACAGGATAAGGGTTGGATTCATGGACTGGTGTCTATTACTTATGCTACTGGAGTTCACACATACCTGAGCGCCACTATGGTTACATTAAAAGTATAATACATGATGGGATTAGATACATGGCTCAGCAGACTGAATCACACATGGTTGCCTTAAATTCACAGCTCAGAAGATTGTCACGCATGGTGAGCTTAGATACATGGTTGTGTATTGCATCATACAAGGTGGACTAAATACGCAGCTCAGTACACTGCATCACACATGATGGGTTTAGATACCTGGGTTCAGATGCAGCAGTGAAGCCTCATTTAGCCATCCATGCATCACAGACATCTGAATGGGGCTTTATAGTGACTAAGCAGAGCTCAGTCAGTGCTCTGAGTACAGCAGCGTGATGATTACTCTGCTGAGCTCTGGATACTGCGGTGATGGTAACAGTGAGGACAGAATGGGACAGCCTGATATTGCAGTAATATTACCTAGCTACTGAGCTGTTCTCACCCCTGGGATAGGTCACCTATGCTCTCTTGCTCTGAGTGGGGAGAACAGGGCTGCGGCGGTAATTTTTTGCAGTGGTGAGAACATCTCAGTAACCTGGCATTAGTCATCGCATTAGTTGCGAACTGGGCTCACCCGCTGCCCAAACTTTGTATCACCAGTCTCCTGAACACTATGTGAGCGGTGACAGGGGGAAACTGTAGCTTAGAGCACAGCTCGGTGCTACAGTACAGTTGCATCTGGCTCCCCCTACAGCTGTGAACTGGACAGCCCATGTGACATGCCCAGTACAGCTAAGGAGATGTGGTTGGACACCAAGCGCAGTCTCTTATGCTCAGGGGCCACCCTATTTGCTGTGTTTAAGTGTCATGCTCCAACACATATACACCAGCAAATAAAACTGAGAGCCCCCAACGGCTGCAGAAAAAACAATGAATGAATACAAGTTGAAACACAACAGTTTAGATTTTTAAAATAAATAATTCCAAAATTATTTTTAGAGCACCAACATATTCTGCAGCACTTTACAATTACCGTATTTTTCGGACTATAAGACCAACTTTTTTCCTCCAAAAATGGGGAGGAAAATGGTGTATGTGTCTTATAGTCCGGATGTACTGGCTGTGGTAGGGAGGTGGGGGAGCAATTTCAGCAGAGCAGTGGGTCACAGAGGCAGGAGCTGCTGCTGCGGCTAACTCCTGTGCCGGCTGCTAAAAGAAATGAATATTCACTGCATTCCACGCCCATGGGCGTGGAGGGCAATGAATATTTATTTCTCTTTAATGGCATCCAGGTATGATTGGCCCCATCCCAGTCCTGGTATGATTGGTGCCATCCTTTACTTAACCTGGTATGTTTGGCCCCCACCCCCATCCTAGTATGCATGCCCCATCAGAACACATTAAAAAAAAACAAAACATTGAACTTACCGTCCCGGCGCTCCTTCGCAGCGTCCTGTTCTGATGCCAGCAGCTGCTTAATGCCGCTCACAAAGCGCATGGCAGGGATGTCATGCGCTGCTTGCAAGCCTAAGGTCAGCTGCCGGAGTACTCAATGCTCTGCTGGAACTGTGTGCGCACGCAAAGCAGTGAGTATTCATTGCTCTCTAGCGAGCACAGTGTCAGCCGGGGCCTTCCTGCTGCTGCCGGCGGTCATGTGTGCTGATACATAATGGAAATGAATATTCACCCCATATCATGAGTATTCATTTCTCTTAAGTATCGGCACACATGACCACCGGCAGCTGAGGATGTCTCCAGCTGACACTGTGCTCGCTAAACAGCAATGAATACTCACTACTTTGTGCGCACACAGTCCCGGCAGAGCATTGAGTATTCCGGCAGCTGCCCTTCGGCTTGCAAGCAGCACGTGAGGTCCCTGCCATGTGCTGCGTGAGCGGCAATAAGCAGCTGCTGGCATCAGAAAAGGATGCTGCAAGGAAGCGCCGGGAAGGTAAGCGTAATGTTGTTTTTTTTTTTGTTTTTTTTAAATGTTTTCTGATGGGACAATGCATACCAGGACTGGGATGGGGGCCAGTCATACCAGGTTAAGGATGGGGCCATGCATACTAGGACGAGATGGGGCACTGCATACCAGGGCCGTTCCTATCAGGATAGGGATGAGGGGGACCATTCGTACAAGGATAGGGATAAGTGGGGCATTCATACCAGGGTAGGGATGAGGGGGGCCATGCATACCAGGGCCGTTCCTATCAGGATAGGGATAAGGGGGGCATGCACACCAGGGTTGGGATGCGGGGGGGCCATGCATACCAGGATGAGGCTGAGGGGGTCATGCATACCAGGGTAGGGATGAGGTGGGCCATGTCTATCAGGTAGGAGGATGAGGGGACCATATAGACCAGGATAGGGGATATTAAATACAGAATTGACCGTATTTTTTGCTTCAGTTCTTTTTTTTTTTTTTTTTTTTTAGTAAAGCCATCAAAGAAGACTCAGTCTCCAAAAATTCAGTTTAAACAGTAGGCAAAAAGGCAGCAACACTAGCCTGCCCAGATCTTGGAACAAATGCACTGCAGGGTGCAGCCAGCCCATAAAGCAAGATGTTAGCAACAGAGGTGCAAAATACCAGATCAACAGCCACTCTCCACCTATATTTTTCGGGGTGTAGCCGGGCTCGAACATGTCTTGTCTCGCATGAGGGGTGTTCACACTGTGATGCAATGAGAGTGTGCTGGCCAGCCCGGCTAATTGAAAAGTAGGGGCGTGACTAAAGGGGGCTTTACACATAGTGATATCGCTAGCAATATCGCTAAAGCGTCACCGATTTTGTGACGCAGCAGCGATATTGCTAGCGATATCGCTATGTGTGATACTTACCTCCGACCGGCTCCCCTGCTGGCTATCGCTGATCGCGCGAGATCGTCCACGTCTGTTTCTCGTCGGCTGCCTCCTGCTGGGCTTCCTGCTGGCGCCGACGAGCGACGTGTGGACGCGGGCGGGAGGACGTCATCATCGCCGCATCTGACAGGTAAGTTACGACCACTGCTACGTCTCTACGTCGCTGTGAGATCTGCCTGTTTGGCAGCTCACTAGCGACCATTTAGCAATGCACCAGCGATCCTGACCGGGTCGTATCGTGGTCGGGATCGCTGGTTCATCGCTAAATGTGAAGGGGGGAAGGGCCCCGTCACACATAGCGACTCACCAGCATTCCCGACAATGATATCAACGTGTCAGGATCGCTGGTGAGTCGCTATGTGATCGCTGGTGAGCTGTCAAACAGGCAGCTTCACCAGCGATCAGCACCAGGGATGCCGAGCGCGGCGTCGCTGTGTACATTAGTTACCAGCGCGCTGATGCAGGGAGCTGGTAACTAAGGTACACATCGGGTTTCTAAGCGGACCGCGTCACTTAGAAACCCGATGTGTACCTTGGTTACCAGCTCCCTACATCAGCGCGCTGGTAACTAAGGTACACATTGGGTTTCTAAGCACCACGCGCTGCTTAGAAACCCTGCGTTTACCTTAGTTACTAGCGTGCTGATCGCTGGTCTCCCACCTGTCACACGCAGCAATGCGTGCTGGCCAGCGGGAGACCAGCGATCAAAAAAATGTCCTGGCTATTCCAGGACGATCAGCGATAGCCGGCAGGGGGGCCGGTCGCTGGTCAGTGTCACACACAGCGATCTCGCTAGCGAGATAACTATGTGTGACGGGGGCTTAATAGGCTGTGAACCAGACACTATGCAGTACCCTTGTGTGAACAACGCCCTATGCGGGCCTTTATTGTGCAATTGTATACTGGGCAGTCACCCCCTTCGGGAATGGATAGGTGGAGAGTGACTGTTGATCTGGTATTTTGCACCTCTGTTGCTAACATCTTGCTTTATGGGCTGGCTGCATCCTGTAGTGCATTTGTTCCAAGATCTGGGCAGGTAAGTATTGCTGCCTTTTTGCCTGCTGTTTAAATTCAATTTTTTTTTCCTTAATTTCCTCCTCTAAAACCTAGATGTGTCTTATAGTCTGAAAAATAAGGTAAGTGGGAACATGTGCAGACAAAAAGACGTTACAAAGTAACACACAGTTCAACTGGAGGATTTAGGGTTCCCCTCAAGCTTACAATCTATATATTGTTAATGATAAAATAAAAATTGCGGCACATTCTCTTTAAGAAATTCTTAAAATATTTTCACAAACAGCAGAATCATTGAAGCGTTTTTTGTGACCAAGAATTGGTTCAACATGTGTGAATTTTTTTTTTTTTTTTTTTTTTTTTTAAGTCTTTCAGGACAGTTGCAGACATTTTTGCAACACATTTTCCTGTGTATATGTACCCTTAAAGGGATTGCCAACTACCTTTTTTTATTTAATAAGAAAAATAACAGGATAGCATGGTCCAATATATATAATATGCACTCCCTCGCATGTCTGTACCACCTGAATTAGGCGTCGTATTCCAGTCATATGGACATGGAACTGCTGCAGCCAATCACTGTGTGCAGAGGCAACTGAAGCAGCCATGTCTGTGACACTGCTAGAAGTGGAAGCAGGGTGGGAAACCTAGCTAGTAGAAGTGAGCTTTAGCAATGAGCAAAAAGATTTCAACTACCCATGTCCATCATAAAGTTCTGTAATCCGTTGTAGCCAGAGACTAGTGCAGTGTTTGCTTCAGCACCAGTCATCTTCTGCCCGGCATCTTGTACACCTCTGTCATTTACTAGGCCTTTATGATGTCACATGAAGCCTAGTAAATGGTAGAGGTGCCTAGGGTGAAGGGCAGAGAATTGCTGCAACAGAGGATCAACATGGGCGATGGACTAGGTTAGTGAAAATCCTTTTGTTAGTCTCTAGGGTATATATATTTTGATTACTTTTTGACTATGCTGGGCTGTTTTAAAAATAAAACAATGGATGACAGCTTTAAATGTACCGCTCAGCTTGTTTCACCTGCAAAAAAAACAAAAAGCAAAATATAAAACAAACTATACACAAAAACTGTTTTGACTATATGGTAATTAACTACCCTTGTAAAATCATTGTATGACAAGGTCTATGCAATCTTTATGCTTGTAAAAGCTTAGAAAGCTTGAAAATGTAGAGGAAATGAAACTGCACGCCAGAAATATTTTAAGTCTGCATAGCGTTTTACTTGATGTGACATTTCTGGGTCATATGCCATTCTTTTTCCCCTATAATATGGTATCTCTAATGCAGACTACATTTCCCATGATCTTGTAAGCTTTGCAGAAGGGGACATCGCATTGCACTTACTCTGCTTTGAGTCTTATCAGCAAGTGATAGATGAGTCATATAGAACGTCTGTCCCTTCACACGGTCTGTGTATACTATGTGATGCAGCTTCAGCCTGTCTCCTGCTTGTGATAGGCTTATTCCTGTCAGTTTTGTTTCAGGAGGTGGCAGTGAGCAGCTTTATCTCATAGGATTCATGTATGATGCACACAGCATTTACTGATTTCAGAGACTAATTGTACTAATTATTGTTTGAACTCGCCTTCTTATCATAGTACTAAGGCAAAATTTATACCCTAAAGGGGTTGTCCACTTTCAGGAAAGGTTGATTGCACATGCTACTCAGCTCAGTGACTGGCTAGACATAAGATGTTGACATGATGTCACCCCTGCAGCCAAAACACTGATACTGGAGCAGTGTCTGGGAACGTGGGCTGGTCCCACAGAGGACGAGTACCTGCAGAGTTGATTTTAGGTACCATACTTTACACAGTTTGTGACCCACTTTCCAGAAAGCAGAAACCCCTTTAAAAGGCCTGTGCAGGAGCACATAGAGATGGCAAAGGAAGGTGGCATTACTTGTCTGGGAGCTTCTAGCTGTGATTTGATTGGTGATGATTTCATCCTGTAGATGGGATGAAACAAATGGCACAGCTAGAACATTGCTGGTGTCACTCTTATATGTATGATAAGTAGAGTGCTGGAGCACTGCTTTATGATACATTAGAAAGGTACAGAGCGGTTCTTCTAACAGGCGAGCAGACTTTACTTACACCAGATAAACCCCTTCAGTTAGGCTAAGCCTGCACTCACAAATTCGTGTCTAGATTTATATTTATGAGAATGTCATCCATTTTATATCTATTTCATCTGTGTTTTCTCATCTGTCTTGAAAAAACTGAAGGCAGTAGAATGAACTTATTTTAATGCATTGTCTCTTAAGGTATGTTCCCACGGTCAGTAAACGCTGCGGGTTTGACGCTGCGTACATCTGCAGCATCAAACCCACAGTGACAAGATGTTACAGCATAGTGGATGGGATTTCTTGAAATCCCATCTCCACTATGCGTTCAGAGACGCCCGTGGCATCTTTGCGTAAACGATCATGCGGCGCGTCTTTCCATACCGCTGCATGTTTGTTTATGTTGCGGAAACGCTCTGTTTCTGCTGCATAAATTACCCATAGACTATCATTATATGCGGTAAAACCGCATTATCTTTCTAGTCACATGCGTATTAAGTGCTGGAATGCAACTCACTGCGCATGTGAACTAATTTAAATAATGTCTTACCTTGTGCCACAGCCGGAAGTTCACGTCCACTGCAGCTCTCACAGTGAGATGAGCTGACCGTGAGAAATGCCGGAGATGGGGTTATCGCCGGTCACTTGCCAAGTTCTCACGGTCAGCTGATCGAGAGAACTGCAGTGCTGGTGACAGCCGGTGGTCATCTACAAGCTCCGCTGTGTCTGGATGTCAGGGTGGATGGTGGCATAATGGCATCGTTCAGCCTAACATCCAGATTTAGCAGAGCTGAACTCGTCGTTGGACTGGTTATATATCTTCTCGGTGGACAGGTATGGTATACTGTTGCTTTTTTATTTTATTTTTCTTATAGGAGATCGTGGGCTTTGGTGGAATTAGGCGATGCAGTAAGTATGGTTTAATTAAGATCTATTAAAGGAGTCTGTCATTATTTCAAATAAAAGACTTTATTCTGGCTGTGTCTTTATTAACCATATAACTATAGGATTAATAATGGAAGGTGTCTTATAGATGCTTCTCCATTACTAATCGCTGGGCTTGATGTCACGTGACAATACAAAGGTGATATCAACCCCACAAATATGAACCCCACTTGCCACCGTTACAGAGTAAGTGGGAAGAGACGGGTAAAGTGCCACAATTGGCGCATCTTTGAATGTGCCAATGGTGGAGTGGCTGCCGGCTGCTACTTTTAGGCTGGTGAGGGCCAAAAAATCCATGGGCCTTGCTAGCCTGAGGATGCCAGGCTGCAGCTGTCTGCTTTCTCCCTGGCTCGTTAACAAATATAGGGGGACCTAACGCCCTTTTTTTTTTTTTTTGAGGGGATCCCTCTATCTTTGCTAACCATCCAAGGTAAGCACACTGCTGCGGCCTGGTATTATCAGGCTGGTAAGGTTCATGGATATTGGCTCCTTACCAGCCTGAAATACCAGTCCCAGTAGTCTGTTTTACTCTGGCTAGTTAATATATATATATATATATATATATATATATATATAATATAATATGGGGACCCCACGCCATTTTTTAAAATTTTTTATTTATTTATTTATTAAAAAGGAGTTGAGCGCTCTCTGTCCTTTCCTCCACTTCCTGTGTTGTGTATTTCTGGCTTTGTCACAAAATTTGCTATTATGTAAATTAGTACACATGTGTAGTAAGTTGTGTTCCCGCACTTAATACTCATGTGACAAGGAAGATAATGTGGTTTTACTGCATCTAATGATGGTGAATGGGTAATTTACGCAGCGGAGACTGAGTGTCTCAGCTACATAAATTGATATGCTACGGTCTAGAAAGACGCGCCGCATATCCATCTCTGTGGGTGAGCCGTGGGCATCAGTGCACACATAGTGGGCATGGTATTTCTTGAAATCCCATCCACTATGCTGTAACAGCTGTACTCTGCGGGTTGGATGCTGCCGATGTACGCAGCGTCCAACCTGCAGCGTTTACAGACCGTTGGAACATACCCCAATATATCTGCAAACAGGAAATCACTTTTTTTTCCTTCCCAGAAGTCACCTTTCAGGCTATGTGCCCACGTTGCGTGTTAAAACGCACCCTAAAAACCGGACTCCTTCCCAGAAATCGCGCATTTTTTTCTGCGCGATTTTACCGCGATTCTGTTTGCGATTTTGCCCCGATTTTCTCAAGCACTTTCCAAGCGATTTGAAGCATCGCTTGGAAAGTGATAGGTTGGTCACACTCGTCACACATAGTGTTTGACAAGTGTGACCAGCTTTTTACTATTGAGGCCGCCTATGCGGCATCAATAGTAAAAGATAGAATGTTAAAATGCTAAAAAAAAAATAAAAAAAATCGGTGTATATTTACCTTCCAGCGTCCCGCGCCGCCTTCCCGGGCCACAGCGTTTCCAGTAATGCCTTGCGAGACCTGTGATGACGTAGTCTCGCGTTACTATAGCGATCTCGCGAGACCGCTAGTCACGCGAGACCTACGTCATCACAGGACCGTGCCGCAAGGCATTACTGGGAACGCTTAGGCCGGGAATGCAGCGCGGGACGCCGGAAGGTAAATATACCCCAATTTTTTATTTTTTATTCTTTTTTTTACAGGGGTATGGTACCCAGGGCCTGGAGGACAGTCTCCTCTCCTCCACACCGTGGGTACCAACCGCACATGAGACGCATAACTTCCCGCATGGTGGGCATAGCCACATGCGGGAAGTAAGCGATTCTCATGCATTCCTATGGGTGCGGAATCGCGGCAATTCTTTGCGATTCCGCACAAAAGAATGACCATGCTGCGATTTTTTTCCGCGATGCGATTCCGCAGCGGAAAAAAGCGCAGCATTAGCACAGCATGTGCGGAATGCCATAGGAATGCATGGGGGGCGTTCTGTACACGATTTTTAAACGTTTTCGCGCCGAAAATCGCGGCAAAAACGCTTAAAAATCGCATCGTCGGCACATAGCCTCAATTAGCTTTATTTCAAGTGACAAAAAAAAAAATGCATGCAACGAAAAGATGCATCAAAAACGCAGGTGACCTGCCAGTGACCTCAGATGGAGATTTCACCTGTGTCAAATCCTGAGCCAATACGGAACCATTCCTGACTGTGGGAATATTCCATGAAAGGAAACCTGTCAGCTGATACATGCTGCTCAAACCGCAGCTATTTAAAAGTATGTTTTTCTGTTTCACACCGCAGCGTTTCAGAGACAAACGTACGTGGCTGGAATACAACAGCTAGTGGCTGATACATACTGCCCAAACTGTGAGCAGCATGCATCAGGTTCCCTTTAGAAATGAATCCGTGAAAACAGACAAAACACAGATTGAAAACTGAAGTCCAACGTACATTTTATATGGATTCCCCACAGACTTTAATGGCCGAGTCTGGTCCGCAGAATAGATGAGAGTAGGACCTGCTCTGAGTCTCACAGGCTGGACTCATGGATCTGTTTTTAAAGCTGATGTGTGTGTGGATCAGTGACACACTATGGGTCAGCGTGCTATCAAAACACAGCACATGAAATAGTACAACAGATGTGTGAATTTCTGTTTTTTACTTGTCAGTATTTTATTATCTATAGATATATATCGTTATGATGTCAGGTCTGAAGCCAGCCATACACTTTAGACTGTCTGCTGAACCCTTCAGTGTCGCCAGGGTCCAATGACATTAATCTAATGTGTTTGAAGGGGTAAGGGTGCGTTCACAATGGCATTTTCACAGCAGTGAAATCTTCAGAACTGAAATGGTGCAAATAAATTTAGTGTTGCACTAACAACTGCAACATAAATTGTCATGTTGTGGATTTCAACTTTGCAGCACTTGTTACTTTAGGCTGCAGATTTTTTCCGTGTGCATGAGATTTCGTAAAGTCTCATCCATAGCGCGTTTGCTGTAAATGCAGCAGATATTTAGGCTGTAGAAACTGCTGTTTTTCCCTGTGGACAGATCCGCTCAGGATTAGACGTGCAACTATAGGATAAATCCTGTGTACCTCAGTAGTCATGAACTCTTGGTTTGTATCGCCCCAATAGAAAATTGAAATGTCTCAATATGCACAATATGGCTGTCATGTATTGTAAAATATACACAACAGAGAGGTTCTAGTGTTATTTTTTTTTTCTCATCCATTTTGCATTAATCACTGGACAGTTCTGTATTTCTTTTCCATGTCACAAATAAACGCTTTAGATACCAGAAGTTTGTACTAACAGGTGAGGTAGTAGTCCAGCGGATAAAATTGTGTTATTTGGTTCATAGGATTCAGAAGGTGATACTCCCCTACATGACGCCATCAGCAAAAAGCGGGATGATATTTTGGCTGTGTTGTTAGAAGCCGCAGCCGATGTCACCATTACCAATAACAATGGATTTAATGCCCTTCATCACGCCGCGCTGAGAGGAAATCCCAGGTAATGTCCAGACATTATTCTTTTCTTAGCATGTGATGCACCTGATCCGGTGTCATGTCTGTAATGCTGATCTCACTGACTGTGGTTTCAGGGCCTGAGCAGGAGAGCAATAGATTTATCAACCTTTTTCATTGATTGCAAAATTAAATTGAACTACTCTATAGTTATTTGGTTGTTTTATTTTTGTGGCATAGCATAGTGTAACATTTAACAAAGATGACCTAATAGGAGTGTCAATTACTTTCAGTCCAATTTAGAAATGAGAAAAAGAAATGTCACAAATTTAAATGGCTCGTCCCAGAGACAACATGTATCGTGTATTATTATAAATGCAGTCACTGATTTCCATGGCATGAAATGCAGGACGTTTCCTGTTTTGGTCCCATTGTGAATCACATGCAGGATAAAATGGTTACCGGATATGCTGTGTTTTAGGCTGAGTTCACACGTGGCGTTTTTTTCGCGTTTCCGTGGCGGTTTTAACCAAGAAAAATAAGCATCCCATGCATTCCTATGGGATTCCGCAATGCTGTGCTAATGCTGCGGTTTTTACCGTGACGGAATCGCTTCGCAGTAAAAAACGCAGCATGCTTATTAATTTCGCGGAATCGCGGCGATCCCGCACCCATAGGAATGCATTGTTCTGCTTACTTTCCGCATGTGGCTGTGCACACCATGCGAAAAGTAAGCAGAACATTTGCGGATGGTACCCACGGTCTGGGGGAGAGGAGACTGTCCTCCGGGCTTTGGGTACCATATCCCTGTAAAAAATAGAATTTAAAATAAAAAATATTGTTATTCTCACCTTCCAACGTCCCGCGCAGCCTTCCCGCCTCTCTCCACGCTCCCGGTCCCAGTAAGACTTTGCGAGCGATGACGTCCATTCTCGCGGGTTCGCGAAGTCTCGCAGTCATTCGCGCGACGTCATCGCGAATGACCGAGAGACGTCGCGATCCCGCGAGAACAGACGTCATCGCGGTAATTGTAGCAAAGGATTACTGGGACCGGGAGCGTGGAGAGAGGCGGGAAGCCTGCGCGGGACGTCGGAAGGTGAGAATAACAATATATTTTTTTTTTTTTTATTATTTTTTACATTCTGTCTTTTACTATTGATGCCGCATAGGCGGCCTCAATAGTAAAAAGTTGGTCACACTCATCAAACACTATGTTTGACGAGTGTGACCGACCTGTCAATCAGTTCTCCAAGCGATGCTCCAGATCGCTTGGAAAACGCTAGCAATTCTGCAAGCTAATTACGCTTGCAAAATGCTAGTTTTTCTGCAGGAAAATCGCGGGAATTTAAAATGCGATTTTCCCGCGGAATAGAATTCCGGAATTCTCGCGGTATTTTCCGCGAGAGTTCCGCTACGTGTGAACCCAGCCTTAGTGTATTTTATCACAGGTTGCTGATCGTTCCAAGAGGATGTGAGTCCATATAGGTGCAGAGTAGCAAGCTGCTCTTATCTTCTGTTAAAGATATGCGTATTTACATTGCTGCACCATGAGGTACAGTTGTGCTCAAAAGTTTACATACCACGGCTTTTTCTCTACTCATAGTTAGTGGTTGAGTGAAGCCATTTATTGTCAAACTACTGTGTTTTCTCTTTTTGAATCATAATGACAACCCAAAACATCTGACCCTGATCAAAAGTTCACATACCCCATTTCTTAATACTGTGTGTTGCCTCCTCTAACATCAATGACATCTTGAAGTCTTTTGTGATAGTTGTGGATGAGGTTCTTTATTGTCTCAGATGGTAAAGCTGCCCACTCTTCTTGGCATAAAGCCTCCATTTCCTTTAAATTCCTGGGCTGTCTAGCATGAACTGCGCACTTGAGATCTCCCCAGCGTGGCTCAACGATATTGAGGTCAGGAGACTGAGATGGCCACTCCAGAACCTTCACTTTATTCTGCTGTGGCTAATGACAGGTCAACTTGACCTTGTGTTTTGGATCATTGTCATGTTGGAACGTCCAAGTGTGTCCCATGCGCAGCTTCCAAGCTAATGATTGTAAATTTGCCTCCAGTATTTGCTGATAACGTGCTGCATTCATCTTTCCTTCAACTTTGACCAAGTTTCCTGTGGCTTTGTAGCTCACACATCCCCAAAACATTAGCGATCCACCTCCGTGCTTTACAGTAGGAATGGTGTTCCTTTCATCATACGCCTTGTTGACCTCTCTCCAAATGTAACATTGATGGTTGCGGCCAAAAAGTTACATTTTGGTCTCATCACTCCAAATTACCTTGTTCCTGAAGATTTGAGGCTTTTCTCTGTGCTGTTTTGCGTATTGTAGGCAAGATACTTTGTGGCATCTGCACAGTAATGGTTTTCTTCTGGCGACTCGAACATGCAGGCCATTTTTCTCCAAGTGACTCCTTATTGTGCATCTTGAAACAGCCACACCGCTAGTTTTCAGAGAGTCAGAGTCCAATATTTCAGCTGATGTTATTTGTTTTTTTTTTCCTTTGCATCCCGAACAATTTTCTTGGCGGTTGCGGTCGAATTTTTTGTTGGTCTACGTGATTTTCCATTTGCTAATCACAGTTTGAACGCTGCTGACTGGCATTATCAATTCCTTGGATATCTTTTTGTATCCCTTTCCTTATTTATACAGTTCAACTACTTTTTCCCGTAGATCCGTTGACGATACTTTTGCTTTCCTCATGACTCACAATCCAGAAAATTCAGTGGCTGGATGAAAGATGCAAGAGTCTGTCTGGATCCCAGAAACTCACTCCCCTTTTATGCACACACACTGATTACAGGTCACAGGTGAGGATGTTGCCTTCAGTAGCCATTCAAACCCATTTGTGTCTTCTGTGCATGTTTTCAGGCCAAAATCTCCAGGGTATGTGATCTTTTGATCAGGGTCTTTTGGATGTTTTGGGTTGTTATTATTATTTAAAAAGAGAAAACACATTAGTTTGATAATAAGTTCCTTCACCCAACCACTAACCATGAGTGGAGATAAAGTTTTGGTGTTATTCTCTGAAAAAAGGCCAAGAAATCAAAAATTCTACCGGGGTATGGAAAGTTTTGAGTACAACTGTATATGTGCACCAACAGGAGCATCTTGATTGGCAACGTGACAGGTTCATGTGTTTTATTTACTTAGGCCTTTGCAAAAATGATATTTTCTTAACGACCGCTGATAAGCCTTTTAATGGTGGCAGTTAAGGGTACTTATTCCTCAGCGCTGAGAAAAAAGTGTATAGCGCCCCCCCACGTTGGAAATTCTCCGGGGCTTCGGCTACCGGGGGTAGCTAAGAACCCGAAGAATATGATTTGGTTTGGATTTTACCGACCCCATTGCTGCGATCACTGTTGTTCTCAATGGAATAACAGCGACTGCAAAAATAAAAGGTTGGTTTCCCATTTAATTTCTCTCCCCTCTGACATGATCTAGCACATCAGAGGAGAGAGAAATTAGGTCCCCCGAGCACCCCTCCGGTGTTCCTGAACCCTCCTGCATCCCCCGGCCGTCGATGTCATCTTCAGGGAAGAAAATGGTGGGCGCAGTGCGCCCGCCGAGATCTGCTGGCTGGCACCTGGCAACAGTAGGAAATTATTCCTATTGGTCCATTTTGATCCCTGTTATAGGGTCTATCACAGTGATCAAAATTAAAAAAATACATCAAACCCCCCTTTATCACCCCCTTATTTTGGTAAAATTAATTAAATAAATAAAATATATTTATTTCCATTTTTCCGTTAGGGTTGGGCTAGGGTTTGGGCTAGAGCTAGGATTGGGGTTAGAGTTGGGCTGGGCTAGGGTTGGGGATAGAGCTAAGGTTAGGGTTGGGCTAGGGTTTAGGGGTGTGTTGGGGTTAGGGTTATGGTTAGAGTTGGGGTTAGGGTTGTGGTTAGGGATGGGATTAGGGTTAGGGGTGTGTTGGGGTTAGGGTTGGAGTTAGAATTGGGGGGTTCCACTGTTTAGGTGCATCAGGGGTTCTCCAAACGTGACATAGCGCCCACCATTGATTCCAGCCACTTTTGCGTTCAAAAGTTCAAATGGTGCTCCCTCCCTTCTGATACCTGCCATGCTCTGAAACAATGGTTTTCCCTCAAAAACTGGATATCAACATACTCAGGAGAAATTGCACAACTAATGTTGTGGTCCATTGTCTCCTGATACCCTTGTGAAAATAAAAAAATTTGGTTTCAAAGTAAATTTTTTGTGAAAAAAGTAAAATGTTCGTTTTTTTCCTTCCACATTGCTTTAGTTCTCGTGAAGCACCTGAATGGTTAATAAACTTTTTGAATGTGGTTTTGTGCACCTTGAGGGATGCAGTTTTTAGAATGGTGTCTCTTTTGGGTAGTTTCTGTTATATTGACCCCCCAAACGCACTTCAAATGTGAGGTGGTCCCTAAAAAAAATGGTTTTGTAAATTTTGTTGGAAAAATGAGAAATCGCTGATCAACTTTTGACCCTTATAGTTTCCTAACAAAAATAATTGTTTCCAAAATTGTGCTGATGTAAAGTAGACATGTGGGAAATGTTAACTATTTTCTGTGATATGACTCTCCGATTTAGGCTATGTGCCCACGTTGCTTTTTTGAAGCAGAATATTCCTGAGCGGAAACGCACACCGTCTTCCCGGGAAAACGCATGCGTTTTATGACCTGCTTTTGTAAGCGTTTTTGCATGCGTTTTTGCAATACAATTGTATGTACGCATGCGTTTCCGCAAAATTAATGAACATGCTGCGTTTTTTTTCTGCTAAGCGCTTCCGCAGTGGAAAAAAACGCACCATTAGCACAACATGTCCGCGGATTCAATTATGATTATATTTGATGCTTTTCTTAAGCGTTTCCGCGGCAAAAAGTACGTCTAAAAGCGTCTTAACGCTTAAAGCAACGTGGGAACACAGTCTTAAGGATACAAAAATTAAAAGCTTGAAAGTTGCAAAATTTTCTAAATTTTTTGCCAAACTTCCAGTTTTTTTTCCCATAAATAAACGGAAGTCATATCAAAGAAATTTTTGCCACTAACATGAAGTGCAATTTGTCACTAAAAAACATTCTCAGTGACAGTGGTCAGAATTGTAAAAATTGGCTTGGTCATTGAGTACCAAACTGGCTCTGTCACTAAGGGGTTATATGTTCTGTTCCCTCATATTGCATACATGGAATCTATATGGTGTTCTGTAAGCTTAGGCTAAAGTTCCCATGATGACCTTTTTGTGAGTTTTTGATGTTATGGATTGTCTGTAGCATTTCTGCGCCCAATATGTAAATCTGGTTACTTGCGTTTTTACAATGCGCTTTTGACAATGCGTCTTTGTCTTTTGTTGGTGTGTCACCCTTGAAATAGAGCCCCTTTGCTTTTGATACCAACTGGTATTTGTCTTTGACAAAACTTTGCTAGTCATGTGCGGATTACGCTTGTTTTTATCTGTGTTTTTTTTTTTTTTTTGGATCTAATGCAATTCTATGAGGGAAAATCTGTACATAAAACTCAGCGTTACCCACAAGAGAAACTCACATCGCTTTGAGACCCGCACAGCAGGTCGGTTTACTCTGAGTACAAATTAAGCACAGTGGGCAGGAGATTTCTATATATCTCTCCCACTTTGCTGGGACTGTAAGGCTGTGTGCACACGCTGCGGATTCTGCTGCGGTTCCGCAGCGGATTTGGCCGCTGTGGATCCGCAGCACTTTTTGCTGCGGTGTACAGTACCATAATATCCTATGGATATTAAAAACCGCAGTGCAGACGGTGCGGATTTTTCAGCGCAGTTTTCCTGCGGTTTCTTTATGACACAGGCAGATCTCACCAGCGACATAGCTGGGGTCTGGGGTTGCTACTTACCTGTCAGATGAGGCGATCCTGACGTCCTCCCGCCCGCGTCCATGCCTCGCTCGTTGGCGCCACAGGAAGCACAGCAGGAAGCTGATGACGAGAAATGGTCCAGGACATTCTCGCGCGATCAGCGATAACCAGCGGGGGAGCGGTCGGAGGTAAGTATCAGACATAGCGATATCGCTAGCAATATCGCTATAACGTCACAAAAGCCAGTGACGTTACAGCGATATTGCTAGCGATATCGCTTAGTGTGACAGGCCCTTAAGAAGCTGCGTTTTTTTTTGCTGTGAAAATACACCAAATGCTCATTGTGGGAGCTTAATCTAAATGTGCATTGAATAAATAGAGATCAGATATGGCTACTTTCACACATCAGGTTTTCGGCGTCAGGCGCGATCCGGCGTCGTGCCGGAACGCCGGATCCGGCAAATGTTTCGTAAAACCGGATGTGACGGATCCGGTTTTCTGCCGGATCCGTCTTTTTCTTGACAGACAAAACCGGATCCGTCTCATCCGGTTCATCCGTTTTTCTATCCGTTTTTCGACGGATTACGCCGGATCCGGTTTTTAAAATTGACCCTTGTGGCCTTCCGAACGGGATTGGCTACTGGAAAACTATATATAGCATGTTCCTACAGCCCTTCTTTGACAGGTTGTAGAGGAGAAAGTGCAGGTTGGAGAGAAGAGCAAGTTACTGGCGAAGATGGATGTTGTCATTGGAAATATTTTGAAGAATTTGGCGGATTTTACAGCGGAGGTGAATCGTTTGAGGGTGATTGTTCTGGAGAAGGAGAGAGCGAGACAGCAGCGCATCAGGCATCGTAGACGACGTTTGTGGATCCACCCCATCACAGCCAAGAGAATGACGCGTGGGGTCTATTCTACACTATGCATGGACCTTCGACGAAACCCGGATAAATTTTTTGGATATGTTAGGATGAAAATGGAGAATTTTGATTACTTGGTGGAGCGCATTGCACACCTCATAAGAAAAGCGGACACCTATTGCCGCTTCTCTGTTTCACCCGCAGAGCGTCTGATGGTGACTTTAAGGTAAGCCACATTTATTGGATGTGATCGCATCAGAGCACACTTTCACTGCAATCTTGTTGGTGGTAGTTTGTATCTCCAAGTGTTATAGCTCAGTTTTGGTATGTAATGCTGTGATTTAAAACTAATTTATTGTTTTTTAATTCCCCACAGATTTCTTGCAACTGGAGAATCCCTTTCGTCACTGCATTTCCAGTACAGACTCGGGATTTCCACCATATCTGGAATAGTGAAGTACACATGCCGTGCACTGTGGGACTCCTTAGCTGAAGAGTTTTTACCAGAGCCCACAACAGAGAGGTGGATTGAAATTGCTGACAAGTTTCAACAGATATGTCAGTTTCCCAACTGCTTGGGCGCTGTGGACGGGAAACATATCCGCATTGTAAAGCCAGCTGGATCGGGATCGGAATATTTCGATTACAAGAAATATTTTTCAATTGTCCTCATGGCCATCGCTGACGCGGAATACAAATTTATTGCGGTTGATATTGGGGCCTATGGCCGCTCCAATGACTCTCAAGTTTTCAAACTGTCTGCCATGGGGCGTAAACTGTATGGAAACACCTTCCAGTTCCCACCACCTAGACCGCTGCCGCAAACATCTGGTCCACCTATGCCATTTGTCTGTGTAGGGGATGAAGCCTTCCAGCTGTCAGAACACCTTTTGAAACCGTACTCTAGCAGAGGATTGACAAGACCAAAACGCATTTTTAATTACCGCCTCACAAGAGCAAGAAGAATGGTTGAATGTACCTTTGGTATTCTGACAGCCAAATGGCGGGTCCTATTGACTGCGATCAACCTCAAGACAGAAACTGTGGACGAGGTGATCAAAGCGTGCGTGGTACTCCACAATTTTGTTATCTGCAAGGAACCCATTTCCATTGAGGACACCTCTGAAGAAACCACCTTGCAAGATTACCATGACATTACCACTAGAAGTTCTGTGACGGTTTCAGTAATGAGGGACAATTTTGCACTATACTTTGTCACCTCAAGGCAGAGTACACTGGCAGGATGACAGAGTGTGAAAGATTTGTGCCCAACCAAACTTGTGTACCTTCTGTACCAACAGTATATACCTTTGCCAACCAAAGTTGGCTATCTTGTCATGGTCTCTATTTTTAGCTTTAGGCCACAGGTGTGTACCTGGTTGTGTTTTATGCAAAGTATTTCACCTTTTAACAAAAGTTGTGTACATTGTTAGGAAATCACCAACAATAAACACAACTTTTTAGGTGAAATACTTTGCTTCAAACACAACCAGGAACACAACTGTGGCAAAAAGCTAAAATTTACCCACAGTTATATACCTAGTTTTGAATACCATTTCACCTTTTAAATACCCTGTATTTAACCTTTTTCGCCGCAGAAAGAAATGACAGACAACCAGTGTAAAATAATTTAACTTTTATTGAAAAATGTTTTTTTTAGTAAACTTTTTTAAAAATTTAATAAACTTGTTTAATAAAAGTTTGAAACTATAAAACTGAAACCATAAAACTGGTCATTTTTATTTAAATACACACGTTATAAATCTGTGTAGTGTGTGGTGGAAATACTGCTGTAGGGGCTGCAGGACACTTCGACACTGGGAGTGTGGAGAGAGGACTGGGATCGTGGTGGGGAAGGAACAGTTAGAGGTGAAGGTGTGGAAAAAACTACAGAATGGGTGGACATGTGGGAAGCAGAAGAGGTGGTGGCTGGTGGAGTGGAGGGTTGGGATGGGACTGTAGGAGCAGATGATGTTGATGGCAAGTTGTATGGGGAAGGAGTTTGGTATGGGGCAGGTTGCTGGAAGTGGGGAGATGTCTGGTACGGGGCAGGTTGCTGGAAGTGGGGAGATGTCTGGTACGGGGCAGGTTGCTGGAAGTGGGGAGATGTCTGGTACGGGGCAGGTTGCTGGAAGTGGGGAGATGTCTGGTACTGGTGAGGTTGCTGGTACTGGGGAGTTTGCAGGTACTGGGGAGGTTGCTGGTACTGGGGAGGTTGCTGGTACTGGGGAGGTTGCTGGTGCTGGGGAGGTTGCTGGTGCTGGGGAGGTTGCTGGTGCTGGGGAGGTGGATGGTGCTGGGGAGGTGGATGGAGGTGGATGGTATGTAATAGGAGGGGGAGGATGGAAAGTGGCTGGAGGGGGTGTAGATGTAATAGGAGGGGGAGGATGGAAAGTGGCTGGAGGGGGTGTAGATGTAATAGGAGGGGGAGGATGGAAAGTGGCTGGAGGGGGTGCAGGTGGAGGAACTACTGTGGTGGGAGGAGGAGGTTGGGAGGTAACTTGCTGGAGAGCAGCGTGGCATGAATGCATTACATGCATCTGCTGGGCAGGAGAGAGCGTTTCCATGCGCTCCACAACAGACCTGAAAAAGGTGTGGTTTGGCGAAGTTCTTGCTTCTGAATGCATGGTTTGCAGAAGTGTCTTCACCTCCAGAATGCTGGAGTTGATCTGCTGATAGCCTGCGGAGATTTGCTCTGACAAGACTTTTAGACAGTTCTGGAAAGATGCATTCAGATGCAAGAACTCTGGCGCATAAGTCTTTTCCTGACCCCTCTGCCGCTGCCGCCCAGTACCCGCAGGTGTACTAGAGGTGGCAGGGGCAGAAGGGTGGGGTAAAGGGAAAGCGATCTCCTCAGCAGCAGCTTCATGTAATGTAGGCGGCCACGATGCTCCTGTGCTGGTGGATGGGACAGATGGGTCGAATGTGTGGTAAGGCTGGGAAGGTGCAGATGTACCGGGGCGGTCGAAGTGTCCCTCGGTGCCGGTCTCCTCATGGATCGCCTCAGAAGGGTCCAATCGTGCAGGCTCCCGAGTGCTGCTCACCGTGCTGTGGAATAAAGAGAAAAAAAAACAATTAAAATACTGACATGGTATGGCCCTGGCTGAAAAAAAAATTTACATCTAACATTTTTTTTCACATGTGGTGTGTAATATTTACCTTCTGGTGACCATTGTTTCCCGGAGGAACGACAGGGCTTCTGCGTACTTGTACTTGCTCCTGCGTCCTCCAGATCCACTCGGGGCCCGCATCTCTTTATTGAACTCCTTGAAACGATCCCTCACAGACCGCCACCGATTCACAATTCTGTTCCCTAAAACGAGAAAGGAGTGGTTAGTATACAACATCAGTGTTTCCCAAACTCCAGTCCTCATGGTCCCCAGGGGTCATGTTTTCAGGATTTCCATAGTAAATAGAAATCCTGAACACATGATCCGTGGGGACCACGAGGACTGGAGTTCGGGAAACACTGGTTTACATCAAGCAACCGGTACTGTATATACTTACGCTCTGTAATCTGGGCCCGAACATCGAGGTCCTCCCAGCGGCCCACAAGGAGCGAACAGATTTCCTCCCAGAGTCGTCGGGTAACGATAAGGTCAGCGTGGCGGCGGTCAGCCATATTCCAGAGCGGCTCCCTTTCTCGGACGAGATCGATGAAGTGGTCCACATCGAGTCCTCCATCCTCACCGTCAGAGTCGGGAGCACGCTGTGAAGGCTGTTAAAGAAAAAGACAAAAATAACATAATTAGCCTCCACATAAGAAATGAAATAAAAAGTGCAAAAAAACAAAGCAAAAATATTTATACTTACACTCTGGTGACCGCCGCGTTGCTGTCGCCGACGACCCTGGGAGGCACTGCGAAGACCTCTTGGCCGAGCACCAGATTGGGAAGACTAGAGAAGAAAACAAAAAATGTTATGTCTTTGGATGTAGGCATTTGTTTGCTGTGTGTGGTCTGCAGAACATTGTTTTCTATGTGTTGTGTGTAGTGTGATGTTGTGTTTCTGCGTTTGATGCAAAAAACTTACCAATTGTGAGCCCACTCCAGGTGTCTGTCCACCCCTTCCTTCTTCTTCTGGGAGCTCCTCTTCATCTTGTGAATCCTGTTTTGAAATAAAAGGCAATGAATAGACATATATTACAGAGAAGATGGATTTTGGAAATAAAAACTTACCGTCAAACGCTGACGATGCGAGGGAGGGCTCCCAGAAGATGATGTGCTGTCTTCCTGGTGGCCACACTCCATGCCTGTGGGTGGTGTTCCAGCTGCTGCCATTGCTGCTGCTGCTGCATCTATTGGGCGGCTGTTGAATAAAGAGAAACAAAGGGCCAATGAATATCTTGATATTCAATAGCCCTAGTTTGGAGGAATGGGGGATTTGATAATTACCGTCTCTCATCTGCTGCTGGCCTCCCCTCCTCAGCATGTTGCATTTGCTGCTCCATTTGGGGTGGTTGTGGTGCTGATGGTGCTGCAGTGGTCTCCTGCCTTCTCCTGCTTCGCTTGGTTGCTTTCTTGGGTGGCATGTTGGGTGTGGCTGTGGGTCCCACTGTCTTGCTTTTATATATGTTTTGTGGGCAGAGCTACTGAGCATGCTCAGACCAAAAAACCGGATCCGGCGCATTGCGGCGCTCATAGGCTTTCATTGTGTGAAAAAGCCGGACGCGCCGGATCCGGCGTGTCCGGCTTTTTCGCCGGAGACAAAAAACGTTACAGTAGCCGTTTTCTCCAGACGCCGGATCGCGACACATTGCCGGATCCGGCGAAAACCGGATGAAACGCATGGCCATCCGGCGCGATCCGGCGCAAATGCAAGTCAATGGGGGGGGAAACCGGATCCGGCATTGCATTTCGCCGGATCCGGTTTCTGTCAAAAGCGCCGGATCGCGCCTGACGGCGAAAACCTGATGTGTGAAAGAGGCCTTAGCCATCAATGTCTGATGGAAGACACCCAACCTGTGTGACTCCCACCAATGCCTTAAACTGAGGGGCTTTAGCATTCATATAAAGCCCGGGTACCGATCAGCTAATGAGTCGGTAACGCAGACTATTCCAGTGAATGGAGTTTGCTTGGAAGGCGTGTGGTTTAGTGAAAGCTGATTAGGTCACAGCAAATTTCCAGGCTCCTATTGTTCTACGCATTGTTTTTTTTTGGTGAATCTTGAGAAGACACCATTAGGTATTAAAGGAAATATGTCACCTAGATTTTTGTTTACTAATTCGAGTCAAAAACTGAAACTTTTTCTGTTTTTTTTTTCCTTTTGGTTTTCTGCCTGATAGTTCAGATTTACAGCAGACCTATACACCACAGTGAATTGCAGGGTAGATGCCTCTGACCTGTGCAGAGGTCACTGTACAGAGAGGGAGGAGCTGCTACCTCCACCTAATATCAGTGGTGTCGCCTGTATTTATGGAGACTTCCTCATATGATGATACAGTTACTGTAAAAGGATTTCTGCAGAACAGAAGCTTCGTGTCCGGCTTAGTGACTGCAGTGAAAAATGCAAGTTTTTAGGATTATTGTAAAATATAAATAGTAACATGGAAAATTAGAAAGCAATCTCCATAATATATGAAATATTGTTTAATGTATAAAAAATTGCTTTAAACAGTTGTTCATTTTCGGCTGATACGCTCCCTTGAAAGAATAGGTCACTATGTTTGTAGCGTCCGTATACATTATATAATTGTTGTTTGAGCTGTCCCATCCCCGTTATCCAATCTGGGGCTAATTCTCCCCAAAAATGTGTGTGGAAATGCCACATGTGTTACATGACTTATCTGCATGCCAGAAATCTGTGCAATCATTTCCCAAACCATGTGAGCAGGACTGTAGAAGCCTCAGTTATATGCAGAGCAAATGGGTTGTCACTTTGTTTGATGTAGATGTTTGTTCTGAATCCCCTGCTAAATTTGTGTCTGATATGACATATGTGAATGGACCTCTACAAGGTACCTTTTAGGAAAAAAAATTAGGCTTTGTCCACACGGTAGCGTAAAAACAGCATTTTTCAGGCCACAGTCTTTAAATGTGCAGTGGGCAGGAGTTTTCATAAAATCATATCAACTTTCTTTGAACTGTTTCATGCTGCAGATTTTTGGATTATAAAAAGAATTCTACAGAAAAAAACCGCAATATTTTAAGCTATGTGTGAATATGGCCTACATGTCAGTGGAGGATTGGGATCTTCCAGAGCTGAGCACTGTGCAGGTCTTGTCTTGAATGCAGTGAATCACCCTAATTTTGGGGAAAGCCCTCTGTTAGCGATGAAGGATGTGGAAAGCCTGAAAATTGTATTTTTTTTTGTTGCTAATTTTGTTAATTTTGTAATGAAATTGTTGTAAAATCCAGCAATTATTGTAAGTCTCTGAATGGGTTATGTAGTGCCACTCTCAGCACGTCCATTTCCTGCAGTCACAGGAGCCACTTTCCCTTCTTGCTGTCTAATAACGGATGTCAGTAATTAGTTTGATTACTGCTTTGTGGCTGTCTCTTTATTTGCCAGCTTTCACTTTGAGGATTAAGGCTATGTACCCACGTATGCAGAAAAAAACGGACTCCTTCCCAGGAAAAACACATGTTTTTTTGCGCGGCTTTTTATGCGTTTTTTTACAGGAGCATCCTCCTGCTCATAGAATATAGTTAGAAATGCGGATTTTTCCGCGAAATTAATGAGCATGCTGCATTTTTTACTGTGATGCGTTTTTTTCGCAGTAAAAAACGCATCAATGTGCACAAAAAGTGCGGAATTCATTAAAATGAATGGGATGCTTTTGTAACCGTTTTTTTAGCGCGTTTGCCAGTAAAAACGCTTAACAAACATGAAAAAAGCGCTTACGTGGGTACACGGTCTTAGTCCCGCACACCAGTAAGGCTATGTGCACACGTTGCAGATTCACCTGTGGTTTTTTCCGCGTGGATCCGCAGGTAAAGTGACCTGCGGTTTTGCCCTGCGGTTTCACACGTCTACTATGTTAAAGGTGTGAAACCGCTGCGGAATCCGCTCAAACAATTGACATGTTGCGGATTGTAAACCGCAGCAAAACCGCGCGGAAAAAAAGCATCGTGAGCACAGCGGATTTGAAAGTCCATAGAGTAACATTGTACTGTACCATGTCTGCGGAACTGCTGTGTTTCCGCAGGGCCAAAACCGCTGTGGAAACGCAGCAGAATCCGCAACGTGTGCACATAGCCTAATTGAGGAGGTAAACCAAGGTGTTTTCAGGTTAGGAAGGCCTCTTTCATCCTGATTTATCACTGAGTCATTGCTCTTGCATTTTGTGCAGTTGTTATTTTTTCTGCTTTATGTTTTATATATTCCTGAACCGTGTGTTTGCTGTCGGGACGCCACCAATGTGTTTTTATTTTTTTCTTTTAAATTTTGTGTTGTAATTGGAGCAGAGGACCAGTATGTGTTGTAATATTGGATTGCAGAGCCTTGTTTCGTGGCTGTGAGTGACCTTTGTACACTGATTTTACCTGGAGTATCCATTTGTACAGGTCCTTAGGTAATCTCTCCGGTGACCACTTTATACAAGCCGTCGTGCTGTGGTGTTTAGAGAGAGTGACCAGAATCATTTTATAGTTAGAAAAGGTCCGTTGTCATTAGAGTCCAGATCACCTGCGATCATTAACGATATAGCTATATGATCGATGATAACCATTACATATGTGGTCGGTTTGAGGTTGTGTTCACATCGTGGTAAAACTGCAGGGTTTCTTGCAACATTCTTCTGAAGATCGCAGCAAAATGGTGCATTTTTGCCATGATAACACACAAAAAAGCCATGTGTCAGCCCAGCCTTAAAAGAATACACATCATCAAGGGTTAAAGCAAATGTTTTGTAATGTCTGTACAAATAGGTGAAATAGCCCAGTGTTAATGTCAAATATCCCCAGACGAGTCCACTCTTCATTGGATTCTAACCTATTTCACACTCCGACGTGCCAACATTTTACATTTTTTGTTACTGCTCATATGAGAACATTTCATGTGTGTGTATCATGCGTTTATCAATAAATGATTAGAAATATGGCTTCTGCATAACATTGATTTATTACAAGATTTTATTGCATAATTCATTCACAATTTGTAATTCGCACATTAGATTTTAGCTAGTAACAAATGAAAAAAAATGAGTAATCGTTGAACTGCAATGTTTTCCTGGCTGCCAGAGTATGTTGGTAGTTGTAGTCCTCAATGCAATCCTACAGCTGGTTGAAGGGGACCAAATCCATTGAAGAGGTGATTTGGTTCCATTTTACCAGCTTTAGCAAAGCATTGCAGTGCGGGAGACCCCCGCAGGAAGGCAGATGTACCGTACGTGCAGCCTCATATAGTCTCTGATGGTCGCGGCAGAAGAAGAAACAGCTTGTATATAGAGACTGCAGTATCCAGACATGAAATATATGTGCTGCAAGCAGACCCGGCCCTGTAATCCAGCCCCCTCCCACTATAGCGATGCAGAGGAGCAATGACTGAACGTATATTCTATGTATGTTCAGTGTTACAGCTCGCTGGCAGACATGGAGGTGTTCGGCTTCCTTTAGGTGCAGTCGGTGGTGAATCGTAACTTTAGCATGAATGCAGCACATGGCGTGTCCCTTGCAGCAGCTAGAAGACTACACTGATTATTCTCACTGACCTGCCTCTCACTTCAGTTCTCATGCAGTACATTACATTGAAGAGAGCCGTCCTGTAGTAATTGCTGGGGCTAAATATACTTGCCCACTGCAGCATATGGTGCTTTCCTACCAGGCAGTGACTGTGATCATGTAAATCTATTCCTTACACCGTCCTAATAGGAACGTAGCAGGTGCTGCCTCTCCCTGAACGGGGCAATAAAGTCCCCACTAAAACTGGTGGCTATTTATACCAGTTCTATGTGAACTCTTGTGCAGATCCAGCTGCTCAGTGTGCTCTTGGATGGCTATTCACATTCATCCATTTGCCATATCAGGGCAAGAAAAGGCCATGGAAAAAAAGCACTGCAGCATTTGATAATGTCAGCATCTGTTCCCCGTGTCAGTCAGGCGTTGGAAATGCTTGAGTTACGACCATGTCAGCACATGCTCACAGCGCATACTGTGCCGGGGTACGAGAACAGCTGATCTAAGTGATGGATTTGACATTCTGGAGTGACGCTGCTCCTCCAGCTGGAGGCTTCACCCGCTCACTGCTCAGTACATCAACGTGTGGTAGTGGATTGCGGCACTTCATTACCTGAATACATCTCCCTGTCCATTTGTCCTGTAGGTGTGTGTGTCGCTCTGGAGCTCGCTGATGTAAACGTCTGCACTATACTGTATGTAAAGGCTGTAGAGCCTCAGCTTCCAGGAAGCGCAGGCATCGGGGAAACCTCATTACACTTTAGGGCATGTTCCTTTAAAAACCTCAGCAAGGAGTTTTGAGACTCTTTATGCCCCTTTTAAGGGAAACTTGAGTTTAATTTGTTTTACGCTAAGCTTAACAAAATAATTCTTTGTCAGATGTGCCCATCTGCGTCTCATCAAAGGTACATAATGTCCATTTATAGTTTTGCTTGTCTGGATGCTATTGTTTTGGTCTGTTTAACTCTTTGACTGCTGGTGGTAGGCCTGCAGCAGTGCCGTGGTGTTTGCAAGGACTGTGATGTGGAGCTTCATTGTGTCCTCCGGGGCAGAAAGGTCAGATCGTTACATCGTGTCATGCAGGCCTATATGTGTGTGTATATGTATACAGTGTGTGGTGGGTATAATAATATATATTTATGTGTGTGTGTGTATATATGTGTGTGTGTATATATATATATTATAGTAGAAGTAGCTGATAGGTGTCGGTAACAACATATATATTTTACTCACACACCATTCACCATTTGATTACAGTATTTAGCATTATTATATAGTTGGTAATTATAACACAGGACACTAGTATGTATAGCAGATTAGTAAGAGAGACTGCAGATGTAACAGACTTTTAGCTTAATTACTAATCCATCCTGGAAGCTAGCTGCTGAGGGGCCATTGTTAGCCCCCTTCCCCTGTTTTACCTGGCTGCGGTGGTGTAGTTGCGGTGAATATTGCAGCGTACGGAGGTCACTTTCTTGCAGGAGGCGTTTGCACCTGGGGAAAATACATACTTCTTTACATTCCATAGCATTGTATGTCCATATGGGTACATAAAGAAGTATGTACTCTACACAGGCCTGTCACCAGAAGAAGCTGAAAGGAGAAAAGAACTTTGCACAACTTTATATTCCAAGCAAATAATGTTACATGTGGCCTAATAAAGCTGCATTGCGATTTAAGATCAGGTGCAAGAAAAAAAGGCCTACATTAAAAGTATTAAATAGATAAAACGGTCTTTTAAAATGATAAAGGATATAAAATCAATTCCATAAAAACTTAAAATGAGATCATTAAGCATTCGAGTAAAATAGTTCCAAGCTCTAGTGTTTCACACTACAAGGACACTACTGCTGCTAGACTTGTATGTATTAGTGACAGCGCACACAGCACGCCGGCAGCAGGGTCAGGTCCACACATGCTGATGCCAGCCTAGATTATTCATTAGCCTTGTGACTTACCTGCACCTGCCTCCTCCGAGCAGGCAGCAGCCCTTGCCATCTTTATTGATGACTGCAATTGTCGTACGTTCACCCTAGACCCCGACTTGCATTCAGTAGTCTCCGAGGCAATGAAATGACCGGAATGATGTCACACTGCTGGTGAGCTCTCCTTTCATCTGGGTTTGGTAGAATTAGTGTATTTGCAATGCAGAGAACGGGCTCCTATTTCCAGAAGACTCTTGCAATTAGCAGCAGTATTGGTTAGGTGTCCCGAGAAAAGGAAAGATGAGCCAAAGTAAAATTCCTGCAGAGCCTGACAAAGCTAGTGCATGCAGCTGATAGAGAGCAAATCAGAGAGTAGCTGGTGATATAGCACAGTAATACAAGGAAAAACAGCATTGCAGCATTACTATTACAGCAGGCACTGTCAGGATTTAAATAGTTAGCAAACTACACAGGCTGCGCGCTCTGCGGACACCGCACCGCTCACGTTTCCTGCCATAACTTAGCTCATGGCTTAACATTGTGGAAAAGGGAAATTTTTGTAAAAGAAAATTGCCCATAACGGTGGGAAAGCATTCTACAGAACCCTGCGATATATGGCAAGGCTTGCAAATTACATGTAAAACTTCTGGAATTGCAGATGAATATAAAAGTATCTAAATGTTAATATTCAGGCATGCATTGTGGTGTTAGTCTGGTTAGTATTGCATTATATGTCAGTATAGCCTTATATATATGTGTGTTTGCCTGTTTATATCCATAGTGTTATATATATTATTACACGGTGAGCGGGAGCTTTCTACTTGTCACTTGTTTAGTAATGTTAATTGCAAATCACACAATAACTCACCTGTGCACACACATATAGATCACACATGATGGCAGGTGCACCGCTACATTAATCTGTAAGCCGAGTGGGCTTTTAAAACCAACTTTTCCCACGTTGGAAAAAAAATATATATAAAATACCTGGGAGGTAGAAATGTTAAAGAAAAAAAAATGAGTTCTATCTTTCCTTGTGTAACAATGTGTCTGTCCTTGAGGATTTTCCTTTGTTGAAGTTCCCAGATTGGACCTCAAACACATCTGTGGCAAAGCTGCTTCTCCTTCCTGAGGGTCAGTAAAGCCCCATCCGAGGTCATGACTCCCCCTGGCAATTATAGAGACGAGCCATATTCCCCACTCAAAGGGCACAAGCTACAGTGTAAGAGCTTTATAGGCAGCTAAGCATGTGAAACATGCAGTCCCAGGCAAACGTTCCCTCTAGTGCCTCTCTCTTCCCTGACCATATTTAGTCAACCATAGCAAAAAATAGTCTCTCAGCTGTCGATGGTCGATCCAAGAGCTCTGGGAGCTCCTATCATGCTTTCTGCTCATTGATTGTTCATCCTGCGAGCCCCCAACACTCTCTGCCATTTGTTCAGCTATTTTTAGCAATGCCAAATAAAGCGGTCTCTCATGTTTCCACTTACATTACCCGTATTTTCACAGAAGGAGCGCTCCTGCTCCTGGACCCTCTGTGGCTGTGCTGTAGGGAAAAGTCCAGGTCTGCCCTGATGTGTCACCAATAGCACCGTGTGACCCGGTGTATGTCTCTCTGCCGGGGGGCACGTTACTTTATTATTACAGTGATATTAGGCCACATACAGATACGTTGCCGTTTGTATTTTTTGCTGTATTACTCAGCCTTTTATTTCTTGTAATAAAACCCCTTGCCTGCTCGCTCTATACACCCCCACTCTACAACTTCTAGTTAATCATTGACTGATGCTTTGTGTGCTGCCCAGGGCAAACTTGTATTCCTATGGTAGTGTTCCTCTGTCCCCCTCACATACTTCAGAGGAAAGACCACTTAAAGGGTCAGCGACACCAAAGAAAATGCTTTTCTGCTTACAGTGACTTTAATCACTTCTTTGTTATCTTCGTTCCAAAATTGTTCAGTGTCCGTCATGTTTCTAGAGTTGAGCTCAAAATGGAATTTTGCTCTGCCAGTATATTCCGCGTAGTTTTTCACTTATTGTAATTTTTTTTTTATTGTAATTATTCCCATTAGTGAAAAATCAGAAAATGTTTGAACATATTTCAGTATCGGATTCTGCATCTTCCAACGTGACGAAAACCTTACTATATTCGTATCCTGCCTGGATGTATGCCGAATGTGTTATGTAATTAGCCTGCGATTAAAAGGAAGCCCTAGTATGTACTGCCGAGAGCAGAGCTAGACTTCCGACTCTCCTGTCCGGGGTTCAGTTATTTTTGGTGCACAGACAGCACTAAAAGGGTAGATGTGTCCCTCAGCCTTGGCATGTCTGAGTGCGACCTAGGCCTGCAGGGAAGTGAGGGAAGCTGGCACTAAGCAGGGGCACAGGATACGCATCATTTTAAAAGACCCCTCCTCTGGACCGGATTAAGATTTTTTTCTTTAATTGTCAGAGAATCAAAGATTTATTTTCCTCACTTATATAGTGCCATTAGTTCCACAGCGCTTTACAGATAATATTTGGAGTGTGGGAGGAAACCTGGAGGACCCGGAGGAAACCTACGCAAACTCGGTGAGATTGTGCAGACTCCTTGCAGATGTTGTGCTTGGTGGAATTTGAACCCAGGACCCCAGCGCTGCAGGACTACAGTGCTAACCACTGAGCCATCTTCCTGCAGAACAGACCATTTTGATAGCCTGCCATATCCCATAGCTAATTCTGCTATGAATCCTGTTCCTGTGACCATGGTACATACAGGTACAGGCACATTTCTCAAAATCTGTGCTGTATATGGCTTCATGTACAATGTTTATCAATTTTAGTGCCAAGTTAACCAGCTTTGCCTGAGCCTGTCAATTAATATTTGTGCTTTATTTTCTCTAGTTTTTGGACAGTTGTAATTCTATGTCTAAGAAAATATATCTTCTTATTGTGAACAGAATAGCTATTAATCATGGCAGATTATAACGATTGATGGCCAACTATCGATGGCAGATTACGAGACAGAGATATATATAGCAGTGAATGAAAATAACCAAATTTGACAATCAAAATGTGAGGTCCGTTATATTAGATGAATGAATCATCTTGATGAGTGATACACAAAGGGCAATTGTGCAATTAGGCTGTGTGCACACGATGCAGATTTGCAGCGGTTCCGCAGCGGATTTTACCGCGCAGAAACGTTGCATATCCGCATTGTGATGTACAGTAGCCTTAAAATCAATGGAAAAAAAAAACCGCCGTGCAGACGCTGCGGATTTTTCCGCTCGGTTTTCCCGCGGTACAAAATCCGCAGCATGTTACTTCTTTTGTGCGGTTTTCCATCTCCCCTGTCACCAAATCCGCAGGGGGAAAACCGCAATGGAAAACCGCACAAAAACCGCAAGAAAACCGCATGGAAAATGGAAGAAATCCGCAGGAAAAATGCAGGTCATTTGACCTGCGGATTTCTTCCATTCTGCGCGGAAAAATCCGCAGGGCCAAAAAGTCCGTCTGCACTCAGCCTTACAGTGTGGAGGGTTTTAAGCTTTTTTTTTTATTTCTCAAGTGTCAAATATTTTATCACTGCCTGTATTGGGTGTAAGAAACGTACAAAGGATAACCAAAAATAATATAAGCAGCACTGTAGCCTTATAGTGCTGGTGTCCTGAATTTAAATTCCACCAAGGACAACATCTGCAATGAGTTTGTGTGGGTTTCCTCCGGGTCCTCCGGTTTCCTCCCACATTCCAAAGACATACTGATAGGGAATGTAGATTGTGAGCACCAATGGGGACAGTGTTGACAATGTATGTAAATTGCAGTGGAATTAATGGTGCTATGTAAGTAAGGAACATGTAATAACAAATATAACTTTCTTGTAAGCCTTCAATAAAGGGAAATGTCAGATGCCTCTGCTTAAAATTTACTGTTTTTTCACTCTACCATTTCTTTTTCTGGTCTGCTTGGGCTTCTGCTGTTTTTGACAATAAGGCTGTGTGCCCACGTAGCGATTTTTAAGCGTTTTTGCCACGATTTTCGGCGCGAAAACGTTTAAAAATCGTGTACATGACGCCCCCCATGCATTCCTATGGCATTCCGCACATGCTGTGCTAATGCTGCGCTTTTTTCCGCGGCGGAATCGCATCGCGGAAAAAAATCGCAGCATGCTCATTCTTTTGTGCGGAATCGCAAAGAATTGCCGCGATTCCGCACCCATAGGAATGCATGAGAACCGCTTACTTCCCGCATGTGGCTATGCCCACCATGCAGGAAGTTAAGCGTCTCATGTGCGGTTGGTACCCACGGTGTGGAGGAGAGGAGACTGTCCTCCAGGCCCTGGGTACCATACCCCTGTAAAAAAAAGAATAAAAAATAAAAAATCGGGGTATATTTACCTTCCGGCGTCCCGCGCTGCATTCCCGGCCTAAGCGTTCCCATTAATGCCTTGCGGCACGGTCCTGTGATGACGTAGGTCTCGCGTGACTAGCGGTCTCGCGAGATCGCTATAGTAACGCGAGACTACATCATCACAGGTCTCGCAAGGCATTACTGGAAACGCTGTGGCCCGGGAAGGCGGCGCGGGACGCTGGAAGGTAAATATACACCGATTTTTTTTATTTTTTTTTTAGCATTTTAACATTCTATCTTTTACTATTGATGCCGCATAGGCGGCCTCAATAGTAAAAACCTGGTCACACTTGTCAAACACTATGTTTGACGAGTGTGACCAACCTGTCAATCACTTTCCAAGCGATGCTTAGAAAGTGCTTGAATATCGCACACGAAAATCGCTGCAAAATCGCAATCATAATCGCGGTAAAATCACGGTGAAATCGCGCGGAAAAAAACGCGCGATTTCTGGGAAGGAGTCCGGTTTTTGGTGTGCGTTTTAACACGCACCGTGGGCACATAGCCTAAGAGTAGTGCAGCCTGTGCCACTTTTCTTGCCAAAAACTACCAGGATTGTTTGGGATGTGTTTATAAAATTTTTGTGGCTTTTTGTTCACTGATGTGGTTTGGCTGGTATATTATGAATGAAGTCTGACACGCTGTATTTCTAAATATTCCAGCTTATTTTCTGTATTCACAACCTCTTAATGTATAATGTTTTACTACAAACAGGTTGTCCTGCACCCTGGTAAGTAGGGGGTTAATGTGCACACGGGTGAGATAACTTAGGTATATTTGTCCCTGTCTCATTAGTGTCCTCCATGGTGGAGCTGACCAGGGGATATAAATAGAAGTTTTAGGGAACACCTCTTTTCACTACATGTAATGTGAATGCTTTAGTTAGCAAGGTCCCTGTGTCACTCCGAACGTCTGTCATGTTCTATAAGTGTACATTTAGTTTCTGTCTGCATACAGAGATGTGTGTATATAGCTGCCAAATACACGTGAATATCTTGTATTTGTGGATTATTGACCAAAATAAAGGTCACCCACACAAGATGGGCAATTACATGGGTTTCATATTTTTCTATAAAACTGTATAAAAAATTGAATAGTTTTGAAACATTCACTCCCAAGGAGGACGGGGATTATTATAGGAAATGGGCAGTAGATCATGCACCAAGGAAATAGTGGTTTTTGCGGTTGCTGTTTGTTGCTCAGAAATACCGTATATCCTTGGGTATAAGCCGACCCGAGAATAAGCCGAGGCACCTAATTTTGCCACAAAAAACTGGGGAAACTTATTGACTCGCGTATAAGCCGGGTATGCATTGTCCCCTCATCCCCATCCTTGTGTCTGCATGGCTCCTCATCCCCACCCTTTTCTCCATGGCTGCTCATCCCTATCCTTGTCTGCATGGCTCCTTATTCCCATCCTTTTCTGCGTGGCTCCTTATTCCCATCCTTGTCTGCGTGGCTCCTTATTCCCGTCCTTGTCTGCGTGGCTCCTTATTCCCGTCCTTGTCTGCGTGGCTCCTTATTCCCATCCTTGTCTGCATGGCTCCTTATTCCCATCCTTGTCTGCATGGCTCCTTATTCCCATCCTTGTTTGCGTGGCTCCTTATTCCCGTCCTTGTCTGCATGGCTCCTTATTCCCATCCTTGTCTGCATGGTTCCTTATTCCCATCCTTGTCTGCATGGCTCCTTATTCCCATCCTTGTCTGCATGGCTCCTTATTCCCATCCTTGTCTGCATGGCTCCTTATTCCTATCCTTGTCTGCATGGCTCCTTATTCCTATCCTTGTCTGCATGGCTCCTTATTCCCATCCTTGTCTGCATGGCTCCTTATTCCCAGCCTTGTCTGCATGGCTCCTTATTCCCGTCCTTGTCTGCATGGCTCCTTATTCCCATCCTTGTCTGCATGGCTCCTTATAACCATCCTTGTCTGCATGGCTCCTTATTCCCATCCTTGTCTGCGTGGTTCCTTATTCTCATCCTTGTATGCGTGGCTCCTTATTCCCATGTTTGTCTGCATGGCTCCTTATCCCTATCCTTGCATGCATGGGAAAAGCATAAAAAAAAATTCTACTTATCTTCTCTGTGTGCCCTTGCAGCATCTTGTTCCAGTGCCAGCAGCTCCTGCGGCCTGGCAAACATGTGTCCCCGCTCATTAAGGGAATGAATATTCACCTCTCTCCACGCCTATGGGAGTGGAGAGAGGTGAATATTCATTACCTTTAACCTTAATAAGCGGGCACCTGTGCTAACCCGGCCACTGCTGGAAGCCGGCGGCTGTAACTGTGCACGCTATAAGAGAAATTAATATTATTTGCCAGTGCAGTGAATATTCATTTCTCTTTAGCAGCGGGCACAGTTACAGCCGCCGGCTCCTGCCTCCTGTGTCCCACTGCTCCGCCGCTCCCCCTGCCGTCTTCTGTGACAAAGCCTCGTATATAGGCTGAGGGGGCGTTTTCAGCACAAAAAAATGTATATTGCAGGAGATCGCTATACACAACAAAACCTGTATAATCAAGGCTGGACTACGGTTGGTGTTTTCATGAATGGTTATAATTCTAGAACTGAGCAGAGTACACACTACTGTACAAATCGAAACTGCTGTGGGTGTACCTTGAAAATAGTGGTCCCTATAGCAAACTTGAAAATCATGCTGTGCTATACAAGCTGAATTTCAGGCCAGTGAGTTAAAAGGCCCTGTGCCCCTCCAGGTGAACAGTTTCTCATGATCTCACTTCGATTTTAAAATCCAAATTTCACACCTGGACTGGGATGGTGGATAGTACTGGCCTTTGTGCCGCAGGACTCGGTGTTGTAGCTGTAATCTGGCTGTATGGATTAGAAGCCCTTTATTATAAATATTTATAGGAAGTAGGTATTTTAAGCTTACATATATGTTTTCTTTGTAGTGCTATGCGTGTGTTGCTTTCAAAATTGCCTCGGCCATGGATAGTTGATGAGAAGAAGGATGACGGCTACACTGCATTGCACCTGGCAGCACTCAATAATCATGTCGAAGTGGCCGAACTTCTGGTTCATCAGGTATGGCCTCAAAATGATTTCATCAATTCTATTGTTAACCTCTCTCATTTCTAGGGGTAGGAAATATTTTACTTTTCTTTTCATCTAGGGCACTGAGTGCAGAGTGACATGCCTGATATGTCAATGTAAGGAGACTTTTATAGGCCATGTAATGGTCCTCTGGGAAATTAACTATGCAAATTGTCTCCAGAGAGAACGGTCTTTAACTTTAGTGTCACCTATTGAAAATATCAATCCTAAAAGTTAATATCGACCCTTTTAATGAGCCTTGACTGCATAGAAAAAAATACTGGATTGGCCTGTTTGCCTGTACGCTCTACCAATATCACCACGGGTAGTATGTTCAGTTCCTATTTCCTCATCTTTTTCCAGGGCTCCACAGCAAATTTTAGTCACACGACAAGCACCATAGTTTATTGTTCAATGAGACAAAGTAGTGGTGTGAAATTTGGGCTATATGAGAGAATGCAAGCAATAAAGGTCACAAAATATAATGCAGTTATAGCCAAAATTTTCTACAGGATAGATAACTTGCCAATTTGTAGTGGGTCGACCGATCTTGAGAACTGGACTTTGAAATGATCTCTCAGAATCGATTAGGGGGCGCAAATCTCACAATTATTGTCTATGGGGCTGCTGGAAAAAGCTGGGAGCTGTCTAGACCCTGCAGCCATAGACAATGAGTGGTACATTTGCATGGCCACTGCTCTGTACAGATGGGGCATTTCTTGCTCTCTGGATCGGTGGGGGTGCATGGATACTTGAGAACATTACATTTTGGGAATAAGGGTACCGCTACACATAACGATGTCCCAGCGATCCCACCCGCGATCCAACGTGGATGGTATCGCTGGGACATTGTTAGCTGATCAATGGTGAGCTGTCACATAGACAGCCCCTCCAGCGATCAGGGCCAGCGAGCACGCTGGTTACCAATGTAAACATCGGGTTTCTAAGGGCTGCGGGGCACTCACACCTGTTCAAAGTAGTTAAAACTGGTTTGAATCACTGACTGGTAACCAACTTACGATTTTACTTAAAAAAATGCTTTGTCCCAATTAATTTGCACAGCACTGTAGCTTCTCAATTTCAACATTTTAGAGGGTGGGCTTTGGAGGGTGTGCAGGAGGCAGGTGCCTCCTTGCTAATATTTCTTTGGGTAGGGAGGTAATTTAGTGGCACTACTAGAGGCTCACAGGCTTGGGTCCTAGACCGGATGCTTGCCGACTATAATTCCTGTCCATAACATCTGGTGGGCATGTAAGACATGGTTAGGAATGGGAGAATATTCCAAGTATACCCCCATCTGCAATAACCCCTGTTTGAGGCAATTGCAACGTTTGGAAGGTTTTGGGGAATGGAAAAGGAGGGGATTGGAATACTTACATCAATTATTTATGGAGGGTTATTTTTGCACATTTGAGCATTTAAAACAGACCTTGGTATCTGTTTAACTCTTGATTTCTTCAAGTATCTACAATTATGGCATGTGATACCTCAGGAATTTATCTCTGACCTATCCATCTCCTTGAATGGGATGTTGGACTCTGTGCTGAATGCCAAAAATACTAAAGGCCTTATATCTTTTATATACATTATATATAATTCTTTGTTGTTAAAAATCCTGGGAGACCCTATGGCTGAAGTTAAATTCAGCTGGGAGAGGGATATGGGACATATTACTTCAGAGGAATGGGATGATATTTTAGTTGCCATCAATAAAGACAGCATAAAGAGGATCTCAAATATTTCTCATGCACAGACTATGTAGAACTCCAAAAATACTATACAGGGGATGGGCCTCTGGGTGGATTATTGTTGCCCACGTTGTAGGGAAGATGGTGCAGATTTAGTCGATAATTTCTGGGTTGTGGGAGAATGAGGGTAGGTTGATTTTTGAAGTCTTTAAAATTCAAATTTCTCTTAGCCCCAAAGTGTGTATATTTGGCTATGTAGGAGACAATGGGAATTCATCCCCACTACTGGCTATAGCTACAATACTGTATTGAATCAGAAAGTCCATAGCTAAACACTGCTCCGTCAATGGAAGAGGTGGTGAGGTGCTTAAATGCCACCAATCTGATGGAAAAAAAGATATACATCAAAAGGGGGGCCATCGCGAAGTTTAGTAAACCGTGGGGGATTGGATGCCATATTTAACTTCTCTTTTTAATAGTGACCTTCTATTTCATATTTGAAGCACCCTGCTGTATGTCCCTCATGTTTAACTCCTTGTCTAAATATTGTACTCGATATATTATTAAAATGTAAGCTCAGACGGGTGACAGAGAGGGAAGATGGGTGCGGGCAGATTGGACATTGTATTCTTGTCAAGTATAATGATTGATACAAAACTGTACTCAATTTCTAGTAATTGTATAATAGGATTTTCTTTATCAACCGTCAATAAAAACAAAACATTATATTCACAGAAATTTATTTAATTTTTTTCAATAAATTACCCAGTAATTGAAAAAACAAACAAAAACTGGACGTAACAGATCATATATGTACAGAGTTAGGAAATACTGTGCACATCATTGTGTCTGAGGGTGACATATATGTCCTAGGAAACTGAATGGCAGACCATTCGGGATATAGTGAAAGCCAAAAAGAGAACACCGAACATTGGTCAAAGAATAGATATGGGACAAAATATTATAGATAAAACAACTTTATTGTAACAATGGGTGGCAAAAGAGTGCCCGCACAAGTTAAAAACCAATTTAATATGGGGGAAAAAAAATAATAAAAACAGAATAAAAAGATGAAAAAATTATAATCAAGGGGGACCAATAGCGATAATGATGACAGGTAGAAAAAAAAACGCTATGTCACTAGCAGACAATGTAATGAAAAACAAGAAAGATGGAAAACTTGCTGAAGATAAATGAGTCATCACTACTTGCCTATGATTATATATAGACACTAAAACACCGTTGATGCTGACATGTCAATCATATAAGGAAAGGCATTATTCTAGTATATAGGAAGGGAGTAGGCATGAAATGAAGCCTCTCCAGAAATGTACATGCATATGTGGCAATGTTGCTTGTTGACAGCAGAGTATGCAGTGAGTAAGTATGGAGATAAGGTAAGTCAAAAGGCAGTAGTGGTTACCTGATGGTGGTCCCTGTTTCAAGTCAAGTTCACACCCCGACGCGCGTTTCAGAACAAGTCAGCATGGTTTCCATCTTAGTTGTTTTTCAATAACTCATTGCATTGTCTGATATCTAATGACGTTGCGTTTTTTTCTACCTGTCATCATCATTGTTACCCTACGTCAATTATGTGTTCCCACTTGATTATCATTTCTTCATCTTTTATTCTGTTTTTCCATATTAAAATGTTTTTACCTTGTGTGGGCACTCTTTGCATACAGTACCAACCATTGCCACTTATTGTTAAAACACCTTTTTATTCGGTCGTCCATGACAGCACCACCTGAGAGAGGGATCCGCCCTTCCTAGGAACAGGAAAACCTACAGATACAAAAAGGGCGGCACCTCTCCCACGCATCAGTTGGTTTCCTGTTCCTAACAAGGACAGAACTCCCTACAGATCGTCCGTCATGGATAACTGAATTCCCAGGCCAGCGGACCGACTCAGGTAGCGGGGGGTTCTCCTACCTCGGTCTCGCTGGGGGCTCTGGATGCGCCACGGTGGGTCCGGGTAGGATGTCCACGGCAGTGGTAAGAGCAGGCGGAGACGGGGTCCGGTGGGCGCCTTCTCTATGGGACCGGTGAGGTAAGCGGTGTCCCCCTGTGTCTCCTTTCCCTGGAGCGGTCCGTTCGGGCGGATCCGTCCGATCCCTTTGCCGCGCGTCCCCGCGGCCTCTGTCGCGCGGCGGAAGTGACGCGGCGGAGGCGGGGCCTAGCGCCGAAACCGGAAGTCGGATGCCGGTCGACTTCCGGTTGTTGTGGACACGCGCCGATGCGCGCCCGCCGCCTGAAGGGCAGGCCTGAAGGGGAGGGGGAGGATCGCGAGGCGGTCCAATGGGGGGCCCGAACACCGGACGGAGTTCCTGCTGATCCGGAGGGGAAGCCTTCTTAAGACAGAAGGCATTGCTGCTGAGGTGCTTCTGGAGGCCCAGCGATGGACACAACAGAAGCCCCCATGGACCCACAAGAGGTGCAGCCCGTGGCAAAGCACCCCAGTGACCAGCCTAAGGGGCGGAAGGAGGGACGTTCGAGTGGACAGAGCCACAGTAGTTCCTCTAGGCCAAAGGATCCTCCTGCAGCCCCCCCATGATCCGGTACCTGTCCTCATCTGCAAGGGTAAGAGATCTGCGAGAATGTACCCTGATGCAGTGTCCCCTTATGTTTTTTGATTCTCAGGGGAAGAAGGCCACAGGGAAGCAGAAGCACAAGGAATGTGCCCTCTGTAGTGGCCACCCTAAGAGATTGTGTCAGTCTTGCGTGAGACAGACGGTAGGGACGGAGATGAGGGGTAGAACGTGAGTGGAGTATCAGACTCTTACACTCTTCCCTATTTATGCAGGTAGCGGAAGAAGCTCCAAGCTTCGCTACAGACCTGAGGCAATTAATCAGGACTGAAATAAAAGCCCTATCAAAAGAAGATTCTTCTAAAAGAAGACGGGCTAGTATTTCAGGCTCAGAATCTTCAGTCGGCCCTAGGAGGGAAGATATCTCCTCAGAGTCCTCGGCCTCCTCCTCTTCTTCTTCCGAAGAGGATTCCAGCCGGTTCTGTTTTCCCTTGGACCAAATGGATAAATTAATTAAAACCATAAGGTCAACCATGGGGGTAGAAGAAAAAAAGACAGAACTGTCTGCTCAGGACATTATGTTCGGGGGTCTAGACCCCAGAAAGCAAAGGACTTTTCCATTAAACGAAAGAGTCCAGAGCCTGATAGACAGGGAGTGGAAAAAAATGGAAAAAAGGGGTTCTATGCCACCGGCTTTCAAGCGAAGATACCCCTTTGAGGACCCAATAGTAAGTCGATGGGATAAGGCCCCCAAGCTGGATGCAGCAGTAGCTAAGGCCTCCAAAAAGTCATCTATACCCTTCGACGATATGGCCTCCCTTAAAGACCCCCTAGATAAAAAGGCAGATTCCTTTTTAAAGGGCACATGGGAGATGTCAGCAGGCGCCCTAAGGCCAGCAATAGCAGCCACGTGCGCAGCCAGATCCATGATGGTTTGGCTGGATCAATTGGACTCCCAGCTAAAGGATGGAACCTCGCGAGCTTCCATCCGTAAGTCTCTTCCAATTATCCAGAATGCTGCTGCCTTTCTGGCAGATGCCTCGGCAGACTCAGTAAGCCAGGCCAGGTCTGCAAGTTTGTCTAATTCGGCCCGAAGAGCCCTCTGGTTAAAATGCTGGCCGGGGGATATCCAAGCCAGGTCCCGTCTGTTCTATCCCCTGTGAGGGTGAATACTTGTTCGGCCCTGTCCTAGACGAACTGTTAGAGAAAGCCGGGGATGAGAAAAAGAAATTTCCGAGTCTGCCGAATACATCCTGGAGACGTCCCTTTTCTAGGAAAGGGTATTCCCGCAGGAGGCAGGCCAGAGATCAGAACAGATGGGACAACAAGAAAACCAGAGGTACGGGCTTCATGTTCGGAGGAGGGGGGCGCCAAGAAGGTCCATCACGGGATAATAAGAAGCCGCCCCAATGACTAGTGGCTCCGGTAGGAGGAAGATTATCTGCCTTCTACCCGGCCTGGGCCAGAATCTCAAATAGCAGCTGGATACTGGGGGTGATAGCTACAGGACTGCACCTAGAGTTCTCCTGCGTTCCCCAAGATCGGTTCAGGGTAACTCCGCTCAAATCTTCCCCGCTAGAACAAGCTGCCCTGGAGACCGAGGTCCTCAAGCTACTGGCCAAAAGAGTCCTGACGAGAGTTCCAGAGGAAGAAAGGGGGAAAGGCTTCTATTCCCCCCTGTTCTTGGTCCGTAAACCGGATGACTCATTTAGGGCTATATTTAACCTCAAAGCCCTCAATAAATTCCTGGTCGTACGTCCGTTTAAAATGGAAACAATTAACACCGCAATAAAAATGCTGTTTCAAAACTGCTTCATGGTGGTCCTAGATCTGAAAGACGCTTACTACCATATACCCATATGTCTAGCACACCAACCTTTCCTTAGACTGGCGGTTCAGTTGGAGGGGTCAATCCAGCACTTCCAGTACGCGGCCTTACCCTTCGGGGTGGCAGTTGCGCCCCGAGTATTCACCAAAGTGATGGCAGAGGTGATGGCCCATCTGCGCGAGCTAAACATTCTAGTCGTTCCCTATCTAGATAACCTCCTTATAATAGGCAGTTCAGCCGAGCAGTGTTTAGAACAATTACAGACAACAACGGCGGCTCTAGAGCGGTTGGGATGGCTACTTAATATCAAAAAATCCTGTTTGCAGCCATTAAAAATTCAACAATTTTTAGGCCTAACCCTAGATTCTAAAAAGCAGGAATGCCGTCTGCCCCCAGAGAAGCTGCTGCACCTGCATGGCCGGGTCCTGAACGCTTCCAACAACCCCTCCATGTCCCTCAGGAAAGCCATGTCCCTGTTGGGTTCCCTCTCGTCCTGCATTCCCGCGGTCCAGTGGGCCCAAGTTCATACGAGAACTCTACAGGGCGAAGTTTTATGGTATCAGAGGATTCTTGGGGGTAACTTAGAAGGTCGACTGACCTTATCCAGAAACACAATAGAGTCCCTGGAGTGGTGGCTAGAAAGAAATAACTTGTCTAGAGGGGTCCCTTGGGAGTATAACATTTCCCGCGTGGTCACCACGGATGCAAGTCCTTCCGGTTGGGGGGCGCATATGGAGGAAATTCTGGTCCAGGGCCTATGGGAACGGGATCAGATACAAATGTCTTCTAATTTGAAAGAATTGACAGCGGTAGTACACGCAGCTAAAGAGATCCTTATGTATCTACAGGGCCATCACGTACGAGTTCTCTCGGACAATCGAGTGGCCGTGGCCTATATCAACCACCAAGGCGGAACTCGATCCAAAACTCTGATGAATGTGGCAGGACAGTTGTTCCAGCTAGCAGAGCGGCATTTTTTATCTCTCACGGCTCTTCACATAAGAGGAAAAGAAAACGTCGCGGCAGATTTCCTAAGCCGCAATCTGTTAAAACAAGGAGAGTGGGCCTTAAACACCTCCATTTTCGTTCAGATCGTGCAGAGATGGGGTCAACCAGAGGTGGATCTATTCGCCACCAAGGAGAACTCGAAAACGAGACAGTTTTGCTCCCTAAATCCCAGGGAGACTCCTCTGGCAGTAGATGCGCTACTGATAAAATGGGACTTCAGGCTAGCCTACGCCTTTCCTCCCCTATCTCTACTTCCTCTGGTGTTGAGGAAGATCAGGAAGGACAGGGCAAGGGTCATAGTCATCGCCCCGTTCTGGCCCAGAAGGGCATGGTTCTCGAACCTCAGGATCATGTCGGTAGACGATCCTTGGGTTCTCCCGGACATCCCGGACCTTCTGTCCCAGGGCCCGGTCTTCCACCCTCAGGTGGCTGGCCTACATCTCACGGCGTGGAATTTGAGCGGTCACTGCTAAAAAGTAAAGGCTTCTCCCCAGACCTAATTGACACTCTACTAAAAAGTAGAAAAGTGGTGACAACTAAGATTTACGTCAGAATTTGGAAAAGATTCCTCCAAAGCTCAAATATAAATACTGATGATTCCGTCCCTATAGGCCAGATCTTGGAATTTTTACAAAAAGGGCTGGACCTGGGTCTCTCCACCAGTACCCTTAAAGTACAGGTATCCGCCTTAGGGGCCCTCTTTAGCTGCAACATCGCGGCTAATTACTGGGTCAATAGGTTTATCAAAGCAGCGAGTAGATCCAGACCAATAGTAAAGAATAGACTCACGCCATGGGATTTGAACCTAGTCCTCACAGCTATGACAGAAGTGCCATTTGAACCCATCTCTTCAGCCTCTATTAGGAGCCTGTCCCTCAAGATAGCTTTCCTGATAGCCATAACGTCAGCCCGTAGGGTAAGCGACATTCAGGCATTGTCTAGGCGCCCACCTTTTCTTCAGGTAAAAGAGGATAGGGTAATACTTAGACCTGACCCAGCGTATTTACCAAAAGTAGCCTCCAGCTTTCATAGGTCGCAGGAAATAGTCCTTCCATCCTTCCTCCCTAAACCAACTAATGAGAAAGAGGAGAAGCTACACACTTTAGATGTTAGGAGATGCCTCTTGGAGTATCTAGCGGCTACCGATCCCTGGAAGAAGGACAATGCCCTCTTTGTCTCCTACCAAGGCCCTAGGAAAGGTCTTAGGGTGTCCAAAAGTACACTAGCCAGATGGATTAGAGAAGCAATCTCGTTAGCTTATACCTCAAAAGGTAGAGTAGCTCCGGAGAAATTGAAGGCGCATTCCACCAGAGCTGTGGCGACCTCGTGGGCCGAGAGATCGGAAGTCTCCATCGACCAGATTTGTAAGGCGGCCACTTGGTCCTCTCCGAGCACTTTTTATAGTCATTATAGGCTAGAGTTGGGTGCTTCTGCAGACCTCTCCTTCGGTATCAGGGTTCTGCAGGCTGTAGTCCCCCCCCTAAAGTAGTGATTACTCTCTGTAATTCTCTCAGGTGGTGCTGTCATGGACGACCGAATAAAGTCTTAGTTACTCACCGGTTAACGGTATTTTTCGGAGTCCATGACAGCACCCATAGATTCCCTTCCCTTAGTCAATTTGGGTGTGCACGTCTTCCCTTTGTACATATCCACGGGTGATAAAAATTTAAGTATTAATATTGTTGTACATATAATCATGCATTAACCTTGGAGGTCCTCTTTTATGCTCTGTAATCCAACTGATGCGTGGGAGAGGTGCCGCCCTTTTTGTGTCTGTAGGTTTTCCTGTTCCTAGGAAGGGCGGATCCCTCTCTCAGGTGGTGCTGTCATGGACTCCGAAAAATACCATTAACCGGTGAGTAACTAAGACTATTGTATCTATAATATTTTGTCCAATATCTAGTCTTTGACCAATGTTCGGTGTTCTCTTTTTGACTTCCAGTAATTTAAAGGAGTTTGTCCACTACTATACTCCACTACTACACTTATCACTTGTTATATTCACCCATGTAAAATAAAAACAGCCTATACGCAGCTTAGTTATGGGCATTGCTCCAGTGATGATGGCACTGGCCCTCATAATGTCAAGCCCTGCAGTCATTCAGTGACCGCTTTATTTGCACTTCCTTCAAATGAAACTGGAATCTGGAAGAGCTGTCAGCTGCTGCTGTTCTCTGATTTCTTCTGCATGTCATTTTTGTCCAAGGGAAGTTAGAGTGAAGCGGCCACTGATTGACTGCAGGGCTCGTGTGACATAACGAGGGCCAGTGCCATCATCACTGGAACAGCGCTTGCACTGATGCGGAGTATAGCCTCTCCCACATTAAAATGCCTTAGGGTAGAGGCCTACGATCAGGAACTGCTGTGGGTTTGACACTGCATATTTACATAGCATCAGACCCGCAGCAACCAGCTGTGACAGCATAGTGAATGGGAATTGTAGAAATCCCATGTCCACTATGCGTGCATAGATGCCTGCGAACCACGCGCGGAGTCTGACGTGCAGCGCTTCTTTCAAGACTGCAGCACGTCACTGTCTCTTACGGAGACGCAACAGAAATTTCATTAATAGAATATATTGAACGTGGTAAATCCACACGGTTCAGTGAGCACATGTGGAATCACCTGAGTTCAGTAGAAGGCAGCGCCTTGGACGTAGCGAACATACGATGCATCCAAAGTGCTGCTACTCTTGGATTGTGTTGCACCCGGCCTTATACAGCCTCATAAATGAAAAAAATAAAAGCTGATAAAATGCAGATAGACAGAAATAGATGGTAATATAAGTGGCTAAATATGAAATCTCCACTGATGTCCTGATTTCAGCACCGGTCCCATGTTCCAGGAAACTGTATTTTCACATCCATCATGATACAAGTGCATGCAGGGATATCCTCCTGCCACTATGTTGATGATTTGCTTGAAGGGGACTAGGTGTCTGGCTCAGTTCATAAGGGCCTCCATACACATGAGATGAAAGACGTCTGAGCCTGCCAACAGTCTAATTTGTATAGGGCTTCCTGAATCTCCTGATAGATGTCGGAGATGATGATCGAAAAGTTTGAACTCTTCATGTCTGATCCATGATTTCTCCTAGTGGTGCTTCATAGGGCTTGCAGAAGATGAAGGTACGCTCACAGCATCCTGCAAGAGAAGTTCTGGTTCTCCCCTAGGATTAGCCTTAGTTTGGAAGCACCATTTCTAGCATAACTGAATTGCATTATGCCATTTTTGTAATTGATTTTTATTAATCATTTTTTAACTTTATCCTGTAGCTTCCAGGTATTCTCATGTATTGCAGGCTGCTCAATCCCCTTTATTGTGAAATTAGATGATCACTGATACTAAAAGAAAAACCTTTGTAATCTAGTCACCTGGGCAACAAGAATCCTTATTGAGGGCAATGTTTAGAAAACAGCTGACATGACATGGCCCCAAGCCACTTTTGGATGTTTCTAATGTATGAAAACCCATCCCTTCGATTGTAAACTTAAACATGTTTCATATATGTTGACTTTACTAAGAGCGGGAAAAAAGAAGGCTGGAATCTTGTGGAAGATGGTCAGAGTATTCCCCCACTTGGAGGTACAGTCTCTGGACAGGTGCTCATGTTATTAACCATGATGTGTGGGTGACCACTTGGCCTGGGCCTTTTAAAGAAGTGCAGTGTACCTACCAGACGTGTGCTGCACCAAGCTTTGGTGCGTAATTAAGGAGAGCTAGCTATTGTCAGAACGAGGTTTCAGTCAACATTAATCTAAAGATATATGGGCTTCTTTAGGTAACAATTCCCATGTCTACATCAGCCATGTTGGGGAAGGGGGATGGTTTTACTAATGAACCGAGCTAGGCGACCAGCCCAATTCAAGCAAGATATCTACACAAAGAGGGAGCTGAGGAAACTGTGTGCCTGTGTCAAAATAAGTGTTGGACCCGATACTAACATTATGATATCTATGCAGGTTAGATAACAAAAGTTAATGAAGTTTAAATAAATTCCATTAGTGTTATTAATTTTCTACTTGTAAATTATGCAAACTATTTGTATTCCTCTAGACCAACCCATTTAATATTTTTGTTTGGTTAAGGGGGATTTCACGCAGTGGCTAAAAGCTGAGGAAGTGAAATTGTGTAGGGAATGTGGTCGTTGAAATATAAAATTGTGGTTTTGACCTGCTGTCTTAGGCTGGGTTCACATTGCGTTAGGGGGCAATGCGCTGACGGATCCGTTACATAGCGGCACTAACGCTATGTAACGGATCCGTTAACGAGGCCATTGCCCGCAATGAATGTAGTGCATCCTAACGCATGCCAAAATTGGCATGCGTCGGCAAGTATGCGTTAATTCATGACGCACCCTCAAACGCTGCATGCAGCATTTTTGGGTGCGTTGACAGTAACGCACAGCGAACGGACCCGTTCGCTGTGCGTAGAACTGTATGGGTTAACACATGGTATCTTAGCGCTACCATGCGTTTATGCATACCGTTAGCGCTAGGTCACTAAGATGTCAAAAATGACATCAGCGTTAGCGCATCCGTTTAACGGATCCGTTAAACGGATGCTCTAAATGCAATGTGAACCTAGCCTTAACGTGGTGTAATGCAGTCCGTTAACGCTGCCATAGACCCCATTATGTGGCGCATCGCGACGCATGCCATAAAGCGGCACGCGTTCGCGACGTGCCGTCATTCACTGATGGAGCCTCAGACGTAGGCTACAACGTCTGAGGCTCCGTCACCGCTAGCGCTGATGAAGCATCAGCGTTAGCAGTATAGTATAACGCATATCGCGTTAAGCTGTAGCGTTAACGCAGCCCGTCAACGCTATGCATTGAACGGGCTGTGTTAACACTATGTGAACCTAGTTGTGCTTTCGTCTCTGTCCCTTCCACTCTTCATCTGAACAGATTCTTCTTACCTGTGTGTCACTTAAAGAGAATGTGTCACTGGATTTTTTTGTTTTATTAAATTGAGTCCCTCCTCCTATTGCTACTCCACCGATTCTGGAACAGATTTCCTTTTTTCCCTTGTTCCTCTCTGTTCCAAAGTAATGTCCCACAAACCTATTCCACCCCCCCACAGAAACAAAGTAGCAAACTTCAACCAAAGTTCTCCTATAACAGTGCACCAACCGTGCTTGTTCTCCTATATGACAGATGTTCTGTGGTATACAACCACAGAAACATTGAAGGAAACCTTTGCTTCTTTATTATCTGGAGACTTTACTTTGGAGTGTTGGGGCACAGAAATAAACCTGTTCTCCAATTGGTGCTGCTCTACTGATTCTAGGATGTTTAAATAAATACAAATATCCACCTATGGGTCCTCTAACAAAATTGTGAGCAATGGGATGAAATTGAATTTTGGGGAGGTTGTTCCTAGTGATTTCCAACAAGAAGTTCTTCTTTATTTCCAGGGCAGTGCAAACTTGGACATCCAAAATGTAAACCAGCAGACAGCTCTGCATCTGGCCGTGGAACGTCAGCATACACAGATTGTCAGGGTAAGATGATATTGCTGCTATGAATTGTTGAAGATCTCTTTTTTATCTCTGCAGAATTCTTTGGTCAAATGGTAAGCGACGGCTAACCAATTTGTGGATTATTTGATGTTGAGTAGTTGAGTTTCCACTCAAGGTAAAACAAACAAACAAAATACCTTAATCTCTAGCAGAAAATATTTGTACAGTAGTTTGGTTCCATCATAACTGTACAGGTTATTGGGTAAATTAGTTTAATAGAATTCCCTGAAATATGCAACAAGTTCCAATGTTAGCAAAATTAATAACCTTTTAAACGTTAGGTGTAATTACCCTAGAACATGCATTAAATGAGGATGACTTGGCTTCTGTGCCTAAATATTCTGGACATTTGCATAGCTTGATGCTTTCGAATCATACTTTCAAGTGTGCAGCAAATTTCCTCCAACCTTAACCCCTTACTCCCATGTGACGTACTATCCTGTCCATGTGCCCTGGGACTTAATTCCCAGGGACGGGATAGTACGTCACAGCAATCAGCGGCGTTCACGTGGTGAGCGCCGCTGATCGCGGCCGGGTGTCAGCTGATTATCACAGCTGACACCCGGCACAATGTGTCAGGGGCGGTCACAGACGGCCCCCAACACGTTAACCCCTTGCACACTGCGATCAAACACGATCGCGGTGTATCGGGGGTTAAAGGGAAGCATCGGCAGAGAGGGGGCTCCCTCCGTGCTTCCCTGAGCCCCCCACAGCAGCGCAATGTGCAGCGCTGCTGCCGGGGGCTCCTTTCCTGCAGGCCCCCGAATCCAAGATGGGGCCTGCAGGGAGCTAGCTTCCTCATGCCTGCAAAGCGCAGGCAAGGAGGAAGCCTGTGTAGTGCCTGTGACAGATCGCTCATATGGCACAGGCACTATGTCATATGGAGCTCCGAGCTGACGATCTGGCCAATTACTTCAAAGAAAAAATTGACCAGATCCGACAGGAAATTATCTCCAAATCCCCTCATACCATGCACTGTCCTCCCTCCCCCACTGCATCGAACTCACTCTCTGATTTTGAACCAGTCACAGAAGAAGAAGTAAGCTGGCTCCTTGCATCTTCTCGCCCAACTACTTGCACCAGTGACCCATTTCTGTCACATCTCCTCCAGTCCCTTTCCCCTGCTGTCACCCCTCACCTAACTAAAATATTTAACCTCTCTCTCTCTTCTGGTATTTTTCCCTCCTCATTTAAGCATGCCATCATACATCCACTACTTAAAAAACCATCCCTCGACCAAAACTGTGCCGCTAACTATAGACCTGTCTCTAATCTTCCCTTCATCTCTAAACTCCTGGAACGCCTGGTCCACTCCCGTCTTATCCGCTATCTCTCAGAAAACTCTCTTCTCGACCCTCTCCAATCCGGTTTCCGCTCTTTACACTCCACTGAAACTGCCCTCACTAAAGTCTCTAATGATCTGCTAACAGCTAAATCAAATGGTCATTACTCCATGCTAATTCTCTTGGATCTCTCTGCAGCATTCGACACTGTGGATCATCAGCTCCTCCTCACTATGCTCCATTCCATTGGCCTCAAGGACACCGTTCTCTCCTGGTTCTCCTCCTATCTCTCCGACCGCTCCTTTACTGTTTCTTTTGCCGGTTCCTCCTCCTCTCACCTTCCCCTTACTGTTGGGGTTCCTCAAGGATCGGTTCTAGGCCCCCTCCTCTTCTCCTTGTACACTGCCCCTATTGGTCAAACAATCAGTAGATTTGGTTTCCAGTACCATCTCTATGCTGATGACACCCAATTATACGCTTCTTCTCCTGACATCACGCCAGCCTTTCTAGAAAACACTGGCGATTGTCTAAACGCTGTGTCTAATATCATGTCCTCACTATATCTGAAACTGAACCTGTCAAAGACTGAACTCCTTGTGTTTCCTCCCGCTACTAATGTACCTACACCCGACATTGCCATTTCCGTCTGTGGTTCCACTATTACTCCCCAGCAACATGCCCGCTGTCTTGGGGTCATACTTGATTCCGAGCTTTCCTTTGCCCCCCACATTCGATCACTGGCTCGCTCTTGTCATCTGCACCTCAAAAACATTTCTAGAATTCGACCTTTTCTTACTTTTGACTCTGCAAAAACTCTTACTGTTTCTCTTATTCATTCTCGTCTCGACTATTGTAACTCTCTTCTAATCGGTCTCCCTCTTACAAAACTCTCCCCTCTCCAATCTGTCTTGAATGCTGCAGCCAGGATCATATTCCTCACCAATCGTTACACCGATGCCTCTACCTTGTGCCAGTCATTACACTGGCTACCTATCCACTCCAGAATTCAGTATAAACTTATTACCCTCACCCACAAAGCCCTCCATGGCTCAGCACCACCCTACATCTCCTCCCTTGTTTCAGTATACCACCCTACCCGCACCCTCCGTTCTGCTGATGACCTGAGGCTGGTATCCTCAATAGTCAGAACCTCCCACTCCCGTCTCCAAGACTTTACACGTGCCGCGCCAATTCTTTGGAATGCACTTCCCAGGTCAATACGATTAGTCCCCAATCCCCACAATTTTAAGCGTGTCCTGAAAACGCATTTATTCAGACTGGCCTATCGCCTCAACACATTAACCTAACCTATCCCTGTGTGGCAGAGCCAAAAGTTTTACCATAACCAGGTTCCCAGCATCATGTTCCCACATGCTTTATGCATCCATTAGCCCTCTGTGTCTGTACTGTTACACACTTAACATTATGGCTGGTCCATACAATCAGGGCAACTGTTACCACCCACCTTTCGTGTCTACCTCTTTCCTCATAGACTGTAAGCTTGCGAGCAGGGCCCTCACTCCTCTTGGTATTTGTTATAATCTACTGTATGTGATTATTGTTATGCTGTAATGTCTATTGTCTGTACAAATCCCCTCTGAAATGTAAAGTGCTGCGGAATATGTCGGCGCTATAAAAATAAAATTTATTATTATTATTATTATTATTATGTCACAGTGATCTGTGATGTGACAGCGATCTGTCACAGGACAGTGATGTCCCACCTGGGACAATGTAATAAAGTTAAAAAAAAAAAAAAAAAGTGTAAAAGTAATTTTAAAAAAATCGCTAAATAAATTAAAAAAAAAAAATATTCCCTAATAAATTCATTTTTTCAAAATAAAAAAAAACAATAAAAGTACACATATTTGGTATCGCCACGTCCGTAACGACCCGCCACTGTCCTATTAGTTAACCCCTTTAGCGAACCCCTTAAAAAATAAAAATAAAAACCGAAGCAAAAAATAATGATTTATTATCATACCGCCGAACAAAAAGTGCAATAGCGCGTGATCAAAAAGACGCATATAAATATCCATGGTACCACTGAAAACGTCATCTTGTCCCGCAAAAAATGAGCCGCCAACACAGCATCATCAGCATAAAAATAAAAAAGTTATAGCTCGCAGAATAAAGCGTTGCAAAAATAATTATTTTTTATATAAAATTGTTTTCATTGCATAAAAGCGCCAAAACATAAAAAAAGACATAAATGAGGTATCGCTGTAACCGTACTGACCCGAAGAATAAAAGCGTTTTATCAATTTTACCGCAGGCGGAACGGTGTAAGCGCACCCCCCAAAAGAAATTCATGAAATGCTGGTTTTTGTTCATTCTGCGTCCCAAAAATTGGAATAAAAAGCGATCAAAAAATGTCACGTGCCCGAACATGATACCAATAAAAACGTCAGCTCGTCCCGCAAAAAATAAGACCTCACATGACTCGGTGGGTCAAAATATGGAAAAATTATAGCTCTCAATATTTGGTGATGCAAAAACTATTTTTACAATAAAAAGCATCTTTTAGCGTATGACAGCTGCCAAAAATAAAAACCGCCATAAATAGTAAATCAAACCCCCCCGTTATCACCCCCTTAGCTAGGGAAAAATAATAAAATTAAAAGAAAATGTATTTATTTCCATTTTCCCATTAGGGTTAGGGCTAGGGTTAGGGCTAGGGGTGTTTTGAGGTTAGGGTTGGAGTTATAATTGGGGGGTTTCCACTGTTTGGACACATCAGGTGCTCTTCAAATGCAACATGGCGTCTGATCTCAATTCCAGCCAATTCTGCGTTGAAAAAGTCAAATGGTGCTCCTTCCCTTCCAAGCTCTGCCATGCGCCCAAACAGTGTTTTACCCCCACATATAGGGTATCAGCCTACTCAGGACAAATTGCAAAACAACTTTTGGGGTCCAATTTCTCCTGTTACCCTTAGGAAAATAAAAAATTGGGGGCAAAAATATCATTTTTGTGGAAAAAAAATGATTTTTTTATTTTCACGCCCGGGCGTTATAAACTTCTGTGAAGCACTTGGGGGTTCAAAGTGTTCACCACACATCTAGATAAGTTCTGTGGGGGGTCTAGTTTCCAAAATGGGGTCACTTGTGGGGAGTTTCAATAGTTTAGGTACATCAGGGGCTCTCCAAACGCACACATGACACCCGCAGACCATTCCATCAAAGTCTGCATTCCAAAACGTCACTACTTCCCTTCCGAGCCCCGACGTGTGCCCATACGGTAGTTTTCTCCCACATATGGGGTATCAGCGTACTCAGGACAAATTGTAGAACAACTTTTGGGGTCCAATTTCTCCTGTTACCCTTGGGAAAAAAAAAAAATGGGGACTAAATGATCATGTTTGTGGAAAAAATACGATTTTTTTATTTTCATGCCCGGGCATTATAAACTTCTGTGAAGCACTTGGGGGTTCAAAGTGCTCACCACACATCTAGATAAGTTCCTTAGGGGGTCTAGTTTCCAAAATGGGGTCACTTGTGGGGGGTTTCCACTGTTTAGGTACATCAGGGGCTCTCCAAAGGCAACATGACACCCGCAGACCATTCCATCAAAGTCTGCATTCCAAAACGTCACTACTTCCCTTACAAGCCCCGACGTGTGCCCATACAGTAGTTTTCTCCCACCTATGGGGTATCGGTGTACTCAGGACAAATTGAACAACAACTTTTGTGGTCCATTTTATCCTGGTACCCTTGGGAAAATAAAAAAATTGGGGACTAAATGATCATGTTTGTTGAAAAAATACGATTTTTTTATTTTCACGCCCGGTCGTTATAAACTTCTATAAAGCACTGGGAGGTTCAATGTGCTCACCACACATCTAGATAAGTTCCTTAGGGGGTCTAGTTTCCAAAATGTTGTCATTTGTTGGGGGTTTTCACTGTTTTGGTACGTCAGGGGCTTTCCAAACGCGACATGGTGTCCGATCTCAATTCCAGCCAAAAATGTCAAATGGCGCTGCTTCCCTTCCAAGCTCTGCCATGCGCCAAATAGTGGTTTACACCCACATATGGGGTATCAGCGTACTCAGGACAAATTGAACAATAACTTTTAGGGTCCTGTTACCCTTGGAAAAATAAAAATTGGGTGTGAAAAGATCATTTTTGTGGAAAAAATATGATTTTTTAATTGTACCGCTGTACGTTATAAACTTCTGTGAAGCCCTTGTGGGTTCAAAGTTCTCACCACATATCTAGATAAGTTCCTTGGGGGGGGGTCTAGTTTCCAAAATAGGGTCACTTGTGGGGGGTTTCCTGTTTAGGTACATCAGGGGCTCTCCAAACGTGACATGGCGTCCGATCTGAATTCCAGCCAATTTTGCATTGAAAAAGTCAAACAACGCTCCTTCCCTTCTGAGCTCTGCCATGCGCCGAAACAGTGGTTCCCCCCACATATCAGGTATCGGCGTACTCAGGACCAACTGCACAATAACTTTTGCAGTCCAATTTCTCCTGTTACCCTTGGTAAAATAAAAAAAATTGAACCTGAAGTATTTTTTTTGTGGAAAAAAAGTTAAATGTTCATTTTTTTTTTAAATATTCAAAAAATTCCTGTGACGCACCTGAAGGGTTAATAAACTTCTTGAATGTGGTTTTGAGCACCTTAAGGTGTGCAGTTTTTAGAATGGTGTCACTTTTGGGTATTTTCTATCATGTAGACCCCTCAAAGTGGCTTCAAATGTGATGTGGTCCGTAAAAATAAAATGGTGTTGCAAAAATGAGAAATCGCTGGTCAACTTTTAACCCTTATAACTTCCTAACAAAAAAAAATGTTGGTTCCAAAATTGTGCTGATGTAAAGTAAACATGTGGGAAATGTTACTTATCAAGTTTTTTGTGTGCCGTATCTCTGTGATTTAAGGGCATAAAAATTCAAAGTTGGAAAATTGTGAAAATTTAAAAATTTTCGCCAAATTTCCGTTTTTTTCACAAATTAACGCAAGTTATTTGAATTAAATTTTACCACTAACATGAAGAAAAATGTAATGAGAAAACAATGTCAGAATCACTGAGATCCATGGAAGCGTTTCAGAGTTATTACCTCATAAAGGGACAGTGGTCAGAATTGTAAAAATTGGCCCGGTCATGAACGTGCAAACCACCCTTGGGGGTTAAGGGGTTAAAGTGGATTTTTCAAAATACAGACTGCATGTATTATGACATGTATCTTATACCTGATGAGGCTGGTGTATTTACATTTCACTTTATAGCTCGACTCATAAAATTCTTACCATAATATCTGGCTAAGGCTAGGTTCACATTAGCATTTGAGTCCGCAGGGTATTATCCGCATACGTATGTTTACTCAGTGTTTTTTATCCACATCATCTTACGCATGATGCCAAAATAAGCTGCATTTGTATTCATTTTTGCATGCGTTTGCGTTGTTTATGCGCATGCGTTTGATATGACATCAGACAAAAATGGGCGTGTCTCATGGGATTTCTATTTACATTTTGAAGAAAGCATGCGGACGCATTTTAGTGCGTACGCATGCGTGTTCCCATAGTCAGTAATGCATTTTTTACGCACTCATCCGCATGCGCATAACTGCGCATATTTGACAGATTTTTGCCGCTTCTAAAAATGAAACATGTTGCGTTCGTCAGACCCCGCCACACACCGAAAAACGACGCATGCGAACTGATGCAAACGCATGCCCCTGCGTACACCATGTTAAAAAGATAGGTACACATGACGCATGCAGATGAAACAATGCGCACACAGACGCAAATGTGAAAAGAGCTTAATACGGCCATTCTGGCATGAATTTTCAACGAAGGTACACCAACCTCATCAGGTCTAAAAGAACTAATCAATAATGTGCAGGTTTTATTGTGAAATCAATGTGAAAATGAAATGGGTGATTCCTACTCCCACGTGAGTGCCGTAAATGTTGTAAGGTGTGGTCATAAAAAGTTCAAGAAGCCCAACTGTACTTTCCAGCATAATTACACACCTTGTACCCATTTTGGTACCGAGTGACTTGGTATTAAACAAAAACATACTCTCGAGGAAAACCCCCAAAATATCAGTAAGGTAAAATGTAAATATTATAATTAAAGTCGTCACATGATTCGGTCCAAAAATAAACTACATAACTAAATAGGAATGAAAAGAATAAAAAACGAAGACACAGACTTTATGGCAAGGTGGTACAAGCGATGAAAAACATAGAAGCTGGCGAATCATGCATCACCTAAGTATCAAACAAAAAAAAAGAGAGGCTAATGATAGTATATGTAACATGGTAAGAGGCACCAAGGTGCCTATAGCTACCCAATATTACCACATATACCACCAGATATTATCACAACCATTATATTACTACCCAGTATTACCACATATACCACCAGATATTATCACAACCATTATATTACTACACATTATTACCACATATACCACCAGATATTATCACAACCATTATATTACTACACATTATTACCACATATACCACCCGATATTATCACAACCATTATATTACTACACAGTATTATCACATATACCACCAGATATTATCACAACCATTATATTACTACCCAGTATTGCCACATATACCACCAGATATTATCACAACCATTATATTACTACCCAGTATTGCCACATATACCACCAGATATTATCACAACCATTATATTACTACACATTATTACCACATATACCACCCGATATTATCACAACCATTATATTACTACACAGTATTACCACATATACCACCAGATATTATCACAACCATTATATTACTACACAGTATTACCACATATACTACCCGATATTATCACAACCATTATATTACTACACAGTATTACCACATATACCACCCGATATTATCACAACCATTATATTACTACACAGTATTACCACATATACCACCCGATATTATCACAACCATTATATTACTACACAGTATTACCACATATACCACCAGATATTATCACAACCATTATATTACTACCCAGTATTGCCATACCACAAGATATTATCACAACCATTATGTGCGAAAAAACAAGACCAGGTAACTATTAGCAATATTAATGCAAAGCATAAAAGTCTGTTCAAGAAAACAGAAAAGTTATTGGGGAAAACATATTGCAAATACGGTAATATCCAACAACGTCTACATTCTAGATCGAGGCATGCTGACTGCGGAGTTGGGTAGAAATTAGTAACCCCGTAGTTAACAGTTCCGAAATATACACATATCAGTCCTCAACAGAGAAAATATATTACCCAAAGGAATAGTTGAATAAATATGCGCACAGCAAAGCTGGTGACTCTCAGTATCAAGGTTATTCAGCCATTCTGAAACTCTTCATAGTAAGTTCACTAGCTTCATCAGGTCTAAGAGATTTATGTAATGGTTTATGCGGAGTTATCATGAAATCTGGTGACCGATCCACCGTAATAATAATGCAGTGTGAAATAGTAATAGTCATACCTACTCCCAGGTGGTGAATGATGTAAATGTTTTATTCTCATCCATAGTGTGTTCCAACAAGAAACCAACTGTACATCCCAGCATTGTTACACATCTTGTTCTCTTTTTTGGTATTATTCTTTATCTTTGGTCAAACAGATATCACAGGCATGGTTGTCCTCAAAGACCTGTTCTCTGACAATGCCATACTACAATTATTTCTATTATATGTTGCTGAGCTAATTACCGTAAAACTTGTATTTGTGTCCTTACAGCATCACTGCCGATCTACCATTCCCTAGTTGTTTTTGGAAGTAGTGGACAGTTTGTCCAAACATGCATCCCTAACAATAACTGTAAGATAGTGTCTGCGGAAATAAGGCTCCCAGGGTAGTTGACTAGCCCAGGTCACTAGGTGAAGTGCCAACCGCTGTGTTCAGAGTAACATGATGCTGGATCTGACTATGCAAAAATGAAAAAAAAGTCTTCTGTAATTTCTGCTTGGTAGAGTGACCATAGGGTCCTATTATATGGTACAGCTGGCGGCAAGATACGACCAACGATCAGTAAACTTTTACTGGTGGATGATCATTTGAATGTCTGTTTACACATGCAGACCAAAGCAGAGGATGCACACTGAGCGATCTGTAAGGCTAAGTTCACACTTGCGTATGGCTGGTCAGCGGATGACTGCATACATCCTCCCTTAAGCTCTGCCTACTTCCGCATACGTCTTGCGTTGTCCCGTGTACCTATCTTTAACATTGGGGACGCAGGGACATGCGTTTTATGCATTTTGACGTGCCCGCCTGCCATTGTTTGAGACACTGTTTACATGAGCGGTTCTAACTACAGTCTTTTACAATTATCTTTCAGTAGAAATGCCTCTTTTCGCTACATGGATGGCTATATATGTACAGATATCCGATTATTTACCCTCAGTATAATTGGCTTTACATATTTTCAAATTTCTGCATTGTATTGATCTGGAGACCCAACTTTCCTCATTGTCTAAAATCAATGTAGTTAGACTAGATTTATTCTTCAAATTGCTCTTTTGTTTCTATTAAGTTGTTAGTCCGTGCAGAGGCGAAACTGGATATACAAGACAAAGACGGTGACACCCCTCTACATGAAGCTCTCCGGCACCATACTTTGTCTCAGCTGCGCCAGCTGCAAGATATGCAGGATGTAGGCAAGGTGGACACCACATGGGAGCCATCGAAGAACACGGTGAGTGTCTCGGGGATGTTAAAGTGGTGGTACACATTTGGTAGCACACATTTGTATTTGTTTGCTTCAGTTGTATATTCAATGTTCTTGTTATCGTGGATGTATGATAATGCATATTATCTAATGTATTACTGTAATTATCTGACCACAACTACCAGTTGTGGAATATTAACAGGGCCTTTGTTGAAAAAATGCTGCATGTCACTGATTAGTTCTTGGCCTCTAAAGACTTAATATGAAGGAGGTTTACAATCTTTCAGCTTATCATGGGACTTGGAACGCAAGGTGGAGAGAAGAAGAGCGCGGCATCCATAGCCTGCTTCCTTGCTGCTAATGGAGCTGACCTCACCATTCGCAATAAAAAAGGCCAGTCTCCTCTGGATCTGTGTCCTGACCCCAGCCTGTGCAAGGCCCTGGCTAAGTGCCATAAGGAGAAATCAAGGTATTATTTATTTATTTATATAGCGCCATTAATTCCATGGTGCTGTACATGAGAAGGGGGGTTACATACAAAGTTATAGATATCGTTAACAGTAAATAAATTTCCACAACAAATTTACAATGACAGACTGGTACAGAGGGGAGAGGACCCTGTCCTTGCGGACTTGCATTCTACGGGATAGCGGGGAAAAGACAAAGTCGGGGGTGCAGCAGCTCTGGTGATGATGAGGCGGCAGCTCAGGCGGTGGTGAGGCGGCAGAATGGTTATTGCAGTCTGTAAGCTTTCCTGAAAAGATGGGTTTTCACGTTCCGTTTGAAGGATCCGAGGGTGGTGGATAATCGGACGAGTTGAGGCATGGCATGGAGAACGCTCTGTTAGTAGCTTTGGCTGTGAGTAAGTCATTAGTAATTTTGGTCAGGGCAGTTTCAGTGGAGTGGTGAGGGCGGAAGCCAGATTGCAGGATGTCAAGGAGGGAGTTAGATAAGAGGTGAGAGGAAAGTTGAGCATGGACATGCTATTCAAGGAGTTTGGAAGCAAACGGGAGCAGTGATATGGGGCGATAGCTGGGCAGAGCAGTTGGGTCAAGGTTTGATTTTTTGAGGATAGGTGTTATGGTGGCATGTTTGAAGGCAGAGGGGAAGGTACCAGAAGTTAGGGATAGGTTGAAGAGATGGGTTAGGGCTGGAATGATCATGTTAGTGAGGTTGGGGAGCAGGTAGGAAGGGATGGGGTCAAGTGCACAGGTGGTGAGGCGTGATTTGGAAAGTAGATGCATAAGCTCTCCTTCAGTGATGTTGGAGAGGGAGGTTATTAGGGAAGGGCAGAAGTCTGGTATGTGGAGCGGTTGGGGTGGTGGAACTGTAAAGGTTTGCCTTGTTTGGTCAATCTTTTTTTTTAAGTAAAGGTACTGTCACACTTAGCGATGCACCAGCGATATGACGCGGTCAGGATCGCTGGTGCATCGCTAAGTGGTCGCTAGTGAGCTGCCACACAGGCAGATCTCACCAGCAACATAGCCGTGGTCGGGGGTCATTACTTACCTGTCAGACGAGGCGATCCTGACGTCCCGCCCGCATCCACGCGCCGCTCGTCGGCGCCACAGGAAGTCCAGCAGGAAGCTGACGACGAGAAACGGTCGTTCTTGCGCGATCAGCGATGACCAGCGGGGGAGCCGGTCGGAGGTAAGTATCACACATAGCGATATCGCTAGCAATATCGCTGCTACGTCACAAAAACCAGTGAGGTTATAGCGATATTGCTAGCGATATCGCTTAGTGTGACAGGCCCTTAAGTGGCAAAGTCCTCAGCAGAGATGAGGGGAGTTGGAGGTGGCAGTGGTGGGCGGAGGAGAGAGTTGAATGTGCTGAACAGTTTTGGGTTGTGGGATAGTGAAGATACAAGGTTTGTGAAATAGGTCTGTTTAGCACAGGTGAGGGCTGATTTAAAGGCAAGTGTAGCTTGTTTGAAAGCAGTGAAGTCGTCTGGCAGGCGTGTTTTCTTCCAACGCCGCTCTGCGACCCTGGATGCTTGTCGAAGTTTTTTGGTGAGGTTGTTGTGCCAGGGTTGCTTATTGGTTTGTCGCACTTTGCCATGCATGAGAGGGGCGACTGAGTCTATGAGTGATGTGAGGGTGGCGTTGTAGAAAGTGGTGGCACTGTCTGTGTTGTGGAGTGAAAATATGGAGGACAGAGGTAGAAGAGAGTCTGTGAGTGTCTAGGTGTGCGAGGTTTCTGCGAGGATGTGCTAGTGGCTGGACATGGGGGGGCAGGTGAGAAGGACAAGGATGAGAAGGTGAGTAGATGGTGGTCAGATAGGGGGAAGGGAGAGGTTGTGAGATTAGATAGGGAACAGAGGCGGGTGAAGATGAGGTCTAATGTATGTTTGTCTGTGTGGGTGGCTGTGGAGGACCACTGAGTAAGTCCAAAGGATGAGCTAAGTGAGAGGAGTTTGGAGGCTGCTGGCTGGTGGGTGTCAATGGGGATGCTGAAGTCCCCCATGATGATGGTGGGGATGTCAGCAGAGAGAAAGTCGAGGAGCCAGGTGGAAAATTGGTCGATGAAGGTAGTGGCTGAGCCCAGTGGTCGGTATATGACAGCCATCTGGAGATTAGAGGGAGAGTAGATACGGACAGAGTGAACCTCGAAAGAAGGGAGGATAAGGGAGGGTGGGGGTTGAATAGGGTTGAAGGAGCAGTTTTTAGAAAGGAGGAAACCAACTCCTCCACCATGTCTGTTGCCAGGGCGAGGAGTGTGGGTAAAGTGGAGGCTGCCGTAACTCAGTGCGGCCGTGGAGGCCGTGTCAGGGGGTGTCAGCCAGGTCTCAGTGAGGGCCAGGAAGGAAAGGTTGCGGGAGGTAAAGAGGTCGTGGATCACGTAGAGCTTGTTGCAGATGGAGCGAGCATTCCAAAGTGCTCCAGAAAGAGGGTGCGGGAGGGAGGGGGTCAGTGGCACGGGTTTTAAGTGTGAGGGATTGCGGTAGTGTGAGAAAGATAGGGGTGACTATTATTGGGATGTATGAGGCAAGGGGGGCAGGGTTGGGGGATATGTCACCAGCAGTGAGAAGAAGCAAGAGAAAGGGAAAGCAGGTGGGTGAAGGAGAGTGATCGTCTTGTATTGTATTTTAGTAGGAGAGGTCTGAGGTTAAGGAGTATGTCTGCAGATAACGCGAGGTGGGGGGCAAGAGAGAGGGTGAGATAGTTATTTGGTTCGAGGGTGTAGGGGTTTGGGGATAGCGAAGGAGAGTGAAGATTAGTGGAGCAAAAACAGTGATGGCAAATGTGAGCATGGTTAAAGAGGAGGGTGAAAAAAAACAAAAACCTCAAGTAATGGAAGAAAGCAGTGGTTAGTCTTACCGTCTGACCGATTTCTGGACTATTTCTGGTAATATTTCTCATATATCACTTCAAATGATGTCGATGTCACATCTGACCTGCTGTGTTCAACTTATACAATTCAAATGCCCATGAAATGAAGCCAGGTGAGGGAGGGAGGAGAAGGGGGCTTGAGGACTGTTCACAGCAGGGGGCAATTAACAGATTGCAGTTAATGGGACATTTGCCTAGCATCAAAGTTGAAGAAAGTGGTAGGATAATGAGGGTTCAGGGGTGCATTGAATATTCTGAAGCGGGTTCAGCAGACATACCTGCTCTGTTCAACTTATACCATTCAAAATCAAGGTACAATTCAATTTACTCTTTGGGTAACTTCATAATGCAACCAATAGCATTGAGGATTAAAAGAAACCCTGTAATGCCCAAGAAAACTGAACATATTCATGTGGGTTCACATCCATACTGTGGTGTGAGGCAGGGAGTGCAACTGTTCATTTAAGGGTTACTGCCATGTGAAAGCTGTCTCACAAGTTTTTGTGATCGTTACCCGTTTTAGTTATACCATACAGCCATATAATACAGTCATGATGACCTGTTTGTGGTGACTTTGATGTTTTTGAAGTGACATCACCATTGAGACAATGTGGCATTACTGTCCAGTCAGGCAGAAACGAACAGTTAAATACTTCCATTATTGCGTTCCCCCAGAACTAACTAGGACCTGCACGCTGCCACTCCAAATGTCTGCCTTCATTGTCTTCTCTGCAGTTTTTATAGTGTTGTGGGTTTCTTTTTCTATTGAAGTCAGTGATGGAAAATCCAACATTAGGAAAAATGAGACAGCCTGGCGATCTTCCTAATATTTTCATCATATCAAATGTGGCAGACATTGGGTGATAACGCTGAGTGAAAAATGCATGCAACGCCTGTATCGTGGTAGCTTGCACTTCTTCTGCCAGTTGAAGCACAAGTAGGCACAGATTGGATGTTACCTGCATTTTGCACTCAGCATAATCACCCAGTGGCTGCCACCTCTCATGTGAAGAAAGTATTAAGAAGATATCCAGGGTGAGTGCCGTTTCTCCTCTTCTAACGTTGGATCTGTTTCTGTGCACCTTTGTCTTGACTGAGCCCCATTGTTTAGTGTGTATGAGTGGAGGCTTACTGCATTGTCCATACTCTGTCTTCAGGAATAGAAGTCTGCTTTTTTGAGAAAAAGTTGAGAAATGCTGCATTTTCAGGTGGTGACTGGCGTGCCTTATTTCACCTTGCTTTGCTGTGATATATCTAATCATCTTGAATGAAAATAGTATTTTTGTTCAGAAACCTTTTATTTCCTAACTTATATTTTACTCTTGTCTAGTGGTCAAGTGGGATCTCACAGTCCATCTATGATAAATAATGACTCTGAGACTCTAGAAGAATGCATGGTGTGCTCAGATTTGAAGAGAGATACACTATTCGGTCCATGCGGCCATGTGGCAACCTGTTCATTATGTTCTCCACGTGTAAAGAAATGTCTCATTTGCAAAGAGCAAGTACAGTCTAGAACGAAGGTGAATAGTAAATAAAAGAAAAAGCAATTATGAATGTCTTTTAATTTACTTTATAATGCAGGATCCCCATATAATATAAACCCATATAATGTCTGGTATCATTGGGCTGGTGACCTCAGATGCTTCCTCTTTGTCATGAACAAGATATGAAAATCTGTTTGTAATCTCTATATTCCTACTACTGATCTATTTACACTCCTCAAGATTGAAATTACCACACCAAGAACAAAAAATTCTTGGAGTTATGAAAACGACAGCTTCGCTAAACATGTTAATGATATGCAAATGATGGAAAAATGGAAACAAGATTTTATAAACATCATGATTTATTCATTATGAGTGCCACATGCAATTACACGCCATCAATTAAATTATTAATGGTTGTCTGAGGAATGTTCTGCCACACTGAATGCACAGAAATCATCAAGATTCTTTGCTGGCAGCTCTCTTTTTTTTTTTTTTTTTTTTTTTAAATTGTCAACTAGTAATGTCCCAGATTTGCTCCATGAGAGACAAGTCTGGAGATGCTGCAGGCCATGGTAGCACACTTAGGGCATGCAGGCTGCTCACAGTAGCATGAGCAACTGCAGTTCCACCCCTACTCATTAGTACCTGGTCGTGGGGACAGCTGATTGGTGCGGGTGCCAGGTGTTGCACCTTCGCAGATCTGATATTGATGATATATGCTAAGGATAAGCTATCAATATAAAAGTACTGTAAAGCCCCTTTAAGGCTGGTTTCACACTAGAGTGTTTTTGCGCTGCGTTTTTGCGCATGCATGCATTCTTTTCCCCAATCATTAACATGCGGGGGGGCATGGTCTAGCATTTCCACGCATTCATACGCATTTTACGTGCGCAAGCGTCTTTTGTAGTGTGCGCCCAGGCGCGCCGGACGCTACCTGTTGCATTTTTGGTCCGTCCGACCTGTCTCAAAAAAACGCATGTGCACGGAATGCGCAAAAAAACACATTACAGTCTATGGGAACGCTGATGTGCGCATGCACATGCGCACGTCTGCGTTTAAAAACGCATGCGTTTTAAGAGTAAAAATGGCTAAAAAAAGGTTAAAACACATGCGCAAAAAAGCAGAAAACGCATACAAAATGCATGACGCGTTTTTTTTATGCGTTTGCACTGCGCAAAAACGCAGCGCAAAAAAACGCTAGTGTGAAACTAGCCTAACTTATTTTTTTTATACTAATGGTATATTAGATTTACACTATGGTATTGTTTGTTAATGATTGGTATCCTAATCACCATGGTTGCTGATGTAGTGCTAAGTTAAAATACTACAAGTCCCAGCTTGTAGTTTTCTGTCCTTAAAGTTGAATACTTATATTTCAATTCTATATCATATTATTTTGATTAAAATTAGGCACTTTTTACAAATGTCTTTTTTCACTGACCCTTGACCCTATGACATCATAGTATAACCCTTTTCCTGCCTCTTTAGTCTGTCTATGATCAGGTGAGCTGCTAACCTGCACACCCGGCCTGAGAAAGAGATCTGACCTACGTTGAATGTTTGTCTGTCATACTCAGCAGTGCTATAAATTCCCCCCAATTTTACTTTTACTGTAAATATTTATAGGAAGTATGAACCATGGTATAAAATGTTCTGTGGTCGTGTGCCCGGTATAATCTGTGGTTTGTGTCTATTGTACAGATAGAAGAATGTGTTGTGTGCTCAGACAAGAAAGCAGCTGTGCTGTTCCAGCCATGTGGACATATGTGTGCCTGTGAAAGTAAGTGCTATGACCCTGCAGCATTGCATAGTAATGTGTAATCTTACACATGATTGCTTGTTGGCGGTGTCCTTACACTTTTTGTATGATCACCTATTCATTTTGGTAGCCATTAAATGTCCCGTTAAGTAGATGTTGGTTATACGGTGTAATAAATGACAGCCTTCCTGAAAGCTGGCTATGTATTAAGCTAATGTTTATACCAGCGGTGGATGTACTTGCATATCCAATTTTAGGTTGGTGACATGTGTTCACACTGTTCAAGTTCTCTGTGACCTTGGCAATGTCTTACTAAAACACCACCCACAGCATAACATAAAGCCTTTTCCGAATGACTGAGAAACTCCCGTCCAGTCATGAGCATTCTGCATTTAGTTTTTCTAGTAAAGATATGTCCGGTCACAGCCCAGCCTTTCATAGAGGTGTTCTCAGTGCTTGGTTGTTTGCCTTGACTGAGGTTACTGCATGATGTGTTTCTTTCCAGACTGTGCGAGCCTTATGAAGAAGTGTGTGCAGTGTCGTGCTCTGGTGGAGCGAAGAGTGCCTTTTGTTATATGTTGTAGTGGGAAGGGTGCAGAAGATGTCACCGATGACATTGGTAAGAAGGATTGAAAAATGCAAAAACAACATGACTTTTTAAAATTGAAAAATTGAGCAGTATCAAAACTTGATAAACAGTGACCAAACAACGCTGTTGTGCAAATGCAGATTGAAGAACGTAAATGCCGCAGGTAGTAAAACGGAGTAAAGTCCCCCCAGACACTTTATACTGACGTCGGCCAGACCCACCAATATCTGTGTGTTTAGATAACAGTCTCATGTATATGGGGGCCCAGAACAGATAATTGTCGGGGGAGATAATGTTCCTGCATGCTCGATTTCAGGCTGCCAATCTTTTTTTTTCATTCTAACTGCAAAGTGCTGCCACTAGAGAGGTCTGGCAGTGGGGCTCTCATACAGAACACAGCAGTGCTTTGAAGAGTGATTGGCTGGCAGCCCCTGTAATTTCATTACCTTTGAACACTCTGTATAATGCATTCCCTGTAAATGTAATCTATCAGACAGTAGGGACCACAATTATATTTTTGTGGTAGTAGTGAACTGCTACAGGTTGTGTATAAGCTATGTCTGGCCCTCATCTAGCCAGGCAAATCACCAGTAGTATTAATGTTATGCTCTGCAATTACTTTACAAGCTCTTATAAGCTGTATTTAGAAATTAGCTATGAAACGTAAAATTTCAATAAATGTATTGTATATTCCGCTCAAAAATATTGGTTAGCATCTAATTGTCATATAATGTTTTTGATGGTTATGAATGTAGCTCATAATTTTCTGTCTTTTGCAGCTGCGGGGAACATTCCAGCTTTACAGAAGGATAAGGACAATACCAATGTCAATGCTGATGTGCAGAAGCTGCAGCAACAATTACAGGACATCAAAGAGCAGGTAAAGGAATGAAATAAATTCAGCTCACGTGCAGATCATCATTTTTGTCCATTACTGGACAACCCCTTCTTAACTAAACTGTCCAAAATAATAATAATGAAAAAATACTTCCGAACTGGCACCATTCCTCCTGGCAATCACATGACATGTGACCACTGCAGTCAAACCGCAGTTGACAATATTATCCATTTATTTAATTTACTGGATCTGATTTTTTAGTAATGTACATACCCAGAACACTAGAGATGTTCAGAGACAGCTGTAGTAAAGACGGTTATGTTGAAACCAGAACATAAACGTATGTGAAAGGATACAAAACAGAATCCAATGTTCCTATTTCAATTATCTGTTTTAGGTATGGAAATTTTCAGTTCCATTTTGTATTTGGTTGCATCTGTGTTTCTTTTCTTTTGTCTTGCTTTTTTCCTTCTGGATCCTTTACAGTGAATGTGAATATAGCCTTATGTACGGGAAATCAATGCTCTTTTTTTTTTTTTCTACAAGTAACATACACTACCGTTCAAAAGTTTAGGGTCACTTAAAGAAAATCACAGTTTTTTTTCCAATGAAGCTAACATTAAATTATACAGAAATACACTCCATACATTGTTAATGTGGTAAATGACTATTCTAGCTTCAAACGTCTGGTTTGTAATGCAATATGTTCAAAGGTGTATAGAGACTCATTTCCAACAACCATCACTCCAGTGCTCTTATGGTTCTTTGTGTTTGCTAACTGTGTAAGAAGGCTAATGGATGGTTAGAATACCCTTGAAATGTATGTTACCACAGCTGAAAACAATTTGGCTGATTAGAGAAGCTATAAATATGACCTTTCTTTGAGCTAGTTGAGAAGCTGAAGCATTACATTTGTTGGTTCCATTAAACTCTCAAAATGGCCAGAACTTAAATGTAAAACTCGACAGTCTATTCTTGTTCTTAGATATGAAGGCTATTCCATGCGAGAAAGTGCCAAGAAACTGAAGATTTCCTACAATGGTGTGTACTACTCCCTTCAGAGGAGAGCACAAACAGGCTCTAACCAGAGTAGAAAGAGAAGTGGGAGACCCCGCTGCACAACTGAGCAACAAGACAAGTATATTAGAGTCTGTAGTTTTGAGAAATCGACGCCTCACAGGTCCTCAACTGGCAGCTTCATTAAATAGTACACGCAAAACGATAGTGTCAACGTCCACAGTGAAGAGGCGACTCCGGGATGCTGGCCTTCAGGGCAGAATGGCAAAGAAAAAGCCATATCTGAGACTGGCTAATAAAAGGAAAAGATTAATATGGGCAAAAGAACACAGACATTGGACAGAGGAAGATTAGAAAAAAGTGTTATGGACAGATGAATCCAAGTTTGAGGTGTTTAGATCACACAGAATAACATTTGTGAGACACAGAACAACTGAAAAGATGGTGGAAGAGTGCCTGATGCCATCTGTCAAGCATGGTGGAGGTAATGTGATGGTCTGGGGTTGCTTTCGTGCTGGTAAAGTGGGTGATTTGTACAAGGTAAAAGGGATTTTGAATAAGGAAGGCTATCCCTCCATTTTGCAACACCATGCCATACCCTGTGGACAGCGCTTGATTGGAGCCAATTTCATCCTACAACAGTATAATGACCCAGAGCACACCTCCAAGTTATGCAAGAACTAATTAGGGAAGAAGCAGCAGGCAGCTGGTATTCTATCTGTAATGGATTGGCCAGCACAGTCACCAGATCTCAACCCCATTGAGCTGTTGTGAGAGCAGCTTGACCGTATGATACGCAAAAAGTGCCCATCAAGCCAAGCCAACTTCTGGGAGGGGCTTCTGGAAGCGTGGGGTGAACTTTCTCCAGATTATCTCAGCAAATTAACTGCTAGAATGCCAAAGGCCTGCAATGCTATAATTGCTGCAAAGGGAGCATTCTTTTGACAAAAGCAAAGTTTGAAGGAGAAAATTATTATTTAAAATAAAAATCTTTTTTCAACCCTTGTCAATGTCTGGACTAGATTATAAATTCATCTGGCAACTCATTTGATTAATAAAAGTATGAGTTTTCATGGAAAACACAAAATTGTCTATGTGACCCCAAACTTTTGAACGGTAGTGTACATTGATTCCTCCATTTCTTCATCATTAATCCTTACTTTTTGGAACTATATATGCAATAATTAGATAAACTGACTATTTCTGCTTTAGGAATCTTTTCAGTTTTGTGGTATAGACTTAGGACCTGATTCATCTCCCAGTTTACTAACAAATTCTAGCCTAAAGCTTGTGACGTTGCAAAGGCGAAAATTGGAATTGCACACTAATTTTTTCTACTTTTGCCATTTTTCCACCAATCTTGGCTAGCTCTGCCTATGTTTTGAAAAGTGGACATAATTGGGATGTGACACATCGTGGCAAAGCCTGACAAATTCATCATAATTCACTTCACTTAAGTGGCATGTTGCACAAGAAATGTATGCCGGGCCCAAGACTAGATTAACATTTCTGGTGGCGGCACACGGCACTTCGTTTGCTCTGTTAATTAACACTGATGTACAAAATACCACTCTTTATGAAAATGCCTTATTGTTATATGAAGCATTACCTATAAGTCACTAGAGGGTGAAGTTACAGTGTTAAAATAACAGCTGTACTGGACTGCTGGAAACTAGATAGGCAGGATGTCACTGTTGACAGTGGTAGTTTATAGCCTCACATTAGGCTGTGTTTTAACACCTTTTTTCTGAATCTTCAGTCCTCCTGTTTTTGCTGGGGAATAATTAAAAAGGACCTTTCACCATTTTGTAATTGCAAAACTGGCCACATCATGATAAACTAGCTGAAGATCAAAATAAAGCATTTATATTTTTTATTTGTCATCTCTTGTGGATATGTAAGCCTGTAAAGTTATATGCTGATTTCTACTATAACCAATGGGGAATTAACAGATTTTGCAATAGGGCGTTTACTTTTTTTTTCCTGCATGATGTTGTCCAGTCATAAGCGGACAGTGTTGTGCAGTTCTAAAAAGAAAAAATCGCCCCCACAGAAGGTCACAACCAGCTTTCTGTGTGTGAGATGATAGCACTGGTGTGTCTAACCCAGTTCCACAGACCTCACTGCCAGCACCTACTGGGATTCTAAGTGCAGGGGAAGGAAAGCAAAGCTGTGTGTCCCTACATACACCGCACTGCCTCTATCCCAGACACACTGAGGGATGTATGTAATGACACACAGTTCGCCTTTCGTCTCCAAGCTACACAAATCTCACTACTGGCACCTACTATGATTAATAGTTCAGGGTGAGGAGAGCAGAGCTGTGTGTCATTAATCCAACACTCTGCATTACCTGTGATTGCAGATGCAAGGAGGAGAGCAGTACTGTGTGTCACGCTTAGGCCACGATCATGAGTTCAGCATTTGATGAGTGTTTGTAAGTCAAAACCAAGAAAGGAACAATCGGAGGAAAAGTAAAATAGAAACACACACACCACTTCTGTATTTTTGCCGACTCCTGGTTTTGGCTTACAAATATTCATGTAAAATACTGACCAAATACTGAACATGTGAACGTGGCCATAGATGAAGAGCAGAGTGTGTAATAATACATAGCTCTCCTTCTCCTGTACTTGAAATCACAGTAGGTCCTGGCAGTGAGGTCTGTGCGACTTGGTTAGACACATCAGTCTTAAATATCACTGAGAAAGCAGGTTCTGTCATTCTCTGGAGGAGCTTTCTACTTTTACCACTGCATGATATTGCCCAACCATAAGAACGCAGCCATGGTATCTGCTGTAAAGCACACACAATCTGCATTATTAGCCCCCATCCATAATACCTGCTGTAAAACACAATCTGTATTATTAGCCCCAGCCATAGTATCTGCTGTAAAGCACACACAATCTGTATTATTAGCCCCCAGCCATAGTACCTGTTGTAAAACACAATCTGTATTATTAGCCCCCATCCATAGTATCTGCTGTAAAGCACAATCTGTAGTATTAGCCCCCATCCATAGTATCTGCTGTAAAGCACAGTCTGTAGTATTAGCCCCCATCCATAGTATCTGATATATCTGCACAATCTGTATTATTAGCCCCCAGCCATTGTATCTGCTGTAAAGCACACACAATCTGTATTACTGGCCCCCAGCCATAGTATCTGCTGTGAAGCACAATCTGTAGTATTAGCCCCCATCCATAGTATCTGCTATAAAGCACAATCTGTAGTATTAGCCCCCAGCCATAGTATCTGCTGTAAAGCACAATCTGTATTAGCGCTCAGCCATAGTATCTGCTGTAACGCACACACAATCTGTATTATTGCCCCCCAGCCATAGTATCTGCTGTAAAGCACACACAATCTGTATTACCCCCCCATCCATAGTATCTGCTGTAAAGCACACGCAATCTGTATTACCCCCCATCCATAGTATCTGCTGTAAAGCACAATCTGTAGTATTAGCCCCCATCCATAGTATCTGCTATATCTGCACAATCTGTATTATTAGCCCCCAGCCATTGTATCTGCTGTAAAGCACACACAATCAGTATTAGCCCCCCATCCATAGTACCTGCTGTAAAGCACAATCTGTAGTATTAGCCCCCAGCCATAGTATCTGCTGTAAAGCACACACAATCTGTATTACCCCCCCATCCATAGTATCTGCTGTAAAGCACACACAATCTGTATTACTGGCCCCCAGCCATAGTATCTGCTGTGAAGCACAATCTGTATTATTAGCCCCCAGCCATAGTATCTGCTGTAAAGCACAATCTGTAGTATTAGCCCCCATCCATAGTATCTGCTGTAAAGCACAATCTGTAGTATTAGCCCCATCCATAGTATCTGCTGTAAAGCACAATCTGTATTATTGGCCCCCAGCCATAGTATCTGCTGTGAAGCACAATCTGTAGTATTAGCTCTCAGCCATAGTATCTCCTGTAAAGCACACCCAGTCTGTATTATTACCCCCCAGCCATAGTATCTGCTGTAAAGCACACACAGTCTGTATTATTAGCCCCCAGCCATAGTATCTGCTGTAAAGCACACACAATCTTTATTACCCCCCCATCCATAGTATCTGCTGTAAAGCACGATCTGTAGTATTAGCCCCCATCCATAGTATCTGCTGTAAAGCACACACAATCTGTATTACCCCCCCATCCATAGTATCTGCTGTAAAGCACAATCTGTAGTATTAGCCCCCAGCCATAGTATCTGCTGTAAAGCACAATCTGTATTATTGTCCCCCAGCCATAGTATCTGCTGTAAAGAACACACAATCTGTATTACCCCCCCATCCATAGTATCTGCTGTAAAGCACACACAATCTGTATTACCCCCCATCCATAGTATCTGCTGTAAAGCACACACAATCAGTATTACCCCCCCATCCATAGAATCTGCTGTAAAGCACACACAATCTGTATTATTAGCCCCCAGGCATAGTACCTGTTGTAAAACACAATCTGTATTATTAGCCCCCATCCATAGTATCTGCTGTAAAGCACAATCTGTAGTATTAGCCCCCATCCATAGTATCTGCTGTAAAGCACAATCTGTAGTATTAGCCCCCATCCATAGTATCTGCTGTAAAGCACAATCTGTAGTATTAGCCCCCAGCCATAGTATCTGCTGTAAAGCACAATCTGTATTAGCTCTCAGCCATAGTATCTGCTGTAACGCACACACAATCTGTATTATTGGCCCCCAGCCATAGTATCTGCTGTAAAGCACAATCTGTAGTATTATCCCCCATCCATAGTATCTGCTGTAAAGCACAATCTGTATTATTGGCCCCCAGCCATAGTATGTGCTGTAAAGCACACAGTCTGTATTATTAGCCCCCAGCCATAGTATCTGCTGTAAAGAACACACACTCTGTATTACCCCCCATCCATAGTATCTGCTGTAAAGCACACACAATCAGTATTACCCCCCCATCCATAGTATCTGCTGTAAAGCACACACAATCTGTATTATTAGCCCCCAGCCATAGTATCTGCTGTAAAGCACAATCTATAGTATTAGCCCCCATCCATAGTATCTGCTATATCTGCACAATCTGTATTATTAGCCCCCAGCCATAGTATCTGCTGTAAAGCACACACAATCTGTATTAGCCCCCAGCCATAGTACCTGCTGTAAGGCACAGTCTGTATTATTAGCTCCCATCCATAGTATCTGCTGTAAAGCACAATCTGTAGTATTAGCCCCCATCCATAGTATCTGCTATAAAGCACAATCTGTAGTATTAGCCCCCAGCCATAGTATCTGCTGTAAAGTACAATCTGTATTAGCTCTCAGCCATAGTATCTGCTGTAATGCACACACAATCTGTATTATTACCCCCCATCCATAGTATCTGCTGGAAAGCACACGCAATCTGTATTACCCCCCATCCATAGTATCTGCTATAAAGCACAATCTGTAGTATTAGCCCCCATCCATAGTATCTGCTGTAAAGCACAATCTGTATTATTAGCTCTCAGCCATAGTATCTCCTGTAAAGCACAAACAATCTGTATTACCCCCCATCCATAGTATCTGCTGTAAAGCACACACAGTCTGTATTATTAGCCCCCATCTATAGTATCTGCTGTAACGCACACACAATCTGTATTATTGGCCCCCAGCCATAGTATCTGCTGTAAAGCACACACAATCTGTATTACTAGCCCCCAGCCATAGTACCTGCTGTAAAGCACAATCTGTATTATTGTCCCCCAGCCATAGTATCTGCTGTAAAGAACACACAATCTGTATTACCCCCCCATCCATAGTATCTGCTGTAAAGCACACACAATCTGTATTACCCCCCATCCATAGTATCTGCTGTAAAGCACACACAATCAGTATTACCCCCCCATCCATAGTATCTGCTGTAAAGCACACACAATCTGTATTATTAGCCCCCAGCCATTGTATCTGCTGTAAAGCACAATCTGTAGTATTAGCCCCCATCCATAGTATCTGCTGTAAAGCACAATTTGTAGTATTAGCCCCCAGCCATAGTATCTGCTGTAAAGCACAATCTGTATTAGCTCTCAGCCATAGTATCTGCTGTAACGCACACACAATCTGTATTATTGGCCCCCAGCCATAGTATCTGCTGTAAAGCACAATCTGTAGTATTAGCCCCCATCCATAGTATCTGCTGTAAAGCACAATCTGTATTATTGGCCCCCAGCCATAGTATGTGCTGTAAAGCACACAGTCTGTATTATTAGCCCCCAGCCATAGTATCTGCTGTAAAGAACACACAATCTGTATTACCCCCCATCCATAGTATCTGCTGTAAAGCACACACAATCAGTATTACCCCCCCATCCATAGTATCTGCTGTAAAGCACACACAATCTGTATTATTAGCCCCCAGCCATAGTATCTGCTGTAAAGCACACACAATCTGTATTATTAGCCCCCATCCATAGTACCTGTTGTAAAACACAATCTGTATTATTACCCCCCATCCATAGTATCTGCTGGAAAGCACACGCAATCTGTATTACCCCCCATCCATAGTATCTGCTGTAAAGCACAATCTGTAGTATTAGCCCCCATCCATACCGTAGTATCTGCTGTAAAGCACACACAATCTGTATTATTAGCCCCCAGCCATAGTATCTGCTGTAAAGCACACACAATCTGTATTATTAGCTCTCAGCCATAGTATCTCCTGTAAAGCACACACAGTCTGTATTATTAGCCCCCAGCCATAGTATCTGCTGTAAAGCACAATCTGTATTACCCCCCATCCATAATATCTGCTGTAAAGCACACACAGTCTGTAGTATTAGCCCCCATCCATAGTATCTGCTGTAACGCACACACAATCTGTATTATTGGCCCCCAGCCATAGTATCTGCTGTAAAGCACACAATCTGTATTACCCCCCCATCCATAGTATCTGTTGTAAAGCACAATCTGTAGTATTAGCCCCCATCCATAGCATCTGCTGTAAAGCACACGCAATCTGTATTATTGGCCCCCAGCCATAGTATCTGCTGTGAAGCACAATCTGTATTATTAGCTCTCAGCCATAGTATCTCCTGTAAAGCACACACAGTCTGTATTATTAGCCCCCAGCCATAGTATCTGCTGTAAAGCACAAACAATCTGTATTACCCCCCATCCATAGTATCTGCTGTAAAGCACAATCTGTATTATTAGCTCTCAGCCATAGTATCTCCTGTAAAGCACACACAGTCTGTATTATTAGCCCCCAGCCATAGTATCTGCTGTAAAGCACAAAGAATCTGTATTACCCCCCATCCATAGTATCTGCTGTAAAGCACACACAGTCTGTAGTATTAGCCCCCATCCATAGTATCTGCTGTAACGCACACACAATCTGTATTATTGGCCCCCAGCCATAGTATCTGCTGTAAAGCACACGCAATCTGTATTACCCCCCCATCCATAGTATCTGCTGTAAAGCACAATCTGTAGTATTAGCCCCCATCCATAGTATCTGCTGTAAAGCACAATCTGTAGTATTACCCCCCATCCATAGTATCTGCTGTAAAGCACAATCTGTATTATTGGCCCCCAGCCATAGTATCTGCTGTGAAGCACAATCTGTATTATTAGCTCTCAGCCATAGTATCTGCTGTAAAGCACACACAGTCTGTATTATTAGTCCCCATCCATAGTATCTGCTGTAAATCTGTAGTATTAGCCCCCATCCATAGTATCTGCTGTAAAGCACACACAATCTGTATTATTGGCCCCCAGCCATAGTATCTGCTGTAAAGCACACACAATCTGTATTACCCCCCCCCCCCATCCATAGTATCTGCTGTAAAGCACAATCTGTAGTATTACCCAGGGCTGTGGAGTCGGTAAGCCAAACCTGCGACTCCGACTCCTCAATTTCCCTTACTCCGACTCCACGACTCCGACTCCCACATATATTGCTTATATTTAAGTGAAAAATTTATTGTAGTACATTGTGAACATCAGACATTTAATCATTTCTATGATCCAATAATCAAGATATTTAGATAGAACATAATATCTTTTGGAATACAACTGTAGAACACAAAAAACTAATAAATTGTAAATATGTAATACACTGTATACATGTACATGTATACGGTACAGACCAAAATTTGGACACACCTCATTCAAAGAGTTTTCTTTATTTTCATGACTATGAAAATTGTAGATTCATTCTGAAGGCATCAAAACTATGAATTAACACATGTGGAATTATATAATTAAAGTGTGAAACAACTGAAAATATGTCTTATATTCTAGATTCTTCAAAGTAGCCACCTTTTGCTTTGATTACTGCTTTGCACACTCTTGGCAGAGCAATGCCTGTCCTGGGTGTCCTTTTGGGTAGCTATGAGGTGTACCGGACTGGTGCTAAAAAAAAGTAGTGTTAGTCTGTGTGCTATCCGACTTTCATTCTTTTTGGTACAGATATGATATGGATAGACAGATATGGATACATGGATATATAGCTAGATAGAGCAGATTTGTAATCTGCTTTTGCTATTGAAAACATTATCTGTGAGCTCAAAAACCTTTCAGGTGATGCGGTTTTTTAAAAAGTTGATCTGCTTTTGCAACTGAAAAACGTATCCTCAAAAAACGCAGGAAAAATGCTGTGTGTGAATGTAGCCTATGAAAAAATATTCAGCACATCCTGCATTGAACTACTGTACCCAATTTGTTATATATTTTAGGAGTCGGAGTCGGTCCATTTTATACCGACTCCAACTCCACCAAAATGAGCACTGACTCCACGACTCCGACTCCACAGCCCTGGTATTAGCCCCCATCCATAGTATCTGCTGTAAAGCACAATCTGTAGTATTAGCCCCCAGCCATAGTATCTGCTGTGAAGCGCACACAGTCTGTATTATTACCCCCAGCCATAGTATCTTCTGTAAAGCACACACAATCTGTATTACCCCCCATCCATAGTATCTGCTGTAAAGCACACACAATCTTTATTACCCCCCCAGCCATAGTATCTGCTGTAAAGCACACACAATCTGTATTACCCCCCATCCATAGTATCTGCTGTAAAGCACGATCTGTAGTATTAGCCCCCATCCATAGTATCTGCTGTGAAGCACACACAGTCTGTATTATTACCCCCAGCCATAGTATCTGCTGTAAAGCACACACAATCTGCATTACCCCCCATCCATAGTATCTGCTGTAAAGCACGATCTGTAGTATTAGCCCCCATCCATTGTATCTGCTGTGAAGCACACACAGTCTGTATTATTACCCCCAGCCATAGTATCTGCTGTAAAGCACACACAATCTGTATTACCCCCCATCCATAGTATCTGCTGTAAAGCACACACAATCTGTATTACCCCCCCAGCCATAGTATCTGCTGTAAAGCACACGCAATCTGTATTACCCCCCCATCCATAGTATCTGCTGTAAAGCACACACAATCTGTATTACCCCCCCAGCCATAGTATCTGCTGTAAAGCACACACAATCTGTATTACCCCCCCATCCATAGTATCTGCTGTGAAGCACACACAATCTGTATTACCCCCCCAGCCATAGTATCTGCTGTAAAGCACACACAATCAGTATTACCCCCCATCCATAGTATCTGCTGTAAAGCACACACAATCTGTATTACCCCCCCAGCCATAGTATCTGCTGTAAAGCACACACATTCTGTATTACCCCCCCAGCCATAGTATCTGCTGTAAAGCACACACAATCTGTATTACCCCCCCAGCCATAGTATCTGCTGTAAAGCACACACAATCTGTATTACCCCCCCATCCATAGTATCTGCTGTAAAGCACACACAGTCTGTATTATTAGCCCCCAGCCATAATATCTGCTGAAAGGGTACCATTACACTTAAAGATGCACCAGTGATCCCGACAACGATACGACCTTGTCAGAATCGCTGGTGCATCGCTACATGATCGCTGGTGAGCTGCCAAACAGGCAGCTTCACCAGCGATCAGCACCAGCGAGGACGCTGGCATCTAAGGTAAATATCGGGTTACTAAGCGGCGCGCATCACTTAGTTACCTTATATGTACCTTAGAAACCTGCGTGTTCGTGCCGGGAGCTGCCAGCACGCAGGTTTCTAAGGTACACATCTGGTAACTAAGTGACGCGCGCCACTTAGTAACCCGATATTTACCTTAGATACCAGCGCCTGCTTAGAGCACTGGGAGCCTCGCTGATGGTTGGCTCGCGCTGCCATACGCAGCGATGCGCGCTGGCCAGCGAGAGAGCAACGATCAAAAAATGGCCGAGGACGATAGTGCACGATCAGCGATACTCGGCGGGGGGTGTGTGTGTGTGTGTGTGTGTTTGGGGGCGGTCACTGATCCCCGTCACACACAGTGATCTCGCTGGCGAGATCGCTGTGTGTGACGGGGCCCTAAAGCGCAATCTGTATTATTAGCCCCCATGCAGAGTATCTGCTGTAACGCACACACAATCTGTAGTATTAGCCCCCATGCATAGTATCTGCTGTAACGCACACACAATCTGTAGTATTAGCCCCCATGCATAGTATCTGCTGTAACGCACACACAATCTGTAGTATTAGCCCCCATGCATAGTATCTGCTGTAACGCACACACAATCTGTAGTATTAGCCCCCATGCATAGTATCTGCTGTAACGCACACACAATCTGTAGTATTAGCCCCCATGCATAGTATCTGCTGTAACGCACACACAATCTGTAGTATTAGCCCCCATGCATAGTAACTGCTGTAACGCACACACAATCTGTAGTATTAGCCCCCATGCATAGTATCTGCTGTAACGCACACACAATGTGTAGTATTAGCCTCCATGCATAGTATCTGCTGTAGCGTGCACACACAATCTGTAGTATTAGCCCCCATGCATAGTATCTGCTGTAACGCGCACACACAATCTGTAGTATTAGCCCCCATGCATAGCATCTGCTGTATCGCACACGCAATCTGTAGTATTAGCCTCCATGCATAGCATCTGCTGTAACGCACACGCAATCTGTAGTATTAGCCCCCATGCATAGCATCTGCTGTAACGCACACACAATCTGTATTATTAGCCCCCATGCATAGTATCTGCTGTAACGCACACACAATCTGTAGTATTAGCCCCCATGCATAGTATCTGCTGTAACGCACACACAATCTGTAGTATTAGCCCCCATGCATATGGTCTGCTGTAACGCACACACAATCTGTAGTATTAGCCCCCATGCATATGATCTGCTGTAACGCGCATATGATCTGCTGTAACGCACACACAATCTGTAGTATTAGCCCCCATGCATAGTATCTGCTGTAACGCACACACAATCTGTAGTATTAGCCCCCATGCATAGTATCTGCTGTAACGCACACACAATCTGTATTATTAGCCCCCATGCATAGTATCTGCTGTGGCGCGCACACAATCTGTAGTATTAGCCCCCATGCATAGTATCTGCTGTAACGCACACACAATCTGTAGTATTAGCCCCCATGCATAGGATATGCTGTAACGCACACACAATCTGTAGTATTAGCCCCCATGCATAGTATCTGCTGTAACGCACACACAATCTGTAGTATTAACCCCCATGCATAGTATCTGCTGTAACGCACACACAATGTGTAGTATTAGCCTCCATGCATAGTATCTGCTGTAGCGCGCACACACAATCTGTAGTATTAGCCCCCATGCATAGTATCTGCTGTAACGCGCACACACAATCTGTAGTATTAGCCCCCATGCATAGTGTCTGCTGTAACGCACACACAATCTGTAGTATTAGCCCCCATGCATAGTATCTGCTGTAACGCACACACAATCTGTAGTATTAGCCCCCATGCATAGCATCTGCTGTAACGCACACACAATCTGTATTATTAGCCCCCATGCATAGTATCTGCTGTAACGCACACACAATCTGTATTATTAGCCCCCATGCATAGTATCTGCTGTAACGCACACACAATCTGTAGTATTAGCCCCCATGCATAGCATCTGCTGTAACGCACACACAATCTGTATTATTAGCCCCCATGCATAGCATCTGCTGTAACGCACACACAATCTGTATTATTAGCCCCCATGCATAGTATCTGCTGTAACGCACACACAATCTGTAGTATTAGCCCCCATGCATAGTATCTGCTGTAACGCACACACAATCTGTAGTATTAGCCCCCATGCATATGGTCTGCTGTAACGCACACACAATCTGTAGTATTAGCCCCCATGCATATGATCTGCTGTAACGCGCATATGATCTGCTGTAACGCACACACAATCTGTAGTATTAGCCCCCATGCATAGTATCTGCTGTAACGCACACACAATCTGTAGTATTAGCCCCCATGCATAGTATCTGCTGTAACGCACACACAATCTGTATTATTAGCCCCCATGCATAGTATCTGCTGTGGCGCACACACAATCTGTAGTATTAGCCCCCATGCATAGTATCTGCTGTAACGCACACACAATCTGTAGTATTAGCCCCCATGCATAGGATATGCTGTAACGCACACACAATCTGTAGTATTAGCCCCCATGCATAGTATCTGCTGTAACGCACACACAATCTGTAGTATTAGCCCCCATGCATAGTATCTGCTGTAACGCACACACAATCTGTAGTATTAGCCCCCATGCATAGTATCTGCTGTAACGCACACACAATCTGTAGTATTAACCCCCATGCATAGTATCTGCTGTAACGCACACACAATGTGTAGTATTAGCCTCCATGCATAGTATCTGCTGTAGCGCGCACACACAATCTGTAGTATTAGCCCCCATGCATAGTATCTGCTGTAACGCGCACACACAATCTGTAGTATTAGCCCCCATGCATAGTGTCTGCTGTAACGCACACACAATCTGTAGTATTAGCCCCCATGCATAGTATCTGCTGTAACGCACACACAATCTTTAGTATTAGCCCCCATGCATAGTATCAGCTGTAACGCACACACAATCTGTAGTATTAGCCCCCATGCATAGTATCTGCTGTAACGCACACACAATCTGTAGTATTAGCCCCCATGCATAGTATCTGCTGTAACGCACACACAATCTGTAGTATTAGCCCCCATGCATAGTATCTGCTGTAACGCACACACAATCTGTAGTATTAGCCCCCATGCATAGTATCTGCTGTAACGCACACACAATCTGTAGTATTAGCCCCCATGCATAGCATCTGCTGTAACGCACACACAATCTGTAGTATTAGCCCCCATGCATAGCATCTGCTGTAACGCACACACAATCTGTAGTATTACCCCCCATGCATAGCATCTGCTGTAACGCACACACAATCTGTAGTATTAGCCCCCATGATGCATAGCATCTGCCTTAACGCATACACAATCTGTAGTATTAGCCCCCATTCATAGCATCTGCTGTAGCGCACACACAATCTGTAGTATTAGCCCCCATGCATAGTATCAGCTGTAACGCACACACAATCTGTAGTATTAGCCCCCATGCATAGTATCTGCTGTAACGCACACACAATCTGTAGTATTAGCCCCCATGCATAGTATATGCTGTAACGCACACACAATCTGTAGTATTAGCCGCCATGCATAGTATCTGCTGTAACGCACACACAATCTGTAGTATTAGCCCCCATGCATAGTATCAGCTGTAACACACACACAATCTGTAGTATTATCCCCCATGCATAGCATCTGCTGTAACGCACACACAATCTGTAGTATTAGCCCCCATGCATAGCATCTGCTGTAACGCACACACAATCTGTAGTATTACCCCCCCATGCATAGCATCTGCTGTAACGCACACACAATCTGTAGTATTAGCCCCCATGCATAGTATCAGCTGTAACACACACACAATCTGTAGTATTATCCCCCATGCATAGCATCTGCTGTAACGCACACACAATCTGTAGTATTAGCCCCCATGCATAGCATCTGCTGTAACGCACACACAATCTGTAGTATTACCCCCCATGCATAGCATCTGCTGTAACGCACACACAATCTGTAGTATTAGCCTCCATGCATAGTATCTGCTGTAGCGCGCACACACAATCTGTAGTATTAGCCCCCATGCATAGTATCTGCTGTAACGCGCACACACAATCTGTAGTATTAGCCGCCATGCATAGTATCTGCTGTAACGCACACACAATCTGTAGTATTAGCCCCCATGCATAGTATCAGCTGTAACACACACAATCTGTAGTATTATCCCCCATGCATAGCATCTGCTGTAACGCACACACAATCTGTAGTATTAGCCCCCATGCATAGCATCTGCTGTAACGCACACACAATCTGTAGTATTACCCCTCATGCATAGCATCTGCTGTAACGCACACACAATCTGTAGTATTAGCCCCCATGCATAGCATCTGCCTTAACGCATACACAATCTGTAGTATTAGCCCCCATTCATAGCATCTGCTGTAGCGCACACACAATCTGTAGTATTAGCCCCCATGCATAGTATCAGCTGTAACACACACACAATCTGTAGTATTAGCCCCCATGCATAGTATCTGCTGTAACGCACACACAATCTGTAGTATTAGCCCCCATGCATAGCATCTGCTGTAACGCACACACAATCTGTAGAATTAGCCCCCATGCATAGTATCTGCTGTAACGCACACACAATCTGTATTATTAGCCCCCATGCATAGCATCTGCTGTAACGCGCACACAATCTGTAGTATTAGCCCCCATGCATAGCATCTGCTGTAACGCACACACAATCTGTAGTATTAGCCCCCATGCATAGCATCTGCTGTAACGCACACACAATCTGTAGTATTAGCCCCCATGCATAGCATCTGCTGTAACGCACACACAATCTGTAGTATTAGCCCCCATGCATAGCATCTGCTGTAACGCACACACAATCTGTAGTATTAGCCCCCATGCATGGTATCTGCTGTAACGCACACACAATCTGTATTATTAGCCCCCAGCCATAGTATCTGCTGTAACGCACACACAATCTGTACTATTAGCCCCCATGCATAGTATCTACTGTAACGCACACACAATCTGTATTATTAGCCCCCATGCATAGTATCTGCTGTAACGCACACACAATGTTCTGAACTGTCCCAAAGACCACAAGAAAGGACTATGAACTTGGAGCCCTCAAATAGGAGTTTGAAAATAAAGTTTAATTTACACACCTCTATTTCTTGCTTATCATCTAGTTCAGGTGTATCTCTTCTGTGTTGTGCACAAACTATATATTTGAAGCATAATCAATTGCCTTTGAACAATTCTAAACCTGGAGTGACCCCAACTTTTATTTCCTTTACTACAGACCATGTGTCCTGTCTGCCTGGACCGGCTGAAAAATATGATCTTCATGTGTGGACACGGAACCTGTCAGCTCTGCGGTGATCGGATGAGTGAATGTCCCATTTGTCGGAAGGCCATTGAACGAAGAATCTTATTGTACTAGTCTCACAATTGCTTGTTTTGTAGTCTTTGCTTTCTGTACATATTTTTAGTACTCCTGTTTTATTAGTTCAAACTACATTCTCTGTTAACTGGTTTGCTACAAAAGTGTATGCTTGATCTTGCCACATTATAGTAGTATTTTCTTTGTACTGTGTATTATCTGCCAAGCACTTGTATTTTTCTGTGCCCGGTAATAATGGAAAGAATCAATAAATCACACTAGTGTAGTGTGGTTGATAAACCAGTGGCAGGAGCAATTATACATAATTATACTTTTTTTTTGTTGTTTTTGGGGCTGTCACTCGTGTGCACAAATAGGTTAGTGGACATTGCTCCACATGTGCCCGAGAATTGAAATGCTTAGTAGTAGGCCTGCTGGTAGTCCTTGGACTGGAGATTGTATTTACTGCATTAGAGCTTTAGTTTCTTTAAAAGAAGTAATAGAATTTCTTTTATTCATTTACAGATTCAGTATGTCATGTTAGGAGACAGAATGTCGCAAAGGCAGAACAAAGAAGCTAACTTGATGTCTTTTCTGATACTGAATAATGAATGTAGACCTTACAAGTGCCCAACACTACAATGCCCAATGTTCTTACCACCCTGACCATCCTTACACTACCAGTGTGTCTGCTGGATTCTGATCACTGGACGATTATTATGACCCTTTTTTTTTTCTTGCCCACCACTTGCTATTTTTCTTTTTTCATATACATGCTAGAATGGTAAATGATCGTTTAAGGTTTCCATAATCGGGAAGACAAGAAAGTTATACCAAGGAGATGTCCCTCCACGACTTGTTTATATTTATTTTTATATATGTATTTCATGTTTATTCCTTCAATCGCGCTCAGGATTTTAAAAGGCGATGTCATCCTTATGCAAAGAGCCAAGCATATCTCTAGTGGTGCCACATACTTTTGACTCTGAGCATTAGCTTTGCTACATACTGGTCATCAAAAGAAATCACTGGACTGTCGATTGTCTATGAAAATTTTCAAATCCTTTTAAAAATGATCATTTTTGTGTACGTATTGTATGTTCATGCATATTCATCTGTGTTTAGTGGTAGAGAGACCAACCTTGATGTGGGAAAGGAAGCCTTACTAAATTATTTGTTTTCAGTAATTAGGCTGAAAAGAAAACTTATTATAAATGCTTCAGCAACATTCTAGGTGTATACCTGGGCAAGCATTTGGATGGGCCTACAATTGTGTTTATGTCAAGGCATCAAGAAGCAGCACCGTGGGGCTCGTGTTACTAATTTAGAGTGATCTTCACTAGAATTTGAGACAATTCACCCCCTACATATTTAAAGTTGTGAAAGTAATTTGTTTTTAAAATTATCACCTGCACATACAGACACACCGGTCCTTAAAAGTATCACACTCCAAAGATTGCACACTGTACTTAAAGCAATGCAAGTGGAAAAAAATGGAAGTCCACTGCTTATAAAGAGGCTTGGCAATCTTGTGGAAGTCTGGCAGGGAAGCATGAGTCCTTTGTAGTTAATGGCCTCTGCCTTACAACTATGGAGTAGAAGCATCATTAGCCCCTGCCTTCTTTCCTATATCTTATTGATCTCATAGACTAAACCAGGTCTCAAGGGTTGTTATTTTTCCTTCTTCCCCCCCTTTGGCCAGCATAGAAAGCACATTCTCACACTTAGGCCTCACTATTTGCCGAAGTTCCCAGCACAATTAAATTTCTGCTCATTTTATCTGAGTTTATCTACCAAGAAATTGACGGACAGCATTGGGGTGTAATCATTACTGTCAAAACTGATCAGATCAGAACATTCTTTTAATATATACTTGTATTTCCTTAAATGACTATAAACCTATGCTTCTTCCATCCAAAAAAAATCTACTGAAATCAACACAAAATATCACCTTACAAAAAAAGACCATAAAAATACTTAATGTTTCTTTCTCCAATAATGGTAAGAGAATGATGGGTGGAAATGAAGAATGAATTGATAAATATGCATTGGGAATACTGTAAGGTTCTGCTTCAGTATTAATAACAGTACCTATACCTTTCTGCTTCGTGCCTTAATCTTACAGTATTACCCTCTAAATATGTAAGACTAGTAACACAATGACATTACATTTAGCTGGAATTTGTGATGCATAGTTTATAATTTTTTTCTTTTTTTTTTTTTTTCCCTTTAGTTTAGATATAACAAATCTGATTTGCTGAAGACTTGTCAACTCTCTTGACCTTGCATATATTTGTATACCCCTATAAATAAGTTCTAAAGCATTATTTCTTTTCACTTCTCATTGTGCTGTTCCTCTGTTATTCCTCCAATAAATGTATAAATACATTAAAGGGAATCTGTCAGCAGGTTTTGCTACCTCATCTGAGGCCAGCCCGATGTAGACAGAGACCCTGAATCCAGTGATTTTGATGAATCACTTAGTTTACTGGGTGCGGCAGTTCTCACACAGTGTTTTTAGATTTAGCAATGCAGCAGAGCTGAGAAAGCTTCCCCTGCTCACACCAGGCTCTGTCCATTGTCTATAGACAGTGAGCTGCTTATCACAAGAGGGGGTGGAGTCGGACGAGAGCCAGCACGTCACAGCATTGATAATCACCAGGTGATAAAACCTTTGTTTTAAGCAAACAGCACATAGCCTAATATCTGACACATCGTGGAATTTTGTATTTTAACCTCTACCTCATTCTGTTTTCAGGTTACATAGCAAAACCCTGCTGACTGATTCCCTTTAAATGCATGCCCCCTGTGTTACTATTTTAATAACTTTTTAATAGTGTTGCCCTACAGTCGGTTTGAACAGCACTGATTGGACAGTGTCAGAGTGCGCCCCCATCTGCTATCTTTAAGTTATCAATCTGTTTTATAAATTGCTAGGAAGAATAACTGAGAAACAGCACAACATTGTCTAAGGAAAAAATGATCCAGAATTACTTAATAAGGAATACAAATATTTACTATAGCAGACAAATCAGCAGAACTGACCTGTCCTCAAAGCTTCAACATAGCCTGAAACATTTCTAACTGAGTAATAGTTGCTTCTTCTCATTCAAGACTGTGGTTTAATACTGACCGGTCTCTAGGTTTCCATTATTTCCTATCAGAGCGCCTTTAAAAGCATTCTCTATTCAGCTGCTCATCTGATTTTTAGATTGCAGAGTATGTAAAAAATAGTTTAACTTTGTAGAAATTAGTTTTTTTGTATAGTTTATATCAGATTTGTGTGTATACGTTTCCCATGAAGGTAATAGTTTATAAGCTGTTTTTTTTGTTTTGTGGTCATCAGTTAATACCTCAGCATGTAGGAAAAAAAAGAATATGGTCTTTATAATTTTCCTTTGAGATCCATACAAAGCTTTGGCTTACAGAGATTATTCCTCAAAAACCTACCTGGCCATGTTTCTTAACCACCTGATGGCATGGCAGCAGAAGACCACACTTCCGTTTGAAGTCCCCTGAAAAATTCACATTACTTTTTCAGCAAATCTTGGTGAGAACTGCTTATAGTTGGACACCGAATTTAACATCTGTGGTCGGTAATGATTTTTTTTATTATCTGCTTATTGTTCTTTGTCAGATATTCAATGTAGACTGTTAAGCTTATGTATTCTGTGTTTCTGTTAAGACCTGAAAACATTTTCTACACTGCTGGAAAATTCATTGCTTGTTGTATTAAGGTATGGCTTACGCTTTAATAAACACTAATATTTTACACCTGGGGAAGGTGTGGCATCGAGTCTGAATGTTCGGGTTGAAATATATGTGTGTGAAAAGTATTTTGTCAGAAAAGAGATGATTTACTTCTGGATGGTAAGAGATAATTTATCAATAATAGAACTGATTGAAAGCAGAATAAAGTTATATAAATAGATGATTATATTCTCTGGAAACGAACAGTATTTATAATAATTGTATTTATATAGCGCCAACAGATTCTGCAGCACTTTACATTTAAGTGCGGGACATGTACAGATAAAAACAAAACAAAGTAACACAGTTCAACAGCTACAGGAGGAGTGAGGGGCCTGCTTGCAAGCTTACAATTTATAAGGAAATAAGAGGTGACACAATAGGTAAAAAGTTCCGGTCATATATGGTCCAACCATCGTTATAATAGGGTATTTCAAATAAGCTGCATGATCCGGTCATCAGCCAGTGTCCTCTGCCAAGTGCTACTGGGTGTATAGAGGTGTGCAGACAGATGAATAGGAAGAACCAGATTCATAGAAAGTTTAGAAAAATGGAACACAGAAGAGTTAGGTCAGTGAAGTGAGTTGATGGGCTTATCTAAAGAGATGGTTTTGAAGCACACTTAAAATTGTGAGGGCTAGGGATCAGTCATATTGTGCGGGGTAGTGCATTTTAGAAAACTAGTGCAGCACAAGAGAAGTCCTGCAAGGTTTGAATTAGGGAGGATAAAAAAAATTGATCAATTATTTGAGCCATCCTGCCATGCCAAGGCATTCTCATATGGGGCAGTCCTACTCTACGTTTTTTATATTCACTGTGCCATTATGGCCTCCTAAATGTATTAAAAGCAAGACCATATTGAATGCAAACTGTACCTGAAGTGTTTCTGAATCACTCCCATAGAGCCACAAAAGGCGAGCGCAGATAAAGGTTGACCAGATCCGGACATAGACATTTCAGGTTTAACCTCCACACTGCCTGAACAGCACCACAGATGAAGGGTGATACAGACCCATACACAGGTGCACAATCAAACAGAGCCTGGGGCAGGGCAGGGCTGCTGTGTGTGTGTGCAGAACAGCCTAGATCAATCACAATGAACACAAAGAACGGCAAACAACCCAGCGCGCACGGCAAGAGTGATGGTCAGCCACAAACCAATATCAAATAAAAAAAGGGGAGAAATATTTTATTTTGAAATAGTTAGAAATCAATATGTGCATATGCACTTTATGTATTGCGTTCTGACCACAAGCAGCGCTGGGTTCTCCCCTTTTTTTTTTTTATTTTTTAGCGAATGGGCAACCAGTGTATTGACTAGTGTAAGGTGGAGGCATCTGCAGTGGCTGGACAGAAATATGACCCTGGATGCTGCGTTCTGTATGGATTGGAGAGGAGAAAGTTTGTTTAGAGTGAGATGAATCAGTAGATCATTGCAGTAGTCAAGATGAGAATAAATAAATGCCACCGTAAACATTTTTTTTGCAGTTCCAAAGGTGAGAAAAGGTTTGATTTGGGAGATTTTTAATCTCCTCACGATATTTTACATACCTGAACGTCATTGGTTGGAAAGGGGTTCCCAATCGATGTGTAGGTACGTTGTTGCGATTGTACATGGAACAAGAGCTGTCACAGTACACATCTGAGATAGCTGTGTCCGGAAGAACCTTATCTATAAAACTTACATCGGTTTCATCATACCGCCCTCCAAAAAAGTGTAATGAAACGCGATCAAAAAGTTGAATGTAAATAATAGCAATATAGCTAATGTCTACTTGTCACCCAAAAACAAGCTGTTCAGTTAGCGGAGAAATAAAAAATCTCTTAAGTCACAGAATAAAGAGATGCAAAATTAATTCTGTCTTCTCTAAAACTTTTTGTGTAAGGCTACATTCACACATTGCGGTTTTTTTCGCGTTTTCGTGGCGGTTTTAAACGCGCGATTTTGCCGTGAGAACGCAAAAAATAAGCATCCCATGCAATCTTATGGGATTCCGCAATGCTGTGCTAATGCTGCGCTAATGCTGCGTTTTTTTCCACGGCGGAATCGCTTCGCGGTAAAAAACACAGTATGCTCATTAATTTAGCGGAATCACTGCGATCCCGCACCCATAGGATTGCATTGTTCCGCTTACTTCCCGCATGGGGCTGTGCCCACCATGCGAAAAGTAAGCCGAACATTTGCGGATGGTACCCACGGTTCGGAGGAGAGGAGACTGTCCTCCGGGTTTTGGGTACCATATCCCTGTAAAAAATAGAATTTAAAATAAAAAAATATTCTTATTCTCACCTTCCGGCGTCCCGCGCAGCCTTCCCGTCTCTCTCCACACTCCTGGTCCCAGTAATCCTTTGCGAAAATGACCGCGATGACATCGAGATCTCACGGGAGCGCGACGTCTTGCGGTCATTTGCGATGACGTCGCGGGAGCGCAACATCTCGCGGTCATTCGCAATCCCGCGACGTCTCGCGGTCATTCATGCAAAGGATTACTGGGACCGGGATCGTGGAGAGAGGCTGGAAGGCTGCGCGGGACGCTGGAAGGTAAGAATAACAATATTTTTTTAAGTTATTTTTTACATTTTATCTTTTTCTACTGAGGCTGCCTATGCAGTAAAAAGTTGGTCACACTAGTCAAACACTATGTTTGACGAATGTGATCAACCTGTCAATCAGTTCTCCAAGCGATGCTCCAGATCGCTTGGAAAACGCTAGCATTCTGCAAGCTAATTACGCTTGCAAATCGCTAGTTTTTCCGCGGGAATTTAAAATGCGATTTTCCCGCGGAATGGAATTCCGGAATTCTTGCGGTAAATTCCGCGAGAGTTCCGCTACGTATGCACATAGCCTAAAAGCGGCAAAACGCAATAAAAATGATTATAAATGTGGTATCACTGTAGTCATACTGAGCCAAAGAATAACGTTGCCTTATCATTTTTACCACACTTTGAATGGCATAAAAAAAGTTCCTGAATTGCTCCTTTTTGTTCATTCTGCCTCACAAAAATCGGAATAGAAAGCGATCATAAAATGTGATGTGCCAAAAATACCAACAAAAACATCAACTCAAAAAACAAGCCCCCACATGACACTGTCGGCAGAAATCTAGTAAAATTATAGATCTCAAAATATGGCAATGCAAGAAAAAAAAACATTTTAAATGTGTGACAATAGCCAAACCTAAAAAAATAAATCTGGTATCGCTGTAATCGCACCAGCCGGAAGAATAATTGTCTAATCACTTATACCGCTCGTGCGGAAAACATAAATAGAACAAATTCTTGACCTGCTGTTGATTTTGTTAATTCTGCCTCCCAAAGATCACAGTAAAGGCCCCTTTACATTTAGCGATGCACCAGCGATCCCGACAACGATACGACCCGGTCAGGATCGCTGGTGCATCGCTAAATGATCGCTAGTGAGCTGCCACACAGGCAGATCTCACAGCGATACAGCGGTTGTTACTTACCTTTGAGACGCGACGATCCTGACGTCCTCCCGTCCGCGTCCACGTGTCGCTCGTCGGCGCCAGCAGGAAGCGCCCGACGAGAAATGGTGCTGCGCAATCAACGACAGACAGCGGGGGAGCCGGTCGGAGGTAAGTATCATACATAGCGATATCACTGCTGCGTCACCAGATTGGTGATGCTTTAGCGATATTGCTAGCGATATCGCTATGTGTAAAACCCCCTTAAGGCTTGGTGCACACTTATCCTGTCCAGGGTTTCTGTGTAAATCTCTGAAATACGTCATTCAGACAGAACCCCCCGGTAGAAGATTCCTTATAATGAGGTAGATGAAGACACTGGGTGCAGTTTGGCCTATGATCCAGTGGTATCCATCTATTTAAGCAATCATAAGAGGCCAGATGGAGTCCAGATTAACTCTGCTGCTTCATTATAGTGAATGGATCCCTGGGAGTTTTAGATGGAAACCCCAATCTAATTAATTGCTCGTTATAGAGCACAGGATAAATGATCCAAAATGTTATATAAAATGTTCCCAATAAAAGTCCCCACTTAAGTCGTCATCTGTTAACGGAAATATATGGGGCTTCCATGTTACTGGTAACACAAAGGCCATGTGTCCTCTCCCCCCAAAATAAATCCAGTAAATTCTGCACTCTCAAATCCAAAGCCCCCCTCCCTTCAGAGCCATAGTGTGCCTAAATTTCATTTAGCTTCCACATATTTGGCATTTCTGTAGCGATGAGAGCCCGCTTAATTTATGGGTGCATGCACGAGCTGGGCACAATGTATGGGTACAGTGTACTGGGTACTACAAGGGCAGATTTTGCAATTTTCACAGCATCCACTTGTTTCTGGAAAATGCCCATGGAGTCAAAATCATCACTACACCTGTAGATATATTCCCAGAGGGGTATAGTTTCCAAAATGGGGTCAGAGGAGGGAGGATTCTGCTGGCACTTAGGGGCCGTATATGTGGAGTTTGCAAACTATTCTACAACAATTTGTTCTCCAAGAGTCAAATAGCACCCAATCCCTCCCAGGTCTCATCATATGGCTCAGCAGTACTGTACAGCCTCATATAGAGTATTCGCAAATTCAGCAGCAATTGGGTGACAAATTTTAGTGCCATTTTTACCAGGTTCCCTATGTGAAAATGTAAACTGTGGCTAAAACAAAAATTTTTCTGAAAAAAAGGTTAATTTTTCCATAGACTCCATAGAATGTTTATACAATTGTGAATCGCCTGAAGGTTAAAAATGCTCACTACACCCCTAGATGAATTCCTCAGGAGGTGCAGTTTCCAAAATGAGGTCACTTTGGGGGTTTCTGCTGTTTTAGCATGTCAGGAGCTCTTCAAATGTGACATGGCATCCGCAATTTTAGAACCAAAATTGTGTTCCACAATTGAATTGGCGCTCCTTCCCTTTCGAGCCCTCCTGTGTGCCCAAACAGTAGTTTGCCCACAACATACTGGGTTATCTGTGTACTCCGTAGAAATTACAAAACAAATTGCACAGTACAGTTTCACTTGTTGCCCTTATGAAAATGAAAAAATTTGGACTAAAACATTTTTCCCAAATTTTACCCCAGCGCTGCAAGGCTGCGTTACTAACCACTGAGCCACCATGTTTGTTTGTGTACAAAGTGGTTGCAAAAGAAAAAAGATCTCCATCTATCTTTGATCTTAATCACAAATCAAACTCACCCACCAAAGTATATGGGTCCATGAAAAACTCAGAAAATCCCATTGTAGTGTTTTTCAGTTTTTTTTTAATAATAGATATAGAATATTAGAGTTGGAAGGGACCTCTGTTGTGAACTCTCTCAATTTGACTTCTGAGTCGGGGCTCCCTCTGGTGGTTACTGTGGGTAGTGGAGCTGGCCGAAGTCTGCCACCTGATGACGATGATTGGAGATCAGGGGTTACTGACTGGAGTATTTAAGTGAGCAGACTTCCTTCAGTGGCTGCTGGTGATTAGTTTGTTCCTGTGCATTCTGAGGTCTGCTGTCTCTTGCCTGATCCTGCATTTTTCAGTTAAGTTGTTCATTTGCTAATCCTTTGCATATTATCTGGTTTTGCCTCATTTTCTTTGCTGTGAGGGTTCAGCGTGCTTCCTGCTGGGGCAGTGCTGGACCCCGCTCCATATGTTACAGCTTGTGTCAGTTTGTTCAGTCCCTTGTTATATTAGTCTATTTTGCTTTGCTTCCAGTTTACACCAGAATGCTGATATAGTGGGGGAGAGTTCGTGAGACCTCAGTGTTTTTTTGTACATAAGACGTGTTGAATCTTTAAGGGTTTTTGTGTGATTGCAGACAGTGTCTTTCCTTTCCTGTCCTATCTAGTCAGTTTGGGCCCCATCATTTGCTCAGTCTATTTTCTGCCTGCGTTTGTGTCTCATCTTGTCTCTCCGACAATATATGTTTGGGGGCTATCTATTCCTTTGGGGTTCTACACCGGGGCAGTTTAGACTTCACCTTTCTTGCTTTAGGCTTAGCTCTCCGGCTGTGATGAGGCGTCTAGGGCATCGTAGGTATGCCCCGCGGCTACTGCTAGTTGTGTTGTTAGGATTAGGGGTCTGCAATCCGCTAAGTTACCAACCTTTCTGGTTTCCTGGTGGCCTAGCCTATTCCTGCCGTCCTCCTCGGTGACCAGTTCATAACAGACCTCCAAGGTCATCATGTCCAACATCCCTGCTCAATGTTGGATTCACTAAACCATCTCGGGTCTGTCCAGCCTCTGTTTGAAGACTTCTATGAAAGAGCTCGCCGCCTCTCGTGGCAGTCTATTCCACTTATTGATCACTCTCACTGTCAAGAATTTTTTTCTAATATCTATTCTGTCTTCTCCTTTTCAGTTTCATCCCATTGCTTCTCGTGTTTCCATGTACAAATCAGAATAAGGATGATCACTCTACAAATCTGACATCCATACAGATATTTGTAGACAGAGTGTACATTAATGAAAAAAATGAACATCTTTGAATTTGACAAATGGCTGCAATGAAACAGGGTGAAAAATTGAAAGGGGTCTGAATACTCTCTGAATACACTTTAAGGCTCGTTTTATCATTTGCTGGGGTTTTTTTGTCTTAGTTGTAATTTTTAGCAACAAATTATCAAAATGGCTCATGTAGATTGATGAAATTTGTGCAAAAATTTCTGGCGTTGTAAAAAAAATATATAAAGCAAACAGGTGTACAGATGTTTTGAATAGTAAAGTAATTGTGTGTATGTATTTGTGGATACATACAGTTAGGTCCATATATATTTGGACAGAGACAACATTTTTCTAATTTTGGTTCTAGACATTACCACAATGAATTTTAAACAAAACAATTCAGATGCAGTTGAAATTCAGACTTTCAGCTTTCAATTGAGGGTATCCACATTAAAATTGGATGAAGGGTTTAGGAGTTTCAGCTCCTTAACATGTGCCACCCTGTTTTTAAACAGACCAAAAGTAATTGGACAGATTAAATAATTGTAAATAAAATGTTCATTTCTAGTACTTGGTTGAAAACCCTTTGTTGGCAATGACTGCCTGAAGTCTTGAATTCATGGACATCACAAGACGCTGTTTCCTCCTTTTTGATGCTCTGCTAGGCCTTAACTGCGGTGGCTTTCAGTTGCTGTTTGTTTGTGGGCCATTCTGTCTGAAGTTTAGTCTTTAACAAGTGAAATACATGCTCAATTGGGTTGAGATCAGGTGACTGACTTGGCCATTCAAGATTATTCCACTTCTTTGTTTTAATAAACTCCTGGGTTGCTTTGGCTTTATGTTTTGGGTCATTGTCCATCTGTAGTATGAAACGATGACCAATCAATTTGGCTGCATTTGGCTGGATCTGAGCACACAGTATGGCTCTGAATACCTCAGAATTCATTCGGCTGCTTCTGTCCTGTGTCACATCATCAATAAACACTAGTGACCCAGTGCCACTGGCAGCCATGCATGCCCTAGCCATCACACTGCCTCTGCCGTGTTTTACAGATGATGTGGTATGCTTTGGATCATGAGCTGTACCACGCCTTCTCCATGCTTTTCTCTTTCCATCATCCTGGTAGAGGTTGATCTTGGTTTCATCTGTCCAAAGAATGTTCTTCCAGAACTGTGCTAGCTTTTTTTAAATGTTTTTTTGGCAAAGTCCAGTCTAGCCTTTTGATTCTTGATGCTTATGAGTGGCTTGCACCGTGCAGTGAACCCTCTGTATTTACTTTCATGCAGTCTTCTCTTTATGGTAGATTTGGATATTGATACGCCTACGTCCTCGAGAGTGTTGTTCACTTGGTTGGCTGTTGTGAAAGGGTTTCTCTTCACCATGGAGATTATTCTGCGATCATCCACCACTGTTGTCTTCCGTGGGCGCCCAGGTCTTTTTGCATTGATGAGTTCTCTAGTGCTTTCTTTCTCAGGATGTACCAAACTGTAGATTTTGCCACTCCTAATGTTGTAGCAATTTGTCGGATGGGTTTTTTCTGTTTTTGCAGCTTAAGGATGGCTTGTTTCACCTGCATGGAGAGCTCCTTTGATCGCATGTTTCCTTCACAGCAAAACCTTCCAAATGCAAGAACCACACCTCAAATCAACTCCAGGCCTTTTATCTGCTTAATTGAGAATGACAGAATGACATAATGAAGGGACTGCGCACACCTGTCCATGAAATAGCCTTGGAGTCAATTGTCCAATTACTTTTGGTCCCTTTAAAAACAGGGTGGCACATGTTAAGTAGCTGAAACTCCTAAACCCTTCATCCGATTTTAATGTGGATACCCTCAAATGAAAGCTGAAAGTCTGAACTTCAACTGCATCTGAATTGTGTTGTTTAAAATTCGCTGTGGTAATGCCTAGTACCAAAATTAGAAAAATGTTGTCTCTGTCCAAATATTTATGGACCTAACTGTATGTTGTTCTTACTGGGATTTGAACCTAGGACCCTGCCACTGCAAGGGCAAGGTACAATATGACAGGGAAGTGGCTCCAAACGCTTGGAAAAGTAATCACAGATCTTGAATTAACCCCTTTGTGTATTAACTATATTAAAAGCACTTAGGAGCTGATTCATCCAGCACTTTTTGCCAAAATTTTGGCATAATACTGTCGGAAGTTTTGCAAAATGTTGATAGTTTTGGCATTCTTGCGCTAGTCCCTGCCAATTGCACCAACTTTTTGTGAAGTGGATGGCGCTTGGATGGGGTGTAGCTAACCACACCTGATAATTTTAATCATATTTTGTGCCACAAAAGTTCCATAAATTGTGACAGAAATGTATGCCAGTTCCTGCCTAGCATATATTTCAGGTGATTATGCACAATACTTGAAAAATTTGTTGAATTCATTAAAGATAAAATGCGACATTTCCTGGGAACAAAAAATGGAAATTTTTCACTAAATGATATTTAAAACGTCTCTTTAATTAACTATTAAGATTGGTAATGACCACACTATATGGAAACCATAAAATTAAAGTAGACTTCCAAATTATCCGGCAATCCTTGGACTGGCAGCATGTGCCTCTGACCTGCATAGAAACACATGCTGTCACGCTCCGATCAGGAGACCAGATAGCCAATCCAAGGATTGCGATGCAATCTTCAGTGAGTAAAACTGCTGGCTGACTGAATCACTGATACCGGCGCAGAGGGGTGAATGGGATTAAGGGCGGAGAAAGAGGTGAATATTCATTTTGTATTTACATACTCTTAACTAGCTGGCACGCAACTATAAGTTTTCTGGGGCGTACAACAACATTACAGGATAGCGTACAGCAATAAACATTACATATCCTGAATGGACTGCCACAGACCCATTTCAGGACACTATTAGCATGGTATTTTTTAATGTATACTTGTATATTACATATGGACCAAACTTATTTGCACTGTACCTCCTTTTCAATGCGCAACCAATACATATTTGCAAAACAGCATAGATCTATAATGATTGCGCCCGAGCTTAAGTGTAAATATTCTAGGCTGGCTCACTGTTTTAACCAAGTAAATAGCAAATATATAGAGGATTAAGGTGGTGAGCCTGCAGTGTTCATCACCACAGTAAATTATGAAATGATGAGGACTGAATTAAAACATATATGCTCTTCCCCACCCTGAAGAGTTTTGCCCCAAACTGGTATTATCAAGAGGTTAATGGGATATAGTGTGGAATGCCGTCATCTGCTGCCAATTATAACTTTGGAAACACCAAAAGTCGCAAAATTCTTACGCATCCACTCTTTGTACAAAAATGTATTTTACGACAGTTTTCTCTGAGAGCTTGCAAATATTACTGTACTTGTGCTCAAGACAAGAGACTTGTGCTCAATTCAATAAGACTGCCATTTTAAATGCACATCTTAGGCTATGTGCACACGTTTGGAATTGCCGCTGAAATTTCAGCGGCAATTCCGCAACTCCCTGCCGCGGGAAATACGCATGCGGAATTGGCATGCGTATTCCCGCTAAACACTAGCATTTTGCAAATGTAATTAGCTTGCAGAATGCTAGCATTTTCCAAGCGATCTGTAGGCATCGCTCGGAACGGGAGTTGCCGGGAGCATCGCGAGGATCGGGAAGGCTGCGGGAGCTGCCGGAAGGTGAGAATATCACAATTTTTTATTTTAATTCTTTTTTTTAATAGGGATATATGGTACCCATGGCCTGGAGGAGAGTCTCCTCTCCTCCAGACCCTGGGTACCGTCCGCACATGATCAGCTTACTTTGCGGATGGTGGGCATAGCCACATGCTGAAAGTAAGCTGATCAATGCAGTCCTATGTGTGCGGAATCGCCGCTATTCCGCACAAAAAATGACCATGCAATTCTGCCACGGAAAAATACGCAGCATTAGCACAGTATTGTAGAATGCCATTGAATTTAATGGGTTGCGGTGTGTAAGCATTTTTGCAGCGTTATCGCGGCGAAAAAACTGCAAAAACGCTTACAATCCGCAACGTGTGCACATAGCCTCAATTAAGAGACTGCTGGAGAAAGAATGAATTAATTGCATCTTTCAACTGTCATGCACTATTGCCAGAAATCCTCAGTTGCTGTGGGGACCAAAAATGTGAAGAAATATTTTTTCCTATGTAGACGTCAGGGTCTTACAGTGCCTAAAAAAGTGTTTGTTTAATTTACTCATTTATATAGTGCCATTAATTCTACAGCACTTTACAGACATTATTGGCACTGTGCCTGATGGGGCGCACAATCTAAGTTCCCTATCAGTATGTCTTTGGAGTGTGGGAGGAAACCGGAGTACCCGGAGGAAACCCACTCAAACATGAGAACATACAAGCTCCTTGCAGATGTCCTCCCTGAGATTTGATCTAAGGACCCCAGCGCTGCAAGACTGCAGTGCTAATCACTGAGCCACCGTGCGTTCATACTTTTCCACATTTTTTTCACATTAAACGTGCAAACTTAAAGGTTTTATTTGTTTTTTTTCTGATATACCAACACAAAGTAGAAAGTATTTGAGAACTGTAAAGGAAATGATACCTGTTTTTCTAAATATCTAAAAAATATAAATCTGACAATTGTGACCTGCATGTGTATTCCATACCCCCTTAGTAAATACTTTGTAGGACTACCTTTTGTTGCAATTACTCTAGCAAGTCTTGGAGTAGGTCTCTACCAGCTTTGCACATCTAGAGGTTCAAATTTTTGCCATTCTTTGCAAACTACCTCTAGTGTAGTGAGATTAGATGGAGGCATGTGTGAACAGCAATTTTCAATTCTTGCTCAATGGGATTCTGGTATGGACTTTGAGCAATTTAAACACATGGGTATGCTTTGATGTAACCATTACACTTTAGCTCTGGCAGTATGTTTACGGTCGTTGACCTGCTGGAAAGTGAACCTATGTGCCAGTCTCAAGTCGTTTGCAACTTCTAACAGGTTTTCCTTCAGGATTGTCCTGTATTTTGTAGATTTGCAGTTGTGCCATACTCCTTCCATTTTTGGATGATGGATTGAACAGTGCTCTATGAAATTTTCAGAGCTTGGGCTATTTTTTTTATAAACTATGTCTGCTTTATTCTTTTCCACAACTTTATCCCTGACCTGTCTGGTGAGTTCCTTGGTTTTCAAGATCCTGTTTGATCTCAAATGTTCTTAAATAAACCTCCAAGGCCTTCACAGTACAGCTATGGTTATACTGAGAATCAATTATATACACGTGGAGTCAATTTACTTATTCTGTGACTTCTAAAGAAACTGGTCACTCAGGATTTTTTTTTTAGGGGTATTAGACTACACTGGGCTGAATACAAATGCACTTCACAATTTTTAGATTTAATTTTTTTTTAAATAGTAAGCAATGTATCATTTCCTTTACAAATGCTTGCTACTTTGTGTTTGTATATTACATAAAATCCCCCAAAATTTAAGTTTGTGGGTGTAACATGAAAAAAATGTTGAAAAGGTCATGGGTTATGAATACTTTTCAAAGACACTATGAAGTTTATATGACACCTGATATTTCATCCTCCAGACCTATGTAAAACATATCCACAAATAGTGCTACATCAAATATTTAATTTGTAAAGGTCCCCATCTAACTATAATGTTTTACTTTGTCCCCCCCCCCCAAAAAAAAAAAATCCACCATTTCATCACGCAGCAAATCAACACCATAAAAAAATGACTTTCTACCTCTAAAGTCACCTCAAAAAGTCAGTGTTCCTCAAAAAGTTAAAAAAAGAGACTGGGAAGAAAAGGAGGCAGATACAGAAAATTTTAAGGGATGAGTAGCAAATATGGGGCAGATGAAAATGCATCGACCAAATTAGTAGACAAAGATTTTCAGTTTCTTTTCTTATTAATCTGATTAAGAGGAATTATCCTTCTTAAACAAAGGTTTATGTTTTGCTGAAACCAAAAAGCTAAAGAATTTGATCTGTTGTTTTAGAATCGTATTTAGAATCGTAGAGTTGGAGGGGACCTCCTGGGCCATCTGGTCCAACCCCCTGCTCAAAGCAGGATTCACTAAATCATCCCAGACAGATGTCAGTCCAGCCTCTGTTTGAAGACTACTATTGAAGGAGAACTCGCCACCTCTCGTGGCAGCCTGTTCCACTCATTGATCACTCTAACTGTCAAAAAGTTTTTTCTAATATCTAATCTGTGTCTCCTCCCATTCAGTTTCATTCCATTGCTTCTAGTCTTTCCTGGTGCAAATGAGAATAAAGATGATCCTTCTACAATGTGACAGCCCTTGAGATATTTGTAGACAGCTATTAAGTCTCCTCTCAGTCTTCTCTTTTGCAAACAAAACATTCCCAAATCCTGCAACCTTTCCTCATAAGACAGGGTTTGCAGACCGGTCACCATTCTGGTCGCTCTTTTCTGAACTTGCTCCAGTTTGTTGATGTCTTTTTTAAAATGTGGCACCGAGAACAGGACACAGTATTCCAGATGAGGTCTGACCAAAGAGGAGTAGAGGGCAATATTGACTTCACGTGATCTAGACTGTATGCTTCTGTTAATAAATCCTAGAATTGCATTTGCCTTTTTTGCTGCTGCATGACACTGTTGACTCATATTCAGTCTGTGATCTATTAGTATACCCAAGTCTTTTTCACATGTGCTGTTGCTTAGCCCTTTTCCTCCCATTCTGTATATACTTTTTTTCATTTTTATTGCCCAGATGTAGTACTTTGCATTTTTCCCTGTTAAAAACCATTCTGTTAGTTGCTGCCCACTTCTCCAGTTTAAATCTTTTTGAATCCTCTCTCTCTCTTCTCTAGTATTAGCTATCCCTCCTAGCTTTGTGTCATCAGCAAATTTAATCAGTTTACCCTCAATTCCTTCATCTAAATCATTGATAAAGATGTTGAACAATACAGGGCCCAGGACAGAGCCCTGTGGTACCCCACTTGAGACATTCTTCCAACTGGATGTGCAGCCATTTACGACCACTCTTTGGGTCCGATCACTTAGCCAGTTTTGAATCCACCTAACAGTTGCCTTGTCCATTCCATACTTAGTCATTTTTTCAATAAGGATTGTGTGAGATACTTTGTCAAATGCTTTGCTGAAGTCAGGTTATACTATACAGCATTTCCCTGATCCACCCAATCAATGATTCTGTCATAGAAGGAAATTAAGTTAGTCTGATATGACTTATTAGTTACAAACCCATGCTGACTCTGTTTAATCACTTCATTCTTATCCAGGTACTTACAATACATGTTGTTTAATTTGTTCAAAGGTTTTTCCTGGTATAGAAGTCAGACTCACGGGCCTATAGTTGGATGGGTCCACCATCTTCACCTTTTTGAAGATTTGAACATTTGCTCTTCTCCAGTCTTCTGGGACTTCTCCTGTTCTCCAAGAATTTTCAAAGATTATGGAGAGTTGTTCAAAAATTTCCTCTGCTATCTCCTTCAGTACTCTGGGGTGTAATTCATCTGGACCTGGAGACTTGAATTCATTTAGGTTAGCTAAGTGTTTCCTCACTATCATTCTGTTTATAGATATCCTGGATTCTTCTATTCCCTTAATAGGACAGTGAAGAACAGTTGATGTTACATTTCCTTTCTGAGAGAAAGCAGATGCAAAATAGTAATTTAAAAGTTTGGCCTTCTCTACATCCTGTCTTACCATTTCATCATTTTCATCCTGTTAAACAATATTTGGAAATGTAACGTTAAGGTATTTTCAGATTAAACTAAACAAAAAAATGGGAAAGTGTAAAAATAAATCAATCAGAAAATGAAAATATGTTGTTACATGAAAATAATTTTGTAAACCAAGTTGTAGCTGCTAAATCTGATTTTTAGCCATAGCACCATAAGGGTTACTTTTTGCAAACATTTTATAATTTAGTTTCCAATACCTTTTATAAAATTCCTGCAAATAAAAATGAAAAAGTCTGAGAATAATCTCAGCAAAAAAGGAAACCATAGTTTTAAAAGCTCTTTCAATTAGCATAAGACATCACCAGAGAGGAGACATATCACCCTCGCATTGAACATACAAGTTAAATTGTGGGTGGTAAGAAAGAAACTACGGTAATTAAAACAAGGTAAATTATACAGTAAACACTTCAATCTCCATTGAAGTAGGGGCCTCCTGCGGTGACCAAATAATTACAGCAGGGAGACTTGCTGGGAAGAGGACAACTCTGAGATCTGTTTACTCAGAGATGGGGAAGTACCTTCCCCAGGGATAGAGCTTCTTCTGATCAAAGAATCTTCTTAAACTTTTTGTCTCTGGGGTCCAGATATGACTATTGAGGTTTGCATTGATCTGATATTTATGGGAGATAGATTTTTGGCATTGCAGCGAAGATAAGGCCATTCTAACCCATCCAACTGTAATATTGGCCCAATGGATGGTGCTATCCAGGTCATGTTTCATCTCTATAAAAAGGTAAAATAGCGATAAGAATACATGACAACAATATCAATTGCCTGGGAGGACACACAGGGGTGAATATATCCTGTAAGTTGAGGATCTCATGGAATTCTGAAGCACCTAGCATACCACACACCCAGCCACAATGTGAGCTCATCAAGGGGAGGTATATGGGCATGACCTTGAGTTAGTGAAAATGAAAGTTTTGGTCTTTGTTCATTCGAGAAGATGTAGTTCACTGTGAGAGTATTCCATTTTCCCAATCAGAGTGCTTCCCTCCATAAAGATAATAGCCATTCATGGATCATCAGATTTAGTAATTCTTTTGTTAATCCTTTTTATGTTATGTAATTGTATATATCGTATTGTTTTGTTCCCATTTTGTATCATCTTGTATATTTTTGCATATACTGAGAATTATTTAAAGAGTTAAACACAAAAGCACATCCCATAGAGAATCACATAAAAATACCAAGGGCCATAACTGGAAGAATACATTTAAACCATAATAAAGGGCATAAAGAAAGCTCAAACACAAATTAAGTGGTTAAAACATGATACCATAAAACCCAAGTGCTGCTATTACGCTGCAGGGACACCATCATATACTACACAAGCCATGTACTTATAACATGAATCAGTGTGATATATAGCCTGATTGGAAATAAGTGACTATTGCAGTATAGAAAAATATTCAGAATTGAGAGTCCTCAGTGGCTGATACCTTTTAATGGCTAACTGAAAAGATGGTAACAAATTGCAAGCTTTCGAGACTACTCAGGTCTCAGTCTTTAAAGCTTGCAATGTGTTACCATCTTTTCAGTTAGCCATTAAAAGGTATCAGCCACTGAGGACTCTCAATTCTGAATATTTTTCTGTCTACCTGCTATAAAGGTTATAACCTGAAGTATCCTATACTGGTGTAATGCATAATGGTGTCCCTCTTGCAATTTAATGGCAGCACTTGGTTTTATGGTATCATTTTTTTTAACCAGTTAATTTAAATAAAGATTTATATGTGATTTAATATACTCTTGGTGTTTGGGCTTTCTTTATGCCCTTAATTATGGTTTAAAAGTATTTAAAGTGCAATGATTTGCCTGATAGTCAAAAGGATTTTTCGATTGTTAGTAAAAATAAAAGACTCATTCAATGTGTCCAAATTTAGAGGAGCATTTACTCATAAGATATCTGGGACCGCAATAGGGATGCAAGTCGCACTGAGTTATCCAGATTTGTTTATGGGGGTATTTGAGTCGCTCCACATCACAAGTCTCCAAATTGGCAATAATATATATTTAAAAATAAATCATATATATAATGTTTGTATTTGACAAGGGAATACTTTGGAGGCAAAAGATTTTGTTGAAAATCTAAAAAGAAATGGTGCATCCTATTCCCCCTTTACACATAAGAATACTGTCATGTTTCTGGATCTTGAAATTTCTACTAAAATCTCATCGTACACATTTAAAACATGTTTTCTAACAGTTTATTAGATTAAATAGTTAGGTCCAGAAATATTTGGACAGTGACACAAGTTTTGGAATTTTAGCTGTTTACCAAAACTCATTTAAGCTACAGTTATATAAATTATAAGGGCTGAAAGTGCAGAATTTCAGCTTTAATTTGAGGATTTTCACATCCTAATTGGAGGGAGGGTTTAGGTATTACAGCTCTTTAATATTTAGCTGGCTATTTTTAAAGTGACCAAAAGTATTTGGACAGATATCTCCAAAGCTCAGTTAAGCAGGTGAAGGTCTCTGGAGCTGATTCCAGGTGTGGCATCTGCAGTTGGAAGCTGTTGTGAACTGATGACATGTGCTCAAAGGAGCTCTCAGTATAAACAGACAATTAGGTTGAAAAAAAGAAATCCATCGGAGAGATAGTAGAAATATTAGGAGTGGTCAAATCAACAGTTTTAGTATATTCTGCAAGAAAGAGTGCATTGGTTAGCTTGGGAACTGAAAAAGGCCTGGACACCTGAAGGGGATTGAAGGAAGATGCCTTTTAATGTCACCCACTTTTAAGAAGTCCTAATGTAAATATCTTGAAATAATGTACAGATGTAATTCTATGGTACTGCTACACCACTAAGGTGTATTGTCATTGTTTGTAATATTGGTACTGCTACATCTCGTGTATTACTATTTACTGTATTTTGTGTGTATTAAATAGGGACAGTGTACTACCCCGGGTCGGCCACTAGATGGGCATGTTTATGTTCATAGCTCGTAGATAGTGTAGCTAGTGCAAACACAGTAAGCATAGGGCTAATGTAGGAGGAGCTGCTATGGGATAAGTGAGTGTAAGATATAGGAACAGGTGAGAAGGGTGAGCACACCCGAAGTGTCCACAAGGGCTCTAGTCCCAGGACAACATAGCACCGACGTAACGTTCAGAAAGTAAAGAGAGAGCACGGACACAGACAGATGGGTGCTGGAAAGAGCGGGAGCACCAAAGAAGAACGGTTCTACAGCTGGGACTGGAGAAGAGAATTTCGGGGTCCAAAAGTCAAGCAGGGCGCAAAATATTCTCAATGTGGCAGATCTTAAATAAGGCTGAAGCTTGTAAGTCCAGGATGAAACGGATGAGCGGGATCCCCTATGTCTTGAGGTCCTACAGAAGTGAAGCTGCGGTACCGCCTAGGGCGCTACAACCCCATGATGTGCGTGAGGACAAAGAATTGAGGAAAGGGAAAGTGCAGGAGAAATGCTGTGTGGACTGTAATGCTACTGTTGTGCCCGGGACCGTTGAAGAGAAAAGTAAAGTCATTTGTTTGGCTTCTGAACCTGTTTCTGTGTCCATTCTTTCCACCCTATGCACCGAAACTGAGCGTAATGGAGCTGTGCAGCACCGCACTGGAACCTCTGACGGTGGCCCAGAACCACAAACAGGTATATTGACAAAAGCTGACAATTTTTCTGTGGGAGGAGGCCAGGACACCAAGGCCCTGGTGTCCTCGGCCACGACTACTCTCCTGGCCGAATCCTACACACCCACAGAAGACAATAGTGATAGATGATCACAGAATCTTCTCCAGGATGAAGAAAACCTCTTCACAACATCCACCCAAGTGAAGAACACTTTCCATAAAGTTAGTGTTCCAGATAAATAGAAGACTTCATAAGAATAAATACAGAGGAAAGCAAATACTACAAGGTGCAAACCATTAATCAAACTTAAGAATAGAAAGGCCAGATTAGACTTTTAAAGAAGTAAGCCCAATTCTGGAAAAGCATACTTAGACAGATGAAATTAAGATGAACCTGTACCAGAAAGAAGGGAAAAAGAAAGTACGGAGAAGACTTGGATCCGAAGCACACCACATCCTCTGAAAAAGTGCTGACAGTGTGATGGCATGGGCATGCATGGTCTCCAATGGCACTGGATCACTAGTTTTATTGATCTGACATCACACCAAGCTGCTTGCCTATTGCAGATTCAGTCTTCCCAGCCTGGTGCAGGGCTACAATTTTGTTTCCGGTGTCCTTCAGCAGCATTTTGGTCTTCACCATAGTGGAGTTTGGAGTGTGACTGTTTGAGGTTGTGGACAGGCGTCTTTCATACTGATAACAAGTTCAAACAAGTGCCATTACTACAGGTAATGAGTGGAGGGCAGAGGAGTCTCTTAAAGAAGTTACAGGTCTTGCATGTTTTTATTTGACCAAATACTCATTTTCCACCATAATTTGAAAAATAAATCTTGCCAAATCAGACAAGATGATTTTCAGGATTTATTTTCTCATTTTGACTCTTAGTTGTGGTCTACCTATGATGTCAATTACAGGCCTATATCATTTTTTTTTTTAAAGTGGGAGAACTTGCACAATTGGTGGCTGACTAAATACTTTTTCTCCCCACTGGACCTATAATGACTGTTTACCCCTTTAGATATAATATGTTGTTGACTAATTTAAAAAAACTTCACACTTTGAAAACTTTCTTACTTTACAGCTTTTGTTTTACACCTGCCTAAAACTGTTGCCCAGTACAATGAGTTATGATTTTCCAAAGTGTACACAAAAAGTGTTGCCTGCCCATCATTTATGGATAAGCGATCATGAAAAAAACTAAAATGTTAGGCTGGATAAGAGTATTTATAGTAATATTTCTTTCAGCCACAAGATGGCAACATCCACTGTATTCATTTACTGCACCCTTGCAAACCTACAAAATTGCTAAAACTCCTGGTACACTGCAATCTGTGCCCTATTCTGCTCCCCTGTGATGTTACTGCATTAACAGTCTCTAATCTTTTATTATCCTACAAAGCACCTTCATAGTCTACAGCGCCTTACAGACCTCATCATCGCTGTCCCTACTGAGGCTAAGGGTATGTTTCTACGGTCCATTATGGCAGCGCTTTGGACAGCGTTTAGAAAACTTTTGAATTTTTTTTTACCACGTAGATATGGAGAATCATAATGGCAGGTTAGTTTTAGCATTTAGTGAACCCAACAAAAAAGCCAAACAAAAAACAAGTGTAAGATTGCACTTTTTTTGCAATTTCACCGCACTTGGAATTTTTTTCCTGTTTTCTAGTACACGACATGGTAAAACCAATGGTGTTGTTCAAAAGTACAACTTGTCCCGCAAAAAAACAAGCCCTCACATGGCCATATTAACAGAAAAATAAGTTATGGCTCTGGAAAGAAGTGGAGCGAAAAACAAAATTGCAAAACCGAAAAAAGCTCTGGTCATTAAGGAAATAAAAGATAAGGGAATACAAGTTGTCCTTCATGTCACAGGCCTTTGGGTATTTACACTCTTGATCTAAAAAATGTACACAGACTTTGTTGTGGACCTACAACATAATCTGCAAGTATTGTGTGCTAATTTGTTGCAGATTTCAAAATACTCATTTAAAACTATGAAATCCACAGTGAAAATCCACAAAAATAACAGAGAAAATGCCGATTCAATATCTGATTTGGCAAGCAATGCCCCTTTCCATGACGACAAACTCATTGGACGGCTACATCGATGGATGTATAAGATATCCCGTCATTGGCTGAGACTCCAATTATAATTGACATGCCTGGGACTTAAAAATCTTCAGTGCAGGTCAATTCTACACTGCAGTATAGGCAGCATGTGGGTAAGGTTTTTGAAATCTCATTCACTTTACAGTTATTGTAAATTCACAACTGACTTTCTGTCCCCAAATCCGTAATGAACATCAACAGCAAATCTACATCTGAACACTTTCTTAGCCAGATTGTTGCAAAGGAAAAACCAATACAGATAAGGTCAATAACCTTTGGGTTGAAGTTATTGTACAAGTGCTGGATGATAAAAATACAAAAATGTCTGTTGAGGTGTCAATTTTGTTGTCTTTTCCTAAAAGAATTGTTGTAATTACGGCAAAATGTTAGCAATGCCACCATGATTCTATTACTTTCACAGAAAACAGCCCTATGTCTGCACTTTGTGGCTTCCTTCTACACTACAGTATACTACACTATAGCCATACCTCAACCATCCTGGATCTAGCAGGACAGTCCTAAATTTGGGGAACTGTCCCAGTAAAAGTAGGAATGGGTTGGCTCACCAACTTGTATCCACACGTATGACATATAAGAAAAAAAGATTGTTCCACCTCCAGAGAAAAATTCAAAAAGACTTTATTTAATAAATGCTAAAACAGCATGGCATTAGGCTTGTGGCAACAAGCACATGACAAAAAGCAACATTTTTCAAACTTAATAGTGATCGTTATCTGATTGAGGTTGAAACGCGTCACTTTTTCTCTTCTGCTTATTGCTACAAGCCTAGTGACAAGCTGTTTTATCATCTATTAAGTAAAGTATTTTTTATACTGTAATTAAACTGGAACAAATTTTTTCTGAACTGTCCCGGTAAGTCAGAGGTTTTTCCCGACTTCAACTGCATTTGTGTCTCTAGGACATAGATACAGTTGTGGTGAGGCGGTCAGTTTCCCGTTTCACCACTGTTCCTTTGGGGTAGAAACTGAAGGATCTTCTAGGAGCTTTTTCACTTGATATTCCAAAGTAACATGACTGGGCAGTAGAAACTAACTCAACAGCAGTGGAGCCTGGGTGTGACAGGACACTGTCACAAGGGTATCATGTCCCCTGGAAGACCTGGTCATGCTGGTTAATGAATCCCAGGTCTTCTTGAGAGATGGAGTGATTTGTGTACAGTATGTGTGTGCCCTTTTTCTATTTCAGTCTCATTCAAAGTTGGTAGGTATGACTGACGATAGCAATACACACTAATGACATAGCACTTAAAGGGAACCATTCACAAATTTTGACTTTATAAACTGTACAATACAGAACATAATAGCAGGAATGTGGGCAAACATTCCTCTAATTTTTTTTCTCCACTCCATTGTGGAGATACTGGGCACCAAAATTACCCAATATGTTCATTTCCTTATTGTTCAACTTGGGTTTTATTTCTTTCAACTTTGTTGGCATGTACTTTCAGTCCACCATGACACTGTCCAATCATAAAAAGGCAGCATCATAGAGACCAAAAAGTAGATTCCCACAATTTTGACATTTTTTAAATTAAATGCCCATAGAGGAGATTAGAATTGTGCCAGTGAAATACGTACCTGTCCTCGGTCCTTAGCTCCTCCTGCAATGCTCCTCACTCTTCCTGCTGCTCCAACACAATGATGTTGCTGTTTGCCTTTTCTCTTGGTGCTTAACTAACAAGCGCTTTGTCAGCATGGTCAAGTGAGCTTAGTGACGGGAGAGAGGCGTTGTCACATAGTCAATGGCTGCCTCCTAACACTTCTTGTTAGTAAAGGAGAGGAGACAGACAGCAGCAGTAGTGTTGAAGAAGCAGGAAGAGTGAGCAGTTTCATGGAAGCAGCTGAGGACTGAGGATAGGTAAGTATCTTCATGCTGGCACACTTCTGACCTTCTCTATTGGTGTTTTATGTCGGTCAGAAATGTGGACATCTACTTTTTTTTGTCCCTATGAAGCTGCTTTTCTATGATTGGACAGTGGATTAATGGGACACGTCCACAGAATTGAATGAAATGAACCGCCCACTTGAATGGTAAGAAAACTAATACATTAGGTGAAGGTAATTTCAGTGCCCCGCTCAATGGAGTGAAAAGTAAAAAAAGAAACAAGTACAGTTTCTAAAGTAAAAATCTGTGAAACTACCAAGATCATAATGAAACAAAATAAACATCATATAGTCCCTTAAAGGGCTTTGCTGATAACATAGATGAAAAAAAGTTTTCTTTATTAGCAATTGTGACACCCACCGACCCCCACTGCTCTCCGTACTTTTAAAACATCTCTGACTCAAGGCTTGGAACAGAAAGATGTTATCAGCAGATCCTGTGAGCCCTACAAACGGTGGAGCCTTTGGATGAGAGATGGTTTTTCAGTACATCCCACAGATGCTGGTCTATGTTGGGATCTGTGGAATTTGGAAGCCATTTTTGCAGTGTGACCAGACACATTGTTCTGCTAAATGACAACTGCAAATATGGAATACCATTAACTTACAGTGATGTACTTTCTTTGAGCCAACCTGTTTCCATCTCTTCAACTTGATGTAAAAGGAAAAGCTCTGATCCTCACATGCCCATTGTAGGCTTTTGGCAGTGGACAGGATTTGTCTTTGACATTCTGACCATTGCACAGCTACACAGCCCATCTGTTGTGACATGTTTCTATCTTAGGCCTCTTTCACACATCAGGTTTTCGCCGTCAGGCGCGATCCGGCGCTTTTGACAGAAACCGGATCCGGCAAAATGCAATGCCGGATCCGGTTTCCCCCCCATTGACTTGCATTTGCGCCGGATCGCGCCGGATGGCCATGCGTTTCATCCGGTTTTCGCCGGATCCGGCAATGTGTCGCGATCCGGCGTCTGGAAAAAACGGCTACTGTAACGTTTTTTGTCTCCGGCGAAAAAGCCGGACACGCCGGATCCGGCACGTCCGGCTTTTTCACACAATGAAAGCCTATGAGCGCCGCAATGCGCCTGATCCGGCGAAAGCCGGATCCGGTGGCCGGATCCGGTTTTTTGGTCTGAGCATGCTCAGTAGCTCTGCCCACAAGACATATATAAAAGCAAGACAGTGGGACCCACAGCCACACCCAACATGCCACCCAAGAAAGCAACCAAGCGCAGCAGGAGAAGGCAGGAGACCACTGCAGCACCATCAGCACCACCACCACCCCAAATGGAGCAGCAAATGGAACATGCTGAGGAGGGGAGGCCAGCAGCAGATGAGAGACGGTAATTATCAAATCCCCCATTCCTCCAAACTAGGGCTATTGAATATCAAGATATTCATTGGCCCTTTGTTTCTCTTTATTCAACAGCCGCCCAAGAGATGCAGCAGCAGCAGAAATGGCATCACTGGCAGCAGCAACAGCAGCAGCAATACCCACAGCCATGGAGTCTGGCCATCAACAGGACAGCACATCATCTTCTGGGAGCCCTCCCTCGCATCGTCAGCGTTTGACGGTAAGTTTTTATTTCCAAAATCCATCATCTCTGTAATATATGTCTATTCATTGCCTTTTATTTCAAAACAGGATTCACAAGATGAAGAGGAGCTCCCAGAAGAAGGAAGGGGTGGACAGACACTTGGAGTGGGCTCACAATTGGTAAGTTTTTTGCATCAAACGCAGAAACACAACATCACACTACACACAACACATAGAAAACAATGTTCTGCAGACCACACACAGCAAACAAATGCCTACGTCCAAAGACATAACATTTTTTGTTTTCTTCTCTAGTCTTCCCAATCTGGTGCTCGGCCAAGAGGTCCTCGCAGTGCCTCCCAGGGTCGTCGGCGACAGCAACGCGGCGGTCACCAGCGTGTAAGTATAAATATTTTTGCTTTGTTTTTTTGCACTTTTTATTTCATTTCTTTTGTGGAGGCTAATTATGTTATTTTTGTCTTTTTCTTTAACAGCCTTCACAGTGTGCTCCCGACTCTGACGGTGAGGATGGAGGACTCGATGTGGACCACCTCATCGATCTCGTCAGAGAAAGGGAGCCGCTCTGGAATATGGCTGACCGCCGCCACGCTGACCTTATCGTTACCCGACGACTCTGGGAGGAAATCTGTTCGCTCCTTGTGGGCCGCTGGGAGGACCTCGATGTTCGGGCCCAGATTAAAGAGCGTAAGTATATACAGTACCGGTTGCTTGATGTAAACCAGTGTTTCCCGAACTCCAGTCCTCGTGGTCCCCACGGATCATGTGTTCAGGATTTCTATTTACTATGGAAATCCTGAAAACATGACCCCTGGGGACCATGAGGACTGGAGTTTGTGAAACACTGATGTTGTATACTAACCACACCTTTCTCGTTTCAGGGAACAGAATTGTGAATCGGTGGCGGTCTGTGAGGGATCGTTTCAAGAAGGAGTTCAATAAAGAGATGCGGGCCCCGAGTGGATCTGGAGGACGCAGGAGCAAGTACAAGTACGCACAAGCCCTGTCGTTCCTCCGGGAAACAATGTGGTCACTAGAAGGTAAATATTACACACCACATGTGAAAAAAAATGTTAGATGTAACTTTTTTTTTTCAGCCAGGGCCATACCATGTCAGTATTTTAATTGTTTTTTTTTCTCTTTAATCCACAGCACGGTGAGCAGCACTCGGGAGCCTGCACGATTGGACCCTTCTGAGGCGATCCCTGAGGAGACCGGCACCGAGGGACACTTCGACCGCCCCGGTACATCTGCACCTTCCCAGCCTTCCCACACATTCGACCCATCTGTCCCATCCACCAGCACAGGAGCATCGTGGCCGCCTACATTACATGAAGCTGCTGGTGAGGAGATCGCTTTCCCTTTACCCCACCCTTCTGCCCCTGCCACCTCTAGTACACCTGCGGGTACTGGGCGGCAGCGGCAGAGGGGTCAGGAAAAGAGTTATGCCCCACAGTTCTTGCATCTGAATGCATCTTTCCAGAACTGTCTAAAAGTCTTGTCAGAGCAAATCTCCGCAGGCTTTCAGCAGATCAACTCCAGCATTCTGGAGGTGAAGACACTTCTGCAAACCATGCATTCAGAAGCAAGATCTTCGCCAAACCACACCTTTTTCCGGTCTGTTGTGGAGCGCATGGCAACACTATCTCCTACCCAGCAGATGCATGTAATGCATTCGTGCCACGGTGCTCTACAGCAGGTTACCTCCCAACCTCCACCTCCCACCACTGTAGTTCCTCCACCTGCACCCCCTCCAGCCACTTTCCATCCTCCCCCTCCTATTACATCTGCACCCCCTCCAGCCACTTTCCATCCTCCCCCTCCTATTACATTCTGCACCCCCTCCAGCCACTTTCCATCCTCCCCCTCCTATTACATACCAGCAACCTCACCAATACCAGCAACCTTCCCAGTACCAGCAACCTCCCCAGTACCAGACATCTCCCCACTTCCAGCAACCTGCCCCATACCAAACTCCTTCCCCGTACCAAACTCCTTCCCCATACCAAACTCCTTCCCCGTACCAAACTCCTTCCCCATACAACTTTCCATCAACATCATCTGCTCCTACAGTCCCTGCCCAACCCTCCACTCCACCGCCCACCACCTCTTCTGCCTCCCACATGTCCACCCATTCTGTAGCTTTTTCCACACCATCACCTCTAACTGTTCCTTCCCCACCACGATCCCAGTCCTCTCTCCACACTCCCATTGTCGAAGTGTCCCGCAGCCCCTCCAGCAGTATTTCCACCCCACACTACACCGAGTTATAATGTTATTTTTGTAATAAAAATGCCCATTTGGTTGGTTTCAAACCTTTATTAAAAAAGTTTTTTTAACTTTAAAAACAGTTTACACAAAAAAAAAATTTTTAAATAAAAGTGAAATTATTGTTTACACTGGTTGTCTGTCATTTCTTTCTGCGGCGAAATATGTTTAAAAAAAAGGTTAAATACAGGGTATTTAAAAGGTAAAAAGGTATTCAAAACCAGGTATATAACTGTGGGTAAATTTTAGCTTTTTGCCACAGTTGTGTTCCTGGTTGTGTTTGAAGCAAAGTATTTCACCTGAAAAGTCGTGTTTATTGTTGGTGATTTCCTAACAATGTACACAACTTTTGTTAAAAGTTGAAATACTTTGCATAAAACACAACCAGGTACACACCTGTGGCCTAAACCTAAAAATAGAGACCATGACAAGATAGCCAACTTTGGTTGGCAAAGGTATATACTGTTGGTCCAGAAGGTACACAAGTTTGGTTAGGGCACAAATCTTTCACACTCTGTCATCCTGCCAGTGTACTCTGCCTTGAGGTGACATAAAGTATAGTGCAAAATTGTCCCTCATTACTGAAACCGTCACAGAACTTCTAGTGGTAATATTTCCAATGACAACATCCATCTTCGCCAGTAACTTGCTCTTCTCTACAACCTGCACTTTCTCCTCTACAACCTGTCAAAGAAGGGCTGTAGGAACATGCTATATATAGTTTTCCAGTAGCCAATCCCGTTCGGAAGGCCACAAGGGTCAATTTTAAAAACCGGATCCGGCGTAATCCGTCGAAAAACGGATAGAAAAACGGATGAACCGGATGAGACGGATCCGGTTTTGTCTGTCAAGAACAAGACGGATCCGGCAGAAAACCGGATCCGCCACATCAGGTTTTACAAAACATTTGCCGGATCCGGCATTCCGGCACGACGCCGGATCGCGCCTGACGCCGAAAACCTGATGTGTGAAAGTAGCCTTAGCTAGAATTAAGTAATTCAGTCATTTGTGCTTCAGTCTCTCTTCTGAAGGAATAAACCAGATGGGCTTGCTTTCATGCTCCATGTGCATTCTTGAGCCTTGGGAATATATGACCATGTTGAGGGTTCAATGATTATCCTTTCTGGGTCTACTCTTGGTAGGTACTAAACAATATTTACCAAGAACATATTTTGGACAAATGATGGGTTTTCCTGTAGATACTGCTTGTTGAAGAAAAAGTTATGTTTAGATGATATAAAGGTAAAAAAAAGCTCTCCTGTTCTTGAAAATGCATCTCTCGGTGTATCTAAGCATCAGCAGGGGGTGCTAGAAACCTTTGCTAGAACTGTTCACAGCTCTTTAACAGAATTGTCATAGTTGCTCTACGTTACGACAACAGTAAGTATACCTAGAAATAGCTGACAATGCTGCCCATGAGCTCCGTGTCTCTAGTAGTACTGTAACATACAAGTATTGATGAGGGCAAAGTTCCAACCATTAGAACAAAATCTGCCAACTTGTAGAAGCGCTGTTGTGTTAATCTAATCTAAATTTAGTGTATACTTAGAACACGGCAGCAATACTATATGAATTGCTAGTTTCTGACCCTAATCTTATCGAGGTTAATTTATTGTTTATCTTAGCTGATTTAGACTTTCTCATATCATTAATGTTATATGAGCATTGAATATGTAAAGGATTCTTGACGCTTGCTTTGTTAGATGTACAGATTTATGACTATATTGGTTTTACTGAGTTTATATTGCGCTATTAAAGGTCAAACAGCATATAGGGCCCATATATGTCCATTTATGTCTCCAAACATGAATACTCTAGTTAGAAGAGATGAGACACCACATAAGAGCCAGCCGTCGAGCCTTCACACATCAAACATTTAACAGCCAATCTCTAAAATTTGACAAATGATTGTGGTGGAAAAATCCGTTGCAGGGGTTCTCAACTTTAGACAGAAGTGTCCTTTGTCAAAAAGCTCACCACAAAGTGACCTTCTGTTAGGACCCCCAGCAATAAAGCGCAGTCTGTGGGGAAACCTAGCAATAAAGCCCCTCTTACACATTTGAGAAAAATTTGATGAAACGATCAATTTTGATCATAACGAACACTTGTTCATTTTGACATATAGTCTACCAATGAATTTTCATTAGCATTCATAAGTCCAATCAGGCACGTATCATCAGCCAAAAAAAATTCACCGTAGCCAATGCAGTCTGACATGGTTTCTTATCCACAAGTGAATAACGATTGACCTCACTAACGAGCCTTAAGTGTCCTCTAAAGCTGACCATACAGTGCTGTTCACCATTCACCCCTTCATTTTTTTTCATAGACCACACAATATCTTCAGAAATAAATAGATAAGTTATATACAGTTGTGGCCAAAAGTATTGACACCCCTGCAATTCTGTCAGATAATACTCAGTTTCTTCCTGAAAATGATTGCAAACACAAATTCTTTGGTATTATTATCTGCATTTAATTTGTCTTAAATGAAAAAACACAAAAAGAATTGTCCTAAAGCCAAATTGGATATAATTCCACACCAAACATAAAAAAGAGGGTGGACAAAAGTATTGGCACTGTTCGAAAAATCATGTGATGCTTCTCTAATTTGTGTAATTAACAGCACCTGTAACTTACCTGTGGCACCTAACAGGTGTTGGCAATAACTAAATCACACTTGCAGCCAGTTGACATGGTTTAAAGTTGACTCAACCTCTGTCCTGTGTCCTTGTGTGTACCACATTGAGCATGGAGAAAAGAAAGAAGACCAAAGAACTGTCTGAGGACTTGAGAAACCAAATTGTGAGGAAGCATGAGCAATCTCAAGGCTACAAGTCCATCTCCAAAGACCTGAATGTTCCTGTGTCTACCGTGCGCAGTGTCATCAAGAAGTTTAAAGCCCATGGCACTGTGGCTAACCTCCCTAGATGTGGACGGAAAAGAAAAATTGACAAGAGATTTCAACGCAAGATTGTGCGGATGTTGGATAAAGAACCTCCACTAACATCCAAACAAGTTCAAGCTGCCCTGCAGTCTGAGGGTACAACAGTGTCAACCCGTACTCTCCGTCGGCATCTGAATGAAAAGGGACTGTATGGTAGGAGACCCAGGAAGACCCCACTGCTTACCCCGAGACATAAAAAAGCCAGGCTGGAGTTTGCCAAAACTTACCTGAAAAAGCCTAAAATGTTTTTGAAGAATGTTCTCTGGTCAGATGAGACAAAAGTAGAGCTTTTTGGCCAAAGGCATCAACATAGAGTTTACAGGAGAAAAGAGGCATTCAAAGAAAAAATCACAGTCCCTACAGTCAAACATGGCGGAGGTTCCCTGCTATTTTGGGGTTGCTTTGCTGCCTCTGGCACTGGACTGCTTGACCGTGTGCATGGCATTATGAAGTCTTAAAACTACCAACAAATTTTGCAGCATAATGTAGGGCCCAGTGTAAGAAAGCTGGGTCTCCCTCAGAGGTCATGGGTCTTCCAGCAGGACAATGACCCAAAACACACTTCAAAAAGCACTAGAAAATGGTTTGAGAGAAAGCACTGGAGACTTCTAAGGTGGCCAGCAATGAGTTCAGACCTGAATCCCATAGAACACCTGTGGAGAGTTTGGAGTGGCAGTTTGGAGAAGGCACCCTTCAAATGTCAGGGACCTGGAGCAATTTGCCAAAGAAGAATGGTCTAAAATTCCAGCAGAGCATTGTAAGAAACTCATTGATGGTTACCGGAAGCGGTTGGTCGCAGTTATTTTAGCTAAAGGTTGTGCAACCAAGTATTAGGCTGAGGGTGCGAATACTTTTGTCTAGCCCATTTTTGGAGTTTTGTGTGAAATGATCAATGTTTTGCTTCATTCTCTTTTGTGTTTTTTCATTTAAGACAAATTAAATGAAGATAATAATACCAAAGAATTTGTGATTGCAATCATTTTCAGGAAGAAACTGAGTATTATCTGACAGAATTGCTGGGGTGTCAATACTTTTGGCTACAACTGTATATGGCAGCACGGTGTCTCGGTGGTCATCACTGCAGCCTTGCAGCACTGGAGTCCTGGGTTCAAATCCCACCAAGGACAACATCTGCAAGAAGTTTGTATGTTCTCCCCGTGTTTGTGTGGGTTTCCTCTGGGTTCTCTGGTTTCCTCCCACACTCCAAAGACATACTGGTAGGGAATTTAGATTGTGATCCCCATCGGGAACAGTGATGATAACGTATGCAAACTGTAAAGCGCTGCAGAATATGTTGTCGCTATATAAAAATAAAGAATATTATTTATTATTATTATATCCTCAGGTTTTGTTAATTAGTGTTCCAAAGTAATACAATAAAACATTGTTTTTCAACTTACATGGTACACTTTCAAAGAATAAACAGAATAAACAGCATGTGCAGCAATGAAAGCCACCCCTAATTAATACTTGGTTGCCCACCCTTTGGCATAGATTGTAGCCTACAAATGTTTCTTGTAGCCATCTATAAGCTTCTTGCACTTTTCATCTGTTATTTTCTCCCGCTCTTCCTTTGCAGTGAGTTCAAGCTCTTGAATGTTTGCATAGTTCTTTTTCCCAATGGCAGATTTCAGCTCACCCCAAAGATTTTCAATGGCATTGAGGCCAGGACTCGTTGCTGGCCATTTTAAAACAGTCTTTTTTTTATTTTTCAACCATTCCTGTGTACTTTTGGATGTGTGATTTCAGTCATTATCCTTCTGTAGGACCCATGATCTTCGACTCAAACCAAGTTTTCTTTCACTGGGTAGAACATTTCGTTCTAAAATCTCTGATTTTATGATTCCTGTGATATGATCAATGCCTCCAGTACCAGACACAGCAAAGCAACCCCCACAGCATTATGTATCATCCACCATACTTAACTGTTGGTAGGATGTTCTTTTCCTTATTGGCTTCATTGTGCCGTGTGTAAACAAACTGTGGCTTTGCATTGCCAAAAAGCTCTATTTTTGTTTCATCTGTCCACGGAACATTTTCCCAGAAGGATTGTGGTTTGTCAAAATACTTTTTGGCAAAGATCAGTCATTCCTTTTTATGTCTTTTCTTCAGCAAGGGTTTCTTCCTTGGCCTTCGTCCAAAAAGCTCTGCTTGGTTTACTGTGCAGTGTATGGTACTTGTAAAAATCATGACCCCAGACTGTTCCAGGTTGGCCTTCAGGTCTTTGGATGTTTGACGTAGTGATTTTTCTACCATTCGCACCAACCTTTGAAGACATTTCTTGTCAATTTTCCTCTTTCCCTCACATCCAGGGAGGTTCTTGATCGTTATATGCTTGGCATACTTCTTAATAACATTGTGCACTGTTGTAACTGGGATGCCAAGGTCTTTGGAGATGGTCTTATGCCCTTTGGAAGTCTTGTTTGCTAATAATAGCAGTTCTGATGTCATCAGACAACTCCTTTGTCTTCACCATTGTGAACAAAGGAACAGGGCCTACTGTTTTGAATTCTCTCTCTGGCTTCCCTCTGGTGATAACTGAAGATAGTGGAGCTGGTCAGATTGAGAGCTCTCTTTCTGGGCTCCCTCTGGTGCTTACTGGATGTAGTGGAGTTGATCTGATTGACAGAGGCTTGCCACCTGATAATGAGGAAGACGATTGGAGATCTGGGGTTTCAGATTGGGATTTAAGACTGCCGACTCCCTCTATCTCTGCTGGTGATTTTTTTTCCTGTGCCTCCTGAGGTCTGATGTCTCCTGCTCTTTCCCTGCATGTTCAGCTAAGTGGTTCATTTGCTATTCTGTTTGCATTGATCTGGTTTTGTTTATCTCTGCTTTGTGCGGGTCAGCTAGCTCCGGCTGGGGCTGTGCTGAATCACCGCCCATATGTTACTGCATGTGCCAGTTTGTTTTGTCCCCTTTTATATTGGTCTCTTTTTGCTTTGCTTTCAGAATATACCAGAGTGCTGATATAGTGGAGGGCGAAGTCGTGTGACTTCAGTGTTTTTTGCATTAGACGTGTTGGACTTTTGCAGGGTTTTTTTGCGTGATTGCAGACAGTGTCTTTCCTTTCCTGTCCTGTCTAGTCAGTGTGGGCCCCATCGTTTGCTCAGTCTATTTTTCTGCCTGCGTTTGTATTTTCATCTTGTCTCACCGGCAATATATGTTTGGGGGCTATCTATTCCTTTGGGGTCTTCTCCGGGGCAGTTTAGATTTCCCCTTTCTTGATTTAGGCTTAGTTAGCTCTCCAGCTGTGCCGAGGCATCTAGGATCATCATAGGTACGTTCCACGGCTAATGCTAGTTGTGTGGATAGGATCAGGGGTCTGCAATCCGCTTAGTTACCAACCTCTCTGGTTTTCTGTGGCTTAGCCTGGACCTGCTATCCTCCTCGGTGCCCATTCATAACAGCCTACCATGTGGCTTTTTAAAACATTGAAGTCATCATTTATTGGCTAATTCATGTCACATGGGCACCGACAATCAATCACAGGTGATTCTTATTTGTGATTTACTACAGGCGAGTCAAAATATTTCCATACTAATTTAATGTAAAAGGGGCCAATACCAGTGTCACGGCAAGATTTGGGTTTTCCTATTTTTCCATCCCATTGTTTTTTGTTTTAAATTATTGTTTATCATTTGCTCTTTGTATTTAACACGCGTGCTCTACACTAAAAACTGTTTCACTTGATTCATTTTTTTAATGAAATATTCCATATTATGCACGAAAACTTCATGGGTGCCAATACTGAGGTGCAGGACTGTACATATAAGATAGCTGTGGGCCAAACAATGCTTCGGCCAATTGCTCAGCTGACAGCCATCTCTGCCTACTCTCCCATACACAGGACCACCCACAAATCTCTTTAAGGCACTAAATTATGTTGATATTGTTTCATTATTGTCTTGGTATTTAAATATGAAAGTATGAAGGAGACATAAAACCAACCGTAGATAAAACAAAGATAAAGTATAACAACTACATTCTGGAAATTTGCAATTGCAACTGTGTAACATGGCTCACATAATGTAATCTACATTGTATAAAACACATTTGCAATTGTACAAATGCTATACTTACAGAAGATTAGATAATCTATCTACAGTTGTTGTTAGTTATGTTTCCCCATTTTAGGAAACCTGTTAGGCTGGAAAGCAAAAGTGATTTTAGTGATCTATAAAGGAAGATCAGATGTCACACAAATGTTTATGGGCCATGAAGTCAAAATCTAAGAAAAAATAACATGTATACAGATGAAGTAAAAACTATTAAATTACACTATCTAAATAAACTGGAAATTGTCACCTGCCTCTTACAAGCTAACTGGTTAGTTGCCATACACAGCTGAATAATTTTGGCTGAATTGGCTGAGTTCACCTGTGAGTTAAGGTACTGTCATATATTTTCACGCATATCTGGTGAATAAAGATGCAGACAGCATATTTGTATCTCATTTTCCTCATCTATATGAAGATATAGATTCTTAATTTTAATAAAGTAGTAAAACAATGTAAGGTTGGTTTCCAATTGATATGTTTCTGTTAAAGGCTTAGACTGGTGAGGTGGATTCTCCGAGACATTGACCTCAGTAATGAGCACTGACAGAAAGTGCTGGTGCAGTGGTGTGGGTCTTAGAGGTCAACACATAAATTAGCAAGGACATATTTAGTAGCACAGACATAGAAACAAAGCCGGATCAGAAAAAGCTGAGCCAAGTGTGTGGATATATACGGTAGAAGTAACTGTATAAGAGGCTGTTATCTTCCATCAGAGATGCAGTTAAGGCCCCGTCTCACATAGCGAGATCGCTAATGCATCACTGATTTGTGACGCAACAGCGATCTCGCCACATGTGACACGCAGCAGCGACTGGCCCCCCTGCTGGATATCGCTGATCTTGCAGGAATGTCCTGGGCCATTTTTTCGTCGTCGGCGTCCTGCTGGCCAGCATGCATCGCTGTGTTTAATCGTGGCTGCGTCGCTGAAGAGATCTGCCTGTTTGGCAGCTTACTAGCGATCATTTAGCGACGCAGGTCGTATCGTTGTCGGGATCGCTGATGCGTCGCTATGTGAAATGGGACCCTTAGTTGCAGAAATACAGAGATGGGTATGCAATCTGATATCTTTCAGAAAGGATGCTGTTCATTACAGGAATGACAGAGGAGTAAATGCAGTCTATTATCTTCCAGGCAGGGCAATTTGTAAATATCAGCAATGCATGCAAACTGGTACTTGTAGCAATTAAATGGTTAACCACAGGGCAACAATGAAGTATAGGCAAATTAGAGAATGCTTGAAGAGATGCATTATCTTTATTGCAGAAAATACAAGTAAATAGCACCAAAAACAATGTAAGTGTTGGTAAATGTGGGCACAACTAGTAAGCTGGACTGGGTTTATAGGGACAGTGTATCTCCTTTCCTCTTCCATGGGCAATTTCCAAAGATAAGGGTGAGATCTTGGTCATCAGCACTTTAAAGTCTTTGGGCTCCCTAAGTGCAATAATATGTTTTTATAACTATCTATCTGTGATTGTTGAGTGTACATTTTTTTATCATACCTTTATTAAAAGTTAGGTTTTAGGGTACTCCATGCTTTGTACATACTAGACAGGTGAGTAACAATTTTCATAATTGTGTATCTCTTACTCCTACTGGAATCGTGAAGACCCCCATACACATAAGACATGTCGTCCGAACTTTGCAATATAGACGGGTTCGGCTGACACTCTGTGTATGAGGGTGGGGGCCAACTGATCATCAGAGGTACACTAGTCATGACATGCAGAGGTCACCCCACCCCATGTCATGTCCCCATCCTGCCCTAGCTTCGCTCACTTTGTTGGAGCTGGGTGAAAATGGCATTAAATGCCAAATGCCACAACATTTTTGCCCCGTATTGCATTGCACAAATATGTTTTGTTTTTTTTTTTAAATTTTTTTATGTCAGTTTTTTTTATGTAAAAGCTTTAATGAATCAGGGTGACAGGCTTTAGTAAAATTGGGGCCACAAAATTAGACACACAGTTTTTAAGTCTTGAAGTCCCCTTACACAATAGATTTCTGTTGTCTGAAAACACCAATATCGGTGGACTTGGCTGACATTCTGTGTATAGGGGCTTCCTAAATCTCCGGTCTGTTAAGTATTCGGCATTTCTGAATTCAAATTACTGATCTTTTTTTTCTCAGGGAGATACACCACTGCCACAGAAATTTGACAGAGGTTTTCTGATAGAGAATACAGGAGCGCTCGGCAGAGAACAGCACTCTTGTATATGGAGGAGTTAAGAGAGAGAGAGCTTCTGGCTGAACAATTGGCCAAAACCATCATTCAGCCGACAACCAGCTAGCTATTGTATATGGGGGCTTTACTGCTAATATGGTAAATGATACATCAGGCGCTTACTACAGTAAGTTTTTTATTGGGGTCTCACCAGAGAGACAAAGATGATGCCTGGGAAGTATAAATCAAAATTAAATGTATCTCTTAAATCTATCTCTACATGTCTACTCCATGTATAATGTTAAAATGTGTAGTAAATAACTCAGTTATGTTGATAAACCATATATTACTCCAGCCTAAGAAAATAACTGTGCAACTTAACAACACTTCTGTGAGTACTAGCTCCCCAACAACAGCTTAGAGTTTCTTCACTAGTTAGGATCACTACGCTGAGGCTGGCCATACGCATTAGATCCATTAGATGCTTTGGCCAATAGTTTGGCTGATAGCAATCTCAAGTGACACTCCCACTGACTGACACTTTGGCTGGTGGTTAACCTCAGAACGAACAATGTGATTGATAGTCCAAAATCGGACAAGCGCAATCAACATCTGTCCATACCATCAGTCATTCAGTGCCCCATACACATTAATGTGTACGGGGGCCTTAAGAGATCATTTGGTCTGTCCCAGTGACCTTGATGAGTCTGGAACCCCCCTTTTGTTTTTGTCTTGCTGTGGCTATGGAGCTCTAGTCTGCCTGGAGATACAATAGCAGTACTTGAATTGCGAGCGCCTTCCAATTTGTTCGTTAGGGAGCAGGAGATCACCTCTGCTCATCCATCAGCTCTGCTAACAGTATTATTTTGATTTAGACACTTCTGACACCTGTACAGCACACCATTCACACATAGGTGAAATGTGTCAAACAGTTTAATTTACCAATAAGGGCCTCCTCCGCAAAATTACTCCTGGCACCAATTGTCACAACCATGCATTCTCAATGGTGGACCCTGTGATGATGCTAGTGAGACGACTGCTGAAAAGTCACCTCTATAGAACACAGTAAGGCCTCATGATGGGAGCCAGTCAGTTTTGTGTTCTAGCCATGTTTTTCTCACATAAAACATGCTCCCATTATAGTCTACTTAGCTGTTGACATGTCTGTGCTTTTTGTGAACTGAATGGTCAGCAAAAAAATCACTGAGACATGTCCTTTTTGATCCAAGTCACAAATCAAAGTTACCACTCTATGGGACTGTGAAAATCATGCACTGAACATGGATGGCATCGGTGCACAATTTGTGTGTTGTATATGGTTAACATTGCAATGTATAGGAAAAGCTCTGAAACATTTTTTTCATCAGTGAAAATCCCTAATAAAACACTGAGGGTAAAAGCTGACGCACAGACCAAACACTGATAAGACTTGGGTCCAAAACAAGGATGATCTGTATTTTTACATATGAGAAAAATCACGAATGTCTTAATGAGGTCTACGTGTCTGACTGTTATGAGGCCTAGTGAAATGAAGCATTGAAAACAACACCAAAAATGTGCAAAAATGTTAACACCTGATTTGACCAATAGTTTAGTTTCTGACATTTATTTAGTTATTATTATTGCCTTAGAATCCAGGAATTTGTCCTTGTGTTGGTTGCATGATTACCAAAACACACTTGTGTATACTTACCTGTTTTCTTTTATTGCTCTGTCAGATACACGATGCAGAAAGAAGTTTCAGAGGCCAGAAAATCTGTTGCAAAGTATATTTTAACTTCTCTCTACAAGGCCAGTTATTGTTGTACATAAAACCTTTCTCAAGGTTGCAAATAAATTGACAGCAAACCCTAACAGACCTAGACCAGTTCTATGGCATGATTTAATGTTTAACATTTCTTCAAAAACATCCCGCACATTACACATTTGTTTTTCCCAATGGCTGCATTAAGTAAATATATAGGAACACCAAATAAATCGCGGCGTAGCAAAGAATTAAGACTTGGACTAGAATCCACTCTACCGTTCTTGAACAAGCAAAATCAAGCAATTAGTAGTCTCTCTTTCATGTGTCTTTTCTCCCCTTCATTGCCTAGTTGGCCCATTATGTACTACTTCTTCCCCATCATACTACACAACAGTTTTTATTAGGTTAGTCTCTTCCATAAAGAGGAAGGCAGCACGGACATACAGTACATATCATAGAGGTAGACCATACTACAGTAATGGTTCTTTTAAAGAGAGGGAATAAGCCCTGGTTGTTCCCATCCTCTGTTAGCAAGCAGAAGAGTGGGAGATCTCATGTACTGTATATGCATCAGCTATCAGATGACGGTGTAGGGTCTATACTTATCATGAATGAGTCCACTTTTGTAGAGAAGAGCAAACCCTAACTTAAAAGTTCGGGGTTCATACTGGACAGTTAGTGTCTGGTGCTAAACGCCGAACACAGACTTCTCCTGGAGGTCCTTTGCAACTTTCCGAGTTCTGGGAGGAGAGAGGGAGGGAGAGAGACTCAAATGTTTGCGCCCCATTGAGTACAGTTCTGGTACCCAAATCGAACTTTGGAATAAAGTTCGGGTCGGGTACCAGAACCTAAACTTTGCGGTTCTGCTCATCTCTAAATTTGTTTTCATACAGTTTGCATCCGTCCGTGTAAAAGGGTTTTTAGCCCCCTAAGCTTTTTTTGTATTATTTGGACATTAGATTTGTCCCTCTAATATACTTCCAGCAAGGTTATTAGTGATAGAATGTGCATCAGATACTTGGCAATAATTTTGTAATAAACTGATTGTTTCTCCATGATCTTCCTTATAAATGGTTCTTTATATTTAAGTAAATATGGGAAGTGTTCAGAATTATTTATGCGATATGCTTCTGCTAATGTGGGGACCTGCTCTTCTAGAGGCTTCATCTGCGCAGGCTGGACTGGACTGTGTACCTTATCATGTGGATGAGAGTTTAAACAGGGCTTATCACGGTGCGGTCAATCAAGGTTTATGAGGACTGATAACAATATCACATCACTTCTTCATGGTTTCATTTTGATACTGTATCAGAGAAATAAGTAGCTGAGCATTATAGAAAATTTATTCTAATTCTGTAGCTTTCAAGAAAATAGTAGCTACAGTGTTACTGATAGTAAACCTCACACCGGTTATTGACTTCAAGTTTCCACGTATATTTTGTCTGCCTAGTCTTATCATTATTGTTTATTTAATAATTCCATAAATGTCTCTTGACTTTGCTTCATATGACAGTAAAACAGATTATGTTTTCTCTGATAATGATAGCAAAGAAAGCAGAGTCAGCATTGAAGCCAGTGTTGTTTTACATTTGTGTTTTTATTTCAATCATTTTTTATTGTTAGCACTTTTCACATAGCAAATAATTTTTAGGAAAAAGGGAAAACAGATGACGCTCACCATGCTGCAAGATAATTGATATCCAGAATGGAGATACATGTGGAGGGTGCCACTTATTCTGGTGAGGCACAGAAATGAAGAGGAGTAGGAAGGAAAGAATCCGGCACAGCCATCCAAAGTTAAAATCCAGTTTATTCACAAGCCATTAAAAACAATGGTCCAAGGAAACCATAAGAAACCTATAAAAAACACACAAGACATACAGAGATGATGAATAGGCCTACAGATTTATGTGGGTGCTGTATTAATGATCTGAGTGATATGGAAGGCAAATATAAGCATGCATCAAAATTGCATGACTATATTGGAAAATGTGAAATTCTTCCCAGATATGGATCATTGTAAGCTTTATCTAAACTAAATAAAGCCCAAGGTAAGTCATCCTGTAACAATAAAATATGTCCTGTTGCTTGAAGCTGCTGGGACCAGGAGAGTGGTGCTGAAACTTGGACATTAAGGTTCATTTAAAGCAGGGGTCGGGAACCTTTTTGGCTGAGGGAGCCATGAATGCCACATATTTTAAAATGTTGTTATGCTGTTGCTAACCAATAACGAATAAAGTACTTCTTACCATTAATGTGACTTCTGGTGCTGCATGGTTTTGAGGATGGCTTTGTAGTCTGGTTGATACGTGGTGAGGTTCAGCTTCATGGAGGTGTTGAAACTTCCATTTGTTAAACGTGATCGTAGGTTGGTCTTAATGTTCTTTAGATGTGAGAAAGACGGCTCACATGCATACGTAGAGCCAAACATTGTCAGTACAGCAATACTCACACGCTGCAGTGTGTGGTATGGACGGGAAGCGCGTTCCAAGTTTTGACAATCAGCTGGTCCGCGGGTTGAAGTTTTTTCATTTCTCCCCACTTGTGTTTGTTCGCCAACTCTACTTGCTGTTTTGCAAGTCTTTCTAAATCTTCATTCAGTGATTTGAACTTATTCCCCTACATGTCTGAGGCCTTCAAATCAGCAGCTTGTAGCTCAAAATCTCTGATGGAGACATGGGAGATGTAACTCAGGTCGGCGCTGTCCACTGCACACTCATGTGGATGGGTGATGAACTTAAAAAGACGAGGGCGCTCACAAAAATCTCCAAAGCGCACTTTGAATAACTGCAGATTAGATGTGAAGCTTACTAGTTGCTGAAGATAAAAAGCATATAAAACACACAAATGAATAAAATTAATTAGAATAACATAAAATATAATAGTAATGGAGTAATAAAATAACCAATATTCAAAGATGTGTCAAACTGAATGGCGAACCATTCCAGTGAAGTGTACCCAAAAAGAAGAGACCCTGGACAAGACCCTGGACTCCTTTGTTATACCGAAACACGCATCAGGGTGCACTGTGCACGCTCATCATCTCTCCCAGGCACTTGTTATATTACAATATACCGTATTTTTCGGACTATAAGACGCACCCCAATTTTCAGAAGGAAAATAGGGAAAAAAATAATGTGTCAAATGAGGGTCCGTCTTACAGTCCGAATTCAGTTTACCTGGGAAGGGATCCGGCACAGGTGGAGGAGTGGTCACAGGGGTCATTCAGTGGTCCAGGCTGGTGTGGCGGCAGCTCTGTGCTGGGGCAGGTGGGCTGTGCTGGGGCTGGGCTGTGCTGGGGCAGCTGGGCTGTGCTGGGGCAGCTGGGCTATGCTGGGCTGGGGCAGGTGGGCTGTGCTGGGGCAGCTGTGCTGTGCTGGGGCAGGTGGGCTGTGCTGGGGCAGGTGAGCTGTGCTGGGCTGGGGCAGGTGGGCTGGGCTGGGGCAGCTGGGCTCTGTGGGGTGAGGGTGGCGGCGGGCTTTGCTCCGGTGCAGGGGCGGCGGCTCCGCCAGCATTTCCTCGAAGCCCGGAGACTGCCGCACATCCGTTGCTGGCTTCTGCCATGTTTCAGTGGCCTCCGGGAACATGGACGCCGGGAAGATGGCCGCCGGTCAGGGGACGGCGCATGCACAGGTTCAGATCTCGTTGCCGAGATTTGACTCTCGTCTCCCGAGATCTCGGGACGAGATCTGAACCTGCGCATGCGCCGTCTCCGGACCGGCGGCCATCTTCCCGGCGTCCATGTTCCCGGAGGCCAACGCAACATGGCAGCAGCCAGCAACGGATGTGCGGGGGCCTTCAGGCTTCGAGGAAATGCCGATGGAGCCCCCCACGGAGCACAGAGAGCCGCTACCCCTGCTCCGGAGTACAGCCCGCTGCCACCACCGCACCACAAAGCCCTGCGGCACCCGCATCAGCCACCAGCCATGGACGGATGTAAGTATATTGCGACCATAAGACGCACCCCCCACTTTCCCCCAAAATTTTTGGGGAAAAAAGTGCTTTTTATGTTATGAAAAATACGGTACTTTTATTATATTGCAGCACATCCCTGTGCAGGGCCTATTCACTACAAATACTTTGCTCTCTTTGCACAATTTTTGGCACCATTGCACTTTATGATTCATTCATTTTATTTATTTAAATTGTGTGATTTAATATTATTCTTTCCTGTTATATATGTATTAGTATGTAATATGACTGGTTGGTCATTGTATTAAGCACTTTAGCACTGGTCACTTTCCATGACTATTAATCACATTTCTTAACGCCCCATTTGGTCCGTGCTGCTTCATTTTTAAGAACTATTGTTTATATATGTATTCTTGTACACTGGTGATTCCATATATATTTTAATATTCCAATGTTTTAAAAAAATTTTGTGTGCACAAGCAGTTTTTTATCTAGAACAGGGTTCCCCAACTCCAGTCCTCAAGGCCCACCAACAGGTCATGTTTTCAGGATTTCCCTTGTATTGTAAAGATGATGCAATTATCACCTGGGCAATACTAAGGAAATCCTGAAAACATTACCTGTTGGTGGGCCTTGAGGACTGGAGTTGTGGAACCCTGATCTAGAATACTACTTATCAATAATAAAGGTATTTTATCTTCCCCTTATATTGGTTGCTTTTATGATGTATTAATTTTAGGTCTTGCCCAGGGTCTTTTCTTTTTGGGTACACTAGTTGCTGAAGATCAAGATGTTGAGCAGGGTCACTTGCTGTGCATGAATCTTTAAACTCTCCCAGTTTTTCAAAATGTAGTAAATGACCTGTTTCAATGTCGGCGATGAAGAGTTCTAGCTGACTATTTGAGTAAAAGGAGGGACGTTTACTTCCTGACCTCACAGCGACCTTCTGATCTGCACCACAGGAAGCCATCACCCGAGATATAAGTTGGTCACTCTCCTGACAGCTAGAGCGGCGCTTGAGCATCCGGAGCTCAGTTGCTGCTAGGATGGGGTGAGGAGAACGCCGGCTGACAGCACTGAAACTCCATATACGTGCTGGTGAGCTTGTCTCCGGTCTGCGTTTAATGATTCTGCTCCTGTTCATGAAGGACAGTCACTGCCACTTCTGCTCCGCTCTGGTCATGTCCACGGAGTAATGTCAGTGGCAGTCAGATGAGCGGTCACTCGTCTGGGGTCTCTTAAAATGGTTTATGGAAGTCAGGGAGGGTTTAGATGAGCCATTTTCTTCTCTCCTCGAAGCTGATTTACTATACATCTGAAAGTGAATGTGAAATGTTACTATCAGTTAGCACAACACAGAGGGATGATAGTGTAATAGACATAGAGTTGGACCGAAGAGTGCGGCTGAATGTATTTCTATGCAGCTGAGCGCTATGTTCCTGAGTGCCGGCGGAAGTGCCAGGTATTGATGCGAGTGACACGCGGGAGATTCTTGCATTGTGCTCGCAAGTGTAACTCCGGCCTAAAATGACATTCCAGCAAGCGTATGCTTCAGGGAGGAAAGAATCATAGAAAGAGTCACAACCAGCAGAGCGTCCAGGGAGGCGGGTGGAGAGGGACCAAGCGCAGGTATGAGTGCTAGGAGGCTCTTGGTCAATCTGTAGGTGGCCCCATTGAAAAATTGTCAATATCCAGTCAAAGCAGTACACAAGTGTTTCAACCGATGGGGCTGGGAGAGCCTGTGTTGATATTAGCCACAATGCTATGGTAGACAGCAGTGTTTACCTTATCTTTCGTCATATTTGAGGCTGCATACCAGTGCGCAAGTGGTGAGGAGATGCTATTTGTAGATATTGCTGTGGAGTAGATGAGGCAAGGAGAGGAGCGGAGCGCTGTCCCGGCTAGTGAAAGGCGCTCAGTGCGGCTCTACCGGGCAGGCGTGGATGTTCAGGTGCTGCGGTCGAGTCCTGTGGTAGGATGGTGACCGGAGATTGTAGGACCTGTGTGACGTCAGTGGTCACATGTAGCCCACGCGACTGCCGCAGGTATGAGGCATCGTAAGGACCAAACTTATCCTATACGTTTCGGAAATCAGCGGTTTCCTTCATTTTTTTATTAAAGATTTGCTTGTGAGCCAGATGCAGCCATCAGAAGAGCCACATCTGGCTCATGAGTAGAGATGAGCGACTTTGCCTTTTTTAGGGTCGAGTCGGGTTTCATGAAACCTGACTTTCGCAAAAGTCGGGTCGAACGAAATGGGCCGACTATAGGGAAAAGTCGGAGGCCGACTGAAACACGAAACCCAATGCAAGTCAATGGGGAAGCAAAGTTGGCAGGGAGTGGAGGACAGTAAACACACCTACAGTGCCCATTTCAATGCCAAAAACATCAATTCTTATTACTGAAGCTTGTCAACCTTAATTTACTTCATAATAATAGTTACGCATTGAAAACTGGGGGTTATTTGGCTAAAGTTGAGGGGGGGGTAGGGCTGGCTCCATGTTTTTGTGTGCCCTGGGCCAAAGAGTGTCAGTGCGCCCCTTTAACACATACCACAATTCATGATGCTCTGATACGGCACAGAAATATAGGTATAGTACAATGACAAATACTGTTAGGTCCATATATATTTGGACAGAGACAACATTTTTCTAATTTTGGTTCTAGACATTACCACAATGAATTTTAAACAAAACAATTCAGATGCAGTTGAAGTTCAGACTTTCAGCTTTCATTTGAGGGTATCCACATTAAAACTGGATGAAGGGTTTAGGAGCAGGAGTTCACTGCTTACATGACATGACTGATCTATTTTAAATTGTACAATAGCTCAAAAAAAGGACAGTGTATTACTCCATACAGTATTATGGCCACCACATTGTGCGCCATACAGAATAATGAGCCCCATATATTTCTCCATACAGAATAATTGGTCACATATAATGTTCCATACAGTATATGATGAGCTCCACATAATGCTACAGTATATGATGGTCCCTATGGACGATGCTCCAGTGTGTTATGGGCCCAAATAATGCTCCATATATAATGGGCCCCATTTCTGATGCTCCAGTGGATAATGTGCCCCATAGATGCTGCTCGAGTGTCTGATCTGCCCCATTTAGAATGCTCCAGTATATGATGGGCCTCATGGATGAAGCTCCAGTGTATGATGGGCCCAAATAATGCTCCATATATAATGGGCCCCATTTCTAATGCTCCAGTGTATAATGTGCCCCTTAGATGCTGCTCCAGTTTCTGATCTGCCCCATTTATAATGCTCCAGTATATGATGGGCCTCATGGATGATGCTCCAGTGTATGATGGGCCCTAATAATGCTCCATATATAATGGGCCCCATTTCTAATGCTCCAGTGTATAATGGGCCCCGTAAATGCTGCTCCAGTGTCTGATGTCCCCAATCTGGAATGCTCCAGTATATGATGGGTGTGACGAGTGTCAGCTTACGCTGAGTCATTTTCCTTTTGAATGAGTGGACCCTCTGGTCCATGGCACCCACCCACCTAGGGCGAGCTGACCTAGTGAGAATCCACCCCCTATACAGGGAGTGTCAGGGGCAAGACCAAGGGGGTGAGCCACCACAGCAGCTGGACCAGACGGCCAGCTCAGGGAAACAAGACAAGGCGAGACAAGACGTTAGTTCAAGGAAACTTCATTAAGGAACACTTCTGGGTACAACAGGTGCAAAACGTGAACACACAAAGTACATAAAGCAAGATGTGTGCAAGGGCACGCCGAGGTCCAAAGCATGGTAAGTGCAGATGGTAGACATCGGACTCTGGACAGCAGGCAACGATCAACCGGGACATCAGGTTCTGTAGCTCTGAAGGTGATCGGCAGGTTCCGGACATCCGGTAAGCAAACCAGGGTTCCATGCAAGGAGACAAGACATAGTTAGATATAAAAAGAGAGAAGCCAGCGCTGCCGATGGTCAGAACGCATAACGTGAAGTGCAATGCACATATTGACATCTAACTGTAATCAAAATGAGACATTTGGCAAAATATTGATCAATACATTGAGCCACCCCGCCGCGCCAAGGCAATCTCATGTGGGGGGTCCTACTCTACATTTTTTATTACTCACTGTGCCATTACGGCCTCCTGAATATTTTAAAAGCAAGACCATATCTATTACAAATGTACCAAATGTAGAGCAGGACCCCCCACATGAGATTGCCTTGGCGCTGCGGGGTGGCTCAATGTATTGATCAATATTTTGCCAAATGTCTCATTTTGATTACAGTTAGATGTCAATATGTGCATTGCACTTCATGTTATGCGTTCTGACCATCGGCAGCGCTGGCTTCTCTTTTTATATTTGCATATTGCGTCGTGGCTGACCACCACTGTTGCCGTGCGCGGGTTATGTTCGCCATTTTTGCTGTATTCATTGTGATGGATTTAGGCTGCTGTGCATACACACAGCAGCCCCGCCCTGCCCCAGGCTTTATAATTTGTACATCTGTGTCTGAGCCTGCATTGCCCTTCATCTGTGTTTGCTGGTTGGGCAGTGTATGGAGGTTTAACCTGAGATGTCTGTGTTCAGACCTGGTTGGCCTTTATCTGCACTTGTTTCATCTGGCTGCACGGGAGTGATTCAGACATGTTTCAGGTACATTTGTAATAGATATGGTCTTGCTTTTAAAATATTCAGGAGGACCCCCCACATGAGTTAGATGTCAATATGTGCAATGCACTTCATGTTATGCGTTCTCACCATCGGCAGCGCTGGCTTCTCTTTTTATATTTGCAAGACATAGTTAGAGACAGGATGCGTGTCAACGAACATGCCCGGGTCAGGTTCACAGGATGGAGCCCTGCGCACGCCAAGGGGCATGCCAGGGACCAAGATAGGATACGGTGGCATCAGAATCCGGGGTGCTGGCATCGACCGACAGGGTCCAGGAATCAGACTGCGGAAATCAGCTCCGGACATCAGGCCGCAGTCATCTACAGTTGTGGCCAAAAGTATTGACACCCCTGCAATTCTGTCAGATAATACTCAGTTTCTTCCTGAAAATGATTGCAAACACAAATTCTTTGGTATTATTATCTTCATTTAATTTGTCTTAAATGAAAAAACACAAAAAGAATTGTCCTAAAACCAAATTGGATATAATTCCACACCAAACATAAAAAAGAGGGGGGACAAAAGTATTGGCACTGCTCAAAAAAATCATGTGAATCTTCTCTAATTTGTGTAATTACCAGCACCTGTAACTTACCTGTGGCACCTAACAGGTGTTGGCAATAACTAAATCACACTTGCAGCCAGTTGATATGGATTAAAGTTGACTCAACCTCTGTCCTGTGTCCTTGTGTGTACCAGCATGGAGAAAAGAAAGAAGACCAAAGAACTGTCTGAGGACTTGAGAAACCAAATTGTGAGGAAGCATGAGCAATCTCAAGGCTACAAGTCCATCTCCAAAGACCAGAATGTTCCTGTGTCTACCGTGCGCAGTGTCATCAAGAATTTTAAAGCCCATGGCACTGTGGCTAACCTCCCTAGATGTGGACGGAAAAGAAAAATTGACAAGAGATTTCAATGCAAGATTATGCGGATGTTGGATAAAGAACCTCGACTAACATCCAAACAAGTTCATGCTGCCCTGCAGTCCGAGGGTACAACAGTGTCAACCCGTACTATCCGTCAGCGTCTGAATGAAAAGGGACTGTATGGTAGGAGACCCAGGAAGACCCCACTTCTTACCCCGAGACATAAAAAAGCCAGGCTGGAGTTTGCCAAAACTTACCTGAAAAAGCCTAAAACGTTTTGAAAGAATGTTCTCTGGTCAGAAGAGACAAAAGTAGAGCTTTTTGGGCAAAGGCATCAACATAGAGTTTACAGGAGAAAAAAGAGGCATTCAAAGAAAAGAACACGGTCCCTACAGTCAAACATGGTGGAGGTTCCCTGATGTTTTGGGGTTGCTTTGCTGCCTCTGGCACTGGACTGCTTGACCGTGTGCATGGCTTTATGAAGTCTGAAGACTACCAACAAATTGTGCAGCATAATGTAGGGCCCAGTGTGAGAAAGCTGGGTCTCCCTCAGAGGTCATGGGTCTTCCAGCAGGACAATGACCCAAAACACACTTCAAAAAGCACTAGAAAATGGTTTGAGAGAAAGCACTGGAGACTTCAAAGGTGGCCAGCAATTAGTCCAGAACTGAATCCCATAGAACACCAGTGGAGAGATCTAAAAATGGCAGTTTGGAGAAGGCACCCTTCAAATATCAGGGACCTGGAGCAGTTTGCCAAAGAAGAATGGTCTAAAATTCCAGCAGAGCATTGTAAGAAACTCATTGATGGTTACCGGAAGCGGTTGGTTGCAGTTATTTTGGCTAAAGGTTGTGCAACCAAGTATTAGGCTGAGGGTGCCAATACTTTTGTCTGGCCCATTTTTGGAGTTTTGTGTGAAATGATCAATGTTTTGCTTTTTGCTTCATTCTCTTTTGTGTTTTTTCATTTAAGACAAATTAAATGAAGATAATAATACCAAAGAATTTGTTTGCAATCATTTTCAGGAAGAAACTGAGTATTATCTGACAGAATTGCTGGGGTGTCAATACTTTTGGCCACAACTGTAGGTCCGGACCTCTGTCAGCAGTCGGCAGGTTACGGAATCCGGCTGACAAGACAGGGTTCAGAGCAGAGCAAAGTAAGCAAAAGACTTTGTGCAAGAGTAGGAAGAAAAGGCACAGTGCGAAAACCAGCGTGCGTGCAAGGGAGCATGGAAACCACAGCTGGGGCACCGGCAGGCGGTACCGACGGTGGCATAAGCAGGCGGGCACGACTTAGAGGCGGCACAGCTGAGGCTCACACAGCCGGTAACCACTATAGCACTGGCTACGGGCATGGCTGAGGCACAACAGGCAGGCACAGGGCGACCAGGCGCATGCACAAGGGCACTGAGCCGCAAGGCAGGGCTAGGCAAAGGTACAGGACAAAGACGCGTGTGAAACAGCACGGCAAAGCCTAGTACGAAAAGTGCAAGGGAGCACGAAACATCAGAGACAAGGCATAGGGTAAGAGGCAGAGTCCTGCGCATGCAGAGGGCATGCCAGGGGCAAAGTACAAGACGAGGCCTGCGCGTGCGGAGAGACACGCCAGGGACAGGGACAGAGTCTAGCAACAGAGCGTAGGCCGAAGCCCAGAGCTGGGCCAAGGGAGAGCCTTGGGACTAGACAGAGTACAGAACGGAGGCCTGCACGTGTAGAGAGGCACGCCAGGGACAGGGTACAGAACGGAGGCCTGCACGTGTAGAGAGACACGTCAGGGACAGGGTACAGAACGGTGACCTGCACGTGTAGAGAGACACATCAGGGACAGGGTACAGAGCAGAGGCCTGCATGTGTAGAAAGACACGTCAGGGACAGGGTACAGAACATAGCATAACAAGGAAGCATAGCGAGGACAAACAAAGCACGAAGGACAACATGAGACAAAGCACGAGACGAGACGGACTACGAGCACGGAGCGTGTGCAGAGACGCACGACAGAGCAAAGTGCAAGGGCACAGAATAGAGGGAGCAACCCAGCAGACCAAGCAGCCATGCAGGGAAGCAACACAATACTCAGGCCCTGAGCATAGTAAGGGGCGGTCTGATATAGGGCATAGCACCTCCACTTCCGGGTCAGGACCAGGGAAGAACTTCCAGTTCATTCCTCCAGGATCACAGGGAGCAGTCACATGATCAGGATTCCAGACATGCAGGGATGATTGCAGAACCAGCCTCTGCTGGAACATAGGAAGGACACATGATCAGGGGTTCTAGACATGATGAGACGATCACAGAAGGCAGAGCAGAAACGCAGGCATCCCGCAGCTCAACAGTCATGAGGTGAGTGTGCACACTGATCTAGGGAACATGCAGGATAGCAGACATGAGATGCGCGTGCACACCGCTCCAGGGGTCATGAGGCAAAACAGATATGGCAGACATGACAGACATGGTGAGCATGACAATGGGCCTCATGGATGATGCTCCAGTGTATGATGGGCCCTAATAATGCTCCATATATAATGGGCTCCATTTCTAATGCTCCAGTGTATAATGGGCCCCGTAAATGCTACTCCAGTGTCTGATATCCCCAATCTGGAATGCTCCAGTATATGATGGGCCTCATGGATGATGCTCCAGTGTATGAAGGGCCCTAATAATGCTCCATATATAATGGGCCCCATTTCTAATGCTACAGTGTATAATGAGCCCCGTAAATGCTGCTCCAGTGTCTGATGTCCCCCATTTGGAATGCTCCAGTATATGATGGGCCCCATTTTTAACTAACCAGGCATGGTATGTGAAAAGAGCTCCATGGAGTAATCTGAAGTGTGTGCTGCCGCATCGTTCACTTTTGTTGTGGGTGAAAGACACAAGGAAAGGGGTTGTGCCTGACCAGAAGCCTGCAGTTTCGATTCAGTGCTTGCATTTTTTTAAACTTCAGAAGAGGAGGCGATAGAGCTGGAGGCTGTTTCAGCAATTTAAGCCAAAAACAGTTCCTGATGCTCCGGCTTTAAAAGCAGTCTACCTACTCCCAGAAAAGGGAGGCTTACAGGCCTTCCAGAGCTACACCATGATGCAGGCTCAACACCTCCTGCCTTAGCTGCTATTGTGTTTTTGGCACTACCAGCAGATGCACCACCACCACCATCAGTACCAGGTGACCCCCCCCACGCCCACGTCCACGTCCTCTTCCACCATACTTCCTCATGTTTTGGAAAATGGACCCAAAATACCAGCAGATATATGGTACTGTATCAGAAACGTACAGCTCTATACAGTCTAGGGATAACAGTAAATCTCTGTATATATTTCAGAAGTCATACACAAATGCTCACAGGCTCAGTATGGATTACACAATAAAATAAAAAGTTGAAAAATGGTACAGTATCATCAGATACAAGGTATATATAGTATAGTGTAAACATTATGAATCTCCGTATATATTTCAGGAGGCAGACACAAACACTCTCAGTATGGATTACAGTATGGATTACACAAGAATATGAAAAGCTGTAAATGGGTAATGTAACACAAGTGTACAGCTGTATACAGTGTTGGCGTAATCTTAAAGCTCCAAATATATTTCCGGAGTAACAGACAGACGTTCACAGGCACATTATGGATTACACCAGAATCTAAATAGCAAAAAAGGTTAGTGTATCAGAAGCGTACAGCTGTATACAGTGTTGGCCAAATTTGAAATCTCGGTATATAATACCGGAGTCACCCTCAGACGCTCACTCAGTCTGGGTTTGACCATAATAAAACATGTTGTAAAAAAGGTACTGGATAACAAGATAGTAAGTATATATATTATAGGGTACAATTGAAATCACCGTATACATAGTCCCATAGTCATTCTCAGACGCTTACTCAGTATGGATTTGACCATAATACTAAATGTCGAACAAAGGTACTGTATAACAAGATACAAGCTGTATCGAGTATAGGGTAAAAATTGGTATCTCCGATTCACCATATATATAGAAGGCGTAAACCACACACACTTACTCACTATGGATGATAGCGTAATAAAAAATTTTGAACAAAGGTACTGTATCAGCACATACCAGGTGTATCCAGTCTAGGGTTAATTGTAAATTTCCGTCTATACTTCTGGAATTAGACACAGACACTCACAAGCTCACTATGTATTACACCATAATTTAAAAAAGTAGAAAAAGGGAAAGGTATTCGAAGCGTACAGCAGTATACAGTGTTGTGGTACTTTTAAATCTTCGTATATATTTCAATCTCAGTAAGTCAGTCCAGACTCTCCGCTACTGGAAACTACATGGATGCAAGTACAGACGGAAAGTCGAGTGTTAGCAGAAATTTGGGAATTACTTATCGCGGGAAAACCTCCCGGTAGATGTTGCAGAGGCGATACAGACCCTCAATTACTATGTCTGTGGAGACAGCAAAAACGGTTCTTTGTGAAGAAAGGATTGCTTTATCGCGGAAGCGTGGATCACATCACCGTTACTCATCTCCATCAAATTGTGATCACAGGGAGAGATGTACCCATGGTCCTCACTGCCTATCATGATGTGTCTGGATCATTTTGGAGTGCAAAAGACAGAAGCCACAGGCCGTAGGCGATTCTATTGGATTGGCATGAGAGGAGACATTGAACAATGGTGGCAGGAATGTCACACGTCTGTGACTATTACAACTGTGAAACGTAATCATAAACCACCACTGCATCCGCTTGTAAGTTGACGTCCATTACAAATGGTAGCCATTGATTATCTGAAGGTAGAGGCAAGCAGGACAGGCCATAGCTACATCTTAACCATTATCGATTAATACACCAAATTTCTAGTGAATAAAGTCACAAAATGGCCCAATGTATAATACAATCTATATACACCACAGAAACCAATTCTTAAACTTTTGTTGTAACAACATAACAAACGTTGACCCCACACAATGATGTATGTATCTTTAAAATTTTATAAACTTTATTAAACATAAAAGTACGACATGACATACAAATATACACAGTAGAAGTGCTGGAACACAAAATAGAAAAGGGACTACAGTCCATGGAATCTCACATTGCGGCATCAAAGATAACCACCCACAAGAAGGGGGTTTATGCAAGAGGGACAAAAACCACTGTCATTGTATCAAATTACATATATAAGGATACAACATTGTAGTTATTTATAAGATTGCAACAAACCGCAATCAGTTGAAGCCAAATTGCCCACAATGGAATATCAAACTACACAAAATAAACCGCATGAACCCTATGGTACCCCCTATAGCATAACCCCCATCAGAGGCCAGTTGTACACACCTAGTTAATGGCTAAACTTTTCCATACCAGAATATGCCGATGGAGATGCCAGGACGTCCCTCTGCCCCGACGCGCGTTTCGCACTGCTTCTTCGGGAGGCGTGTCAGGGCAGGGGGATATCCTACCATATATACCAGTATCGTGTGTGCATACTAATTAAAAATTGTGCAAACCTGTGTTTAATTATATCCACTATCGCGAATGACTGCCCACGCATGCGCAGTGGGAATATGACCTCAGCACTACAGGAAGTGATCAAATCGCGCATGCGCAGATTATTACTGCGTCGCTAAGCAACACGATCACAGCGCCCATCATCACCAATGGCTGCCAACGCATGCGTAGTAGAAGTATGACCTCAGCCATACTGAAAATAGTCAGATGACGCGTGCGCGGTACGTTCCCACATCTCTAGGCAACACGTCCACAGCGCGCACATAGGCTTAATACCGACAATGACCACAAAATCATTAATGGCACCTATATTCAATGGCTCAATAATAACAAGGCAAGATCGGCTAGATCTACTTAAAAAATGCCGAAAAAAGCCCACTTATAATTTTAAAGGGTATTGGTGACGCATGCATGGTACCACAAGGGACGTAATACAAAGGAGGGGGAGTACATCGCGGTCACATGACCCAGCGCTGCACAATCCCTAGTGGAATTATGCACACCAAACTCATGTTCAGACCACTTTGCACCCTCCAACGTCCCTGTGTATCCAGCATGCGTACTACCCAAAAAGGATGGATTCATAGTCACACGCTATATTCATGTTAACCATTCCATAGGACCATAGTCCATATAAACCCAATATACAATAGTAAGGGCCAATTCAATAAAGTGACAGTACCAATATGCTAAAGCAAATCATAATATCCATATATTTATACATAATATTATGAATAAAAGCATTGCAAAGATCACATGATCCCATATTTGCGACAGATGGAAAATAATAAATTACATTTATAGTTGTAATGTACCACTGCAAATTATGCCACCCACCAATAATGAAAACCAATAGCACAATACAATATTGCACAGAATAATATAATCCTTCCATAATTAATGATGAACATCCATCCATCCGCTGATGTAAAACAGCAAGACTTCAACCCAGGCTTCTTCTTGATTCATCCAAAGGAGGTAAGTGCCATTCAACGATGAACCCAAAACACAGATGAGAATAGCTAGAATTAAAATAATAAAGTTAAAAACACACCCATAAAAACTGAAAAATTAAAAGAAAAAAGGAAACCCCCACCCCAAGCAGAAACAACCCCTATGGTGCTATAGATATGCGCTGAAACCAAAGCTTTCATTTAGGCCCTGGGGGGTAAGGGTCCCTAGCCTGTATATCCATTGGCATTCTTTTTTGGCTAGTATTTTGGACACATCACCCCCTCTTGGGCCAATCATCACTATATCAATCCCCTTTACAAGTAACAATCTAGAATTACATTGGTGGTATCTCCTAAAGTGCCTCGGAAGAGTCTTGAGTGAACTAATATCAGTGACAGTTTTAGCCTTGTCAATGTCTAGACAATGCTCACGAACCCTTACCTTCAATTCACGGCTGGTCATGCCAATATAAATCTTACCACAGGGACACTCAGCGTAATACACTACCCCCTTAGATGAACAAGTAATATTGGCCCTAATGTCAAACTTTCTAGATTGATCAAAGTTAAAGAAATGTAAACCTTTTTTCATATTGGCACATCCTTTACAAAACCCGCAAGGAAAAAATCCTTTACGTTCCGGGTTCTTCTTATTTTTCTCTCTTCTTTTAGGATCGTATGTACTATGGACCAATATATCACGTAAATTGGGGGCCCTTTTTGCAACGAAAGATGGAGTGTTTGGCAGACATTTTTTAAGGATGGGATCCGTAAGGAGAATTTTCCAATGTTTATCAATAATTCCTCGTAATTCTGACCACCTACTATTATAATTGGTAATAAACCTTACCTGTTTTTCTTCCTTGTCTCGCAACACCAAAGGCTGATTTTTATGAAGTAGGGATTCCCTTGGCGTATTTTTAGCTCTGTTATATCCCCTTTGAATGGCACGGTGGCCATATCCCCGATCTTGAAACCGCTTTTTGAGAATACATGATTGTTCCTCAAATTGAGGGCCCTCAGAGCAGATCCTCCTTATGCGCAGAAACTGGCCAATAGGTATGCCTTGAATTGTTGATTTAGGATGGGCAGAGGACGCATGCAGTAGGGAATTGGTTGATGTTGGTTTACGGAAAACTGTGGTAGACAAATATCCATCCGGAAGCACTGAAATGGATAAATCCAAAAAGTCGATCTTCCTTCCAAATTTATAAGTTAACTTAATGTTCTGGTCATTGTCATTCAATATACTCATAAATGCCTCAAGGTCCACAACTGGACCCTCCCAGATGAAAAGAATATCATCTATGTAACGGATCCAGTTGTGGACCCGATCAACATTAGAGAGCACCTCACCTTGAAAGATGGACCATTCCCATGCCCCCATAAATAAGTTTGCATAAGAGGGGGCACATGATGCACCCATGGCCGTCCCTCTTTGTTGCAAAAATATTTTCCCATCAAAAGTAAACGCATTGTGGGTTAGAATAAACCTTAGCAGTTTCAAGATAAAACAAGACATTTCTCTGTTGAGATTGCTGTTATTCAAATATTTATCCACTGCTCTTAGTCCGCCAGAGTGGCCAATGGAGGAGTCACGTCAGCCTCCACGTCAGCGGTGACAAGCACCATCTCCTCAGTGAGCTGAATATTCTCTAAATGGCCTAAAGCTGCATTGGTGTCTTTGATGAAAGAAGGCAGCTGCATCACAAGGGGCTGCAAAAAATGATCAACAATATCGCAAATTATTTCACAAAGGCCATCATTAGCTGCAATAATCGGTCTCCCTGGAGGATTGAGCGGATCTTTGTGCACCTTTGGAATAAGATACAAGGTCGCCAATTTGGGACAAAATTTCTCATAAATTTCCAGCAGTTTTTTAGGGATGACGTTGTCTTCATATGCTTCAATCAAGATGTCCAGCAACTCCATTTTAAATTTATATGAGGGATTATAGGTGAGCAACTTGTATTCAGACACATTATTTAACAATTTATAGGCCTGGGCCTCATACATAGCGTTAGGCCAGATGACAATGTTGCCCCCTTTATCGGCCATCTTGAAGACAACGTCATCCCATTCTTTTAACTGCTGCAAAGCTTCCCTTTCAGCCCTAGTCATATTGTTAAACATCCTATTTTTGGATTTTTTCAAACCCTCTATTTCCAAAGAAACAAGCTTTGTAAACATATCAACAGCAGGAACTGTAGCCAATGGGGGAAATTTTTTGGACTTATTAATAATATGGGTAGGAAAATTGTCACTTACTGAGGAACCGGAGGCATTCTCCTCAATCAATGATTCCAACACCTCCAAAGCCTGTATTTCATCATCATTGGACAATTCACCATCACCTCCCTTGAAATGTAATTTTTTTAAAACCAATTTTCTTGCAAAAAGGTGAAGGTCCTTTACTGCTGTAAACGGATCTAAATCAAATGATGGGGAAAAAGTAACACCCTTATGCAATACATTTTCCTGGACTTCCGTCAATACATGTGTTGATAGGTTAATTACCTTCACACCATCTTTTTCAAATTTTCTTGAAAATGAATTTTTCTTATGGAGCTGTCTAGTCCTAAGACTATACCTAGTTTCATAAACAGTTTCCCCACCCCCACTAACAGAGGAATTAGATGCAACGGAAGAACTTCTCGAAAACTTCCTTTTAACGGATTCCTTTCTTATTTGCCACTGAAAGATTTTGTTGGATTCGTAGTCACCAAGATCCCTTTCATATTTTTTCCGTTTGTTCAGGGTAATATTGCTTTCCCACCTTTCAATCTCCTTCTCAAGATTTTTAATCATTTCCTGGAATTTATCACCACTTAATTCTTGTTGGATTGTTCTTTGCAAAGACTCAATCTCCATTTCAATACATTTCAATGAAGAAATGTTCCTTTCAATAATAATGCTAATAAATTCCATGGAACAAGTGTGAGCGGCCTTCATCCAACATTCAATCAAACCTTCCTCACCAAGATCAAAAGTAGGAAAAATATTGATCCTTAATCCTCTTGGTATTATCCTTTGAGCAACATAGTTCTCCAAAGTGGCTTTAGTCCACCAAATTTTTAGCTTTTTATGCAACGCATTCTTATATTTTTTAATATTCTCCTGACAACCACTAGGGGTCGTAGTGGGTAAGGTTCCAGCACCCTTCTGAAAAATATTGGAAACAGTAGCTTGCCAACAATTCTCCCTGGCTTTCAAATCCATAAGATGGGCTCTGTCTAAACAACAGCGATAAAGATTAAAGTCACAAAATGGCCCAATGTATAATACAATCTATATACACCACAGAAACCAATTCTTAAACTTTTGTGGTAACAACATAACAAACGTTGACCCCACACAATGATGTATGTATCTTTAAAATTTTATAAACTTTATTAAACATAAAAGTACGACATGACATACAAATATACACAGTAGAAGTGCTGGAACACAAAATAGAAAAGGGACTACAGTCCATGGAATCTCACATTGCGGCATCAAAGATAACCACCCACAAGAAGGGGGTTTATGCAAGAGGGACAAAAACCACTGTCATTGTATCAAATTACATATATAAGGATACAACATTGTAGTTATTTATAAGATTGCAACAAACCGCAATCAGTTGAAGCCAAATTGCCCACAATGGAATATCAAACTACACAAAATAAACCGCATGAACCCTATGGTACCCCCTATAGCATAACCCCCATCAGAGGCCAGTTGTACACACCTAGTTAATGGCTAAACTTTTCCATACCAGAATATGCTGATGGAGATGCCTGGACGTCCCTCTGCCCCGACGCGCGTTTCGCACTGCTTCTTCGGGAGGCGTGTCAGGGCAGGGGGATATCCTACCATATATACCAGTATTGTGTGTGCATACTAATTAAAAATTGTGCAAACCTGTGTTTAATTATATCCACTATCGCGAATGACTGCCCACGCATGCGCAGTGGGAATATGACCTCAGCACTACAGGAAGTGATCAAATCGCGCATGCGCAGATAATTACTGCGTCGCTAAGCAACACGATCACAGCGCCCATCATCACCAATGGCTGCCTACGCATGCGTAGTAGAAGTATGACCTCAGCCATACTGAAAATAGTCAGATGACGCGTGCGCGGTACGTTCCCACATCTCTAGGCAACACGTCCACAGCGCGCACATAGGCTTAATACCGACAATGACCACAAAATCATTAATGGCACCTATATTCAATGGCTCAATAATAACCAGGCAAGATCGGCTAGATCTACTTAAAAAATGCCGAAAAAAGCCCACTTATAATTTTAAAGGGTATTGGTGACGCATGCATGGTACCACAAGGGACGTAATACAAAGGAGGGGGAGTACATCGCGGTCACATGACCCAGCGCTGCACAATCCCTAGTGGAATTATGCACACCAAACTCATGTTCAGACCACTTTGCACCCTCCAACGTCCCTGTGTATCCAGCATGCGTACTACCCAAAAAGGATGGATTCATAGTCACACGCTATATTCATGTTAACCATTCCAAAGGACCATAGTCCATATAAACCCAATATACAATAGTAAGGGCCAATTCAATAAAGTGACAGTACAATTATATTGTAAGCTGTACCAATATGCTAAAGCAAATCATAATATCCATATATTTATACATAATATTATGAATAAAAGCATTGCAAAGATCACATGATCCCATATTTGCGACAGATGGAAAATAATAAATTACATTTATAGTTGTAATGTACCACTGCAAATTATGCCACCCACCAATAATGAAAACCAATAGCACAATACAATATTGCACAGAATAATATAATCCTTCCATAATTAATGATGAACATCCATCCATCCGCTGATGTAAAACAGCAAGACTTCAACCCAGGCTTCTTCTTGATTCGTCCAAAGGAGGTAAGTGCCATTCAACGATGAACCCAAAACACAGATGAGAATAGCTAGAATTTAAATAATAATAATTTGCATGCTGGATACACAGGGACGTTGGAGGGTGCAAAGTGGTCTGAACATGAGTTTGGTGTGCATAATTCCACTAGGGATTGTGCAGCGCTGGGTCATGTGACCGCGATGTACTCCCCCTCCTTTGTATTACGTCCCTTGTGGTACCATGCATGCATCACCAATACCCTTTAAAATTATAAGTGGGCTTTTTTCGGCATTTTTTAAGTAGATCTAGCCGATCTTGCCTGGTTATTATTGAGCCATTGAATATAGGTGCCATTAATGATTTTGTGGTCATTGTCGGTATTAAGCCTATGTGCGCGCTGTGGACGTGTTGCCTAGAGATGTGGGAACGTACCGCGCACTCGTCATCTGACTATTTTCAGTATGGCTGAGGTCATACTTCTACTACGCATGCGTTGGCAGCCATTGGTGATGATGGGTGCTGTGATCGTGTTGCTTAGCGACGCAGTAATAATCTGCGCATGCGCGATTTGATCACTTCCTGTAGTGCTGAGGTCATATTCCCACTGCGCATGCGTGGGCAGTCATTCGCGATAGTGGATATAATTAAACACAGGTTTGCACAATTTTTAATTAGTATGCACACACGATACTGGTATATATGGTAGGATATCCCCCTGCCCTGACACGCCTCCCGAAGAAGCAGTGCGAAACGCGCGTCGGGGCAGAGGGACGTCCAGGCATCTCCATCGGCATATTCTGGTATGGAAAAGTTTAGCCATTAACTAGGTGTGTACAACTGGCCTCTGATGGGGGTTATGCTATAGGGGGTACCATAGGGTTCATGCGGTTTATTTTGTGTAGTTTGATATTCCATTGTGGGCAATTTGGCTTCAACTGATTGCGGTTTGTTGCAATCTTATAAATAACTACAATGTTGTATCCTTATATATGTAATTTGATACAATGACAGTGGTTTTTGTCCCTCTTGCATAAACCCCCTTCTTGTGGGTGGTTATCTTTGATGCCGCAATGTGAGATTCCATGGACTGTAGTCCCTTTTCTATTTTGTGTTCCAGCACTTCTACTGTGTATATTTGTATGTCATGTCGTACTTTTATGTTTAATAAAGTTTATAACATTTTAAAGATACATACATCATTGTGTGGGGTCAACGTTTGTTATGTTGTTACCACAAAAGTTTAAGAACAAATTTCTAGTGGCAGTCCCTGTGAAGGATTTAACTGGCCAGACTGCACAGCGGTGGAGCAGGGAGAGGTAAGTATTGCAACTTGCAAGTGCTGTGGCCATGACCAAGCGGGGGGGCACACTCGTGGGCGATGGTACTGGCACAGGGCCCCTCATAGTACGCTGGTGTGTCTGACGGCGAGTGGGCCTCCCCACAATCAGAGACACTGTATTGTACTATGAGGGGCCCTGTGCCAGTGCCGTCAGCCATCAGTGGGCCCATCCACCTGTTCAGAGCAACGGCACTTGCCCGGGTGTGCCAGGTGTTGACACCAGCCCTTTGGGGGGTGGGCAGCCCAGTTAGGGAGGTTTAAAAAATGGCATATGTTGATGTGTAGGCTGGATATTCAGCTGATGCAAATGGCGGAATTGGGCAAGTCCGAGGAAGAGGAGGAAAAAAGCGAGGCAGCCTATGTGTCATCAGGGGAAGGTGGGACAAAATCCTTTGAAACCCATGCATGGTTCATTTTAATGAAGGTTAGATCATCAACATTTTGGGTTGACAGACGGGTCTTTTTTTCTGTCAGGATTGATCCAGCAGCACTGAAGACTCTTTCAGATAACACACTAGCAGCAGGGCAAGCGAGCTCCTGTAAGGCATAGTGTGCCAATTCAGGCCAGGTGTCCAGTTTAGAGTCCTAATAGTCAAAGGGTAATGACATGTGAGGGAGAACATCGATATGGGAGGAGAAGTAGTTTGTAACCATAGTTGACAACTGCTGTCTCCTGTCACTTGTAATCGATGCAGTATTAGCAGTCGTGTGAGCGGTACTTGAGAAATCTTTCCACAACATGGTCATTAAACCCCTGTTTCCAACGCCACTTCGGCTGTGTGCACCACGAACACCTCTTCCATTGTGCTCACTACGGCTCGTGGGAGAACCAGCACCGCTGCTGTGTGCTGGGAAAGCCTCAAACAAACGGTTTACCAGAGTTGTTTGTTTGCCAATATTATCTCTAGGTTCTCCTGTGGCATGATGTTGTGTAATTTGCCTTTGTAGTGTGGATTGAGGATGCTGGCCAGCCAGTAGTTGTCATCCTTCATCATTTTGGCAATGCGGGGGTCCCTTTTTAGGATCCGCAAGGCATAATCGCACATGTGGGCCAATGTTCCAGGTGTCAATAATGCACTGCCACTGCTGGGTGGAGGAGCACTTTCTGGCAAATCCACATCCCTACAGTCACGCACAAACACTGTACCTGACCTTGGAACGCCAACATTTTCTCTTGCCCCCTGAGAAGCATCCTCCTGCCCAAAATAATCATCCCCCTCATCCTCCTCCTCCTCCTCTTCCTCTTCTTCCTCCCACTCATCCAGGACAGTTCCCTGACCAGACAATGGCTGACTGTCATCAAGGCTTCCCTCCTCCTCCTCCGCTGCAGATGCCTGATCCTTAATGTGCGCCAAGCTTTGCATGAGCAGATGCATAAGTGGGATGCTCATGCTTATGATGGCGTCGTCTGCGCTCACCAGCCGTGTGCATTCCTCAAAACACTGAAGGACTTTACAGAGGTCTTTCAGCTTTGACCACTGCACACCCGACAATTCCATGTCTTCCCTCAAACTGCCTGCCCGTGTATCCTCCCACAAATGCATTACAGCCTGCCTCTGTTCGCACAGCCTCTCAACCATGTGCAGGGTGGAGTTCCACCTTGTTGCAACGTCTATGATTAGGCGGTGCTTGGGGAGGTGGAGCAATCGCTGCAGCTTCTGCATACGACTGGAATGTATGGGCGAGCACAGTCTTTGCACCTTATGGAGCAGGGATGTTAACTCCGGATAATTATTAAGGAAGCACTGCACTACCAGGTTGAAAGTGTGAGCCAGGCAAGGTATGTGTGTGAGTTTTGCACGGGCTATGGCTGCCACAAAATTACGTCCATTATCACTGACTACCTTGCCTGGCTCAAGATGTAGAGTGCCCAGCTATGACTCAGTTTGTCGCTGCAAGTAGTCGGCCAGTACCTCCGCGGTGTGTTTGTTGTCGCCCTAAGACATCATCTTTAACACAGCCTGCTGACGCTTACCACTAGCTGTTCGATAGTGGGACACCTCATGTGCAACACTGCCAGCTGCGGATGGCGTGCTCATGCAACTGCGCTCTGTGGAGAGCTTTCACTTATGGTGGAGGAGGGTCGAAAGTCTACAGCCAACTGTTTCCTATACCGTGGGCTAGGCAGCACTGTTCCACCGCCGCTGTCCCCTGTGGAGCCTGCATCCACCACATTAACCCACTGCGCAGTGATGGACACATAACGGCCCTTGCCATGCCTAATGGACCATGCATCTGTTGTGAGGTGCACCTTTCCACTCACTGATTGCTTGAGTGCATGGACAATGCGGTCTTTCACATGCAGGTGGAGGGCTGGGATGGCTTTTCAAGAAAAAAAGTGCCGACTGGGTAGGTCATAGCATGGGACTGCGTAGGTCATGACCTTGCAGAAAGCTTCGCTTTCAACCAAATGGTAGGGCATCATCTCTAATGAGATTAGTTTGGCAATGTAGGTGTTCAAACACAGTGTACGCGGATCAGAGGATGAGTACTTTCTTGTCCTACTCAGCGTGTCTGGTAGGGTGAGCTGGACTGGAGAGCTGCATATGTGGGAAGTAGCGGTGGACCGGAGGGAGTGAGAGGGGGTTGGTGATGGTATTGGTGGTGATGGCCTAGATTCAGTGTTGAGTTGCAAAACCATTGTGATTCCCTGAGTGCTTTGGCCTTGCGACGACACCTCAACATTTAGTGCTGGTGGTGTGCTTAACGGTGGTGGTGGTCTTACAGTGGGGGAAGTGATGGAGCGTTGCTGACTACCTTCAGTCGGAGCAGTTGCACGTGTGCTACCTGAGGTTTTGTAGCCCGTCCACGCTTGCAAGTGCATGTTGATTAAATGTCTAAGCATGCAACTGGTATTCAAATTTCTGAGTTGTTTACCTCGGCTAAAGGTTCTTCCGCACTTCTTACAGGTAACCTTTGCCTCATCAGTAGGATTTTGGGCAAAGAAGTGCCACACTGCACTCTTCCTACTATGGTACAGTGGGGAAAAAAAGTATTTAGTCAGTCAGCAATAGTGCAAGTTCCACCACTTAAAAAGATGAGAGGCGTCTGTAATTTACATCATAGGTAGACCTCAACTATGGGATACAAACTGAGAAAAAAAAATCCAGAAAATCACATTGTCTGGTTTTTTTTTCATTTTATTTGCATATTATGGTGGAAAATAAGTATTTGGTCAGAAACAAAATTTCATCTCAATACTTTGTGATATATCCTTTGTTGGCAATGACAGAGGTCAAACGTTTTCTGTAAGTCTTCACAAGGTTGCCACACACTGTTGTTGGTATGTTGGCCCATTCCTCCATGCAGATCTCCTCTAGAGCAGTGATGTTTTTGGCTTTTCGCTTGGCACCACGGACTTTCAACTCCCTCCAAAGGTTTTCTATAGGGTTGAGATCTGGAGACTGGCTAGGCCACTCCAGGACCTTGAAATGCTTCTTACGAAGCCACTCCTTCGTTGCCCTGGCGGTGTGCTTTGGATCATTGTCATGTTGAAAGACCCAGCCACGTTTCATCTTCAATGCCCTTGCTGATGGAAGGAGGTTTGCACTCAAAATCTCACGATACATGGCCCCATTCATTCTTTCATGTACCCGGATCAGTCGTCCTGGCCCCTTTGCAGAGAAACAGCCCCAAAGCATGATGTTTCCACCACGATGCTTTACAGTAGGTATGGTGTTTGATGGATGCAACTCAGTATTCTTTTTCCTCCAAACACGACAAGTTGTGTTTCTACCAAACAGTTCCAGTTTGGTCTCATCAGACCATAGGACATTCTCCCAAAACTCCTCTGGATCATCCAAATGCTCTCTAGCAAACTTCAGACGGGCCCGGACATGTACAGGCTTAAGCAGTGGGACACGTCTGGCACTGCAGGATCTGAGTCCATGGTGGCGTAGTGTGTTACTTATGGTAGGCCTTGTTACATTGGTCCCAGCTCTCTGCAGTTCATTCACTAGGTCCCCCCGCGTGGTTCTGGGATTTTTGCTCACCGTTCTTGTGATCATTCTGACCCCACGGGGTGGGATTTTGCGTGGAGCACCAGATCGAGGGAGATTGTCAGTGGTCTTGTATGTCTTCCATTTTCTAATTATTGCTCCCACAGTTGATTTCTTCACTCCAAGCTGGTTGGCTATTGCAGATTCAGTCTTCCCAGCCTGGTGCAGGGCTACAATTTTGTTTCTGGTGTCCTTTGACAGCTCTTTGGTCTTCACCATAGTGGAGTTTGGAGTCAGACTGTTTGAGGGGGTGCACAGGTGTCTTTTTATACTGATAACAAGTTTAAACAGGTGCCATTACTACAGGTAATGAGTGGAGGAAAGAGGAGACTCTTAAAGAAGAAGTTACAGGTCTGTGAGAGCCAGAAATCTTGATTGCTTGTTTCTGACCAAATACTTATTTTCCACCATAATATGCAAATAAAATGAAAAAAAAAACAGACAATGTGATTTTCTGGATTTTTTTTTCTCAGTTTGTCTCCCATAGTTGAGGTCTACCTATGATGTAAATTACAGACACCTCTCATCTTTTTAAGTGGTGGAACTTGCACTATTGCTGACTGACTAAATACTTTTTTTCCCCACTGTATACATTTTCTGGCCTTGCACGCTGTGCTAAGTTGACCGTCTGGCCAAGCTGTACTGCAACTCTTTTAGTTCTTGGTCCATGTTTTTGGACAGCTACGGGCCTGCCAGATAACCGCTGCTGCGATATCAATGCCTGCTGCGGATACTTCTCCTTATCTGAACTATTGCCAGCACCACCCTCCTCCCCCAATGGATGCCAATCCGGGTCAAAAACTGGGTCATCCATCACCTCCTCTTCAAAGACATCGCCACCTTCCTCTTTACCTTCCTCTGTGTCACCGTGTAAGGTGGTATAGTATGCGGGAAGGGGCATCTGGGTTTCATCAGGGTCAGATTCTGGCTCAGTAGACTGCGAGAGCAATATAATGCTCTGGGTCAATGTACCAGCAGAATCATCTAGCAGTGGCTGTGCATCACTGCACTCCATGTCAGATTCATCTTGGACTGGGGAATTCAGGATTTTTAAAAAATTAAATCTATGTATATATTTTGTTAGTCAATGATGCTCTCCCAGTATGTATTTGACCGTAATCCAACAAGCAGATATACGGAACTGTATCAGAAGTGTACAGCTGTATACGTTTTTTGTGTAACTACAATCTCAGTATATGTATTTAGGGAGTGTCACACACACACACGCTGACTCTGTATAGATGTGACTGTAATGCAAATGGCAGATATACAATACTGTTTGAGAATCGGACAGCTCTATATGGTGTCTGTTTGGAAAATTGTCAATCTCCGTCTATTTTTATACGTAGTGACACACATCTCTGTATAGTTTTGACCGTAATTAAACAGCAGATAGACGAAACTGTTTTAAAAGTGGACAGCTCTATAAGGTGTAGGTCTGGAAAAATGGAAAATCTCCTCGGTTTGTTTTTCCAGAGTCACACACAGATAGCTTGTATTTGTCCGTGATACTAGCCAGTACACGCTAGTGTGTGAGGAGCGTACACCGCTATACGTTGTCTGTATGGAAAATTGTCAATCTCCGTCTATTTTATACAGCGTGACACACGCTGTCTCTGTATAGTTTTGACCGTTATCAAACAGCAGATATATGAAACTGTTTGAAAAGCGGACAGCTCTATAAGGTGTAGGTCTGGAAAAATGGAAAATCTCCTCAGCTTGTTTTTCCAGAGTCACACACAGCTTGTATTTGTCCGTGATACCAGCCAGTACACGGTAGTGTGTGAGGAGCGTATACCGCTATACGGAATGTGTGAAAAAATGAACGCTCGGTAACTCACCAGAACAAAATAATAAAAGTTGGAGTGCTTTGAAAAAAGCAGTTTGAACAGTGGTGTGCACACAGCAATGCAGCTATCAGGTAGCCTTAAAAGGCAGCCTAATCACCACCAGCGCTGCTGCACACAACAAAAATCCTCCCCTTTCACTGCACACTAACTGTACAGTGAAAAGCGCTATCAGCAGAAGCAATTTTTTTTTCTTCTTCCCTGCCTAATGCTCTCCCTTATTCAGAATCAGCAGCAGCACCTCTCCCTATTCTAAGATTGGCAGAAGTAAGATAGCGGTTGGCGGTCACAGCCTTTTATAGCCATTGTGATGCCACACAAAGCCAGCCAATCACTTCAATGCCCTTCTCTAAGATGGTGGTGGCCGCTGCCCATGTCATTGCGTTGCCCACAGTGTGCGTCCTCCATCATTGGCTGAGAAAAGGCGCTGGAAGCATTATTTGAAACGCGACTTTGGCGCTTAGCTCGGCGACCTCATGGCCGACCTCACGATATGGTTGGGTTTCGTTCGGCGAAACCCGACTTTAGCTATACTCGGTGATTTTTTAATTTGACCGACCCGTTTCGCTCAACTGTACTCGTGAGCCATAGGTTCATTATCCCTGATTAAAAGGATATTAGTAAGAACAATTTTATAATATTCGACCTGTAAAGGGATTGGTTTATTCTTGATCTGGGGTAGAACCCTGTGAGAGACGAGGGAGGCCCCATTTTGGATTATAGGTTCAGGACCTCTCACTCCACTCCTAGAATGTGCCTCCCACCCTTGGCATGCCCCAGGATCAATGTTTTTCTTTCATTTAAACTCCAGGATCAAGCTCTTTGAAGCTCTGTGACTAGCAATTAGCTCAAGGGTGTGAGTTCTAGTGCAGGCACAGCCAAACTGGATTTCTTTTGGCTAACTCACACACTACTACAGGTCACAGTGAGGCTCTGAGGTATTGAATCTGGAAAATGACCTATAATAACAGAATGCAATATCTCTGAGACTGGCCGAGCACATAATCGGAACCGGCATTCCTTCCCCCACACGCCCGTGCCCGGCAGCCACCTGTAGCACTCTGCTTTATTGAGTTATGAAGCGTAGCTACCAGGTACTACATACAGTAGGCATATTTTGTCTCCCTGCACAGATAAAATCCAGCTGAACCCAGTGATGGCACTGCCGACCCATTTGGAGCTTCGGGCGGAAAGTTATGGGCCATCCACAGTCCTGCCTGGAAAGTCATACTCTCATAAATAGGCTGCACAAACCCAGGGGTGGGCACAGAGTGTGGGAGCGAACAGCATATGAGATAAGAGGTTCATTTTGATCTTAGTTTTGTACTGGCAGGAGGATCCGTTAGCTGACACAGCCAGTTAAACCACGTAACTAAGATTTGGACCTGTGATCCATCAGCACCTCCCTGTGGTCACATGCTACATAACACAGTAATGGCAACCTACCTATACCCTATCCTTGTACTACACTCTTGACTGCATACCTGTATATTGTTCTTGTAAATATATACCTGTATATTTCTAGTGCGCCTTTTCGGTGATTAAATATAAAATTAATTTTGGGCTGCTCTTTTATCTCGATACAAGAATCCCCACGTCTGCACTCTCCATTGATTATTATACACTACCCGGGTTAGTTTCTAAGATGATATAAGCCCGATGTCGGACGGAGCTTATTTAGAACGAGGAACTGGTGGCAGCAAATGGTACTGTGACAGTGAGGAGCCCTGACAGTGATGGCGGGAGGTTTATATATATAGCCCCAGCTTGGATTGGTGATGTATATCCCCTCTCACTGGGAGCGCCTCAATAACTCGTATCTATAAGGGAAGCCTTTCAGGCGACTATTTGCCCTCGGTGCAGTTCTCTGACTGACCTGGGGCAGTTCAACAGCATTATTCATAGGGAGGCAACAAACTTTATGTTTACACATTCTTTCAAAAGGATGCAGCAAAAAATCTGACTTGAGCAGCGGCACAAAATTGATATTTGCAACAGTGACATGACATTTGCGACAATTTACTCATACTTGCAATGGTCTGGAAATCTTTTCAGCAGCAATTCCATGTCACTTTCTATGAATTTCAGAAAACACTTGCAAAGCTTGTCACATCCCCTCTCATGGTCACCTCTCTTGGCAACAATGTCATGCAGTAGCTTGTCTTGCATTTTACAGACTCTTCCAGTCTACTCCACAGCTGCCACATCATAGTCAGTCACACACAGACACCAATCTCTAAGCCATATCTAGCTTGGCACTTCTCTTCATACATAGGCATCAGCTTACATAGACATGCCTGTGTAGCTGCAATCTTCCCTGATCCACCCACTCAGGGTTAGCAAAACACACTGTTCAGGTTATCACAAACACAAATACTTCTCTGGATTCTCCAGACACACTACGACTATTTAAACCACAGACCACAACCTGGGGTGGAGATAATGTGGGCAACTTTCCACCCGCTCTATGGTTGTCCACAAAAACCAAGCCCTTGAAAGGGCCGCTTAACCCCTCTCAGCACATAGTGTGCTGAAGCAAACTTCTGGGATTGAAATCACTGAAGCTAATAGTCTTGGTGAAACATATCTCCCTTCCATCACTTTACCAGTGACTTTGTCACAACATATACATTTAAATGTAGTAAAATCTACAATTTAATGGTGACCATTTGTGGAAAGCCATTTTGTAAAAGGGGCAACACTCAAATCAAGATTTTTTTTAATTAGTTTAGCTGCCCGTAATTTATTTTTACAAACTTGACAATCTGATCTATCAATATATATATAAGATATGTGTCAATATTGTAAAAGATCAATCAAGTGTGTGACATTTTGTTAAAGTAACTGAACATTGACAATTTAGACCAGTGGTATAATTGTGCTGCTGGTCCGAACTGAGAGTTCCCACATGCTGCTAGCAGAGTATCGTGGGAGAAGCGGATGGAAATCCAGTGATCTTGCATTAGCGCGGTGGTTGCATACTTGTATGCTCCTTACCTGGGTAACCAGCCTTCGTGAGACAGCAGTGTGGCCGGTAGCATAGGCATCAAGGTGCACACAATAGTATTAAAATATTCCACTATTCTGGAGAACTGTAATTATTTATATTAAGAGATAAATTGTGATGTGGCAATTTTAACCATTAGTGAAGATGAGACCCCCTTCATAATTCCAAAAGTCAACTTTGTATATGAATTGAATCAATACCTCTTCTATAATCGGAAAGCTAGCACCAAAGCTACGTAACATAGCAGTAGTTGTGTGAGATCCCAAGTATCAAGAGTAACTACCTTCCGTTGCGCAACACGATAAAAACATAATCATCTTATTTATGCCATTATATGGTGTGAATGGTACTATCAAATATGAGTACATGCAAACGTATGTCCAGATTGGTGAATAATTCATTGTTAAAGTATAATTGTCACCGATTCTGGGAATTTAATCATTAATGATGATGATAATTTCCCTTTTGTGTCTTTCATGTTAGTTACATCCTTTATTTTACTCATTTTTCAGTAACTTCTACTGTGAAGTGAAGCTAAAGGTTTAACTTATGATGAGCTGAATCAGGTCTTTAGATGCATTCACACATACCATTTAACTTGTTGATCAATCGCTGTTAAATTCTCTACTCTTAAGAGGACTGAACAAGTGTGAAATCTAGACATTTATCCTCAGTCAATACATTAACTTAAGATACATACTGTGCAAAAGTTTTAGGCAAGTGGGGAAAAATATAAGAATAAGTAAGAAAGCTTTTAAAAATAAAAATGTTATTAGTTTATTTTAAAAATTAATAAAAAGCAAAGTGAATAAACAAAGGAAAGAGCTAAAATCAATATTTGGTGTGATGACCATTTGCTTTCAAAACAGTACTAATTCTTCGAGGTACACCTACAAACAGAGATTTTGTGGGATTACAGTCAAGTGTATAAATAAATAATTAGACCAAAGAGGTGATATAAAAATGCTTTTCATTATGTAGGCTGAAATAAAGCCTTTGAATGAAAAAAGAAAAACAGCTGTGCATGAGGAACAAAACTGGGTGAGGAACAACCAAACTCTGCTTCAAAAAGTGAGGTTGTGGAAAACAGTTTCAAGTTACAGGTCGAACACCAAGGCAAGACTGACCACAGCCACAAATCAATAGGTAGTTATACTGCATCAGCAAGGTCTCTCGCAGGCAAATACTTCAAAGCAGACAGCGGTTTCATGATGTGCTGTTTAAGCTCTTTTGAAGAAGCTCAAGAAATTGGCAATAAGGAGGCCTGTAGACACATTGGTTAGCTAAGGAAATTTGGTACAGGAGATGAAAGGAACATCATGATCACTTCATTTAAAAAATGGCACATGCCCAACAGTGCCATCAGCTCAGAACTGTCAGCAACCACTGGGACCGCATACACCTATCAATTGTTCAGAGGAGTCCACCAGAAGTGATCTTCATAGTAGGATTTCACCCAAAAAGCCATACCTTCCATTTGGAAACAATTCCAAGAAACTCACCTATGCAGAAAAATATTAGAACTGGCTGCAGGTGCTCTGACTGAGAATCTTTGAAACTTTGAAGGGCTGAGAGTGGAACAGTATTGAGTATCTGTAGGCAACAGTGAAACTGGTAGAGATTCCTTGCAAGTTTGAGGTTGGATTTAAGCAAATGGAGTTGGGGATTTGGTCAGGATTAATGGTGTCTTCAATACTAAGTAACACAGGCAGACATTTAGCAGTTATCCAATACCATCAGGGAGACATATGATTGGCTCCAATTTTTTTCTGTAGCAGTACCATGACCCCAAACATACAGCCAATGTCATTATTTTCAGAGAAAATAAGAACTAGAAGTCCTGGTGGATTATCATTTGGCCTCCACAGACACCTGATCTCAAGATCATTGTGTCTGTGTGGGATTACATGGAAAGACAGGAGGATTGAAGGAAACCTACATCCACAGAAGAGCTGTAGTTAGTTGTATAAGATGTTTGGAACAACATTCCTGCCAAGTTCATTTAAAAACTGTTTGCAAATGTAGCTAGAAGAAATTATGCTGCTTGGAGGCAAAGGGTGCGCACACTAAATATTCATTTGATTTAGATTTCTCTTTTGCTCATTTATTTAGTTTATTTTCATTAACAATTAACAAAATGCTATTAAAATGGAGAACTGAATGATTCCTCAGCGCTATTGGTGGAAAAATCCACAGGAAAAATCCAGGAGACACGAAGGATTAATCATGCGGTTTTAATGTCTACACCTTTCCAATAATCAGACTTTTTCCTCAGGACACAACCACAAAATATTTTAACACTTTTGTGTTTTAAAATTGTATTACTTTGCAGCATTTTTTCCCACACCTCCCTAAAACTGTGGCACAGTACTGTATATAGCTGATGATGGTCAGAACAGCTACAGGGTAAGATACTGGAGGAAACCATAATCACATAAAACATAATAAATGCAAGCTTTTTGTCATATAGTAAGTTATAAGGCACTCATTCACATTAGTGAAAAGTTGGCAAAGCCAAAAGATAAAATATGTGTAAGGCATATTCTAGACTATCCTCCCGTGAAGGAATCGGCATGTTTTATGTTAATGCCCAATCCGTTTCTTTTCAGAAGAGAAATATTGCCCCATTGACAACACATGCACACACTGCTGACAGCCATTTTATGGTGATGATCTTATTTATTTGATTTGCAGGGTCATGCAACATCATAAACGTAAAATGCTACAATTTTTTTAAATGTAGTGTGAGAATCATGTGGGAATAGTGGATGAGGGCAGGTATATCTCGCCCAGATTCCTTTCCTATGTGGCCTAGTCTGGTCAGTATCGCACCTGCTTACTAATGGATAATGGGAGGTGGATATAAAAGGATGCAAGGTGGTTGTGTGAGTGTCTCAGCCTGGGAACACAGAGAGCCTGTCTGTGTGAGAGACACACGTGAGTGGTAGCAGTGCCCACTGCAACTGTGGTTTGGCTGGACGGGAGAAGCCCGCCAGTTGGTAGTTAGGTTGTCCATTGTTTAGTTAGTGCCGGACAGGCAAGGATTTGTTTTATGTTTTATTTCCTTTTGCATTGCTTTCACCATTAATAAACCTGACCCAGGGTCAGTTATACACGAATCCCAGCTCTGCGACTGAGTTTCATGCTGAATGCACGTGACCTTTGACCCCAGCAAAGGTGATCCCGGAGTGTTTTATCACATTGTGGTGGAGAATGCGGGCATCACGTTGCAAGCATGAGCATGGAGGACGTGGTGAAAGCGCTGGTACAGTCCACCGCTGTCCAGCAAGAAGCTAATCGGGTGATGATGGCCCAGCTGAAGGAGTTGGTGGACATGACAGCTACCGATCGTTCGCTTCTCCAGCAGGTGGCGCAGCGCCTGGCAAGCCTACAGGAGGTTAACCTGGAAGCCGAGTCGAGAGTGATTCATGTGAGTCGGTACTGGCAGAAAATGACGACTGAAGATGACGTCGAGGCATACCTGACAACGTTTGAACGGACGGCGGTGCGAGAAAAATGGCCGAAGGCACGATGTGCCGGCCTGATTGCCCCGTTTCTTTCCGGTGAGGCCCAAAAGGCGTATTATGACTTGGAACCTGAAGCTGCGCAGGACTTTGACAAATTGAAATCCGAGATCTTGGCCCGGCTGGGAGTGACGACCGCTGTCCGTGCACAGAGTGCATCAATGGACTTATCAGCCGGATAAACCACCGCGGTCACAGATGTTCGACCTGATCCACATGACGAAGAAGTGGCTACAACCCGAGGTGTTGACAGCGCCAGAGATAATTCAGAGAGTCGTCATGGACAAGTACCTGAGAGCTCTACCGCCAGCCCTGAGGAAGTGGGTAAGCCATGGAAATCCTACGACGGCAGATCAACTGGTGGATCTGGTTGAACGTTACTCCGTGGCGGAAGGACTCCGAGATGACGCTACCCCACCTCGTTCTTCATCATCTCCACAGGGAACCGGTAAGACTGTTCCAGGGAGTAGGGGAGATGGAAAAATCCCTAAGACAGTGGGGGAGGAAAACGGGACTGCCCGCACTGCGAGGCCGAGAGTAACGAACTATGGTCTAAGCAAGGGGCCCGTTAGGTGTTTCCGCTGCCAAGAGATGGGACATATTGCTGCGAACTGTCCGGTCACTACTGAACCCATGCAGTGCGACGTCACAGACTCTAAAAACCGCATGTCTATGGTGGCACGGGTAGTGAGTGTGAATGCCGGTCAAAAAGATGTGGAAAAACATTTGTGTGATTTAACTGTTGATGGCAAAAATGTGGTGGCATTGTTAGACTCGGGAAGTGTGGTGACTCTGGTGAAGGCCAGTCTGGTGTCAGCCCCGACTGGACCATCAGACAAATTTTCTGTAACGTGTGTGCATGGAGACACCTGTTCGTACCTCACCGCGGTCATATGCATTACTACTTCCTATGGGTCTGTGCAACATAAAGTGGGACTCGTCCCGGCGTTATTGCATGATGTTATCCTGGGCCGGGATTTTCCCCACTTCTGGCAATTGTGGGAGAATCAGTTGATACCCTCGGGTAATAGTGTACATGATTCTTCTCCCAGGGCGCGTGTGGGTCCCGAACCCCTGGAAGAGGTCTCCCCGGAAGACTCGGGGGAAGAGTCTGCTGGAAATGACCTACAGTTCCCGTTTTCAGTCATGGCGGGTGATACGGAGGAGACCGGGGAAGAGGAGGAGGCCGACAGCCGTCCACCTCCCCGTTTGCCGGATTTGGAAGTTCAGAAAGATGACTTCCAAAGCGAGCAAATAAAGGATCCTACCCTTTCTCAGGCTAGGACAAATGTAAAAGTGATAAATGGGGTACCCGTTGAACCTGGCTCTAGGCTGGCATATCCTTACATGGTTCTGGAGAATGATTTACTCTATCAGATAGAGAAAAAGGGGGAAGATACGGTGCAACTATTAGTCGTGCCAAAACCCTACCGGCGGCAGGTGCTGGACCTGGCCCACGGACATGTGATGGGAGGTCACCTGGGAGTCCAGAAAACCACAGAAAGGAAATTACACTGTTTTGTTTGGCCAGGCATGCATCACGATATTCAAGTATATTGTGAGTCTTGTCCTGACTGCCAAGCCTCTGCACCTAAGCCCCGGTTCTGTAGCCCTTTGGTACCCCTACCTATTATTGAAGTCCCGTTTGAGAGGATTGGGATGGATTTAGTTGGGCCCCTTCCACGGTCTGCACGTGGACACCAACATATCCTGGTCATCTTGGATTATGCCACTCGTTACCCGGAGGCCATCCCTTTGCGTAACACGGCCACCAAGACGATTGCCAAGGAACTGGTGCATGTGTTTAGTCGGGTCGGTATACCAAAACAGATACTCACCGACCAGGGGACCCCCTTTATGTCCAGGGTAATGAAGGAGCTCTGCCGATTGTTACAAATTGAACCGTTACACACATCCGTGTATCACCCTCAAACAGACGGGTTGGTCGAACGGTTCAATAAAACTCTGAAGCAGATGCTGAGAAAGGTGATAGACAAGGATGGGAAGAACTGGGACTATTTACTTCCGTATTTGCTTTTTGCCATCAGGGAAGTACCCCAGTCTTCCACGGGATTCTCGCCTTTCGAGTTATTGTACGCCCGACGTCCTCGCGGACTGTTAGGCGTTGCAAAAGAAACCTGGGAGGGTCAGGTCACTCCGTTTAAAACAGTGATAGATCACGTCACACAAATGCAGGACCGTATTGCGGCTGTTATGCCTATCGTCAAAGAACACATGATACAGGCTCAAGGAGCCCAAAAAAGAATCTATGATAGGGGCGCCAAGATCCGTACGTTTGCACCCAGAGATAGGGTGTTGATCCTGGTCCCCACGGTGGACAGTAACTTCCTGGCAAAGTGGCAGGGCCCCTTTGAGATCAAGGAAAGAGTTGGTGAAGTAAACTACAAAGTATACCAGGCAGGTAAACGGAAACCTGAACAGATTTATCATGTAAATCTGATAAAGCCTTGGAAGGATCGGTCTGCCTTGTCAGCGGAGCTGGACCGTCCTGTCTGCTCGCATACCGTACCAGAGGTACGGGTTGCAGAGACTCTCTCGGAGCGGCAAAAGACTGAGGTCAGGCAGTTTCTACTTCACAACCAAAAGTTTTCTCAGAAAAACCCGGGCAGACTATGCTAATGAAACATGACATCGTAACGGAACCTGGTGTCACAGTTCACGTAAAGCCCTACCGAATCCCGGAAGCGCGCCGTGAAGCCGTTTCCCGAGAAGTGAAGGCAATGTTAGAGTTAGGTGTCATTGAGGAATCGCACAGTGCTTGGTCCAGCCCGATTGTGCTAATTCCTAAACCGGACGGCACCATCCGGTTCTGCAATGACTTCAGGAAACTGAATGCGGTCTCAAAATTTGATGCCTATCCTATGCCCCGGGTCGACGAGTTAATAGATCGGTTAGGAAAAGCCCGGTATATTACGACCCTAGATCTAACAAAGGGGTATTGGCAGATCCCTCTGGCTGAGGCTGCCAGAGAAAAGACGGCATTTGCTACGCCGGAAGGTTTATTTCAGTATGTGTATATGCCGTTTGGACTGCACGGGGCACCGGCGACCTTCCAGAGACTGATGGATCGAGTCTTGAGGCCACATAGGCGGTACGCTTCGGCCTATTTGGATGTCATTGTCATTTACAGCTTGGACTGGGAGACTCATCTCCAGAAAGTACAAGCTGTGATTGACGACCTGTGGGAGGCAGGTCTAACCGTGAACCCCAAGAAATGTCACATCGGGCTAGAAGAAGCCCGGTATTTGGGGTATGTAATTGGGAGGGGTGTTGTTAAACCCCAGGTTGATAAGATTCAGGTGGTTCAGGACTGGCCACAACCTGTCAACAAGAAACAGGTGCAAGCCTTCCTGGGGATCGCCGGCTATTATCGCCGGTTCATACCCAATTTTGCAGCCATCGCTACCCCCCTGACGGATCTTACAAAAGGGAAAGACTCCGTCATGATTAAATGGAGTTTAGCGGCTGAAGAAGGTTTCCATAGCCTAAAACGGGCACTTTGCTCTCAGCCCGTACTGGTGACTCCGGACTTCCGCAGCGAGTTTGTGGTACAAACGGATGCCTCTGATACCGGTATCGGGGCCGTACTCTCACAAGTGAGGGACGGAGTGGAACACCCAGTCCTCTATCTCAGCAGGAAGCTGAATAAACACGAGCAAAGGTATGCAGTCGTAGAAAAAGAGTGCCTCGCCATTAAGTGGGCTCTAGAAGCCTTCAAATATTACCTGGTGGGCCGAAAGTTCAGGCTGATCACTGACCATGCCCCTCTCAAGTGGATGCACTTGAACAAGGAACGGAATAGCCGGGTGACCCGGTGGTTCCTTGCCCTGCAGGCCTACACTTTTACGGTGGAGCACCGCCCAGGAGTACAGATGGGAAACGCAGATGCCCTGTCCCGAGTGCACTGTTTGGCGGGTGTCATTGCTCGACCGGAGTGGTCTGAGCAGAGGGGGGGGATATGTGAGAATCATGTGGGAATAGTGGATGAGGGCAGGTATATCTCGCCCAGATTCCTTTCCTATGTGGCCTAGTCTGGTCAGTATCGCACCTGCTTACTAATGGATAATGGGAGGTGGATATAAAAGGATGCAAGGTGGTTGTGTGAGTGTCTCAGCCTGGGAACACAGAGAGCCTGTCTGTATGAGAGACACACGTGAGTGGAAGCAGTGCCCACTGCAACTGTGGTTTGGCTGGACGGGAGAAGCCCGCCAGTTGGTAGTTAGGTTGTCCATTGTTTAGTTAATGCCGGACAGGCAAGGATTTGTTTTATGTTTTATTTCCTTTTGCATTGCTTTCACCGTTAATAGACCTGACCCAGGGTCAGTTATACACGAATCCCAGCTCTGCGCCTGAGTTTCATGCTGAATGCACGTGACCTTTGACCCCAGCAAAGGCGATCCCGGAGTGTTTTATCACAGTAGTCATTTTAATACAAAAATATCCAACTTTTGCAAAATCTGTTCTTTTGTGTTGATACTCTTTTTATCTATGCGGCTGACATCCCATAAAGAACACTTTAGACCTCACTATTGATTGAGTTAAATTCAGTGCTAATTTAGTAAAATAAACATGTTAACTATTAACTTTTTTAGAGGTCACTGGAGTATTTCTCACAAGCAATATGAAAAAGGTTCCACAAATCCTGGACCCTGGAGTATTGATTTTTCCATTCTTTTAACTAGTAAAGATAAATGATCTACACTTTAATGTATTCCCTCCCTGTTATCCACTGCACAGGTGATTGTCCTTACATGAAGAAGTTTGTAAATGAAAATTTCTAGTGATCTGAATGCCAGTATTATGATGTTATTACACTAATGCATATATATTAAATGTAATAGAATTCGTTTAGTTATTGAACTTCTAGATTTCTCAAGTGGAAATGTAATAAAATGTAATAAATATGCCTCCTACCTACAGAGCAAAAATAAAACCAGAGCCCCTTACTGTCACTCATTCACCCTTCTCCCTGCTCATCACGTGACAGGGCTCTGTTCTTGTCTCCCCTTTCGTTATGTGTCATTCTCCTTCTCGTGCATTGCAGGGGACCCTGCAAAAGTTCTCGCCACCCATCAAAAAAGTGGAAACGCAAAGCTGTGCTGTGCCTTGCACCACCATAGATCACATTATAACATTTCAGAATACAATGAATAAAATGCATTCATACAAACTTCAAAACACATTTAAAGGCCAACTAAATCATTCTGCATGTTATAGATGTACTTATATGGTTCTTTCATCACACAAGCAGTCATTGGTCATAGATTTGTTTTTGCAGAACCATTGAATAATTTTAACTGTAAGTCTAAGTTTACACGTAGCAGAACTTCCGCGGAAGTTACGGCGGGAATTCCGGAATTCCATTCCACGGGAAAATCACATTTTACACCCTGCGATTTTCCCGTGGAAAAACTAGTGTTTGACTAGTGTGACCAACTTTTTACTATTGAGGCTGCCTATGCAGCATCAGTAGTAAAAAGATCTAATGTTAAAAATAATAAAAAAAATAAAAAATCGGGTTATATTCTCCTTCCGATGTCCGAGGCAGCATCCCCAGGCCTCCGCGATTCTCCGGCAGGTCCCGTTCCCAGTGATGCGTTGCGGCAATGATCCTTGATGACGTCGTGGTCTCGCGAGACCGCTACAGTATCGTGAGACAGCGACGTCAGCAAAGGTCATTATCACAATGCATCACTGGGAACGGGACCTGCCGCCTGTATCGCTGAAGCCTGGGGACGCTGCGCAGGACATCGGAAGGTGAATATAACCCGAATTTTTTATTTTAATTCTATTTGTACCCACAGCCCGGAGGACAGTCTCCTCTCCTCCAGACCGTGGGTACCATCCGCAAATGTTCTGCTTACTTTTCGCATGGTGTGGGCACAGCCACATGTGGAAAGTAAGGAGAACAATGCATTCCTATGTGGGCGGAATCCCTGCGATTCCGCAAAATAATGAGCATGCTGCGGATTTTTCCGCAATGCGATTCCGTCGCGGGAAAATCCGCAGCATTAGCACAGCATTGCGGAATCCCATAGGAATGCATGGGATGTTGTTGTTTTGTGCTTTTGTGGCAAAATCGCGTGTTAAAAAACGCAGTGAAAAGACGAAAAAAACGCGACGTGTGAACGCAGCCTTAATGGCCTCCCTGCAATGTAGATAGGAGCTAGCCTCCACTCTGTGAAGTTCTAAATAAAATATAGTTTTGATACAAGACTGCTAAAAAATAATTGTTAACATTAATTGATTATACTCCATTAATCTGAAACATGAAAATAATGTGTTATAGAGTAATATCAAAATTGGTTATCTGTCCAAACGTTTATATTGTATCGTCCAACCAGGGACCTGCAAATCTTTTGTTCTATTCTTAATACAATTAAAGAAGCACTCCTATCAAATGTTTTATCCTCTTATCATACAGTAATCATCACATTATGTAGCACTGTGTACTTACAATTGCTCAATTTGCCATTCTATCAAGCAAAGTCTTCTGTTTCCCGTTAGGTTTATGACATCATGTGATTAAAAACTAACTAGCTGAATCCTTCTAAAGGCCCTGTTACACACAACGATATTGTGAACAATATCGTTGCAACGTCACCAGTTTGGTGACGTTGCTGCGATGTCAAAACGGCATAGTTGCGTGTTACATGTAGCAATGATCAACGATCAGTTGTCTGATTGTTAATCGTTGCTTAATGGTCTGGGCCATAAATCCATCGCTGGTTTCCCGCTGGGCAGCACACATCGCTACTTGTGACAGCGAGAGACCAACGATCAGCGAGCTCCCAGAGCCATACAGCAAACGCTGGGAGCTGGTATCCAGGGTAAACAGTGGGTAACTAAGTGCCGCGCGGCGCTTAGATATCCGCTGTTTACCCTGGATACCAGCATGCTCTCTGGTCCTGATCGGGTATCCAGGGTAAACAGCGGGTAACTAAGAGCCGCGCGGCGCTTAGATACCTGCTGTTTACCCTGGATACCAGCGTGCTCTCTGGTCCTGATCGGGTATCCAGAGTAAACAGCGGGTAACTAAGAGCCGTGCTGCGCTTAGATACCTGTTGTTTGTTTACCCTGGATACCAGCATGTTTGCTGGTCCTGATCGCTGGTGAGTCTGAGTATGTGCCAGCGATCCCATCCACATCGGATCATTGGTGGGATCGCTGGGACATTGAAGCGTGTAACGGGGCCCTAAGATTTATGCAGAAACCGGAGGTAAATTTTCCCTATATGAGTCATGAATTACTGCAAAAGTCCCTGGCAGGGGAGATGAAGGAGCAGTTGGGTCAGGAGTTGAAAAGGGGAATGATTTTTGCAGGGAAAAGAGACTTCCAGTTTCTACATAGAGCAGAGAAAAGAGAAGAATTTATTGGGTAGAAAGGCAAAATGAGAAATTGAAATTACACACTGCTATATAATATTATGATTTCAATATAGTAAGAGAATAAAAACTTTGTAGGGGTGGCATTTATGCACATGTAATCGAAGTACTTGTATCAAAGTACTTCTGGCAGTTATAACATGGATGAATGTGACACGCATCTCTATTCTCTTCATACAGGTAACCAGCTTTTCCAATCTCTGCTCTGAATCCACTCGTGTGTCTCCATTCAATGTCAGCAAGCAGTTAATCCTGAATGCTATCTATGTGTTTTCAACTCTGCAAACTTATATCTGGTAACCAGCTTTTCCAATCTCTGCTCTGAATCCACTCCTGTGTCTCCATTCAATGTCAGCAAGCAGTTAATCCTGAATGCTATCTATGTGTTTTCAACTCTGCAAACTTATATCTGGTATATAGTTTTTTCAACTTACTCTGCTTGTCCCCTTATGTTGTGAGGTCAAGAAACTTTTCAAAGTGCTTTATGATCCATGTAGTGCTGGACATGTGTTTATTTGACCACAACATTTTATTGGGTCCTGGTGTCTCAATTTAGTGTGATTGATTAACGAGAAGAGAGAGCCAACAAAAAAACAAAAACAAAAAAAAACAACTTAGCCTTAACCTCCTATATATTCAGACATAGCTAGGGGGAGCATTTATGCAGGGGTGGCATTTATGCACATGTAATCGAAGTACATGTATCAAAGTACTTCTGGCAGTTATAACATGGCAGTTAGACAGGGCAGGAGACAGGTAAGACATTTATATACATCTACTCCCTGTACATTTGGAGTACAACAAATATATACCATATGCATTTGTGTAATTTATATCCTGGCCGCTGCATTCACACACATCCACCGCCCTGGCATTAACTCTCTATACTCCATCCATATTGGCCCCTCGCTTCTTTCCTCTCCTATGTATAGCACTCACGCTCTTTTCACATTGTTAAATTGCACAGATCCAGGCAGTCCCACCATTCAACACCAGAGACGCTCTCACAAATCACTTAACCATCTGCTCACTCTTTCTATCCTCCTTCTCCTAGTCGCAGGAGACATTGCTCCCAACCCTGGTCCCCCATGTTATAGAAAGTCAAACCCCCCCACTGCTACACTCAGAAACCCCTCTAATCTTATTAATATTCCCTGCATGCCATCTGTCTCTCTTAATTGTGCACTTTGGAATTCTCGCTCAGTGTGTAACAAACTCTCTTTCATTCATGACTTCTTCCTTTCTAATTCTCTTAACCTCCTGGCTCTTACTGAAACCTGGATCCAGCAGTCAGATACTACCGCTGCTGCTGCTCTTTCATACGGGGGGCTACACTTCTCTCATACCCCAAGATCAGACAATAGAGCTGGTGGAGGCGTTGGTCTGCTCCTATCATCAAAATGTACCTTTCAGGTTATCCCTCAAGTACCCTCACTTGTCTTCCCTTCTTTTGAGGTCCATGCCGTCAGACTCTACACCCCCTTCTCCATGCAAGTGGCTGTGGTGTATCGTCCTCCCGGCCCCTCCCATCAGTTCCTGGATCATTTTGCCACTTGGCTTCCATATTTTCTCTTCTGTGACATCCCTACCCTCATCATGGGAGATTTCAACATCCCCATTGCTCTTCCCCTCTCCCCATCTGCTACTCACCTTTTATCTCTAACCTCCTCATTTGGCCTTTCGCAGCTTACTAATTCTCCAACGCATGAAGACGGAAACTCCCTCGACTTGGTCTTCTCTCGGCTTTGTGCAGTGGATGATTTTTGCAAACTCCCCTCTCCCGCTCTCTGACCACAATCTTCTTTCATTCTCTATAAAGAACTGCCAGGCTGCTCAGGTCACCCCCACTGTCCAGACTTATAGAAACATACAGGCCATTAACACCCAGAAACTTCTGAAGAACTTGCAGTCTTCACTGGCCCCTATCTCCTCCCTCTCATGTCCTGATTCTGCATTGAAGCATTACAATGAAACACTTCAAAGTGCCCTGGATGAATTTGCACCCCCTATAAATAGAACACCACAACACAGACGGCGACAACCCTGGCACACGGTGCAAACACGTTTCCTGCAGCGGTGCTCCAGGTGCGCCGAACGTCTGTGGAGAAAATCCAATCTACACGAAGATTTCATCCATTTTAAGTTTATGCTTAGAACATACAACACTGCCCTTCACCTCTCCAAACAAACCTATTTCAACACCCTCATCACCTCACTGTCCAATAACCCGAAACGTCTCTTTGACACTTTTCATTCTCTACTCAATCCAAGAGTACAGGCCCCAACCACGGAGCTCCGAGCTGACGATCTGGCCAATTACTTCAAAGAAAAAATTGACCAGATCCGACAGGAAATTATCTCCAAATCCCCTCATACCATGCACTGTCCTCCCTCCCCCACTGCATCTAACTCACTCTCTGATTTTGAACCAGTCACAGAAGAAGAAGTAAGCAGGCTCCTTGCATCTTCTCGCCCAACTACTTGCACCAGTGACCCATTTCCATCACATCTCCTCCAGTCCCTTTCCCCTGCTGTCACCCCTCACCTAACTAAAATATTTAACCTCTCTCTCTCTTCTGGTATTTTTCCCTCCTCATTTAAGCATGCCATCATACATCCACTACTTAAAAAACCATCCCTCGACCAAAACTGTGCCGCTAACTATAGACCTGTCTCTAATCTTCCCTTCATCTCTAAACTCCTGGAACGCCTGGTCCACTCCCGTCTTATCCGCTATCTCTCAGAAAACTCTGTTCTCGACCCTCTCCAATCCGGTTTCCGCTCTTTACACTCCACTGAAACTGCCCTCACTAAAGTCTCTAATGATCTGCTAACAGCTAAATCAAATGGTCATTACTCCATGCTAATTCTCTTGGATCTCTCTGCAGCATTCGACACTGTGGATCACCAGCTCCTCCTCACTATGCTCCATTCCATTGGCCTCAAGGACACCGTTCTCTCCTGGTTCTCCTCCTATCTCTCCGACCGCTCCTTTACTGTTTCTTTTGCCGGTTCCTCCTCCTCTCACCTTCCCCTTACTGTTGGGGTTCCTCAAGGATCGGTTCTAGGCCCCCTCCTCTTCTCCTTGTACACTGCCCCTATTGGTCAAACAATCAGTAGATTTGGTTTCCAGTACCATCTCTATGCTGATGACACCCAATTATATGCTTCTTCTCCTGACATCACGCCAGCCTTTCTAGAAAACACTGGTGATTGTCTAAACGCTGTGTCTAATATCATGTCCTCACTATATCTGAAACTGAACCTGTCAAAGACTGAACTCCTGGTGTTTCCTCCCGCTACTAATGTACCTATACCCGACATTGCTATTTCTGTGTGTGGTTCCACTATTACTCCCCAGCAACATGCCCGCTGTCTTGGGGTCATACTTGATTCCGAGCTTTCCTTTGCCCGCCACATTAGATCACTGGCTCGCTCTTGTCATCTGCACCTCAAAAACATTTCTAGAATTCGACCTTTTCTTACTTTTGACTCTGCAAAAACTCTTACTGTTTCTCTTATTCATTCTCGTCTCGACTATTGTAACTCTCTTCTAATCGGTCTCCCTCTTACCAAACTCTCCCCTCTCCAATCTGTCTTGAATGCTGCAGCCAGGATCATATTCCTCACCAATCGTTACACCGATGCCTCTACCTTGTGCCAGTCATTACACTGGCTACCCATCCACTCCAGAATTCAGTATAAACTTATTACCCTCACCAACAAAGCCCTCCATGGCTCAGCACCACCCTACATCTCCTCCCTTGTTTCAGTATACCACCCTACCCGCGCCCTCCGTTCTGCTGATGACCTGAGGTTAGTATCCTCAATAGTCAGAACCTCCCACTCCCGTCTCCAAGACTTTACACGTGCCGCGCCAATTATTTGGAATGCACTTCCCAGGTCAATACGATTAGTCCCCAATCCCCACAATTTTAAGCGTGTCCTGAAAACGCATTTATTCAGACTGGCCTATCGTCTCAACACATTAACCTAATCTATCCCTGTGTGGCACAGCCAAAAGTTTTACCATAACCAGGTTCCCAGCATCATGTTCCCACATGCTTTATGCATCCATTAGCCCTCTGTGTCTGTACTGTTACACACTTAACATTATGGCTGGTCCATACAATCAGAGCAACTGTTACCACCCACCTTTCGTGTCTACCTCTTTCCTCATAGACTGTAAGCTTGCGAGCAGGGCCCTCACTCCTCTTGTTATTTGTTATAATCTACTGTATGTGATTATTGTTATGCTGTAATGTCTATTGTCTGTACAAATCCCCTCTGAAATGTAAAGTGCTGCGGAATATGTCGGCGCTATAAAAATAAAATTTATTATTATTATTTATTATTATTTGTTAGAAATGCTTATTTAATAAAGGCCTTCCCCCAATGATTTCCCATAATGGGGCATTATTATTTCTATTCAGCAGTGTGCGCCATTCATTCCTATGGGACTGCCATATAAAGACAAGTACAGCACTCTGACAGTCCCATAGAGAATGAAAGGGGGGTGGTTGAGCTCCGTTCTACAAATTAGTGGTGGTTCCAGAATTTGGACCTTCAGTGATCTGATAACATCACCTATCCTGTGGATAGATAATAACTACTCTCTACCAAAATACTCCTTTGAAATTTGAGATTGGATTCATAGGTTGACCATTTTGATTAATCCCTTTTTATCGAAGGGGTATATGATAATAAGCTGATCACATGATGTCTCATTGCTGAGATCACAGTGATTAACTATAACTTATGGGGTAACCTGTAGCAAGTGTTCAATTTCCCTCTAGTACAGCCACAAGGCAAATTAGGCCCGGTGCCCACGATCTGGAACTACCAGCACTTTGTATGTAGCGTAAGTTTGCTGTGTCCAAAGTGCTGGCTTCTATTGAACGCAGGTGAATCTGCATGTGTTAACTGAACCATGCAGATTTACTGCATCCAATACATGTTTTTCTTTTTTAATAAATTTGCAAAAATGTCTACATTTCTGTTTTTTTTCAGTCAAGATGGGGTACAGAGTGTACAATAATGAAAACAAAATGAAATTTTTTGAAATTTTTTGCTACTTCGGCTTTCTTCTCTGCTCGCATTCTAAACTGAACATGGACAAAACAGAGTTCATCATCTTTCCCATATCTCACTCTACCCCTCCACCAGACCTATCCATCAATGTCAATGACTGCTCACTTTCCACAGTCCTGCACGCTCAGTACCTCGGGGTGATCCTCGACTCTGCTCTCTTTCAACCTACAGTACATATCCAAGCCCTTGCCTCCTCCCACCATCTCAAACTCAAAAATATTTCCCCTATGCCAAGCCCTTCACTGTCTTCCTATCGTCCAGAGGCTCCAGTTCAAAACCCTAACTGTGACATGCAAAGTCATCCACAACCTGTCTCCTCCATACATCTGTGACATAGTCTACCGGTACTTACCTCCCCGCAACCTCTGATCCTCTCAAGATATCCTTCTCTACTCCCCTCTTATTGCTTCTTCGCACAACCGCATACAAGATTTCTCCCGTGCTTCCCCCATACTCTGGAACTCTCTACCCCACCACACACATCAGACTCTTGCCTACCATGGAAACCTTCAAAAAGAACCTGAAGACCCACCTCTTCCGACAAGCCTACAACCTGCAATGATCCTCAGTCTACTGAACCACCGTACAACCAGCTCTACCCTCTCTTAGTGTATCCTCATCCATCCCCTGTAGACAGTGAGCCCTTGCGGGCAGGGTCCTCTCTCCTTCTGTACTTGTGTGTGCGTTGTTTTGCTCATGTTTATTGTACTTGTCTATATTTGCCCCTTTTCACATGTAAAGCGCCATGGAATAAATTGCGCTATATAAATGTATAATAATAAATAATAACAATTTACCAAATGGCTGCAATGAAACAAAGAGTGAAAAATTTAAAAGGGTCTGAATACTTTCTGTACCAACTGTACAATACTGTATGTAGATTTGCATCCTGCAATATTTACACTACACCATTCTTTATAGTAAAGTGTTCATGAGTCAATGGGACTGTGTAAGGTTATAATGCATTTCTCATTAATATTTCAAAAATATCAACAATAGAGGAAATGAAAACTGTACAATTGTAAAAACTTCCTGATGCACTCTGTAGTTAGCAAATCTAGAATAAATGACCGCTACCAGAAGTCTACTGATCTGATGGGGATAGACCTAATCTTTTCTCAAAGACCACCTTTAATATTATGTCCCATTCAACATGGCGATATTGTCATGACAATGACAGCATTCACCCCTAATATTTTAATAGTAAGCTGACATGTGAGCGAGTTAAGTCTCACCTGTTGTGTTAGGGTAGGTTAAAGAGACTGCTAAGCTCTTCTTTCACTCTAGTAATACAGTCACAGGATCCAGCAGCCTCCATTGCCAAGTCGTCACTCTACCAGAGTTAACATTCATGTTGGCCTAACAATAAAGCCAGTGTGCTAGGTGCTGAGAGGCTTAATTTATATCCTTGCGTATAAATAAAATCTGTTTAACCGCTGTCACACCTAATAACTTTCAATAACAAAACCGCAGGTGACAAGTCTTTTGTAATGAATCCCAGTCCAGCACCATGCCAGAGCATCTCTCCACTTCCTGTGCGAGATTTCTGCTTGTGTTAGCTGGGAGTTTGGCTCCAGTCCAGCAATTGTGTTGCAAGGTCCATTATCTGTCTATAAAACTGCGACACCATTTGCTTCTATGTCAGTCATTTTTATAGAGCGTTGAGCACATTCCACCCCCACCAACATTTCCACAAATGCTGAGAGAACTGGCCTTGCCAGTATATAAAGTATAATGGACCCACAGGCTTCATGCTTGTGTATACAACTGCAGAAAATCGGGTTCACAAATTCTTTCTATACAATTGAAATCATAATGACTATCCACTGCTGACTTATGTTTCATTCACTTACATGGCAGAGTTGACTGACTGTATTCATTAAATATTCATATTCCCAATTCTTGATATTGACAAATAAAAAATGATTTTTTATCGTAAGTCTGATAGCAGGACACTAGGGGGCAGGGCATGAGTCTACTAATGGTTTGACTATTTTCCACTAGCTACTTGAAACTGGACAACTAAAGCAGGTCACACATATTAGATGGCTGGCGGTTGATCGTTCGGCCATCTCAGCCAACTCTCCCATACACAGGACCTCTCGTTTGGCTGCGCACTCCAGTGTCCTCTATGAGAAACCCCTGGCTGAGATGTCAGACATCGGCTTGTCTCCGGGAGAACAATGCAATCGTCAGTCGGAATTTGGACATGCACAATAGACATCTCCCCCGACCAAGAGTCTAATGTATATAAGGTCTTTGAGTGTTCAGTGGCCCTTCAATGTCTCAACCATTCCTTCTTTACTATACACCCACAGTGTAATTGTGCTTATGTGCATCTTGTAATACTGTGAATATTATTAGTAAATATTCCATGCAAAATGGGTACTCTATTAGTATAGAAATACACAAAGTCCATGTGGCCCCATACTACACAGCAGTAGGTAAAAAATGTTTATAGTGTTCTTTATATGGCATCATATTTTAGTTATTCCTCCCTAGAATCAGATCTTCCACAGGAGGATTGCTCTGTAATATGGCATATGATAGAGTATGCCACAAACAACCCATATGGACACACTGACACCACTAACCTTACCTCCCCCCGCGCCAAGGCTAATTGTTTTTTAGACATATGTGCAATAAAAAATCCAATATGCCCTACTGATATTTGGAATGATTACAGATACTACTGATATTTGGAATGTTTATGTTCCTCATTTGGTCACTGGTGTAAGCGAACAATGGTGTTTACAGAGACAGAAGACAAATGTTCTTTTTGGTTGAAATTAAACCTTTCATTTGAGTTGTGTCTAATGTGTATAAGTTCCCTAAGATTTGTAATGATAGTCTTCACAATGAAAGGGATTGTCCATCTTTGGGACCAATTTATTTTTTTTATTAATTGCATGTATTTGTGGATAAAAAAACATTTTTGCATGTGGGTTTCGGTCAGTCAGCCCACTACGACTATAATTTTTGCAGTTAGGTTTCATTAAAACGTTTGCACTATTTGGCTTTTATGGGCCCTTTATTTCCATGGAAATTCCAACTTTGATGTGGTCTGTGGTCATAAATCAGCTGAGAAGAAAAGAGTTACAGACTCTCCAGTCAGGCCCTCATAATGGCGGACAGATACTCGGGTAACTCATGCTTCAGCAAGCAATAGGCAGTGCAACACAGAGACTGTAGAAAGCAAACGGTGCAACATTTTTAATAAAGCTCCAATTACATGCAATTAAGTTAAAAGAAAAGAAATTGTCCCCAAAGACGGGCCCTAATGATGATGCTGTACTGTTAGGTCAATTATACGAATAAAATATTATTACTGCCACTAGAAATAAACTCTGTCCCTGATCTTCCTGTCACTCCCTGATCTACCCCGGACTCTGCCCGCTAATAACACTAATAATAGTCTACTTTATAAGTGTAGAGGTGTCGTGTTAAAGTCCAATGTCCAACGGCCTCTCTTAGGGCTTGAGCTCACACGCTACTTCCATGTGATAGTTGGGTTGTTTTCTGCCCCCCTACTTGAGTACATGGTCCACGTCTTTCACTTGGCTTGTTTTCACATTATGGACACTGTTACTAGTCAGCAATCAGGAACTGTCACTAGAGTCACTAGAAAAGGTGACAGTGATGAATGGAAACCCTGATTCTGAGGCGGCCTATCACTGAGAGCACAATAAAGTTTATTTAAGCTCAGAGTAGATAATGGCTCCTCAGTCCTCAGATGGGATGTAGCAAACATTCCATGACAGGGCCGCCTTTCTGCTCCAGGCCTGGCTTAGTTGTCTGATAAGAAGTAAACACAAACTACCTCTTTTAATATGGTACCAAGCCATGGATATTTGCACTTTTTACATAATAATCTAGTAGTACCAGTGGTGCTTTGTGTCTCCCTGGGCCTGTCGTCTACCTGCGGTTAGAGATTAATTTCACAGCTGTTCCTGAGGTAATGATTGAGGAAGGTTTAACCTTGATAACATTTATAAAGCCGTTTTAGAAATGTGGCACGCACAAAACATGTCGGAAAATTGGAAGCCAGTGAGCTTATCAAATACTGAGCATGCACGGCGACTGTGGTGCAAAATTGTACAGTACATAAGGAGATATGAAACTGAAGGCGACATATTCTGTCTGCACAAAACATGGGGAGAGAACAATGAGGGCAATATATAATACTGTCAAAAGGAAACTGTTTTTGCTGCACCAAACTGACCAATTGCAGCACAGTTTTCACTTGATATCCTGCTGTTTAAAAATGAAAGCTGCATTGTGATTGGCTGCTATTAGCAACATGTTTTTCTTTTGGAAAATTTCATAAATCTCCCATAACACTTGGTGAATGTTTTTCCCTGCAATATGCGCTCCTGAAGGATGATGATGGAACTTGATATTTAGATTCAAGGATGATTTTTATTTTTAATTCAATCTAGAATACAACCGGTTTCGACTGCTAAGAGTCTTCCTCTGGTATAATGTCAAGCATATAAACGGATCTGTCTGAACACATTTTATAGCAGATCTCCCTGCATAGTATGTACAGAAATTGCCCCACCTATATGTCTTCTGTACATGTTTTATCCAGTGGCTACTATAAGCTTTTTTTGTACGGCCGATGGGCTGAATTTCTGCCCCATATCAATGAAATGTGACAATCTGTCTTGCCCAAATGACTAAAACTCATGCTGCCTTCACTTCACATATTTATGCCATCTATTAATTTACAAATTATTTAAAAATGAATAAAATGTATATCTCGTCTTATAATACAGTGGGGAAAAAAAGCATTTAGCCACCAATTGTGCAAGTTCTCCCACTTAGGTCCCTTTCATACTTCATGTTTTTGCCATCAGTCCCAATGCATTGGCTAGCGGATCCGGCGACAAAACGGATCAGTCGCATCATTTTTTCCATCCATTTCTTCCGTTTTTTGATAGATCTGTTTTTTTAAAAGCTGTACAGTAAAATCACCCTGACATGTTAGAATCAAAAGAATAGATATATACACATAGAATACAGACACATATATATATATATATACACATGTCATTGAGACACATATATACATTTATAGTTCATAGAGTTCTACATAGCATAATAGCCGCTAAATCAACTGCCGGCTTCTGTAAAATCACTCCCGAACCCGACATGATATGACACATGGTTTACATATAGTAAACCATGTCATATCAATACGATTTATATATGTCAGTGTTTAATCAATTTAGTAGTTTGTGTTAGGAAACATTTGGAACTCTAGGGGTTAAATTTAAGGCTATAATCACGGAAAAAAATTGCGTAGGCTCCCGCGCAATTTTCTCCGCTAGAGAGGGAAAGCCAGTGAGGGCAGATAATAATAGCTTAGAGAGGGACCATTGTTTTTGGCCCCCCCGGCTAAAAAATCTGACCCCAGCCACCCCAGAAAAGGCGCATCTATAAGATGCGCCTTTTCTGGCACTTAGTCTCTCTATTCCCATTGCCTTTAGCGGTGACTCATGGGTTAATAATAATGGGTTAATGTCACTTGCTATTGAAAGGTGACATTAAGCCGAGTTAATAACGGAGAGGTGTAAATAAGACACCTATCCATTTTTAACCCTAGAATAGTAAAGGGTTCAAAAAAGACACACACACATTAATTAAAAATTCTTTTAATGAAATAAATACACAAAGTTTTTGACCAAATTTATTATTCTGCCAATCCAAAAAAATCCCTTGTTTTGTAAAAAAATAAAATAAGAAACCAACAATATACATACCTCTCCGACATTCAGTCAGGTCCCCCGCTGCAATCCATCACAAGGAGTTAACTCGTTTACAACAGGGACTGGTGCTAATGTTACTGGCCCCACTGTAAACCACTGCAAAATGAATGAATTCATCTCTGCGCAGGCACCCTGGGTGACCGGAGATGAACTGATTAGCGTGGGAAAGTTTCTGAACTTTTTTCCACGCTCCTGAGTTCACCTCAGGTCAGCCAGGGACTCAGGGACTCCATGTAGCCTCATTGACTGACATCTTGCCAAATCAGAGAAGGTGATTTTCTGGATTTGTTTTCTCATTTTGACTCTCCTAGTTGTGGTGTACCTATGATGTCAATTACAGGCCTCTCTCATCTTTTTAAGTGGGAGAACTTGCACTATTGGTGGCTGACTAAATACTTTTTTTCCCCACTGTATGTATCATTAATAATATTATTAAAAGTGATGCCCACCTTTGGGGGCAATGTTTTTTATTTATTTATTTATTTATTTTACTTAAATTAATGTATTTAGGGCTAAAAAGATTTTTTGCAATTGGGTTTCATTAAAAATTTTGCACCGTTTGACTTTGTTTCTCTGCACATTCAACTTTGATGTAGTCGGGGGCCATAAATCAGCTGAGAGCAGGTTAGAGAAAGACAGATAAAAGGTCACTGATGGATTCTGAGTGACAGACAGACCATCACAGTGAGCTCACTGACTGATTCTCAGTTAACTCATTCAGAAGGCAAACAATACAAAATCTGGATTGAAGCCAAATAGCAAAAATTATTTTTAGCCTCAAATACATACATTTAATTAATAAAAAGTCCCCCAGAAGTGGACAACTTGTTTAAGCAGCCAAGCCAGTTCCCTATATATTTGGCAGTGTGTCACCACCAACCAAATGGATTGGGTAATTTTATTCCAGCAGCCTGATCCTTATGTCCCTTAGCATAATCTCTTGGGGAACAGTTGGGAGCCCTCCATGCACATTTGTCGGACAGGTGATAACACTGAATTTGGAAGGTTCGGATGATTTTTCATTAATGTATATGGGAGCCTCTACTATTTCAGCGCTCACTGATATAAATTGCATATTGTCAGGCAGCCATCTACATTATTTGACATTGTGGATTAAGTTAGAAGTGGTTCTTCTTTTATTTTGCCAACAAACGTACCTTTAGTTTATTGTATAACTCAGGTTTTGTGCTGCTTTTCTTTTTATTGCATGTGTAAACTGTACTGTAATTGGTGCTGGGCCATTAAAAGGTTGCCAGAAGTAGAAAGTAAACAGCCCACATACCAAGGCATTATAAAGCTGTGTGCTTTATGGAGGCTATATTATATGTGAGACCTGGCAAACACAACTAAACCCAACACACTTTTAATCTTTGGCTGGCGACAAGGATGGAGGGACATAAAGGTTAGAGATGAAAACTTTGGGTCGGAGCCTTGAGTCTGAAGATAAACAAATGTGCCTGGTGAGAGTGACCAGCAGTAGGTCAAGAGAAGGGTTATTCAGAGGTCAGGCTGACCTGGAGAAAATGCACCATAGAAAAGACCCTGTAAACCCTCAGTAAACAGGCAGGGGGCAGTGTAGGACTCCTCACTCTGAGTCCACTGTCTACACATGTAAGAAACCCTTGCACACTCATACAGACTGTACACAAATGATATACAAAGAGAGGTGAAAATGCATGTTACACTTATAGTTAGCATTCATTGGCAGTTCCTCTATATGTCATTATCAAGTTCAGGCACAGGCTGCGCTATAACAGTCTGTGGCCCCAATTCAGATACAGATGGCTGTTCATGAAAGTCTGAAACTTACTGATTACCCCAAAGGGCAACTGTATGGGATCTTAATGTCACCACCGCGCAACAGATTTTATGGGTATAATGAGAGGTTAGGAAATAAGGCTTCTTCTGCAATTATAATGGTAACAAATAGAATTGGGCGGATATATTCACGGTCTATTGGCCAGGTCAGTAGTCTTTGGCTAGTGGGTGGGAGGCTCAAAAATCTCTTACCTTCCAATATTCCCATCCTGTGGCTTTTGATTAATGTTTTGTTGCAATATTCTATCATTAAAAAACAATGGTTTTCAAAATTTCACCTAACAGGCCAGGAAAATTCCATAATCAATCTTGAATTTTCCACAAAATGTTGTACCTTGTTGTCACTGTTATTGCCGTATTGTGCTGTGATACGCCATATAATGTGGGCCTGTGGTATACTATTAACCCCTTAGTGACGGAGCCAATTTGCAGCTTAACCCCTTCACCCCCAAGGGTGTTTGCCCGTTCATGACCGGGCCAATTTTTACAATTCTGACCACTGTACCTTTATGAGGTCATAACTCTGGAACGCTTCCATGGATCCCGGTGATTCTGACATTGTTTTCTCATGACATATTGTACTTCATGTTAGTGGTAAAATTTCATTCAAATAACTTGCGTTTATTTGTGAGAAAAACGGAAATTTGGCAAAAATGTTGAAAATGTCGCAATTTTCCAAATTTGAATTTTTATGCCCTTAAATCACAGAGATACTGCACACAAAAAACTTGATAACTAACATTTCCCACATGTTTACTTTACATCAGCACAATTTTGGAACCAAAATTTTTTTCCGTTAGGAAGTTATAAGGGTTAAAAGTTGACCAGCGATTTCTCATTTTTACAACACCATTTTATTTTTAGGACCACATCACATTTGAAGCCACTTTGCGGGGTCTATATGATAGAAAATACCCAAAAGTGACACCATTCTAAAAACTGCACCCCTTAAGTGCTCAAAACCACATTCAAGAAGTTTATTAACCCTTTAGGTGCATCACAGGAATTTTTTTGAATATTTAAAAAAAAAATGAACATCTAACTTTTTTCACAAAAAAAATACTTCAGGTTCAATTTTTTTTATTTTACCAAGGGTAACAGGAGAAATTGGACTGCAAAAGTTATTGTGCAATTTGTCCTGAGTGCGCTGATACCTGATATGTGGGGGGGAACGACTGTTTCAGCGCATGGCAGAGCTCAGAATGGAAGGAGCGCCGTTTGACTTTTTCAATGCAAAATTGGCTGGAATTCAGATCGGACGCCATGTGGAAACCCCCTACAAGTGACCCCGTTTTGGAAACTAGACCCCCCAAGGAACTTATCTAGATATGTGGTGAGAACTTTGAACCCACAAGGGCTTTACAGAAGTTTATAACGTACAGCGGTACAAATAAAAAATCATATTTTTTCCACAAAAATGATCTTTTCACCCCAATTTTTATTTTCCCAAGGGTAACAGGACCCTAAAAGTTATTGTGCAATTTGTCCTGAGTACGCGGATACCCCACATGTGGGGGTAAACCACTATTTGGGCGCATGGCAGAGCTCGGAAGGGAAGTAGCGCCATTTGACGTTTTTGGCTGGAATTGAGATCGGACATCATGTCGCGATTGGAAAACCCCTGATGTACCAAAACAGGGGAAACCCCCCACAAATGACACCATTTTGGAAACTAGACCCCCTAAGGAACTTATCTAGATGTGTGGTGAGAACTTTGAACCCCCAAGGGCTTCACAGAAGTTTATAACATACAGCCGTACAATTAAAAAATCATATTTTTTCCACAAAAATGATCTTTTCACCCTAAATTCTTATTTTTCCAAGGGTAACAGGACCCTAAAAGTTATTGGGCAATTTGTCCTGAGTACGCTGATACCCCACATGTGGGGGTAAACCACTATTTGGGCGCATAGCAGAGCTCGGAAGGGAAGCAGCGCCATTTGACGCTTTTGGCTGGAATTGAGATCGGACACCATGTCGCGATTGGAACACCCCTGATGTACCAAAACAGGGGAAACCCCCCACAAATGACACCATTTTGGAAACTAGACCCCCTAAGGAACTTATCTAAATGTGTGGTGAGAACTTTTAACCCCCAAGGGCTTCACAGAAGTTTATAACATAAAGCCGTACAATTAAAAAATCATATTTTTTCCACAAAAATGATCTTTTCACCCTCAATTCTTATTTTTCCAAGGGTAACAGGACCCTAACAGTTATTGTGCAATTTGTCCTGAGTACGCTGATACCCCACATGTGGGGGTAAACCACTATTTGGGCGCATGGCAGAGCTCGGAAGGGAAGCAGCGCCATTTGACGTTTTTGGCTGGAATTGAGATCGGACACCATGTCGCGATTGGAAAACCCCTGATGTACCTAAACAGTGGAAACCCCCCACAAATGACACCATTTTGTAAACTAGACCCCCCAAGGAACTTATCTAGATGTGTGGTGAGCACTTTGAACCCCCCAGTGCTTCACAGAAGTTTATAACGCCCAGGCGTGAAAATAAAAAATTCGTATTTTTTCCACAAACATGATCTTTTAGTCACCATTTTTTATTTTCCCAAGGGTACCAGGAGAAATTGGACCCCAAAAGTTGTTGTCCAATTTGTCCTGAGTATGCTGACACCCCATATGTGGGAGAAAACTACTGTATGGACACACGTCAGGGCTCGGAAGGGAAGTAGTGACGTTTTGGAATGCAGACTTTGATGGAATGGTCTGCGGGTGTCATGTTGCCTTTGGAGAGCTCCTAATGTACCTAAACAGTGGAAACCCCCACAAATGACCTCATTTTGGAAACGAGACCCCCTAAGGAACTTATCTAGATGTGTGGTGAGCACTTTGAACCTCCCAGTGCTTCACAGAAGTTTATAACGCCCGGGCGTGAAAATAAAAAATTCGTATTTTTTCCACAAACATGATCTTTTAGTCACCATTTTTTATTTTCCCAAGGGTACCAGGAGAAATTGGACCCCAAAAGTTGTTGTCCAATTTGTCCTGAGTATGCTGATACCCCATATGTGGGAGAAAACTACTGTATGGGCACACGTCGGGGCTCGAAAGGGAAGTAGTGACGTTTTGGAATGCAGACTTTGATGGAATGGTCTGCGGGTGTCATGTTGCCTTTGGAGAGCCCCTAATGTACCTAAACAGTGGAAACCCCCACAAATGACCCCATTTTGAAAACTAGACCCCCTAAGGAACTTATCTAGATGTGAGGCGAGCACTTTGAACCCCCAAAAGCTTCACAGAAGTTTATAATGCCAGGGCATGAAAATAAAAAAATCGTATTTTTTCCACAAACATGATCAGTTAGTCCCCAATTTTTTTATTTTCCCAAGGGTAACAGGAGAAATTGAACCCCAAAAGTTGTTGTCCAATTTGTCCTGAGTATGCTGACACCCCATATGTGGGAGAAAACTACTGTATGGACACACGTCAGGGCTCGGAAGGGAAGTAGTGACGTTTTGGAATGCAGACTTTGATGGAATGGTCTGCGGGTGTCATGTTGCCTTTGGAGAGCCCCTAATGTACCTAAACAGTGGAAACCCCCACAAATGACCCCATTTTGGAAACGAGACCCCCTAAGGAACTTATCTAGATGTGTGGTGAGCCCTTTGAACCCCCAAGTGCTTCACAGAAGTTTATAACGCTCAGACGTGAAAATAAAAAAATCATTTTTTTCCACAAAAATGATATTTTTGCCCCCAATTTTTTATTTTCCTAAGGGTAACAGGAGAAATTGGACCCCAAAAATTGTTTTGCAATTTGACCTGAGTAGGCTGATACCCTACATGTGGGGGTAAAACACTGTTTGGGCGCATGGCAGAGCTTGGAAGGGAAGGAGCACCATTTGACTTTTTCAACTCAGAATTGGCTGGAATTGAGATCAGACGCCATGTTGCATTTGGAGAGCCCCTGATGTGCCCAAACAGTGGAAACCCCCAATTCTAACTCCAACCCAAACCCCAACACACCCCTAACCCTAATCTCAGCCCTAACCCTAGCCCTAACCCTAACCCTAGCCCTAACCCTAGCCCTAACCCTAGCCCTAACCCTAACCCTAGCCCTAATCCTACCCTAACCCTAACCCTAACCCTAGACCTAACCCTAATGGAAAAATGGAAATAAATACATTTTTTTAATTTTATTATTTTTCCCTAACTAAGGGGGTGATAACGGGGGGTTTGATTTACTATTTATGGTGGTTTTTATGTTTGGCATCTGTCGCACGCTAAAAAACGCTTTTTATTGTAAAAATAGTTTTTGCATCACCACATATTGAGAGCTATAATTTTTCCGTATTTTGACCCACTGAGTCATGTGAGGTCTTATTTTTTGCGGGACGAGTTGACGTTTTTATTGGTACCATTCTTGGGCACGTGACATTTTTTGATCGCTTTTTATTCCGATTTTTGGGACGCAGAATGAACAAAAACCAGCGTTTTTTGAATTTCTTTTGGGGGGGTGCGTTTACACCGTTCCGCGTGCGGTAAAATTGATAAAGCGGTTTCATTCTTCGGGTCAGTACGGTAACAGCGATACCTCATTTAGGTCGGTTTTTTATGTTTTGTCGGTTTTATGCAATGAAAACTATTTTATATAAAAAATAATTATTTTTGCATCGCTTTATTCTGCGAGCTATAACTTTTTACTTTTTTCGCTGATGATGCTGTGTGGGGGCTCGTTTTTTGCAGGACAAGATGACGTTTTCAGCGTTACTATGGATATTTATATGCGTCTTTTTGATCGCGCGTTATTACACTTTTTGTTTGGCAGTATGATAATAAATCATTATTTTTTGCTTTGTTTTTTATTTTTATTTTTTAAGGGGTTCACTAAAGGGGTTAACTAATGGGACAGTTTTATAGGGCGGGTCGTTACGGACGCGGCGATACCTAATATGTGTACTTTTATTGTTTTTTTTTTTTTTATTTCCAAAAAATGGATTTATTTGGGGGAATATTTTTTTTCTAATTTATCTGGCGATTTTTTAAAATTTATTTTTACACTTTTTTTTATTTTTTTTTAACTTTATTAAATAGTCCCAGGTGGGACATCACTGTCCTGTGACAGATCGCTTTGCAGGCACTGAGGAAGCCAGCTTCCTGCAGGCCCCCGTCGCCATCTTGGATTCGGGGGCCTGCAGGAAAGGAGCCCCCCGCAGCAGCGCTGCACATTGCGCTGCCATGGGAGGCTCAGGGAAGCACGGAGGGAGCCTCCTCCCTGCCGATGCTTCCCTTTAACCCCTGGTACACCGCGATCATGTTTTATCGAGGTGTGCAAGGGGTTAACGTGTCGGGGGCGGTCCGTGACCGCCCCTGACACATTGTGCCGGGTGTCAGCTGTGATAATTAGCTGACACCCGGCCGCGATCAGCGGCGCTCACCACGTGGGCGCCGCTGATCGCGGTAGACGTACTATCCCGTCCATGGGCATAGGGGCCCGGGTCCCATGGACGGGATAGTACGTCTGATGTCAGGAAGGGGTTAAAGACCGGGCCAATTTTTACAATTCTGACCACTGTGACTTTATGAGGCTATAACTCTGGAACGCTTTAACGGATCCCGCTGATTCTGAGACTGTTTTTTCGTGACATATTTTACTTCATGTTAGTGGTAAAATTTCTTCGATATGATTTGCGTTTACTTATGAAAAAAACGGAAATATGGAGAAAATTTTAAAGATTTTGCAATTTTCAAACTTTTAATTTCTATGCCCTTAAATCAGAGAGATATGTCACACAAAATACTTAATAAATAACATTTCCCACAAGTCTACTTTACATCAGCACAATTTTGGAACCAAATTTTTTTTGTTAGGAAGTTATAAGGGTTAAAAGTTGACCAGCGATTTCTCATTTTTACAACAAAATTTACAAAACCATATTTTTTAGGGACCACCTCACATTTGAAGTCACTTTGAATCATAGAATCATAGAAATGTAGAGTTGGAAGGGACCTCCTGGGCCATCTGGTCCAACCCCCTGCTCAAAGCAGGATTCACTAAATCATCCCAGACAGATATCTGTCCAGCCTCTGTTTGAAGACTTCTATTGAAGGAGAACTCGCCACCTCTCGTGGCAGCCTGTTCCACTCATTGATCACTCTAACTGTCAAAAAGTTTTTTCTAATATCTAATCTGTGTCTCCTCCCATTCAGTTTCATCCCATTGCTTCTAGTCTTTCCTTGTGCAAATGAGAATAAATACGATCCTTCTACAATGTGACAGCCCTTGAGATATTTGTAGACAGCTATTAAGTCTCCTCTCAGTCTTCTCTTCTGCAAGCTAAACATTCCCAAATCCTGCAACCTTTCCTCATAAGACAGGGTTTGCAGACCGGTCACCATTCTGGTCGCTCTTTTCTGAACTTTTTCCAGTTTGTTGATGTCTTTTTTTAAAATGTGGCGCCCAAAACTGGACACAGTATTCCAGATCAGGTCTGACCAAAGAGGAGTAGAGGGCAATAATGACTTTACGTGATCTAGACTGTATGCTTCTGTTTATACATCCTAGAATTGCATTTGCCTTTTTTGCAGTTGCATCACACTGTTGACTCATATTCAGTCTGTGATCAATTAGTATACCCAAGTCTTTTTCACATGTGCTGTTGCTTAGCCCTATTCCTCCCATTTTGTATATGCTTTTTTCATTTTTATTGCCAAGATATAGTACTTTGCATTTTTCCCTATTAAAAACCATTCTGTTAGTTGCTGCCCACTGCTCCAGTTTATTTATATCTTTTTGAATCCTCTCTCTTCTCTAGTATTAGCTATCCCTCCTAGCTTTGTGTCATCAACAAATTTAATCAGTTTACCCTCAATTCCTTCATCTAAATCATTGATAAAGATGTTGAACAATACAGGGCCCAGGACAGAGCCCTGTGGTACCCCACATGAGACATTCTTCCAACTGGATGTGCAGCCATTTACGACCACTCTTTGGGTCCGATCACTAAGCCAGTTATGAATCCACCTAACAGTTGCCTTGTCCATTCCATACTTAGTCATTTTTTCAATAAGGATTGTGTGAGATACTTTGTCAAATGCTTTGCTGAAGTCAAGATATACTATATATACAGCATTTCCCTGATCCACCCAATCAGTAATTCTGTCATAGAAGAAAATTAAGTTAGTCTGACATGACTTATTAGTTACAAACCCATGCTGACTCTGTTTAATCATTTCATTCTTGTCCAGGTACTTACATACATGTTGTTTATTAATTTGTTCAAAGATCTTTCCTGGTATAGAAGTCAAACTCACTGACCTATAGTTCCCTGGGTCCACCTTCTTCACCTTTTTGAAGATAGGAACAACATTTGCTCTTCTCCAGTTTTCTGTGAGTTCTCCTGTTCTCCAAGAATTTTCAAAGATTGTGGAGAGGGGTTCAAAAATTTCTTCTGCTATCTCCTTCAGAACTCTGGGGTGTAATTCATCTGGACCTGGAGACTTGAATTCATTTAGGTTAGCTAAGTGTTTCCTCACTAACTTTCTGTTTATAGATATCCTGGATTCTTCTATTCCCTTAATAGGACAGTGAAGAACCGTTGATTTTACATTTCCTTTCTGGGAGAAAACAGATGCAAAAGGAATTTAAAAGTTCGGCCTTCTCAACATCCTGTCTTACCATTTCATCATTTTCATCCTGTAAAAATCCTATAGCATCTTTGACTTTTCTTTTACTTTTGACATATCCCCAAAATCCTTTATTATTGCTTTTGACATCTCTTGCAAGCCTCAATTCATTGTCAGCTTTAGATAATCTGATTTGTGCCCTGCAATTTCTGCGTACAGCATTATATTCTTCTTTAAATATGCCTCCCTCTTTCCATTTTATAAACATTTCTTTCTTCCTTTTTAGCATGTGCTTAAGTTCTGTGTTCATCCATCCTGGTTTCCTTAAACGCTTCCTATTCTTCCATCTTTTCGGAATTGTTAACGATTGTGCTTTGAGAATTTCATTTTTCAAGATTTCCCATCCTTCCTGGACATTTTTGTCCTTAAGGATATCCAGCCATTGGATCCCTCCAATTCTCTTTCTGAATCCCTTAAAATCTGCCTTTCTGAAATCTAACCTTGACGTCTGAGTCTTCACAGGTCTTCCTCCTCTAGTTATCCAAAATTCTAAAATAGCATGGTCGCTTCCTCCTAGGGTCCCAGCCACTTTTACCTCCTCAACCATTTCCTCCCTGTTTATAAGGATTAGATCCAAGGTAGCAGTTCCCCTTGTTTTCTCCCCTACCTTTTGGAAGATAAAGTTGTCAGCAAGAGAGGAGAATTTCCTTGACCTGTTAGTTTTGCCTGAGAGAGATTCCCAACAAATGATAGTTGATTCAGGATAGTTTAAATCTCCCATGACAACTATGTCATATTTTTGGGAGAACTTGGCCATTTGATGCATAAAGAGTTCATCCATATCTTCAGCTTGCACAGGCGGCCTGTAGTAAATGCCTACAATGGTGTCCTTTCCATTGTTCTGTCCTTGTATTCTTACTCAAACAGTTTCCACAGAACTCCCAGTCTCTGAAGCTTCAATCTCTGTGCAGATATACGCGTTTCTAACATACAATGCGACACCTCTTCCTCGTTTATCAAGTCTGTTTCTAGCAAATAAGTTGTATCCTTCTATCCTTGTATTCCAGTCATGTGTATCGTCCCACCAAGTTTCAGTGATTCCAATGACGTCATATTTCTTTTCCTGCATTAGTAGCTCCAATTCTCCTTGTTTGTTGCCCATGCTTTGTGGATTAGCATAGAAACATTTTAGTTTGTGATTGGTTTCTCTTTCTCCAATATTTTTATTATTTAGATTCTTTTGTCTTTGTTCTTCCTTTCCACTTCTAATAGCAGAGTTCTCAATGGCTTTTTCTGGCCTTTTGCTTCCCTTCCCACATTGTTCTAGTTTAAAGCTCTCCTGATGAGTGTAGCAAGGCTACTTCAAAATACATGTTTTCCAGTCTTCGTAAGGTGCACCCCATCTCTATCAAGTAGTCCATCATATAGGTAATTCACTCCGTGATCCAGAAATCCAAATCCTTGCTGAAGGCACCATTGACGTAGCCAGTTGTTCACCTGCAGAATCTTATTCCACCTCCTTGTTCCATGGCCATCCACTGGGAGGATGGAAGAGAAGACCACCTGCGCTCCCAGTTCTTTCACTTTATACCTAAGTTTTCAAAGTCATTGCAGATGGTTTCCAGGTCGTTTTTTGTGTCATTTGTCCCCACATGTATTAGCAGGAATGGGTAGTCATCAGTAGGTCTTAAGAGTCCTGATATCCTGTCGGACACATCTTTAATTTTTGCACCTGGAAGACAGCACATTTCTCTTGAGGTTATATCCGGTCTGCAGATAGCGGTTTCTGTTCCTCGCAATAGGGAATCCCCCATTACCACCACTCTCCGTTTCTTCTTCATAACATTTTTATTTCTCCATCCAGGAGGATTCTGAAGGCGTACAAGCTTGGTGTTTGTGGGCAAAGTGTTATCCTGATGTATTTCTTCATCGTTCTCCTGCGTGAGGGCCTGGTACAGGTTCCTTAGCAGTATGGGTGCTGACTGCCTCCCGATCCTCCTGCTTCTCTGGGTCACATGTTTCCATTCCTCCATTTCTTCAGGTGCACTTCGAATTTCTTCTCTTTCTGTAACATGAAGAGATAATTCTGCTCTGTCTAAGAACTCGTCACCTTCCTTAATGATCTTTAATGTAGCTATCCTCTCTTTGAGATTTTGCAACTTTTCCTCCAACAGAGACACAAGCTTGCATTTGTGGCATGTGAAGTTTGGCTTTTCCACTGGTAAGTCTGTGAACATGTAGCAAGAAATGCAGCTCACCAAATGGCTCCTGGCCTCTTCCATATTGTTATTGTTAAAGCGATGAAAAATGAGTCAAATTTCACGCGCCGAAAATCCAGTGATCGTTGAGCTCGCGGAGACTCTTCACTTATTCCAGAAGGCACTGGGAATATGCAAATTCTCTCCTCAGGACTCTTCCCCTGGTTTAACGATTTCCTCTTTTCAGCTGCAACAGCCAAAATCCAGTGATCGTTGAGCTCGAGGAGACTCTTCACTTATCCCAGAAGGCACTGGGAATATGCAAATTCTCTCCTCAGGACTCTTCCCCTGGTTTACCGATTTCCTCTTTTCAGCTGCAACAGCCAAAATCCAGTGATCGTTGAGCTCGCGGAGACTCTTCACTTATCCCAGAAGGCACTGGGAATATGCAAATTCTCTCCTCAGGACTATTCCCCTGGTTGAGGGGTCAATATGACAGAAAATACCCAAAAGTGACCCCATTCTAAAAACTGCACCCCTCAAGGTGCTCAAATCCACATTCAAGAAGTTTATTAACCCTTTATGTGCTTCACAAGAACTGAATCAATGTGGCAGGAAAAAAATAACATTTAACTTTTTTTTTACAAACATTTTACTTCAGAACCAATTTTTTTATTTTCACAAGTGTAAAAACAGAAAATGAACTGCATATTTGTTGAGAAATTTCTCCTGAATACGCCAGTACCCCATATGTGGGGGTAAACCACTGCTTGGGTGCACGGCAGGGCTTGGAACAGGAGCGCCATTTGACTTTTTCAATGCAGAATTGGCTGGAATTGAGATCGGACGCCATGTCGCGTTTGGAGAGCCCCTGATGTGCCTAAACAGTGGCAACCCCCCACAAGTGACCCCATTTTGGAAACTACACCCTTTAAGGAACTTATCTATATGTGTGGTGAGCATTTTAAACCTCCAAGTGCTTCACAGAAGTTTATGACGCAGAACCGTGAAAATAAAAAATCATTTTTTTTCTTCACAAATGATCTTTTCGCCCCCAAATTTTTATTTTCACAAGGGTAACAGGAGAAATTAGACCATCAATGTCGTTGTCCAATTTGTCCTGAGTATGTCGATACCCCATCTGTGGGGGTAAATCACTGTCTGGACGCACGGCAAAGCTCAGAAAGGAAGGAGCACTGTTTGCCTTTTTCAATCCAGAATTGGCTGGAATTGAGATCGGATGCCATGTCGCATTTGGAAGTCCCCTGATGTGCCTAAACAGTGAAAAAAAACAAGTAACACCATTTTGGAAACTAGACCCCTTAGGGAACTTATCTATATGTGTGGTGAGCATTTTGAACCTCCAAGTGCTTCACAGAAGTTTATAACGCAGAACTGTGAAAATAAAAAATCATTTTTTTTCTTCACAAATGATCTTTTCGCCCCCAAATTTTTATTTTCACAAGGGTAACAGGAGAAATTAGACCATCAAAGTTGTTGTGCAATTTGTCCTGAGTATGCCGATACCCCATCTGTGGGGATAAATCACTGTCTGGGTGCACGGCAAAGCTCAGAAAGGAAGGAGCGCTATTTGCCTTTTTCAATGCATAATTGGCTGGAATTGAGATCGGATGCCATGTCGCATTTGGAAATCCCCTGATGTGCCTAAACAGTGAAAAAAACCCACAAGTGACACCATTTTGGAAACTAGACCCCTTAAGAAACTTATCTAGGTGTGTGGTGAGCACTTTGAACCCCCAAGTGCTTCACAGAAGTTTATAACGCAGAACCGTGAAAATAAAAAATCATTTTTTTCTTCACAAATGATTTTTTAGCCCGCTAATTTTTTATTTTCATAAGGGTAACAGGAGAAATTGGACCACAAACGTTGTTGTGCAATTTGTCCTGAGTACATTGATACCCCATATGTGGGGGGAACCACTGTTTGGGCGCATGGCAGAGCTCGGAAGGGAAGGAGCACAATTTTGGAATGCAGACTTTGATGGAATGGTCTGCGGGCATCATGTTACATTTGCAAAGCCCCTGATGTGCCTAAACAGTAGAAACCCCCCACAAGTGACCCCATTTTGGAAACTAAACCCCACAAGATCTTATCTAAATGTGTGGTGAGCACTTTGAACCCCCAAGTGCTTCACAGAAGTTTATAACGTAGAGCCGTGAAAATAAAAAATCATATTTTTTTCCACAAAAATGATGTTTTCACCCCCAAATTTTTTACTTTTACAAGAGTAATAGGAGAAATTGGACTACAAAATTTGTTGTACAATTTGTCCTGAGTATGCCGATACCCCATATGTGGGGAGGAACCACTGTTTGTGCGCATGGCAGAGCTTGGAAGGGAGGAGCGCCGTTTTGGAATGCAGACTTTGATGGAACGGTCTGCGGGTGTCATGTTGCGTTTGCGGAGCCCCTGAAGTGCCTAAACAGTAGAAACCCCCCACAAGTGACCCCATTTTTTGAAATTAGAGCCCCCAAGGAACTTATCTAGATATGTTGTGAGAACTTTGAACCCCTAAGTGTTTCACTAAAGTTTATAACGCAGAACAAAAATGATTTTTTCAGCCTGCAATTTTTTATTTTCACTAGGGTAACAGGAGAAATTAGACCCCAAAAGTTGTTGTCCAATTTGTCTTGAGTACCCTGGTACCCTATATGTGGGGGGGACCACTGTTTGGGCACACTTCAGGGAGAGAGCACCATTTGACTTTTAGAACGCAAAATTGGCTGGATGTGCCTAAACAGTGGAAACCTCTCAATTCTAACTCCAACCCTAATCCCATCCCTATCCATAACTCTAACCACAAACCTAACCCCAACACGCCCCTAACCCTATTCCCAACCCTAACCATAACCCTAACCACAACCCTAACCCTATTCCCAACCCTAACCCTAACCACAACCCTAACTCTAATCCCAACCCTAGCCATAACCCTAACCACAAAACTAACCCCAACACACCCCTATCCCTAATCCCAACCCTAACCCTAATCACTAATCTCAACCCTAATCCCAACCCTAACCCTAATCCCAACCCTAATCCCAACCCTAACGCTGCGTTCACACGTTCAGTTTTTTCGCGTTTTCGCGTCGGTTTTGACACACCACCAGGGTACAGGCTGCTACTATAAGCCTCCTTGCTGACTGAAATCAGCTCAGCCCACTTATATACCGGCTGTAATTCACATAGCCTCCCTCAAAATCCATAAGACCTGCGAGCATTTATTATATGGGTCTTAACCCTTTAGATATCTTTTGTCGATTTTGTTCTGGTTCTATTTCTCTCTGGAGTACGTTACTGATGAAGATCCATGTTTAGGATCGAAACGTTTAACATATTATCTGGGATGAAATAAATCATTTTCTATTTGAAATTCAAGTTGAGTGCCAGGTTCTTCTTTATATTGTTATGGTTTGGGAACCTACCTGGGCACCAATAATATAGCTGTACACACGTTTATTTCATATAATATGGGTTTTGAGTCCTGTCTTTTCCATGTTCCCGGTCTGTTCATTTCAGGGGTTAACTTTTCTCAGCCTCAGTATGGTTTCAGGTTTGCTATTTAGCGCCGCTGCAACCTGCAGGCGGTGTCAGCTATAGTTCTGCCTTCGGCATGTGTATCTGTCTCTCCTATATCCTGTTTTGTCCTGCTGTTATCCCTGACTTGCCCCATGTCTGTTTTTTCCCTCTGTCTGTCCTGACTCAGTGTTTCCCTGTAAGTTTGTTGACTCCCTGGTTTTGACTTGGCTTGCATTCGGACATGCTTCTGTCTTTTGTCTTTGTCTTATCCGCTTCTGACCGTTGCTGATCCCCTTTCTTGTTTCTGACCACATGTACTGCTGTGACCTCTGGTACTTCTGCTCCTGACTGTTTCTGACTTGGCTCGTCTGACCACTCTTTTGCCACCTGGTGGCGCATGTGCTGCTGCTCAGTGTTGCTACGCTGTATGTGCAACCTCTCTTCCCTCACCAGCATCCCCTGGTGAAGGTTGTGCTATACTGCACTGCAGTAGCATGACACAAGTACAGTCCACATAGCACCATCATAGTGCCCAAGTAATATGCATTATCCAATAATACGCCTTTAGGGAGTATTCCATACTATGATCAGTAGAATCCTACCTCTGGATTATTATCACCTTTGCTTAAAGAGAATCAACGGTTGTTAACAGCACTTTAGTCAGGAGACCTTTAGATACCTGCTTCCAAATAAACAAGAACTGTACCCAAGACTCTGCTCATTACAACTATCTAAGAGCTATTCCCGTGGGGGAAATATTAGGGTTACAAAATTAGAAACCATTATAGTTCAAAAAAATATTTTTAGAAGGATTATTTTCCTGTACATACTACATAGAACAAGGCTGAATATAATATAATAGTCCAAGGTCTTATAATTAGTATTTTTGAGAAGTATTTCCTTTGTGTGACACAATATAGGTCACTTACAGCTCATATGACATAAACCTTTGTTTCCAAATGTTGGTTTAGTCCAAGCTTTATATTCTCCTTTCCGCTATACATAATAATTTGCACTGTGCTCATCCATAGAAGTATAAGGTTGATAATTTTTTTTATATAAATTAAAGTACAATTGTGACCAAGAGTTTTGAGATTGACACACATTTTGGTTTTCCCAACGTTTGCTTTTTCAATGTTTTTAGATCTTTTAATCAAATATTTCTATGGTTACTGCAGAACAATTATAAGCATTTCAGACATTTTCAAGCTTTCAATCCAACAAGTTTATGCAAAGACTCAATATTTACAGTGTTAACCCTTGTTTTCAAGACCTCTGCAATTCACCCTGACATGTTGGATGCGTCAGATGGCAGCCCATTGCCTAATCAATGCTTGGAGTTTATCACATTGTCTGTGTTTTTATTTATTCACCCACTTTTTTGAGGATTGACCAAAAGATCACAATTGGATTGAGATCTAAAGGGCCTGTCACACTAAGAGATATCGCTAGCAATATCGCTATAACTCATGACATTATATCGATATTGCTAGCAATATCGCTGTGTGTAATACTTACCTACGACCGGCTCCCCCGCTGGTTATTGCTGATCGCGCGAGAACGTCCTGGACCGTTTCTCGTCGTCAGCTTCCTGCGGCGCTTCCTGTGGAGAGACGAGCGACGAGTGTGGAGCCGGGCGGGAGGATGCAGGATCGCCTAGTGTGACAGGTAAGTAGCGACCCCCGTCCCCAGCGATGTCGCTGGTGAGATCTGCCTATGTGGCAGCTCACTAGCGACGACTTAGCGATGCACCAGCGATTCTGACCGCGTCATATCACTGGTCGGGATCGCTGGTGCATCGCTAAGGCCGGTTTCACACTAGCGCATTTTCAGCGCGCGCACGGCCGGGGGTAGCTCCGCCCCCGAGCCGGCTCTCTGCCCGGCGTGCCCGCCCCTTCCTTGTAGCGCCGCCTCCTAGCGGACAGCGGCGCCTGCGATCGGCGCACCCTATCTTTAGCATAGGGTGCGCCGATCGTGCGCAGGCCGTGCGCTAGTTGCGCTTTGACCTGCGCTGCGCACTTTTGACGGTGCGCCGTGCGCGCCAAAATCCGAAAAGTTTGATTTTGGCGCGCACGGCGCACCGTCAAAAGTGCGCAGCGCGGGTCAAAGCGCAACTAGCGCACGGCCTGCGCACGATCGGCGCACCCTATGCTAAAGATAGGGTGCGCCGATCGCAGGCGCCGCTGTCCGCTAGGAGGCGGCGCTACAAGGAAGGGGCGGGCACGCCGGGCAGAGAGCCGGATCGGGGGCGGAGCTACCCCCGGCCGTGCGTGCGCTTAAAAAGCGCGAATGTGAAACCAGCGTAAGTGTGACAGTACTTTTAGTGTAAATACACTATGTTTTTCCTCTTCTCAAGAGGTAGTTAGTCTCAGCATTTTGCTTGCACGACTTAGGCTGTGCACACGTAGCTTTTCATTGCGTTTTCACGGCGGTTCTTTAATGCTCAAAATCGCTGCGAAAACGCAAAAAAAGCATCCCATGCAATCCTATGGGATTCCGCAGTGCTGTGCTAATGCTGTGGTTTTTTCCGCTGCGGAAAAATCTGCAGCATGCTCATTCTTTTTGCGGAATCGCGGGGATTGTGCACTCATAGGATTGCATTGAAAAGCACATTTTATGCATGTGGCTATGCCCACCATACGTGAAGTAAGCGCTTCATGTGCAGATGGTACCCAGGGTCTGGAAGAGAGGAGACTGTCCTCCAGGCCCTGGGTACCATAATCCTGTAAAAAATAGAATAAAAATAAAAAAATGATATAGTCACCCTCCGGTGGCCCGAAGTCCTTCCTGCCTCTCACCACGCTCCCGGCATCTTCCGGTCCCAGTAATGCTTTGCGCGAATGTCTGCGATGACGTTGCGCTCTCGTGAGCGTGACGTCATCGCAGGTCCTTCACGCAGAGCATTACTGGACCGGAAGTTCCTGGAGCGTCGCAGAGCAGATCGGGGGCCATCAGAAGGTAAGAATAACAATATTTTTTATTTGTTTTTTACATCCTATCTTTTACTACTGATGCCGCATAGGCAGCATCAATAGTAAAAAGTTGGTCACACTGGTCAAACACTATGTTTGACCAGTGTGACCAACCTGTCAATCAGTTTTCCAAGCGATGCTACAGATCGCTTGGAAAATACTAGCATTCTGCAAGCTAATTACGCTTGCAAAATGCTAGTTTTCCGCGAGAATTTCGCATGCGGATTTCCCGCACATTACCCGTGGCAGGGAGTTGCGGAATTGCCACGGAAATTTCCATGGCAATTCCACACGTGTGCACATAGCCTAAGGCTGAGTGCAGACGGAGTTTTGAGCCCTGCGGATTTTTCCGTGCAGAATGGAAGAAAACCGCAGGTCAAATGACCTGCATTTTTCCTGCGGATTTCTTCCATTTTTCACGCGGTTTTCATGCGGTTTTCATAAAAGCAGCTATATCTAATTATCCCAAAAATAAACCTCAATTGAGGTAAAATTAATGTTGGTGAATATAGTAAAGGCTGGACGATTCTATACCTGTGACTGCAGGTGGAGATGCCTGGACGTCCTTGAGGTTTATTTTTGGGATAATTAGATATAGCTGCTTTTATGCAGCAATGAAACGTTTTAATACAAATTATGTGGCCAGTAAATGTTTTACTATTGCAAGGTGATGATTTGTAGGATATTGGGTGCATTGTTTTTCTATCCCCTTACTTGTTCTTTGGTGAATTGTGGTGTTAGGATGTGAGATTCCATGGACTTGTAGTCCCTCCTTATTTTTTGTTCCAGCACTTTTCTTGTGTATATACACTCACTGGCCACTTTATTAGGTACACCTGTCCAACTGTGTGTTAAGACTTAATTTCTAATCAGCCAATCACATGGCGGCAACTCAGTGCATTTAGGCATGTAGACATGGTCAAGACAATCTTCTGCAGTTCAAACCGAGCATCAGTATGGGGAAGAAAGGTGATTTGAGTGCCTTTGAACGTGGCATGATTGTTGGTGCCAGAAGGGCTGGTCTGAGAATTTCAGAAACTGCTGATCTACTGGGATTTTCACGCACAACCATCTCTAGGGTTTACAGAGAATGGTCCGAAAAAGAAAAAAAATCCAGTGAGCGGCAGTTCTGTGGCCGGAAATGCCATGTTGATGCCAGAGGTCAGAGGAGAATGGGCAGACTGGTTCGAGCTGATAGAAAGGCAACAGTGACTCAAATTGCCACCCGTTACAACCAAGGTAGGCAGAAGAGCATCTCTGAACGCACAGTGCGTCGAACTTTGAGGCAGATGGGCTACAGCAGCAGAAGACCACACTGGGTACCACTCCTCTCAGCTAAGAACAGGAAACTGAGGCTACAATTTGCACAAGCTCATCGAAATTGGACAGTAGAAGATTGGAAAAACGTTGCCTGGTCTGATGAGTCTCGATTTCTGCTGCGACATTCGGATGGTAGGGTCAGAATTTGGCGTAAACAACATGAAAGCATGGATCCATCCTGCCTTGTATCAACGGTTCAGGCTGGTGGTGGTGGTGTCATGGTGTGGGGAATTTTTTCTGGGCACTCTTTGGGCCCCTTGGTACCAATTGAGCATCGTTGCAACGCCACAGCCTACCTGAGTATTGTTGCTGACCATGTCCATCCCTTTATGACCACAATGTACCCAACATCTGATGGCTACTTTCAGCAGGATAATGCGCCATGTCATAAAGCTCGAATCATCTCAGATTGGTTTCTTGAACATGACAATGAGTTTACTGTACTCAAATGGCCTCCTCAGTCACCAGATCTCAATCCAATAGAGCATCTTTGGGATGTGGTGGAACGGGAGATTCGCATCAGGGATGTGCAGCCGACAAATCTGCGCCAACTGTGTGATGCCATCATGTCAATATGGTCCAAAATCTCTGAGGAATGCTTCCAGCACCTTGTTGAATCTCTGCCACGAAGAATTGAGGCAGTTCTGAAGGCAAAAGGGGGTCCAACCCCTTACTAGCATGGTGTACCTAATAAAGTGGCCAGTGAGTGTATTTGTGTCTTTTTGTGCAATAAAATATAAACTTTTAACAACTATACACTATTGTGTGGGGTCAACATTTTTTACGTTGTTACCACAAAAGGATTACAACACTGTAAATATTCAGTCTTTGGATAAATTTGATGTATTTTTCAAAAAATATAAAAACTTATGAAATGCTCATAATTGCACTTTAGTAGCCTTAGAAACCGGTGACTAAAACATCTAAAAACACTCAAGCAACAAACTTTGTGTTAAAAAAAATTGTCTCAGTGTCAAAACTTTTGGCCTGATTGAATAGTTCATGCATAATTCCAGCAGCCGCTACTGTAAGAGACAAAGGTGTAGGAGGCATATTAGGTGGAGATACCCTTTACCCATCCAAAACTACCATCATCCATCAATTCAAGACACAATACAATCTTGATTTTCTGCTCTTCAAAACAGGAACTTCCATTGTAAGTTTGTAGGAAGAAGAGATCTTCACTAGCCAACAAGAACGTAAAGCTTCGCAGCTGGAAGAAGGAGGGACTGTAACATACTTGGACCTGAAATCTTCATAATTATTCATTTCCTTCTCTTGTATGCTTTACATTACTTACAAACTCTGCATTTTGCTCTGTGTACAGTTATTAACGTACACTAAACAGCCATGGCATTAAAGTGACCAACCTAGTATAGTGTATGTTCCGCTCATCTCACAAGCAACTGGAAATGGTATCTAATATTGAGATATTAGCAGTTGATCTTCTAGAAGGGTTGGCCCCTTTCAAAAATTATTGAGGAGATAAAAATAAACAAATAAACAAACCAATTCTCACCCTCCAGCTCCACTTCTTGCCCATACACTGGTCGGTGTTGACAATCTGCAGAGGTGACGTCAAGTTTACAGGGCTGCCAACTTTCACTAAGCTCAGTGGCCTTGCCAATGTAGCCGGTGGCAGCTATGTTGGTGTGATGTCACCTCTGGAAAGATAAAAAAAACTAGAACGAGATGCAGTGCTATTGTCACAGGGATACTGCGACAGAGAGGGTCAGAATATCTCAGCGTCTGGTTGCACAAACTTATTTGGGCTGCTTCACCATCCCATTAAACAGCGCAGGTTTTACTTGCTCTGTCGTGGCAAGGGTTAGTCAGTTCTGTTGATCTCCTGGAGTTCTCCATCATGAATTGTCTCAGCTGTTCTGTGTTGACCTCTGCCCTCTGGTATATATGCTCATCACTAGCACTTGAGAGTTGCCAGTGATAGTTCTAGTTCCTGGTTTGGTGGTGAAGGAGAAATGTCAGTGTTTGGAGTTAGCGGTTGGAGAGTTTTTCTGGAGATTGCTGCTTGGAGTTGGTTTGTGTGTTTATCCTTATCTTCTCACATTTAGTTTCCCCTACCTATACCTCCCCTGTTTCCCACTCTGTTGTTTTGTGAGTATATTTGTATGATTGTACTTTTGTTTTATTCCTGTCTGTTTATCCCTGTCTGTCTGGTTAGCGTTTTCCTATACACTTCAGCCCCTTTCCTCACTGGGAGGTGAAGGGATTAGATGAGGGTTAAGTTAGAAGCATAACTAGGTATGAGACCCCGGCATCTCCATCATCCAGGGTAATCTGAAGCACAGGGATAGACTAGGGCACCCCTAGTTTGAGGGATTGGGTAGGTGCCCACAGTCCCTTGTCACTACATGACAGCTGGATCCCAGGAGGGTGATTAAAAACGTGGCTATTTTTTTCTCTCTGTGCTTTTGGTGCAATAATATTTAAAAGTGCTCCACACCTTCAAGTTATTTAGGTGGCATCACTATAATGTAAACCTAATTTTTTTTCAATACACCCCACAGATGCTCAATAAGATTGAGATCTGGGGAACTTGAAGGCCAAGTCAACACCTTGATCTCTTTGTCATGTTCGTCAAACCATTCCTGAACAGAGTTTGCAATGTAACAGGGTGTATTATTGAGCTGAACTGTGCACTACTCTTAGGCTAGTTTCACACTTGCTTTTTTTTGCAGCGCGTTTTTCCCGCAAAAAAACGCATTAAAAAAACGCAAACAAATGCATACAAACGCTGCGTTTTTTTCAAGCATTTTTATGCGCATGCAGGAAAAAAACGCAGCGTTTTTGCGCGTTTGTATGCGTTTTTTGTGCGTTTGCGTTTTTTTACAGATTTTGGAAAAACCCCACAAAAATGAAAAAACAACCATTCAACAACACACAAGACCAATGGGACTTCATTGTGGGTGTGGTATGTTAATATATAGACCCTGTCTACAGTATTCTTCACATTTGCTTGATTCTTCTCGTGACCATGGATCTGCGCTGGAAGAGTTTTCACTTCAACTTGGATTTGGACATCGCGATGGCTCAGGCGTATGCAGTTGCTTGCCATGAACAAAGGAAGAGAGAGAGGCAGCGAAGACGGCGGCGTATGTGGATACATCCGATTGTTGAACTCCGGGAGAGCCGTGGGGCATACCACACCCTCTACAGCGAGCTACAGGCAAACCCGGAGAAATTTACAGATTATATCAGGATGTCCCACGAAAGTTTCATGGATTTGCTTGCTCGTGTCCAACAATCCATCCGGAGACAGGACACACAGCTCCGTCGTGCGATTCCTCCTGAGGAACGGCTACTGGTGACATTACGGTATGTTTTAAAAACCAAGGGGTGCGGTCTGATGGTTTTTTTTTAAATTTAGTATTCAAAACCGTGGGTAATTAGTTTTCGTGAATGTACTAATATTTTATTTTATAGTTTTTTAAAATAATATACATAAATATTAATTTTACTTCTTTGTCTGTTCACAGATTCCTGGCGACTGGAGAAACCCTATCTTCACTACACTTCCAGTACCGTATTGGAATCTCTACCTTGTCTGGAATTGTTGCTGACACCTGCCGGGCTCTCTGGAATGTTCTTTGCCCAGAATTTATGCCCCTGCCCACCGCTGAAAAGTGGATGGAAATTGCTGACAAATTCTGGACAGTATGCAATTTTCCCAACTGTTTGGGAGCTGTTGATGGTAAACACATACGGATCATCAAACCCCAAAGAACGGGATCTGAGTACTATAATTACAAAAAGTACTTTTCAATAGTACTCATTGCGATTGCGGATGCCGGATGTATGTTTGTAGCAGTGGACATTGGAGCATTTGGCCGTGGTAATGACTCACAGGCTTTTAAAAACTCAGACATGGGCCGGAGGTTGTATGGCAACCAATTTAATTTCCCTATGCCACGGCCTCTTCCTCACACCGAAGCTCCGCCACTGCCCTTTGTAATGGTTGGCGATGAGGCTTTTCAAATGTGCGGAAACTTACTGAAACCCTACTCCAGCCGGGACTTGGACCACACCAAAAAAATATTTAATTACAGGCTGACCAGGGCCAGAAGAACTGTCGAGTGTGCTTTTGGGATTCTTGTTTCCAGATGGCGAATTCTGGGCACGGCCATTAATCTTAAACTTGAAACAGTCGATGAGGTGGTGAAGGCCTGTGTGGTTCTACATAACTTTGTGATGGCTAAAGAGCACCCGACCTTTGAACTGGACGATGATGCTCCTAACCCATTGCCTGAATTCACTCAGCACACTCTCAGGTCATCCATTGAAGTTGGCCAAATGAGGGACCAATTTGCGGCCTACTTTATTTCTGATGTAGGACGGGTGCACTGGCAAGATGAAATGGTGTAATGTTTTTGTTTGTTTATGGTAATAAAAAACCTTATTTGATACCATTACTGAGTGCACTATATTTTTGAAACTCCAATTTAATAAAAAACTTCCCATGTATAACTGAATTTTTTGATGTTCACACACCTGGGCAGGTAAATACACATATGAGTTAAAATGCAGCATTGCTAGTCTGCGTGAAATATATTGGAACGAGCAAAGCTGCAGGCCATGAATCAGGAAACCATTTTTTTTCAAGAGAAAATTGTGCAACTAGTTGAAAACAAAGTATGTGATTTTCTCAAAACACAACCCTCAAAACCCAACCCCAATGAAAGTCCATGGGGAATACAAGTCAGCATTGAGTGGATGAATGTAATCTGCTCCATTCCAACTTACAAGTTATTACACTAGGCCTTTGAATGACTATACTAGGCCGTGGTATTTCAAATATGAGTATAGTAGGCCTTGGGCCTACTAGTATAGTCATATGTGAAATACCACGGCCTAGTATAGTCATACCAAGGCCTACTGTAATAACTCGATTTTTAACAACTAGCATCTTTTTTCACAAAAAACAAACTGGTGAAACTAGAAAGAAACTTATTTTTAAGACAAGTTTCAACAGTTTGTTTTTCATGAAACCAGATTCTAGTTGGTAAAACTAGAGTTATTACACTAGGCCTTGGAATGACTATACTAGGCCGTGGTATTTCAAATATGAGTATAGTAGGCCTTGGGCCTACTAGTATAGTCATATGTGAAATACCACGGCCTAGTATAGTCATACCAAGGCCTACTGTAATAACTCGATTTTTAACAACTAGCATCTTGTTTCACAAAAAACAAACTGGTGAAACTAGAAAGAAACTTATTTTTAAGACAAGTTTCAACAGTTTGTTTTTCATGAAACCAGATTCTAGTTGGTAAAACTAGAGTTATTACACTAGGCCTTGGAATGACTATACTAGGCCGTGGTATTTCAAATATGAGTATAGTAGGCCTTGGGCCTACTAGTATAGTCATATGTGAAATACCACGGCCTAGTATAGTCATACCAAGGCCTACTGTAATAACTCGATTTTTAACAACTAGCATCTTGTTTCACAAAAAACAAACTGGTGAAACTAGAAAGAAACTTATTTTTAAGACAAGTTTCAACAGTTTGTTTTTCATGAAACCAGATCCAAGTTGGTAAAACTCGAGTTATTACACTAGGCCTTGGTATGACTATACTAGTCCGTGTTATTTCACATATGACTATACTAGGCCTTGGGTTGGTTTTTAACATGTATTTACCCATCAGTGTGTGTGAGCGGCGCAAACAACATTAATGAAACTTAGTAATGGTGAACCACAAATGTAAATTTATTTTTTATCACAAAAATAAACCAAAAAATTATTTTTTCCGGCGTTTGGGGGCAGATGGTTTCAATTTGGGGGTGTGCAGGGAATATGCAACACTTGCTGTTGAAGACGGTGTTTGAGGGGAAGGGGCAACAAAACTTGTGGGGGAAGGTAGTCCAGTTAAGGGAATCAAACTAGGAACACTTGGAGGAGAGGAAATCTGTTCAGGTACATTAGTTGTAATGGCATGTCGCCGTAGGCTTGTGTGCCTGGACCGACTTTGGCCCAATGCCCACCTTGATGGATTTCGCCTTGAAGTAGGGGCAAATATTGAGTGTAGGTCCCCCGTCTGCAGGTGTGGCTGCTGCTGCTGCTGAGGTGGCGGCTGCTGCTGCTGAGGTGGCGGCTGCTGCTGAGGTGGCGGCTGCTGCTGAGGTGGCTGCTGCTGCTGAGGTGGTTGCAGCTGCTGCTGAGGTGGTTGCAGCTGCTGCTGAGGTGGCTGCTGCTGCTGAGGTGGCTGCTGCTGCTGCTGAGGTGGCTGCTGATGAGGTGGCTGGAGCTGCTGCTGAGGTGGCTGCTGCTGCTGCTCTTCGTTGTCAGTGCTCGTCCTTGCAGGAGGACTGGTGGCGGCAGTGATGGTCCAGGTTTGCAGAGTGGTGGTGGCAGGGCTACTACACGTTGTTGTAGCGGCAGGGCTGTTCCATGTTTGCCTAGTGGTGGCTGAGCTCCATGCATGCATGGGAGTGGCGGTGGTGCTCCAGACAGGAGCAGCGCTTGCCATGGTGGTGTCGGTGAAGTGACCAGCTGCACTCAGACTTGTGGTGGTGTAACGGTGGGTGTCCTGGCTTTGAATAGAGGTGTCCGTGCAGTGGTATGCAGCACAAGTCGGTAGTGAGGTGAAGCGAGTCAATGGTGGCACAGGTGGAAAGGACACCACTGACTGCTGACCGTACCGATTATGCTGCATAGCCTGCAAGAAAGCATTGTTGCAGGCCTGCAGCACATTCAGCTGTTGATCAGGACTAAGGTGTTCCGCCATGCCCTTTTCAATCTTACTAAAAAAATGGTGTGCTGGTCTGTTGAGGTCGGCCTCCAGACGGTCAAGGCGCTGTTCTACAGAATTGAAGCGGTGTTCAAAGTGGTTAAAACCACGTTCCATGAGTGCAAAACCGCTTTCAACTCTGTCGGACAGTGACTTGAGGCTGGAATTAAATGTCTCGCTCAAATGCATAAACTCGGGCAAGACATTCCTGTCCAAGGCCCTCTGCCGCTGGCGGGTAGTGCACGCATAACCAGTGGCAGAGACCTGGGACAGGGGAACACCTGATGGCCCAGCTTCCTGGTCACCAGCTGTGTGTGTGGTTGACCTGCAAGGTGCTTCCTGGCTGTCGGATGGCTGGGACGGGTCAGAGGACGTCCGAGGAAGGACCGCTCCAGGGCCAGGTTGCAGGGTGCTGCTCCAGGTGCTGTTGAAGAAAGGAAAATCATTACTACCATGCCTTTACAAGAAGCATCAGCTGTGGATTAGAAAAACACAGATTAATAAAAATAAAAACCCAAAATTTATAATACTTACGATCTCGTGGCAAGGACCGGTCTTAGGAACTGCAACGCGTTATAGTGACGGTATCTAGTTCTGGTCCTTGACGCAGATCCACTGCGAACCTGGCCCTCAGCACGAACATCACTGTTGAAGCGGTCCTTGATCGAACGCCAACGTGTTCGGACTTTGTCCACTGTTGATAAAAAAAAAACAGTGCCGTCAAGGACAACAGTCACTGCGGCACAATGTAGCAATACAATACTCAAAGCAGTCACTGTAGACCCCGATGACACTGTTGGGTTTCCTGCTAGAATACACCTAGCACGAAACCCAATAGTGCCGTCAAGGACAACAGTCACTGCGGCACAATGTAGCAATACAATACTCAAAGCAGTCACTGTAGACCCCGATGACACTGTTGGGTTTCCTGCTAGAATACGCCTAGCACGAAACCCAACAGTGCCGTCAAGGACAACAGTCACTGCGGCACAATGTAGCAATACAATACTCAAAGCAGTCACTGTAGACCCCGATGACACTGTTGGGTTTCCTGCTAGAATACGCCTAGCACGAAACCCAACAGTGCCGTCAAGGACAACAGTCACTGAGGCACAATGTAGCAATACAATACTCAAAGCAGTCACTGTAGACCCCGATGACACTGTTGGGTTTCCTGCTAGAATACGCCTAGCACGAAACCCAACAGTGCCGTCAAGGACAACAGTCACTGCGGCACAATGTAGCAATACAATACTCAAAGCAGTCACTGTAGACCCCGATGACACTGTTGGGTTTCCTGCTAGAATACGCCTAGCACGAAACCCAACAGTGCCGTCAAGGACAACAGTCACTGCGGCACAATGTAGCAATACAATACTCAAAGCAGTCACTGTAGACCCCGATGACACTGTTGGGTTTCCTGCTAGAATACGCCTAGCACGAAACCCAACAGTGCCGTCAAGGACAACAGTCACTGCGGCACAATGTAGCAATACAATACTCAAAGCAGTCACTGTAGACCCCGATGACACTGTTGGGTTTCCTGCTAGAATACGCCTAGCACGAAACCCAACAGTGCCGTCAAGGACAACAGTCACTGCGGCACAATGTAGCAATACAATACTCAAAGCAGTCACTGTAGACCCCGATGACACTGTTGGGTTTCCTGCTAGAATACGCCTAGCACGAAACCCAACAGTGCCGTCAAGGACAACAGTCACTGAGGCACAAGACAGAGCAGGGAAATACTCACTAAACGCCTTTTTGGAGGATGCTGTGGCGCTGTCCCAGCCATCCATCAACGCTGCGGCCACCTCATTCCATAGCCGCCGGGTCACCACAATGTCCTTGTGCAGCCGGTCACGGCTGTCCCACAACGGCGAACGCTCCTGGACCAGGCTGATGAGCTGCTCATTATCCAGGTAGACGTCTTCATCCCGTTGTGGAACCTAGACAAAACACATTCATTAGAATAATCAAATTTAAATTGAATAAAAAGTTACAAAAAAAGAAACATAAAAAAGAGTAAAAATAGAAGATAAAAAATAAAGAACATTACAAATCATTTGATACTTACATTCCGTATCACCACCGGGACTTGGCTTCGCTGCTCCTGCTCTTCGCCCTCACTAGTCCCGTCCGCAGAAGATGATGATGACGATGTCTTAAAAAAGTTGAAAAAAACGTAAGAGATTTGGAGAAGCAGCAGATATACTTACCAGATGCACGAAAATAATCACCTCACGGTCTGCTTGCGCCAATTCCTGCCGCGATGGGGAATACTCTGATTCTGAAGACATACTGCATGTAAAAATAATAAAAATCATTAGTACATACATAATTTAAAAGGACAGGCATATAATGTAATATACTCACATTCTTCGCTGATATAATGGGTTCTTGGTTGACTGTCTGCTCTTCAATCTGTCAGTGTAGTAGTGGCAGAGTTTTGGCAGGCACCTCCTTTATATAGACTTTTTTTTTTTTGACTTTAGAAGATTATAACTAGGACAAGTGGACACCACCAAAAAAACGCAGCGCTAAAAAAACGCATACCTGCGCATGCCAGTGCGCACGTATGCGCATCCATAGGCTATAATGGCCATTTTTAGCGCAAAACGTGCGCATACGTGCGCATGCGATTTTTTCAAGGGCCAAAAAATGCAACATGCTGCGTCTGGAAAATACCAACGCACACCCCAAAAAAACGCAGCGCATGAAAATCGCATACATGCGCTTACCAGCGCGCAGGTATGCGCACCCATGTTAAATATAGGGGAAAAAACGCATGCGCACATATGCGTTTTTTTCCAGCGCTAAAAAACGCAAATGTGAAACCAGCCTTAGGGAATAGCATTGCCATGAAGTAGTGTACTTGGTTTGAAAAAAATGTCCAGGTAGATGGTGTTAAAGAAACATCCATATTAATGTCCGGTTCCAATGTTTCCCAGCAAAACACCTCCCAGAGTATTACAATGTCTCCATTTGCTGCTCATACAGACTCGGCCATCCACATGATATAAAAAAAAATGGATGTCATGATTAAGGGTGCTAGTCCACCAGAAACACGTTGATATCACATTTCCATACTGAATTATGCTGATGCTTTTATCCTCAATCTGTCACTTTGCATGGTGAATAAAATATTGGTTTCACTATATCGTTGAGCTGGGTATTTTCCTTTTCGCATTGCTGCATGTCTAACACAATGGATCCGTGCTGTGATCATCAAGACGCCTTTAACGGTGAGCTGAACTTTTTTTACTACATAAAAAAAACGCCATCAGACTAAGCTTCCTTCCTCTATGGTTGCTCTATGGTTCAGTTTTAATGCTCATGGGTCCATTATAGGTGCCTTTAGTGGTGGGTTGGGGCCAGGATGGATACTCTGACCAATGTACAGCTATGTAGCCCTACAGTGACGGCCGTGAGATGCTCTTGGAATCTCTCTGCACAGAACCAAACAAATCTGTGAGTTTTCAATCATCTGTTCTTACCAAACATTGTATTGGAAACTACAAAAATATATTGGTGCAATTAATGGGCTATACACAATAGGTAAAATGGGCAAACGGTTTCTGTCATAGTACAGGCAAGAAAAATGAAACAGCACAACTCACCTGATCCTTTTGGCTAAAAGTCCTTTAATTTGCTCAAAGGACATTCCATTTCCATATACAGTTATGCCGGTTCAAGGGACATTTCAGCGAGGGGAGACAAATGACATGCATGGCAAATTAAATAACTTTTAGTGTTCTTCATTTTACATAAATATGTATGTATAGGCCCAAAATAGCATTAGTATTAGTCTGTTCCCTCTCTCTCTGGGTGTGCTAAATACTATATGCATTGTATTGTATTTAGAGACTTCATAGAAAACATTTAATTTCTCTTCAATTCAAAATCAGTGGCTTGCAGTTCTTGGGAAGACATGTAACCGCCTTCCTCAGTTTTTCAAAAAATATGGAAACAAAAGATGGAGATTGATGGAGATAATTGCATCTTGGTCTCAATGACTAAGTTGTTTCTGGGTTATTTTTTGGTTTTACCTATTGGGTACCTGTGTAGTTTCAAGGCTCACTTCACCTCTGCCCTGTCGGATATTGTTTTCCCACCTTTCATCTCAGGGTGAATTAGGGGAGTGAGGGAAAGCATACGTTGAGTGGGGGGGGCACCAAAATTGTCCTATTAGGGTGCCAACCTCCACAGTCTGGCATGAAGAAGAAAGCGGTCTATTGTAGGGTATCCGATAGGCTAGGTTGCATCTTTTTGGTATATTTTTATATATACCTATTTTCACTGGGTTGGTGTTTTTTAATTATTATAATAAATTCTAGTTTTATGAGGAAATATATGTTCACTACTTAGTTTATTATTTCCTAGATATATTTTTTTGAGTTTCTATTAAGTTGTTTCTGGAACAATGTTTTCTCCCTACTCTTTACTTGCTCAGTTCTGACCCAAAAGAAGCAAAACATTATGATATTATTATTTATTATTGTAGCTCTGTTTATTCTATTGGGTATACATAATAAAAAACAAGTACAATAATGTTGAACAAAACAAGTTAGTGACTGGTACAGGAGGAGAGAGGACCCTGCCCATGAGGGCTCACAGTCTACAAGGGATGGGTGGTGAGGATACAGTAAGCGCGGGTAGAGCTGGCTGTGTAGCGATTAGGTGGAATGAGGGTTACTGCAAGTTGTAGGCTTGTCGGAAGAGGTAAATATTCAAGTTCCTTTTGAAGGTTTCCATGGTAGGCGAGAGTCTGATATGTTGGGGTAGAGAGTTCCAGGGTAGAGGTAATGCACAAGCAAAAATGTTGTATGCAATTGTGGGAAGAGGAGATAAGAGGGGAGTAGAGAAGGAGGTCTTGTGAGGATTGGAGGTTGTGTGCAGGTAAGTATTGGGAGACTAGATCACAGATGTATGGAGGAGACAGGTTGTGGATGGTTTTGTACGTCATGGTTAAGGTTTTAAACTGGAGTCTCTGGGTAATGGGGAGCCAGTGAAGGGATTGACAGAGAGAGGTCGGGAATAGAGGGGAGACAGGTGGATTAGTCGGGCAGCAGACTTTAGGATAGATTGGAGGTGTACGAAAGTGTTAGAGGGGAGGGTGCAGAGCAGGAAGTTGCAGAAGTCGAGGTGGGAGATAAAGAGGTCATACACTAGTGTTTTTGCAATTTCTTGATAAAGGAATGAGTGGATCTGGGAAATATTTTTGAGTTGGACTAGGCAGGAAGTGGAAAAGACTGTATGTGTGGTTTGAAGGAGCGATCAGAGTCAAGGGTTACTCTGAGGCAGCGAGCTTGCAGGACTGGGGAGAGAGAGCAGCGATATGCTGCCTTTAGGACCCCTCTCCAGAACCTATATGTTTACAAATTGCAATACAACTGCCTATGTGTATAGAAAAAGGGTGGTATTTTGATTTTCATATTGCCTTTGACATGAAGATGTAGAACAAACAAGACAAGTATTATCCTCCACAGTTATATTTGTGTAAACCTGGCATGCCCTTAGTAACTCAATACTTAAAGCTGTTTTCACTTCCCTTTCTTCCTCCCTTTAAGTAAGCCATAAATAAACAGCTATGTCTTTGTTTGTGTACTACTTGGCCAAAAAAGCATATGAGAAGCGTTATGGTATGATTTGCTAGTATAAAATGACTAGACAGTTTGGACCTGTATTTAGAGCTTAAGGAGTTGCCAGGATGTCACTATGCGGCTATGTGCTACTGCTATACTACTAATCCTTTAATACTCGCATTTCCTTCATCTGAACATGCTAAATCTACTTAGCATCCTATAAGGCTATAATTATATCACCTCATTTAAAGGGAATGCCAAATCAGAAAATTACTTATTGTTTAAATCAGATTTTTATGTTAAAGGGAACCTGTCATATGCTTCATGCTGCCCAAACCATGGGCAGCATAAATCAGAGTCTGGCTGCATGATTGAAGCCAGGTATGTTTTCCTCTGAATCGCTCCAGCGTTTCAGAGGAAATAGTTAGAAGATCCATCTGGAGACCAGATTAGTCCAGCGCTGCCCCCAGCCAGTTCTTCCCAGCATCACTCCAGGTGATTGACAGGTTGATGGGAGTTACTGTCCAGGGCCCACAGTAGAAGCGAGACTTGTCTGGTCCATTCTCCCCCATTCCTGACCAGGCACATTTTTGGGTTTTATTCCATATTTGCTTTTAAGAACTGTAAAATCTTTTCTTGTTCAGATGAATTTTGCCTTCTTTTTTAGCGATATATGGGACTTAATTTTCATGTAATTTTTTGTATTCCTTTTTTTGCTGATATTTATCGGAAAATGCAATGAAAAATAAGAAATATTGTTTTCGCTTATAACAAGTATTTATTTTTTTTACAATCACAAAGGACTGCTAAAAATAGTTTAATTGGTGTTCCCCTATATGTCAACATTATTTCATATATTCAGCATATTAATCGACAGGGGCGAGGATAGAAGCAGCAATATAGACTGTTCAGAATCTCAATTTTTGTCTTGTCTGTTATTTAACTATTTTTTGCTTCTATTTTATTTTTGTTTTTTTACTTGTTTATTTACTTTTTTTTTATTTCACAAACAGTTCACCCCATTCCCCATGGGAATTTTAACTCACCACTCCAGTATTTTTTTTTCTTGCAGTGCTGGAGTGGTGCAACTAACCTAAGTTCCCTGACCTTAGTTTTATACTTACAATTCGCCATCTTCATCTTTTACTAGCCCTGCTTCAGTCATTCTCCAGCAGTTTGTGACCTGCCTGATTGCTCCAGTGCTTGCAGAAGTCACAACTCACTGGAAGTCTATGAGACCAATAACAAGACTCTTACAGACTTATATTGAGGGCTTGTGACCGTTACCTTTTACTTCTGGACAGTCAGAAGTTGCGGTCTCAAGATGGCAACACAGGACTGGAAAATGCCAGAAAGAGCTGAAGACGATGGCTCGTAAGTACTGTATAAGACTAGGGTAAGGGAACTTAAGGCCCCGTTACATTTAGCGATGCACCAGCGATCCCGACCACGATATGACCCGGTCAGGATCGCTGGTGCATCGCTAAATGGTCGCTAGTGAGCTGCCACACAGGCAGATCTCACCAGCGACGCAGTGATGCTCAGCGGTCGTTACTCACCTGTCAGACGCAGCGATGATGACCGTCTTCCGCCCATGTCCATGGCTCGCTCGTCGGCGCCAGCAGGAAGCCGACAACGAGAAATGGACCAGGACGATCTCGCACGATCAGCGATAGCCAGCGGGGGGGCCGGTCGGAGGTGAGTGTCACATGTAGCGATATCGCTAGTGCTGCGTCACAAAATCAGTGACGCTTTAGCGATATTGCTAGCGATATCGCTATGTGTAAAAGGCCCTTTAGATTAGTAGCATCATTCGAACGATGAAATAACAAAAAAAAAACACTGGAGAGCTGCTATAACATATTAATTATTTTTATTGCTGATTTCACATGGCCTAGCTCAGGGGTCTCAAACTCGGCAGAGTAAATGGGCCGCACATAAAGAAATTTAAGCTGGCGGGCCGCATTCCTTTCAAACTTAATACAGCCACAATTGATAGCGGTATCTAAGGGGTTAAACAGCCATGATCAGTGCTAATACCGATCGTGGCCGTTCAAATAGGTTGTCAGCTGCGATGTACAGCTTACCTCAGTGGATGATAGTGTCGGCTCTGCATGTAAGCCGGCGCTATCATCTCGCTGTACAGCCACAGTCACCTGCAAAATCCAGCAATGGGGAGAATGTCACGCCTCCGCTCTCTGCGCGCTGGCGTGATGTCATTACACAGCGCCAGAGGGATGTCATCACGCAGGGCCACAGCCACTACGGAGCGGCGCACTCCTCCTCTCTTCTAGAGAGAGCAGTGGCGTAACTACAAAGTTATAGGCCCTGGTGCGAACTTTCAAATGGGCCCCACATGCCAAAATACATGCACATCCCCGTTCAGCACACCTCGTACACGCACATCTCCACACCGCACACCTCGTACACACACAGCTCCGCTCCGTGCACCTCATACACACACAGGTCTGCTCCGTACACCTTGTACACACGTGGCTCTGCACACCTCGTACACGCGTGGCTCCTCTCCGGCCACCTCGTACACACGCGGCTTCCCTCCGTACACTTCATACACACACGGCTCCGCTCCGCACACCTCGTACACACAGCTCCGCTCCGTACACCTCATACACACACAGCTCTGCTCCGTACACCTCGTACACACACACACGGCTCCGCTCCGTACACCTTGTACACAGACGGCTCCGTTCCGTACACTTCATGCACACATGGCTCCGCTCCGTACACTTCATACACACATGGCTCCGCTCCGTACACTTCATACACACGCGGCTCCACTCCGTACACTTCATACACACGCGGCTCCACTCCGTACACTTCATAAACACACGGCTCCGCTCCGTCCACCTTGTACACACACAGCTCCGCTCCATACACCTCGTACCCACATGGGTCCGCTCCCTACACCTCGGTCCTCGTACACACATGGCTCCACTCCGTACACCTCGGTCCTCGTACACACATGGCTCCACTCCGTACACCTCGAACACACACGGCTCCGCTCCGTGCACCTCGTACACACATGGCTCTGCTCCATACACTTTGTGCACACTCATGGCTCCACACACACCTAGCTGCGAACACACATGGCTCCACTACATCAACCCTGTAAACCCCTCCTGACCCCACACAGAAACTTACCCGCATCCAGCACCATGGCAACCATAACAGACAGTAGCATCCTACATACACTGAGGCCCCTGATCATGTGACCCCTGACTCCTCCCCCTCTTGTGACCTCATCCCATGTCCTGTGCACAGCCACACAGAACAGCCTGAATGCGCGCCTTCTCCCTTTTACCTGCCTCAGGGAGTGAGACATGTGGTGCACTGCACCGCGGGCCGCAGGTGACTGCCTCTTGGGCCGCATGTTTGAGACCTCTGGCCTAGCTTATGCAGAGTGCTGCTGTGTTTTCTTTTTCTATAGAAATGTAGCCATCGCAGCTTGCAGCTGTTCACACTTAGGAGGTGCTGGTCAGGTTTTTATGTAAAGAAGCCACACTATTGATTTAGAATCAACCAGCAACTATAGGAGTTAAAATGGTCATAGCAGACAGGTAGTGGTTAGCTCAGCCCCATCGGATACTGGGAAAGTTGTTATTGTGTCCTGGACATCCAAGAGTAAGGTGTGTGCTAGAGACTCTCCTGTCAGACTGAAGTCAGACAAGCTATATAGACCAGTTCTTTCTGGGAGGCAATTGCTGTAATCAAAGAAGCAGTCAGGACAGCCGGGGGCATCTTTATGCAAGATAGAAGTGAAAGAGCTACAGCATAGGACTCATCCCCCTCCCACCACCTCACTGCATGAGAAAGGTACAGTTCTATTTAGGTTAAGACATTGTGTATGAATAAAAGTTCTGTGAAGAGAAGTTACCTGTTAAAAGACTTTAACTCCTTAACCCCCAGAGGTATTTTTGTTTTTTGCTCCCCTTCTTTCCAGAGCCATATTTTTTTTTATTTTTCAGTCAAAATGGCCACACGAGGGCTTGTTTTTTGCAGGACAAGTTGTACTTTTAAAACATGCAAAAAGAGAAGCCGCGGAGACACCATCACATGTTTCTCAAAGCAAGCAATGACTAGCCAGGTCTTTCACCGGGAAGGAACAACCACGGGAAGGGCAGTCTCCAATGAAGGAAACCACCTATGCCAAAACATGGTATCCATCCACAGACAGCTGTTTCGGGGTATTGCCCCTCATCAGTGTGGAGTAGGAAACTGGCTAGTAGGAGCAATGCCTAGTAGAAGACTATGAAAAAACGAGGATGATTGACCTCATGGAGATCAACATCCGACACTGCGGAGACACCATCACGTGTTTCTCAACGCAGTGATTCTAGAGCACTGCCCCCATCCCTTATGGGAAATATGTAAAACATGCAAAAACAGAAGCTGCGGAGACACCATCACATGTTTCTCAACGCAAGCAATGACTAGCCAGGTCTTTCACCGGGAAGGAACAACCACGGGAAGGGCAGTCTCCAATGAAGGAAACCACCTATGCCAAAACATGGTATCCATCCACAGACAGCTGTTTCGGGGTATTGCCCCTCATCAGTGTGGAGTAGGAAACTGGCTAGTAGGAGCAATGCCTAGTAGAAGACTATGAAAAAACGAGGATGATTGACCTCATGGAGATCAACATCCGACACTGCGGAGACACCATCACGTGTTTCTCAACGCAGTGATTCTAGAGCACTGCCCCCATCCCTTATGGGAAATATGTAAAACATGCAAAAACAGAAGCCGCGGAGACACCATCACATGTTTCTCAACGCAAGCAATGACTAGCCAGGTCTTTCACCGGGAAGGAACAACCACGGGAAGGGCAGTCTCCAATGAAGGAAACCACTTATGCCAAAACATGGTATCCATCCACAGACAGCTGTTTCGGGGTATTGCCCCTCATCAGTGTGGAGTAGGAAACTGGCTAGTAGGAGCAATGCCTAGTACAAGACTATGAAAAAACGAGGATGATTGACCTCATGGAGATCAACATCCGACACTGCGGAGACACCATCACGTGTTTCTCAACGCAGTGATTCTAGAGCACTGCCCCCATCCCTTATGGGAAATATGTAAAACATGCAAAAACAGAAGCCGCGGAGACACCATCACATGTTTCTCAACGCAAGCAATGACTAGCCAGGTCTTTCACCGGGAAGGAACAACCACGGGAAGGGCAGTCTCCAATGAAGGAAACCACCTATGCCAAAACATGGTATCCATCCACAGACAGCTGTTTCAGGGTATTGCCCCTCATCAGTGTGGAGTAGGAAACTGGCTAGTAGGAGCAATGCCTAGTAGAAGACCTGGCTAGTCATTGCTGTCTGTGCATGCCCGGAACCTGCCGACCGTTGCCAGAGGTCCGGAACCAGATGACTGCGGCCTGATGTCCGGAGCTGACGTCCGCAGCCTGATCCCTGGACCCTGTCGGTTTGCCAGCAGTCCGGAGTCCGATGCCATCATGCCATTACCTGTGCCTAGGCGTGCCATCTGGCACGTACCATGTTATGGACCTTGGCGTGCCCATGCGCGCACCTTGCACGTTTTGCTTGTTTTCTCTGTATGTGATCTTGTGTTATTCTAATGAAGATACCTTGCACCTACGTCTAGTCTCGTCTTGCTTCCTGCTCGTCCTTGTCATCAGACATTCATCTAGTGTCCCCTGAGCCGGCCGTCTGGTCCCAGCAGTCGTGGTGGCTCACCCCCTTGGTCTTGCCCCTGACACTCCCTGTATAGGGGGTGGATTCTCACAAGGTCAGCTCGCCCTCGGTGGGTGGGTGCCACGACCCAGAGGGTCCACTCAAAAAATGGGCTCAGCAGGAGCTGAGTCCGTCACAGTTAATCAGGCCATGGACTCCGCTGGTACCTCGGCTACCCGTCTGATGACCCGTCTGTTATAGAATCTGATCTTCTCTGTCTCCTGGACTCTCCTGAATATGGTGGTACCCCGGCCACTCTTCTGATGTAAATCAGACCTGGCCCTTTACCTCTGGACTCATTTGGAAATGATGGCAGCCAGAGTAAGAAGACTTGCTTGTCTAACCGCAGTCCTCCCCACTGGATCTTCATGTCTCGTTAGCGGCTCCTGTGTCTTGACCGGTGCAGGTGTCCGTTTCAGATGTCGGATCAACATTGTTGGAGTGGTTTGTACTAAACTCTGGTTTCTGCCGAAGAAATTTTTTTTTTTTTTTTTTTTTCTTCTTTCCAGCCCCGGTGAGAGGGGGCTTAAAGAGGGGGGTACTGTCACGTCCGCCATGTCTGTTTGTCTCAAGAACTCCTGGAGCGATGTGCATGCGCATGTTTTGTCTGCTGTCCTGCATGTTCGCTAGAGCTGTGTGCAGACTCACCTCATGTCTGAGCTGCAGGATCCCTGCGTTTCTGCTCTGCCTTCTGTGATCTTCTCGTCATGTCTGGAGTCCTTGATCATGTGATGTTTCTTAAGATCCTGCACTGTCTGGTTCTGCAATCATCTCGTCATGTCTAGAATCCCGGAAGTGCTCCCCTGGTCCTGACCTGGAGGAGGAGGTGCTATGCCCTATATCAGGCCGCCTCTTCCTATGCTCAGGGCCTGATTATTGTGTTGCTTCCCTGCAAGGCTCTGGGTCTGTGGGGTTGCTCCCTCTATTCTGTGCCCTTGCACTTTGCTCTGTAGTGCGTCTCTGCACACTCTCCGTGCTCGTATTCCGCCTCTTGTCTTGTCTCTCGTGCCATGTTTGTCTTTGCCTTGCTTTGCCTTGTAGTCCTTCTGCTGTTCTTTGTCTTAGTCTGTTTTGCTATGTCTCGCCTTAGCTATGCTTTGACTTGTAGTCCTTCCTTTGTTCTCTGCCTCGTCTGTTTTGCCATGTCTTGCTTTTGCTATGCTTTGACTTGTAGTCCTCCCTGTGTTCTCTGCCTTGCTATTCCTTGCTTTGTGTTCCTCTCTATGGTCTCAGTCTTTGCTTGCTCTGCCTCGCTCTCTCCTATGGTGCTCTGTAGTGCTCCCTGTCTTGTGCCTTTGCGTGTCTCAACACGCACTCTGTCTTGTACCTTGAACCTTGGCATGTCTCTACACGCACTCTGTCTTATACCTTGTACCTTGGCGTGTCTCTACACGCACTGTCTTGTACCTTGTGCCTTGGCGTGTCTCTACACGCACTGTGTTATTCTATGCTTTGGCGTGGCTACACACGCACCCTGTCTCGTTTGTGAACCTTGGCGTGTCCCCTACACACGCACCTCGCTTTGAACCCTGGCGTGTCCCCTACACACGCACCTTGCCTTGCACCTAGTCTTGAACCCTGGCGTGTCCCCTACACACGCACCTAGCCTTGGACCTTGGCGTGTTCCCTAAACACGCACCCTGCTTGGATATCTGTCGTGCCTCCTTGCCTGAACCCTGGTTTGCCTGCCGGATGCCCGGAACCTGCCGACCGTTGCCAGAGGTCCGGAACCAGATGACTGCGGCCTGATGTCCGGAGCTGACGTCCGCAGCCTGATCCCTGGACCCTGTCGGTTTGCCAGCAGTCCGGAGTCCGATGCCATCATGCCATTACCTGTGCCTAGGCGTGCCATCTGGCACGTACCATGTTATGGACCTTGGCGTGCCCATGCGCGCACCTTGCACGTTTTGCTTGTGTTATTCTAATGAAGATACCTTGCACCTACGTCTAGTCTCGTCTTGCTTCCTGCTCGTCCTTGTCATCAGACATTCATCTAGTGTCCCCTGAGCCGGCCGTCTGGTCCCAGCAGTCGTGGTGGCTCACCCCCTTGGTCTTGCCCCTGACACTCCCTGTATAGGGGGTGGATTCTCACAAGGTCAGCTCGCCCTCGGTGGGTGGGTGCCACGACCCAGAGGGTCCACTCAAAAAATGGGCTCAGCAGGAGCTGAGTCCGTCACAGGTGTCTCCGCAGTGTCGGATGTTGATCTCCATGAGGTCAATCATCCTCGTTTTTTCATAGTCTTGTACTAGGCATTGCTCCTACTAGCCAGTTTCCTACTCCACACTGATGAGGGGCAATACCCCGAAACAGCTGTCTGTGGATGGATGCCATGTTTTGGCATAGGTGGTTTCCTTCATTGGAGACTGCCCTTCCCGTGGTTGTTCCTTCCCGGTGAAAGACCTGGCTAGTCATTGCTTGCGTTGAGAAACATGTGATGGTGTCTCCGCGGCTTCTGTTTTTGCATGTTTTACATATTTCCCATAAGGGATGGGGGCAGTGCTCTAGAATCACTGCGTTGAGAAACACGTGATGGTGTCTCCGCAGTGTCGGATGTTGATCTCCATGAGGTCAATCATCCTCGTTTTTTCATAGTCTTGTACTAGGCATTGCTCCTACTAGCCAGTTTCCTACTCCACACTGATGAGGGGCAATACCCCGAAACAGCTGTCTGTGGATGGATACCATGTTTTGGCATAGGTGGTTTCCTTCATTGGAGACTGCCCTTCCCGTGGTTGTTCCTTCCCAGTGAAAGACCTGGCTAGTCATTGCTTGCGTTGAGAAACATGTGATGGTGTCTCCACGGCTTCTGTTTTTGCATGTTTTACATATTTCCCATAAGGGATGGGGGCAGTGCTCTAGAATCACTGCGTTGAGAAACACGTGATGGTGTCTCCGCAGTGTCGGATGTTGATCTCCATGAGGTCAATCATCCTCGTTTTTTCATAGTCTTCTACTAGGCATTGCTCCTACTAGCCAGTTTCCTACTCCACACTGATGAGTGGCAATACCCCGAAACAGCTGTCTGTGGATGGATACCATGTTTTGGCATAGGTAGTTTCCTTCATTGGAGACTGCCCTTCCCGTGGTTTTTCCTTCCCGGTGAAAGACCTGGCTAGTCATTGCTTGCGTTGAGAAACATGTGATGGTGTCTCCGCGGCTTCTGTTTTTGCATGTTTTACATATTTCGCATAAGGGATGGGGGCAGTGCTCTAGAATCACTGCGTTGAGAAACACGTGATGGTGTCTCCGCAGTGTCGAATGTTGATCTCCATGAGGTCAATCATCCTCGTTTTTTCATAGTCTTCAACTGGGCATTGCTCCTACTAGCCAGTTTCCTACTCCACACTGATGAGGGGCAATACCCTGAAACAGCTGTCTGTGGATGGATACCATGTTTTGGCATAGGTGGTTTCCTTCATTGGAGACTGCCCTTCCCGTGGTTGTTCCTTTCCGGTGAAAGACCTGGCTAGTCATTGCTTGCATTGAGAAACATGTGATGGTGTCTCCGCGGCTTCTGTTTTTGCATATTTTACATATTTCCCATAAGGGATGGGGGCAGTGCTCTAGAATCACTGCGTTGAGAAACACGTGATGGTGTCTCCGCAGTGTCGGATGTTGATCTCCACGAGGTCAATCATCCTCGTTTTTTCATAGTCTTCTACTATGCATTGCTCCTACTAGCCAGTTTCCTACTCCACACTGATGAGGGGGCAAAACCCCGAAACAGCTGTCTGTGGATGGATACCATGTTTTGGCATAGGTGGTTTCCTTCATTGGAGACTGCCCTTCCCGTGGTTTTTCCTTCCCGGTGAAAGACCTGGCTAGTCATTGCTTGCGTTGAGAAACATGTGATGGTGTCTCCGCGGCTTCTGTTTTTGCATGTTTGACATATTTCCCATAAGGGATGGGGGCAGTGCTCTAGAATCACTGCGTTGAGAAACACGTGATGGTGTCTCTGCAGTGTCGGATGTTGATCGCCATGAGGTCAATCATCCTCGTTTTTTCATAGTCTTGTACTAGGCATTGCTCCTACTAGCCAGTTTCCTACTCCACACTGATGAGGGGCAATACCCCGAAACAGCTGTCTGTGGATGGATACCATGTTTTGGCAGAGGTGGTTTCCTTCAGTGGAGACTGCCCTTCCCGTGGTTGTTCCTTCCCGGTGAAAGACCTGGCTAGTCATTGCTTGCGTTGAGAAACATGTGATGGTGTCTTCGCGGCTTCTGTTTTTGCATGTTTTACATATTTCCCAAAAGGGATGGGGGCAGTGCTCTAGAATCACTGCGTTGAGAAACACGTGATGGTGTCTCCGCAGTGTCGGATGTTGATCTCCATGAGGTCAATCATCCTCGTTTTTTCATAGTCTTGTCCTAGGCATTGCTCCTACTAGCCAGTTTCCTACTCCACACTGATGAGGGGCAATACCCCGAAACAGCTGTCTATGGATGGATACCATGTTTTGGCATAGGTGTTTTCCTTCATTGGAGACTGCCCTTCCCGTGGTTGTTCCTTCCCAGTGAAAGACCTGGCTAGTCATTGCTTGCGTTGAGAAACATGTGATGGTGTCTCCGTGGCTTCTGTTTTTGCATGTTATACATATTTCCCATAAGGGATGGGGCAGTGCTCTAGAATCACTGCGTTGAGAAACACGTGATGGTGTCTCCGCAGTGTCGGATGTTTATCTCCATGAGGTCAATCATCCTCGTTTTTTCATAGTCTTCTACTAGGCATTGCTCCTACTAGCCAGTTTCCTACTCCACACTGATGAGGGGCAATACCCCGAAACAGCTGTCTGTGGATGGATACCATGTTTTGGCATAGGTGGTTTCCTTCATTGGAGACTGCCTTTCCCGTGGTTGTTCCTTCCCGGTGAAAGACCTGGCTAGTCATTGCTTGCTTTGAGAAACATGTGATGGTGTCTCCGCGGCTTCTGTTTTTGCATGTTTTACATATTTCCCATAAGGGATGGGGGCAGTGCTCTAGAATCACTGCGTTGAGAAGCACGTGATGGTGTCTCCGCCGTGTCGGATGTTGATCTCCATGAGGTCAATCATCCTCGTTTTTTCATAGTCTTCTACTAGGCATTGCTCCTACTAGCCAGTTTCCTACTCCACACTGATGAGGGGCAATACCCTGAAACAGCTGTCTGTGGATGGATACCATGTTTTGGCATAGGTGGTTTCCTTCATTGGAGACTGCCCTTCCCGTGGTTGTTCCTTCCCGGTGAAAGACCTGGCTAGTCATTGCTTGCGTTGAGAAACATGTGATGGTGTCTCCGCGGCTTCTGTTTTTGCATGTTTTACATATTTCCCATAAGGGATGGGGGCAGTGCTCTAGAATCACTGCGTTGAGAAACACGTGATGGTGTCTCCGCAGTGTCGGATGTTGATCTCCATGAGGTCAATCATCCTCGTTTTTTCATAGTCTTCTACTAGGCATTGCTCCTACTAGCCAGTTTCCTACTCCACACTGATGAGGTGCGGAGTTTCCTGAATACCTTGAGTGTTGTCTCTTGGCCTTCCGGCATCGCCACTTCGGTGGCTTAAGCCGGTCGCTGCTTTTGGGAGATAGCCAGGAGGTTTCGGGGAGGAAATCCTTGGAGCTGTGGACGATGGGAGTCCGACTTCAATTCTCTGGGACCGGTGATAGCCGGGTCAAACATGGATTCAGAATTGACATAGCTGAAGATAAAAAGTTGCATTTTTCCCTGGGATATTTGGTCAACATGGTGTTTTATGACATCCTGAAGATTCGGAAGTCCGATATAATATGCCTGCAGGAGTTTAGGAGAGAAGGCAGGTATGTACTGGTGCTATCTTCTATGGCGGCTTGCCAGAATTTGTTTACTGCCCTGAACAATGGAGTGGCAAATCCTTTGCTGGAAGGTCTTACCTTTACATTGCTGTACTCTAAGGGAGATATCCCACTTGTAGTTTTCATGCACAACCCTTTTGTTTCCCTGGAGGACATTGCTTTATTTTTGAAAAGACATTGCATTTATGTTCAGTACTCCCACAGGGTCCTGAATGGAGAAGGGCTCTGGACTGGGAAGTACAAATTTTTTGTGAGATTTGGGATGGATCCCCAAGGCCCGGGAGGCATCCATTACCCCCCTCTTAATTTTTTAATTGGGAAAAATACTGGTTTTTTGTTCTTTCCAGATGCCCCAATGTATTGCAGGAGGTGTAAAAATTTCAGGCATACCCAGGATAGTTGCAAGGAGATGCCAACTTGTAGGAATTGCAATGCTTCTGGCCATATGGCAAAAGACTGCACAAATCCTGTTATGTGTAATGCTTTTGGTGAGGAGGGCCATAAGTATCTGGACTGTAAGGCCAGGATCAGTCCTAGATCTTACGCTGAGGTCTCAGGTGGGGCAGCTGCGCCTCCTGCTGCTGTTGTTGACATTCCACAGGTTTTAGACCCGGAACTTATTGAGGAACCTGAAATCATGGATGCACATGAGGAGGCCCTGCCCCAAACGGAGTCTCCCAGCCCAGAGGTGGTAGTTTTGGAAGCTACTGATGTTGAATGTGAGCTCCCTCTTCAGTCTGATGTCTGTGGGGAGGGGGAGTTGGAGAGTACTCTTGGCAATACCCCCAGTGAATCTTGGTTTGCTACTGAGGAGGAGTTGGCCAGTTGTGGAGATCAAGGTGACTTCACTCTTGCGAGGTCCTCTGAGGATGAGGAGCCTGGAACTTCCTGTAAGAAGCCCAGAACGGATTGGGCAGACCCCGGTGAAGTTGGTTTAAGTCCGGTGAGTGAACGTAGTTACCCTCAGAATGTCTTCTCTCCTGACACCAATGCTTTTTTAGGCATTCCCGCAGGCGTAAACAGATTCAAGGAGTTGCAGTTCCAGATGGAAGACGAAAACGGCTGAAGAGGAAGTGGCGTGTTTGTCGTCATGTAAATAACACAGTCATGTTATGGCTCCCCAAGCTGGTTGGGGCATTGCGTCCCTGAATGTCAGGCAAATTAGATCCAAATTCAGGAGGGCAATCGTTCTAGGTTATATTAAACAGATGAATGCTCACATCTTTTGTCTTCAGGAATGCGGGATTGTGGACACTCCAAGCGATAAGGACTGGCCTTACGGACAGCATGTATGGTCTGGCTCATGTGTTAATAGGAATGATGGTGTAGGGATATTAATGGGTAACAGGGAGATTAGTTTAGATAGCTACACGGTGGTAGAGGTGGGTAGATGTATAATTGCACATGTTAGCTATAGGGGGTGGCGGGCTAGAATTAGTAATGTGTACTGTCCATCAGGACACGACAGGAAAAAGGAGCGTCTGGCTCTTTTGGAAAAATTAAGTTTGTTTCTTCCGGGCAAAATGCCTACAGTTTTAGTTGGAGACTTTAATTGCACCACAGAAGGGAATTGTGACATAACTGGTAAAAAGTTATCCAATCTTACTTGTGATTTTTCCCTTCTAGATGCTGCTGCTCTGAAATTTGGCATCCCACCACCGCCAACGTACCATGCTGATAGGGGTGGTATTGCATCCAGGATAGATAAAATGTTGTTTTCCAAAAATTTGTTGTGTATGAATTTTGAACAAAATGCTGTACCTTTTTCTGATCATGAGTGTTTGAGAGGTGTGTTTAGTGCGATTGATGACCGTGTGTATGGGGGTGGGGTTTGGAAGCTGAATGTAAGATTGTTAGAAGATGAGGATGTGATGAATGAATTAAAAATAAAGTATAAAGAGTGGAGAGTATGTAAGAGGGATTTTGCGTGTGTACTGGAATGGTGGGACTGGGTTAAGGTGTGTTGCAAAAAATTCTTCAAAAAATGGGGCTATAAAAAAAGCTGCTATTTATCGGAGTAGATTTAATGATTTGAACAGGCGCTTAGACTGGTTAAGGAAGTGTGGAGAAAGTGGCATGGATGTGTCTGATCTGCTGGCTGAGACAAAGAGTGAATTAAAGAGTGTTATGGATGAAAAAGGGAAAGAAATCATCTATCGCACCAAAATAGAACATCTTGAGAAAGATGAAAAGTGCACGAGGTTCTTTTTTAAGAAAATGAATGGGAGGAAGGCTGATATGGATAAAATCCTGGATAGGAATGGTTTGTGTGTGTCAGGTGACAATGTGATAAAGGAGGTGAATAGGCTCTATAGCAAGTTATATGATAAAAAATGGATTGATTCTGGTCTTGTTTCAGAAGTGCTGAATGGGTTAGAGGACAAGTTGGATAGTGGAGAATGTGATATTTTGAATGAGAACGTAATTATGGAAGAAGTCTACTGTGATGAAGAGTGCTAAAAAGAATAAGACTCCAGGTAAAGATGGATTGCCGGTAGAATTCTATGTGAAGGCGTGGGATTTTCTGGGTGCTGATTTGACTGAGATATGTAAGTATATGTGGGAGAGTGGTAAGTTGTGTGAATCAATGAAAGAGGGGGTGGTTGTGCTTGTGCATAAGAAAGGTGAGAGAAAGTGTTTAGCGAATTGGAGACCTATAACATTGCTGAACGCAGATTACAAAATCTATAGCAAATTGTTGGTGAATCGTATGCGTGAGGTGATTGGTAGTGTTGTGGATGAGGATCAAGTGTGTGCTGTGCCTGGAAGAAGTATGAGTGATAACTTATTGTTATTAAGGGAATTGATTGGAGACTGCATGGGAAGGAAACGGAAGTGTATGGTTCTGTCAATTGATTTTGAGAAAGCGTTTGATAGGGTCTCGCATGTGTTTTTGTTTAAAGTTCTGGAGAGAATGGGATTTCCTCAAAAATTTGTGAATGGGATAATGTCTTTGTATGATTGTGTGTCAAGTGAGTTTCTTGTTAATGGGTGGTTGAGTGAGAAAGTGAATATTAAGTCTGGTGTGAGGCAGGGGTGTCCCATGTCCCCTGTCTTGTTTGTATGTGTGATTGAACCTCTGCTGTGCTTGGTGAGACGTGATAAAATGATGCGAGGTTTGTTGGTACCTGGGAGTGGTGGGAAGCATGTGAAAGTTCTTGGATATATGGATGATGTTGTGGCTGTGAGTGAAAGTGTTGCGTCTATGAGTAGGGTTAAGTTGCTTCTGGAGTTTTTCTGTGGTGCATCTGGCTTTAGAGTGAATTGGAATAAATGTAGTTTTAAATGCTTTGGGGATGACAGGGTTAAAATGGAGGGGGTAAAATGTGAGGAGGGTGCTATTAAAGTGCTGGGAGTATGATTTAATAAGGACTTGGAAGGTAAGGAGAGCTGGGAGGAGTGTGGATTGCGCATAGAGCGTAAGTTAAATTTTTGGCGACTGAAAGACTTGACCTTGAGTGGTAAGATTTTGGTCATAAAAGCGGTGATTCTTCCGATTTTGATTTTTATTGCCACAGTTTTTCCACCATCATGTAGGAAAATAAAAAGAGTGGAAAAGTTAGTTTTTACTTTTTTCTGGAGCAGTAACATAGAGAAACTTAAGAGAGAGAGTCTTTTCAAGGCGTGTCACCATGGTGGCATGGCCTTTCCAAACATTGAGATTTTTCTGGGGCTTCAGTATATCAAAATTGTTGTTATTTTGCTGAATAAAGGAAATAAGGGCGCGTATATGGCAAGTTATTCTGCTGGTTGGATGTTATATGGCTTATGTTGGAGAAAGAGGGATGCTAGAGTGCCTGTTGCTTTCCAGTGTCCGGTCTGGTATGAGGTGATTGAGAAGTTTGTGAGGAAGCATGATTTGCTGAGTGTACCGATGAATGATTTTAGAATGGCTAAGAATGTGATGAAAATAATACGCAAGAATGATGTGGAATGTAATATTGTGGGGTTGAGAGGGAATGAAGTTTCGGTTGCATGGAAGAGTTTGGAAATGCACGGGATGTCTAATAGACAAAGAGATATTGTATGGATGTCCTTGCACAATATTTTGCCTGTGCGACAGGTTCAGAAGAGACGAGGTCTGCCCAGAACTGATGTGTGCCCGAGGGAAGGATGTGGTGGATGTGAGACTGTGTGGCATACTATGTGGGACTGTTATTACGCGTGCAGTGTGTGGAAGTGTGTAGGTGGGTTGTGTAAGGAGTTAGCAGGTGTGAGTTTTATTGACTGGCGTGTTGCGATGTTTGGAATTGGTGCATGTGGTCGTGTGAAAAATAGAATCCTATGGTTAATTATGACTTGTGTGATGCAGAGTTTGTGGGATGTGAGGAATTTAAGAATTTTCAAAGAAAAGCATGTATCTGTGAATAAGTGTGTCGGGCTGATCCTTTCTAGATTATACTTGATTTATAAATTAGACAGCGAAGGCGGTGGTGGTTCTGATGCAGAGGGTGTCTGGAAATTTAAAAAATGGCAGCACCTGATTAAATATCAGTGAATTTTAGTGATGTTTATTGATGTTCAGGATGTGTTTTGTGTATACCCTTGGTTTGTTATACTAAAATAAATATGAACCATGATGATGAGAGTTGAAACAACGACGTTTAAGTTGATGAGCTTATATTGAGTTGTTTATAACTAACCTGAATGGTTTAAAAAAAAAAAAACAAAAAACGAAACAGCTGTCTGTGGATGGATACCATGTTTTGGCATAGGTGGTTTCCTTCATTGGAGACTGCCCTTCCCGTGGTTGTTCCTTCCCGGTGAAAGACCTGGCTAGTCATTGCTTGCGTTGAGAAACATGTGATGGTGTCTCCGCGGCTTCTGTTTTTGCATGTTTTACATATTTCCCATAAGGGATGGGGGCAGTGCTCTAGAATCACTGCGTTGAGAAACACGTGATGGTGTCTCCGCAGTGTCGGATGTTGATCTCCATGAGGTCAATCATCCTCGTTTTTTCAAAGTTGTACTTTTGAATGACATCATAGACTTTAACATATTGTGTACTGAAAAACGGGAAAATTTCCAAGTGCGGTGAAATTGCAAAAAAAGTGCAATCACACAGTTGTTTTTTTCCATGTTCACTAAATGCTAAAACTGACCTGCCATTATGATGCTCCAGGTCATTACGAGCTCATAGACACCAAACATGTCTAGGTTCTAAGAGGTGAAAAAAATTTCCAAAGTTTGTTAAAAAAAGGCGCCATTTTCCGATACCCGTAGCGTCTCCATTTTTTGTGATATCGGGTTGGGTGGGCTTATTTTTGCATACAGAGCTGATTTTTTGATTATGCAATTTTGGTGCAGATATGATATTTTGATCGCCCGTTATTGCATTTTAGCGCAATGTTGCGGTGACAAAAAAAAGTAATTCTGGCATTTTTTCTTTTGTTCTCGTTACGCTGTTTCACGATCAGGTTAATTCTTTTTTTTTATATTGATAGATCAAGGGATTCTGAATGCAGTGATACCAAATATGTGTATGTTTGATTTATTTATTATTTTATTTTGAATGGGACGAAAAGGGGGTATTTTGAACTTTTATATTTTTTTTATATTTTCAAAAAATTTTTTTCTATACTTATTCCATGCTTCAATAGTCTCCATGGGAGACTATAAGCTGGCATAATCTGATCGACTCTGCTACATTCATACACCGCCTGTATGTAGCAGAAATGCTCACTTGTAATGAGCGCCGACCACCGGGTGGTGCTCATAGCAATCCGGCAGTGACAACCATAGAGGTCTGCTGGAGACCTTTGGTTGTCATGCCAACCCATCAGTGACCTGCGATCACATGAAGGGGTCACCGATCGGTGGGATTTCCGGCGCACTTGCCGGTAGCGCAAGTTAAATGCAGCTGTCAGAAAATTACAGCGGCATTTAATGGGTTAACAGCCGTGGGTGGATTGCAATTCCACCTGCGGCTGTTGCGTGAACAGGTCGGCTGGATAGATTAGCTGACATGGGCCCAGAAAGGTGTGGACTCAGCACCAAACAGAGGGAGTCAGACATCGGTGTACATTTGCGCCTGATGTCGAAAAGGGGTTAATATATTGATGAAACATTGCATGAAGAGAAGTGATTCTGTGCAATGAAAAGAAGCTTGACTAAAACCCCTGTGATCAACTTCAGCTCAGAACTGTGTCATAGCTGTGTGCCTGTAAACCGTTATCTCCCCTCTACTGTGAAGAATTATAATTAATGGTTGTCCTGAGTAAGACTTCCCCAGGATTCCATAAAGAACTCATGTTTCCTTTTTATCGCCCTCATATAGTGGTGTGCATGCAACATACATCTAAATACAAAAACAATTGGAGGTATACACAAAAAAAAGTATGAAAAATAGTGAATTTTAATAATAGCTCATTGTGGCTACGTTTTGGTCCATAGTGCTAAGCTTTCTCAAGCAGCTGCCACATGCATTTTAATGGCAGCAGTTAAGGTTACTTAAACCTTAGTGCTGCTTTTTAACGGCACTGATAAATAAGGGAATAGCGTCCACCAGGGTAGGAAAATATCCAAGATCTCAGCTACTGAGGTAGCGGAGACCCTGGAGAACATGATGAGGGACGTTTTTTACGGTGCCCTGTCACATGATCGCCATTATTCACCAAATAATGGCGATCACAGAAAAAGTCTGATTTACAATTCATTTCTCTCTTCTCTGATATGATCTAGCATATCAGAGAAGAGAGAAATGGGGTCCCTTGATCCTCCCCGGTACTTCCACTATTCCAGGGCCCTCACGCTCCGTCCTCCGCCCCCCCACATCATCTTCCTGGAAGAAAATGGTGTGCCTGCCGAGATCTGGTTCCTTTTGATCACTGTGATAGAGTCTATCACAGTGATCAAAATAAAAAAAGTAAATCAAACCCCCTTTTGTCACCCCATTAGTTAGATAAAAATTGCAAAAATATAAATTTTTTTAAATTGGTTTCCATTCTTTGCAGTTAAGGTTAATTTACGGTTAGGGTTGGGGTTAGGGCTGTGTTAGGGTTAGTTAGAATTGTTTTTTTCAAAAGTAAAAACCAAGTTTATGACTGCTAGTGTTGAGCTCACGTGCTCGCTACTTGGTTGACTGGGTATACAGGGAGTGTCGCAAATCCCCGCATGTTTTTTGTTGGTTGTTTAACAGCTACAAAACAAGTGGGGCAGGGACTCGAGAATGTCACTCAAGCACCCGCGATACTAAGGGCATACCTAAGCACCCGATACAAACTGGAGTAGCGAGCAATTGCAATCAACACTAATAACGACATATTCAATATTACAACCTAATGTTATAAAATTAAATTAAATTATGAAAATAAAAAAAATTGGGTCTAAAGTAATTTTTTGGTGAAAAAAGGTAAATGTAATTTTTTTCCTTTTACGTTGCTTTAGTTCTAGTGAAGCACCAGAAGGGTTAATAAACTTTTTGAATGTGGTTTTGAGCAGCTTGAAGGGTGAAGTTTTTAGAATGCTGTCACTTTTGGGTACTTTCTGTCATATTAACCCCTCAAAGTCACTTCAAATGTGGTCCCTAAAAAAAAGTTTTGTAAATTTTGTCAGAAAAATGAGAAATCGCTGGTCAACTTTAAAACCTTATAACGTTCTTACAAAAAAATATGTTTGCAAAAATGTGCTGATGTAAAGCTGACATGTAGTAAATGTTATTTATGAACTATTTTGTGACTGAACTCTGATTCAAGGGTACAAAAATTGAAAGTTTAAAAATTGCAAAATTTTCAAAATTTTTGTCAAATTTCCATTTTTTTCATAAATAAATACAAATTATATCAATGAAATTTTACCACTATTATAACGTATAATATGTCACGAAAAAACATTCTCAGAAACAGTGGGATCCATTGCAATGTTGCAGAGTTATAACCTCATAAAGCAGGTGTGGGGAACCTCAGGCCACAGGGCCATTTACGGCCCTCGATGACCTTTTATCAGGCCCCTGAGCAGATTCTCAGGGACAGCATTCTTGGGCAGGGAGCTGTATTTTGATTGCCACAATCTCATTAATTTCTTATTGCTCTGTTAGCACACACACGCAGTGTTCAATACTGAACCTTGAAGGGCATGCAATGAAAGATGAAGTCATGAAACCAGTGCCAGAGTCAGGATGTACTTTGTGGGCGAAGTTTGTATGGCCCCTGAAGGATGGTATAAATATCCAAATGGCCCTTGGCAGAAAAAAGATTCCCCACCCCTGTCATAAAGTGACAGTGGTCAGAATTGCAAAAATTGGCTTGTCATTAAGGTCAAAATTGGCTCGGTTACTAAGGGGTTAAAGGTGAAGCGGTCATAATTGTACAACATTACTGAAATACATATAAATATCATGTGCCATGGTATTAATAAACATTCAAAAAATGTGTCAGGATATACATACATCATAATGCATAATGATCAGGGAAAAATTGAGTGAAAAGTAAAAAAGTGGATAGTGGTAAGTTGACATTCTATAGTACACATGTAAGCATAATTATTACAAATTAAATAGATGACTCACCCTTTATTATAAAAGATTATAGTATCTCAAAAAACGGTTTGTCGTTCTAATAGTTCCACTGTGCATGTCTAAAAACATCGATAAATTAGAAAGGAAGAAAGTCCCAGGTTTGTTGCACAATCTGCACATCTGCAGTGACATGTAAAGTCACTTGCACCAACTTGCAAGAGGCAAGTGGTATAATGCATATGCTCTATGATATATCGAGTCACCGGTGCCATCTTAAGAAAGGGAAAGAAATAAATACATAGAGCTTATGTATGTGCATGCTCAGTAGTAAGCCAAGACAAAAGCTCCATCTTGGAGTAGGTAAAGTGGTGCCAATGAATGTAAATATGTACTGTATACTTTATCTATATAAAATACATCATAACACAGATGCGTAGATACAAGGGATATATTCCGTAGTACATTATAATAAGTATGGGCATACGTAGTTGTCAAAGGATCCACAAGCTTCTTGATTGGCATGGCACTAATTCAATGGTCTTAGGCCGGTTTCACATTTGCGCTTCAGGGCACAGCGACGGCCTGCGCACGGCCGCTGCTAAGCCCCGCCCCCTGCCACACCTCCGCCGGTAGCTCCGCCTCCGGGCGCATGACGCTGCATGCATCATGTGTCCCCTATCTTCATCACTGAGGACGCAGGCCGTGCGCAGTATGCGTTTTGCGGTGCCTGCGTCCTTTTGACGGTGCGCTGAGCGCAACCAAATTGCAACAGGTTGTGTTTGGCACTGGTCGGCGCACCGTCAAAAGGACGCAGGCACCGCCAAACGCATACTGCGCACGGCCTGCGTCCTCAGTGATAAAGATAGGGGACGCATGACGCGTCATGCGCCCGGAGGCGGAGCTACTGGTGGAGGAGCGACAGGGGCGGGGCTTAGCGGCGGCCGTGCGCAGGCCGTTGCTGTGCCCTGAAGCGCAAATGTGAAACCGGCCTTAGGGATCCCTGAGCTGAAGATGGTTCACCAAAGGTACTAAGATATCTAAGAGGTCCATAACCAGTTAAACTACCAAATTTCTCTCTAGAGTACCTTGATAGTCTTGAGATTTCATTGTACCCTGCACAGATTCTAGACACCCTATGCCAGATGCAGCAAAGCAGCCCCAGAACACAACAGAGCCTCCTCCATGTTTCACAGTAGTGACAGTGTTCTTTTCTTGATATGCTTAATTTTTGCGTCTGTGAACATAGAGCTGATGTGCCTTGCCAAAAAGTTCCATTTTTGTCTCATCTGTCCCAGAAGCTTTGTGGCTTGTCAACATGTAGTTTAGCAAATTCCATTCTGGCCATTTTATGATTTTTTTTCAACAATGGTGTCCTCCTTGGTTTTCCCCCATGAAGTCCACTTTAGCTCATACAACGTCCGATGGTGCGATCTGACACTGATGATGTTCCTTGAGCTTAAAGTTCTCCTTTAATCTGTTTAGAAGTTTTTCTGGGCTCTTTTGTTACCATACGTATTATCCGTCTCTTTGATTTGTCATCAATTTTCCTCCTGCCATCCAGGGAGGTTGGCTACAGTCCCATGGAGTTTAAATTTCTGAATATGTGCAACTGTAGTCACAGGAACATCAAGCTGCTTGGAGATGGTCTTATAACTTTTACCTTTAACATGTTTGTCTATAATTTTCTTTCTAATCTCCTGAGACAACTCTTTCCTTTGCTTCCTCTGGTCCATGTTGAGTGTGATACACACCATGTCACCAAACAGCACAGTGAGTATCTGTAGCCCTCTATACAGGCCCACTCACTGATTTCAAGATTGTAGACACCTGCGATGCTAATTAGTGGACACACCTTGATTTAACATGTCCCTTTAGTCACATTATTTTCAGGGGTACCAACATTTCTGTCAAGGCCTATTTCTTGAGTTTTTTTTTTTTTTTTAATTCTGTGGAAGCATTGCTGAAAAGCAATGTCTGACTTTCATTTGTTCATTTTCATAGATTTTTTATATGATTACATTTGTCAGATTCAAGTTATTTCTGTCACCATTGTGGGTTTTTCTATCATTAAACGAGGGGTACCAACAATTATGACCACATGTGTAGAAAGAGCCAAAAATGGGACCAATCCAACTCCCGACCCACCCACCCCAAAAATAATATAAAAATGTATTTTATTATAGGAAAAAAGGAGATTGATGGCACTCCAGGAATAAAGAAAAAAATATATATTTTATTGTGGCAAATTAAGCCATATTAAAATCAAGTTGCCTGACGCGGTTCGAGTGCCTGGTGTGCACTCTTAGTCATAGGATGCATAAAACTGGTACAGCCACAATTATATACACATAAATTAACCAATGAAAAAACACAATCATGAAAAACACATGTGCAATAGACAAAGTGAGAAAGCACCTGAAAGGCAAATTAATGGATTAAATCGCATGTAGAACAGATCAATGGATGTATAGCAGTTCATTCATGAACAAAAATAAATTAAATCGCATGTATAACAACTAAATAAAAATACAATGAATCATTTTTAAAGTTCATACCCAGGGGGAATCTGATATTGAATTTCAGAATCCCCCCAAAAAAACTTCTCACATGAAAAGCATTTTCTTGTTTGACACCTCCATTTGCAGGATTTAACACTTTTTCAGAAGCAAAAAATCTTTTTGCCAACCAGACAAAGGGGGTTGCACTGTGGTTTTGGACACTGGTCTCTATATGTATTGTGTGAATTTGGTTCTAAATGATAGTAACACATATCTTCCACTATCTGCTGACCCTACCTCCATTTATAAAACTAAATTGTCTTTTATAATCCAGCAAGGTATATCGTCTGGTGTTATTGAAACAAAGGTTGGCAGATGGCTGTTACCTGAACATCCCATTTTGCCAATTTTCCATGGTTTACCCAAAACACACAAAGAGGTTTTTCCTCCTCCATTAAGACCCATTATCTCAAGCATAGGTTCCCTCAATGAAAATCTCAGTTCTTGGGTGGACAGCCATTTGCAACCTTTAAGGCCCCGTCACACTAAGCGATGCACTAGCGATTGCGACAACGATATGACCCGGTCAGGATCGCTGGTGCATCGCTTAGTGGTCGCTAGTGAGCTGCCAAACAGGCAGATCTCACTAGCGATGTAGCGACGCAGCAGCGGTTACTTACCTGTCAGACGCGGCGATGAAGACGTCCTCCCGCCCGCTTCCACGCGTCGCTCGTCGGCGCCAGCAGGAAGCCCAGCAGGAAGCGGCCGACGAGAAACGGCCCAGGACGTTCTCGCGCGATCAGCGATAATCAGTGGAGGAGCCAGTCAGAGGTATCACACATAGCGATATTGCTAGCAATATCGCTGCTGCGTCACAAAATCAGTGACGCTTTAGCGATATTGCTAGCGATATCGCTTTGTGTGACGGGGCCTTTAGTGTCAAGAATCCCTGGTTATCCGAAAGATTCCACTTCTGTTTTAATGGCGTTTGATAGCATACAGTGGAAACTTTTTTTTTTTGTTTTTTCACATGTGACGTTGTCAACCTTTACTCCTCTATCCCCCACAACCTTGCTTTACAAGCTATCAACCATCATTTAAATTGTTTCAGTAATTACTCTGTGGAACTTAAATCCTTTTTGATCGATGCACTTACATATTTGCTCCAGAAGGCAGTCATTGACACATTCCACAAGGAGGGTAAGCCACAAAAGGTCATTGCTAAAGAAGTTGGCTGTTCACAGAATGCTGTATCCGAGCATATTAATGGAAAGTTGAGTGGAAGGAAAAAGTGTGATAAAAAAAGGTGCACAAAGAACTGGGATAACCGCAGCCTTAAAAGGATTGTTAAGAAAAGGCAATTCAAAAATTTTTGGGAGATTTACAAGGAGTGAACTGCTGCTGGAGTCATTGCTTCAAGAGCCACCACACACCGACATATCCAACACAATGGCTACAAGTGTCGCGTTCCTTGCGTCAAGCCATTCATGAGTCATGACCAATAGACAACGCCAGAAACGTTTTATCTGGGCCAAGGAGAAAAACAACTGGACTGTTGCTCAGTGGTCCAAGATGTTGTTTTCAGATGAAAGTAAATTTTGCATTTCATTTGGAAATCAAGGTCCCAGAGTCTAGAGGAAGAGTGGAGAGGCACATAATCCAAGCTGCTTGAGGTCTAGTTTGAAGTTTCCACAATCAGTGATAGATTGGGAGCCATGTCATCTGCTGGTGTAGGTCTGTAGTGTCGGTGGTGGGGTGCCGAGCTGGGGGGGTGGTCCTACTTATATACCGCGCAGAGATGACAACAGAGACACGATGGAGGCAGATTCTGGGTGCAACAGGTCCAAGTTTATTTCTTCACTTGCCGTCCGACTGACGGCACACCTCGCGGCCCTCCGTTTCCAGAGCCGCTTCTCACACCGTACACTGGAGACGTGTCTGCACACACCATCCCCTCCTTTACTGTCGACGCTCCTGACAGTTCCGTCACTGTGGCCGCCTTAGGCCCATTAACCAACAGCGCTTCTACTGCTCAGTCGTCGTGTCACATACGGTGTCTTACACCCAGTACCTCGTCTCAACTGCGGTCCTTTCCTGTCAGGACCACCCCCCTGACGTCCTCTCTCCTCAGTCCCCCTGGTCTGGATTCTCCTCAGAGTGCACAGACTGTCGTAGTCCTCCTGTCACTTGAGCTCCCCCTGGGGACTGGAATCTTCTGGAACCCTCCCTCAGAATTTATAACTTCCCCGGTTCCTTGAAACTGTCACTAACTGTCACCACGCCCCCCATGACCAACGGTTTCTAAAGCCCTAAGCTGCTGTAAAGTCCTTTGCTCACACTCCACCCTGCCATCTAATGGTCATCCCAAGGTACTGCACGTCCACTACACTTTCCTAGTTGTTTCCCCACTGTAATCACTGTCTCCTACCTACACTGTGCAAACCTATCTTTCTTCACTCTGACTAGTCCGTCCGTCCGTCAGGTCACCTTCCCTACACTCCCCCTTCCTTTGTCCATTGTCGTCCTCGACAATCGTCATCCCTGCCTTCGTCGTTCTGAATCTACACCTACATTCTGTTGTCGGACCAGAAGTTGAGCCAAACCCACTATCTGCGGGGGCCGAACCATACTGGGAGCACTATGCTCTGAGCAGCCTACTGCTACTCACCAGCGCGCACGCCACATGACAACGTCTTTCAAATTGGGCAAGGTACACCCGTATTCTCTCTACGGCGTGTATCTTTCCCCTACTCTCCCCTACTGTTACCTTTCACTATCCGGTACGCCATGATCGAGGCCACTCACCTACCAGATCATTGCCGGCGCCCGCCTTTCCTTCTTCAGGGGTGTCCGTGGTGTTGGGGACCTGACCTAGGACGGCTGTCTTTCTCACGTCTTCCAACTCATTTTCCTTCTTTCAATTACATGTCATGGTCGGCGTCCCGGTCTCCCAGACCTTCTCAACTCTTAGATCCCTACCGGATCTCACACTTTCCTTTGGTCCCGCAGACCTTCCCTTAACCCGGACCTGTTGCATTTTACTTTGCATATTATACATCATACAACTTTATAATAGCACAAGTACCCCATTTTTTTATAATTTTTTTTTTTCATTTTTCTCTTGCTTTTAAAACCAAAATATAACATAACATTGCATTTCCTCTTTCTTCCTCCCCCCCTTCCTTGGACCTGGACACTCCTCCACTTTTCCGTATCCCCGTTCTGTCAGGTAAACATATTTTCGTATATAAAGAACATAGAAAGAAGAAAGAAAGAGAGAGAGAAAATAGTTGCATCAGTTAAACAACAACAAAACTTTTTTCTAAATGCAACTGTCCTTATAATCTGCACAACGGTGCATCGAACTCCTGACAGTCTATACCACTCTCAATGGACAGAGGTGAGGGCTCCACGGGGATACTGAGGGTGTCCATTCAAGTCCTCTTCTTTTCCATGACGGCCTCTCCTTGAGTGTGGAGCAGGTTCCACACTTCCTGCTCCCGGGCCTTTTTCTTCCTGATCACCTCCGCTTCCCACACGGAGGGAACAGCACGGGCCCTGGAGTCCGGTGGGCGGGACTCCGCTGAAAAAGACCGCAAGACAGAAACGGCCGAAGATTTCTGCGGCCCAGCAGCCGCTGGGGTCAGGTGGCAAATGGGGAGAACCGGGTCCTCGGGGGCTGGAATCACAGGGCCCGCTAAGTTGGCCGCAGCCGACTCCAGCAGCGGCATAACCGCGGCCTCAGGACAGGCCGCATCCACTACTTCCAACGGAGCTGGAGTAACGGCCGATTTCAACGATGCAGCTGCTATTAGCAGTGAAAGCGCAGCAGCGTCTTCTTTGGGTGAGCTCTGCATTGGTGACTCCGGGCGGGGTAGTTCGGGGACATGAGCGGGGGCCTCGCTCAGCTCTGCATACACCACGGGGCCCGTGGTAACTAGGCCTTCCGGTGCGCAGGGGGCCGCGTGCTGCAGCAGAATGGTGGGGGCCGCTTGCGGAGGCACTGGTAGGGCCGGGGGTACTCTCACCTTCCCCGGCGCTGCGGCCTCCGTTCCATCATCACGCAGTTTCCCCCGCAGCCTCCGTTCCTTGCTCCACTGTCCTGCGGGCCTTCCCTCCGGACTCGGGGGCTCCGCTGAGAAGTCCTCTGCTGGTATTGGTGGCAGCCGTTCTCGCTGACTCCCCTCAGGCTCCGCTCCCCGGCTCAGCATCCCGCTGCCTGCCCGTAAATCTGAAGATGACTTCTGGTGCAGCTCCATCTCTCGCCGCCATTGCCACTCTAGGCGGCCGATGCCCCGACACCCGCCGCATCTCATACCGTCCGTTGGGCAGCACTCGAATGGCGTCAGACAGCCGCAGCCAAGTTTTTCTTCTGTGCCACTCCTCCTGCTGGGTGGGGCGTTGGCAGACCTTTCCATCCATCTGCCAGGGTCCAATATATGGAAACGTCGGTCTCCGGGCATATATTGCTTCCTTTTGGGGTACGTTGGAGGGGGTCCCAGTCCATTCTGAACAACTGCAAACACCCGGACCTCTCCTCTGCGCTGAAGTAATACCGCCATCTTGGGCAGAATCAGCTACTGCCTTGGATCCTCTGCAAGCAACACAGATCCGACACAGCGTCCCAATTTGTAATCCACAGGTCAGTAATTGGTAGTCCACAGGTATTTATAATCCGAAATAGAGCAGTCCAAGTTTTCCTCAGTCCTTCAGTTGCAGGCCTGCCGCAGAAGATAGCGTATTAGCGGCGGCGATCCTGCCGACTACGCCAAATGTAGTGTCGGTGGTGGGGTGCCGAGCTGGGGGGGTGGTCCTACTTATATACCGCGCAGAGATGACAACAGAGACACGATGGAGGCAGATTCTGGGTGCAACAGGTCCAAGTTTATTTCTTCACTTGCCGTCCGACTGACGGCACACCTCGCGGCCCTCCGTTTCCAGAGCCGCTTCTCACACCGTACACTGGAGACGTGTCTGCACACACCATCCCCTCCTTTACTGTCGACGCTCCTGACAGTTCCGTCACTGTGGCCGCCTTAGGCCCATTAACCAACAGCGCTTCTACTGCTCAGTCGTCGTGTCACATACGGTGTCTTACACCCAGTACCTCGTCTCAACTGCGGTCCTTTCCTGTCAGGACCACCCCCCTGACGTTCTCTCTCCTCAGTCCCCCTGGTCTGGATTCTCCTCAGAGTGCACAGACTGTCGTAGTCCTCCTGTCACTTGAGCTCCCCCTGGGGACTGGAATCTTCTGGAACCCTCCCTCAGAATTTATAACTTCCCCGGTTCCTTGAAACTGTCACTAACTGTCACCACGCCCCCCATGACCAACGGTTTCTAAAGCCCTAAGCTGCTGTAAAGTCCTTTGCTCACACTCCACCCTGCCATCTAATGGTCATCCCAAGGTACTGCACGTCCACTACACTTTCCTAGTTGTTTCCCCACTGTAATCACTGTCTCCTACCTACACTGTGCAAACCTATCTTTCTTCACTCTGACTAGTCCGTCCGTCCGTCAGGTCACCTTCCCTACAGGTCCATTGTGTTTTATCAAGACCAAAGTCAGCGCAGTCATCTACTAGGAAATTTTAGTGCACTTCATGCTTCCCTCTGCCGACAAGCTTTATGGAGATGGAAATTTCATTCTCTGGCCGAACTTGACACCTGTCCACACTGCCAAAAGTACCAATACCTGGTTTAAAAACAACAGTATCATTGTGCTTGATTGGCCAGTATACTCACCTGACCTTAACCCCGTAGAGAATCCATGGGGTATTGTCAAGAGGAAGATGAGACACCAGACCTAACAATGCAGACGAGCTGAAGGCTGCTATCAAAGCAACCTGGGCCTCCATAACACCTCAGCAGTGCCTCAGGCTGATCACCTTCATGCCACACCGCATTTATGCAGTAATTGATGCAAAAGGAGCCTTGACCAATTATTGAGTGCATTTACTGAACATGCATTTCAGTAGGCCAACATTTCAGATTTTAAAATCATTTTTCATGCTGGTGTTATAAAGTATTCTAATTTGCTGAGATAATGACTTTTGAGTTTTCATTGGCTGTAAGCCATAATCATCAACACTAACAGAAATAAACATTCTTTCATTTACACGGATCAGTCATCCTGGTCCCTTTGCAGAGAAGCAGCCCCAAAGCATGATGTTGCCACCCCCATGCTTCACAGCAGGTACGGTGTTCTTTGGATGCAAATCTCAGCGTTCTGTCTCCTCCAAACACAATGAGTTTTGTTCCTACCAAACAGTTCTACTTTGGTTTCATCAGACTATATGACATTCTTTCAATACTCTTCTGGATAATCCAAACACTCTCTAGTAAACTTCAGATGGGCACAGACATGTACTGACTTAAGCAGGGGGACACGTCTGGCACTGAAGTATCTGAGTCACTGGTGGTGTAGTGTGTTACTGATAGTAGCCTTTGTTACGTAGTCCCAGCTCTATGCAGGTCATTCACTAGGTCCCCCATTTGGTTCTAGGATTTTTGCTCACTGTTCTTGTGATCCTTTTGACCCCACGGGGTGAGATCTTACATGGAGCCCCAGATCAAGGGAGATTATCCGTGGTGTTGTATATCTTCCATTTTCTTATTATTGCTCGCACAGTTGATTTCATAACACCAAGCTGCTTGCCTATTGCAGATTCAGTCTTCCCAGCCTTGTGCAGGGCTACAATTTTGTTTCTAGTGTCCGTCGACAGCTCTTTAGTCTTTACCATAGTGGAGTGTTGGAGTTTGGTGTGTGACTGTTTGAGGTTGTGGACAGGTGTCTTTTATACTGATAACAAGTTCAAACAGGTTTGATTACTAGAGTTAATGAGTGGGGGACAGAGGAGCCTCTTAAAGAAGAAATTACTGGTCTGTGAGAGCCAGAAATCTTGCATGTTTTTAGGTGACCAAATACTTATTTTCCACCATAATTTGAAAAATAAATCTTGCCAAATAAGACAAGGTGATTTTTCTGGATTTGTTTTCTCATTTTGACTCTCATAGTTGTGGTCTACCTATGATGTCAATTGCAAGCCTCTCTCATCTTTTTAAGTGGGAATCATAGAATCATGGAATCATAGAATCGTAGAGTTGGAAGGGACCTCCTAGGCCACCTGGTCCAACCCCCTGCTCAAAGCAGGATTCGCTAAATCATCCCAATCAGATGTCTGTCCAGCCTCTGTTTGAAGACTTCCATTGAAGGAGAACTCACCACTTCTCGTGGCAGCTTGTTCCACTCATTGATCACTCTAACTGTCAAAAAGTTTTTTCTAATATCTAATCTGTGTCTCCTCCCATTCAGTTCCATCCCATTGCTTCTAGTCTTTCCTTGTGCAAATGAGAATAAAGTTGATCCTTCTACAATGTGACAGCCCTTTAGATATTTGTAGACAGCTATTAAGTCTCCTCTCAGTCTTCTCTTTTGCAAACTAAACATTCCCAAATCCTGCAAACTTTCCTCATAAGACAGGGTTTGCAGACAGGTCACCATTCTGGTCGCTCTTTTCTGAACTTGCTCCAGTTTGTTGATGTCTTTTTTAAAATGTGGTGCCCAAAACTGGACACAATATTCCAGATGAGGTCTGACCAAAGAGGAGTAGAGGGAAATAATGACTTCACGTGATCTAGACTGTATGCTTCTGTTAATACATCCTAGAATTGCATTTGCCTTTTTTGCTGCTGCATCACACTGTTGACTCATATTCAGTATGTGATCTATTAGTATACCCAAGTCTTTTTCACATGTGTTGTTGCTTAGCCCTATTCCTCCCATTCTGTATATGCTTTTTTCATTTTTATTGCCCAGATGTAGTACTTTGCATTTTTCCCTGTTAAAAACCATTCTGTTAGTTGCTTGCCCACTTCTCCAGTGTATTTATTTCTTTTTGAATCCTCTCTCTCTCTTCTCTAGTATTAGCTATCCCTCATAGCTTTGTGTCATCAGCAAATTTAATCAGTTTACCCTCAATAGTCAGCCACCAAAGTGGCACAATTGGTGGCTGACTAAATACTTTTTTCCCCACTGTATGAACACTCTCTTAGCCAGATTGTTACAAAGGAAAAAACAATACAGATAAGGTCAAAAACTTTGGGTTGAAGTTATTGTACAAGTGCTGGACAGTATAAATACAAAAATGTCTGTTGAGGTGTCAATTTTGTTGGATTTTCTTCCTGCAAGAATTGATGTAGCTACAGCAAAATGTTAGCGATGCCACCATGATTCTATTACTTTCGCAGAAAACAGCCCTATGTTCTGCCCTTTGTGGCTTCCTTCTACACTCAGTATACTATGCTATAGCCATACCTCAACTATCTTAGATGTTGTGGGAAAGTCCTAAATTTGGGGAACTGTCCATTTAAAAGTGGGAATGGTTCAGTTCACCAACTTGTATTCTCCAGGTCCTGATCACATGTATGACATGTAAGAAAAAAGTGTTGTTCCACCTCCAGAGTAAAACTATAACAAATACTTTATTTAATAAATGCTAAATCTGTAGATCTGTTTGCTATAGCATAGAATCAATCATGGTTGCTGTCCAAGAAAAATGTAACACTTAGCGGAGATGTATATTTATAGATGTATATTTATACAGTTTTTTTATCCTAATTTATCCATAGACCTGCCACTCCCTCAATGATGGCATATTTCTAAGGAAATGTAACTTTAATATTTTTTAATATTTTCAATATTTTAGATTTTTACCCTATTTTTAAGTTTGTTATATTTTGCCATTTGAAATAAATGTTTTTTTTGTATCTTTGTGTTGACATAAGAGGAAAAAATGTGCAACTAACTCGACTTTGACATTATTCACCTTTACTTTAGGAAATAATACAATACATTGTTTGTTTCCTTCAGGTTACACCTCACTACTGCTAGCTGGTGAACAGGTGTTGGAGGCATATATAACAGATGCTGTTGGTGAGGCTGTGCTGAAGTTAATAAAATATCAAGCATAAATATTTATACACATATGCACATACAAATACACATATCGTACATATAAGCATGAAACACAAAAAAATGTATATACATACAGGTGCATCTCACAAAATTAGAATATCATCAAAAAGTTAAGTTATTTCAGTTCTTCAATGCAAAGAGTGAAACTCATATATTATATATAGAGTCATTACAAACACAGTGATCTATTTCAAGTGTTTATTTCTGTTAATGTAGATAATTATGGCTTACAGCCAATGAAAACCCAAAAGTCATTATCTCAGTAAATTAGAATAATTAACAAGAAACACCTGCAAAGGCTTCCTAAGCGATTAAAAAGGTCTCTTAGTCTGTTTCAGTAGGCTCCACAATCATGGGGAAGACTGCTGACTTGACAGATGTCCAGAAGGCAGTCACTGACACACGCTACAAGGAGGGTAAGCCACAAAAGGTCATTGCTAAAGAAGATGGATGTTCACAGAGTGCTGTATCCAAGCATATTAATGGAGAGTTGAGTGGAAGGAAAAAGTGATAGAAAAAGTTGCACAAACAACAAGATAACCGCAGCCTTGAAAGGATTGTTAAGAAAAGGCCATTCAAAAATTTGGGGGAGATTCACAAGGAGTGGACTGCTACTGGAGTCATTGCTTCAAGAGTCACCACACACAGATGTATCCAGGACATGGGCTACAAGTGTCGTATTCCTTGTGTCCAGGCACTCATGACCAATAGAAAACGCCAGAAGCGTCTTACCTGGACCAAGGAGAAAAAGAACAGGACTGTTGCTCAGTGGTCCAAGGTGTTGTTTTCAGATGAAAGTAAATTCTGCATTTCCTTTGTAAATCAAGGTCCCAGTCTGGAGGAAGAGTGGAGAGGCACACAATCCAAGCTGCTTGAGGTCTAGTGTGAAGTTTCCACAATCAGTGCTGGTTTGGGGAGCATGTCATCTGCTGGTGTATGTCCATTGTGTTTTATCAAGACCAAAGTCAGCGCAGCAGTCTACCAGGAATTTTACAACACTTCATGCTTCCCTCTGCCGACAAGCTTTCTGGAGATGGAAATTTCATTCTCCAGCAGTTCTTGGCACCTGTCCACACTGCCAAAAGTACATATACTTGGTTTAAAAACAACAGTATCACTGTGCTTTATTTGCCAGCATATTCACCTGACCTTAACCCCATAGAGGATCTATGGGATATTGTCAAGAGGAAGATGAGAGACACCAGACCCAACAATGCAGACGAGCTGAAGGCTGCTATCAAAGCAGCCTGGGCTTCCATAACACCTCAGCAGTGACACAGACTGATCGTCTCCATGCCACGCCGCATTGATGCAGCAATTGATGCAAAAGGAGCCCCGACCAAGTATTGAGAGCATTTACTGAACATACGTTTCAGTTGTCCAACATTTCGGATTTTAAAATCATTTTTCAAGCTGGTGTTATAAAGTATTTTAATTTACTGAGAAAATAACTTTTGGGTTTTCATTGGCTGTAAGCCATAACCATCAACATTAACAGAAATAAACACTTGAAACAGGCCACTCTGTTTGTATTTGCTCTATATAATATATGAGTTTCATATGGAGACCCCAGCACAGTATGATCCCCCAACTGTGACCCCTACATAGCCCTCCTTGCAGCATATAAAGCACCTCTCATAGTCCTCCATATAGTGTTATGCACTCCCCATAGTCCTCCATGTAGTATAATGCACTCCCCATAGTCCTCCATATAGTATAAGGGGACTAACAAGGATGCTGGATGCACTACAATATGATCACTAAAATTTACAAGGTGCCACCAAATGCATGGAAACAAACCTGGGGAACATATGCAAAAAACGACAATGACATATAATCAGTGCACACTTGAATATCCATAAACGTATAATTTTATTAACATCACAAAAAACACTCAAGGGTTAAAAACAATAAAAACCAACAATCCGTGCCCATGTCCACTAGGGGACAGCTGTGAACTATACACTATGTGCAAACTATACATGTATACACATACACAATCTGATGAACACTTCTCAATTGAAGAATACCGTATACTTGACTTCTATGTGCAAACTATACCTGTGTACACATACATAATCTAATGAACACCTCTCTATTGCAAAAATACCATGTTGCTATTCATGAATACAGAAAGATGGCTGTCGAGGGCGTCCCCAGAGACAGCAACACATCAATTAAAGAGGGAGTAATGTCTATAAGAGCACTAAATGGTCCCCTACATTAATTCTCTCTAGCAGGCAGAAAACAGCTAAAATAGCCGGAAAATATGTAGAAGGTATAGAATATAGCTGTATGCAGGAGAATCCCCCAGAAAATGTCCCAAGTGGGACAAGAAGATAGCAGCACAAGGATATGATTAACCCCGCGCAGTCCAGGCCAAAAATAATGAAGTCCCCTGACGAAGCTGCAGTGTGGCAGCGACATGCGTGGGGCTCTCCTGTGCCCTGTTTCTCCACCTCCCGTCCCCCCACCAGGCGGTACTTCCAAGCGATAACTTCACTTTGGTAATCCCATTCAGGACTCTTTACTCATATGGGAGTTTTTCCTCCATTATTTTATATGTCATGGTCTTTTTTTTTTTTGCATATGTTCTCCATATAGTATAATGCACCCCATAGACCCCCATATAGTATAATGCACCCCATAGTCCTCCATATGAATCCACCCCTCTGGCTCATTGGCCCCATAGGGACCGCATGGCCTGCCTGTGGCAGTGGGTTCAATGGGTTCCCTCCCACCCTACATCACACTCTCATCTGTATCAGCATAATAGATGACAGTTGAAAGTAATGCTGGAAGAGAGTTGTCTGCTCCCTCCTTCATCATTCTCCCGTCTGTGTGTATGTGTGGGGCCATTATACAGTCTGCAAGGCTATGTGGGGGTCTTTATACTGTTTGCAGGGCTTTGTTGATTGAAATTATACTGTATGGAGGGCTGTATGGGGACACAGTTGGGCCATCATACTGTGTTGTGGTCGCAATACTTTGCCAGAGTAAAGGGGGTTACAGTAGTGTAATCCTACTGTGTGTGTAGATAGTACTTTGGAGGATCTCACTGTTGTGGTATCATACTGTGTTTGGGTGGCACTTTTTTGGCATCATGCTTTATGGGAGCACTGAAAGGGGAATCTAGGGTCTTCAACGGGAGAAAAAATACTTTGTAAGGGCTGCAAAGTAGTGACATATGCTCCTCTGTGACCCCCTCCAAATATTTATTCTTTGCGGTGGGGGGGAGGCATCAATTAGAAATTTTTCTATCGAGCCCTATGAATTCTATATTCCCCCCAGATTATAATCCAAAATTGTTTTGAAAAGTGGTAATTTTAGTGACCAAAGATATAGTTGAGCGAATACATCACCATGGCTATGTTCCTATGTGAAAGGTCCTTTGGTGACGTTGATGCCACGTGATTTGTCACATGATGTCACGGGATTCGCATGACGTATGCCCCGGCTATGAGGCTTGTGGTTCACAAATCAGATGTTCGCGTTCCAAAGACTGGAAATGGTCGTTCTAACTTCAGGGAATGCGCCAATAAAATTCTATATAAGTTAATGGAGCTGAATGTTGCAGTTAGAATACCACTGTGCCGTTTTGTGGCTAGACGCTGTACCAGTGGGTGACAGTGACCCTGGGGAAGGATGGCCCCGGTATATTGCCTTTTACTCCCCTGAAGAATCTTTCTGAGAGGAAACGCGTTGGAGTAGCGTTACCCTGTAAACAGCACATCACCCGATGAACTTGAGCAGTACCAGTACGGCGCATGACATGAAGTGGTTAAGGGCTTTGTTAATTCTATAGCACTTACATAATGTTTGATTAATCATGCATATATTTTTTTGATGGCATTTCAGCATGCCTTCTTATACTCTTCTTGTATCATGTAAATTACACGTGATTTTTATATGTTGTTGGAGCGCCCCGCGGGGCCTGGGGGTACTCGGTACCGGGCCCGTCGACTTCAATGGGGGACGGTGTCACGGCGGCGGCAACCCGGTCTGTGGCCCAGTGGCGTCCAGTAATAAAATAGGGGAAAGTTGTGTGGTATTTATGTGGTAAAAATAAAGATAATGTTTATAGATGGTGAAATACGTGACGCCACCTGTGGTATTCTGGACAGAGGTGACCAGAGCTGCAGTGTTGTTCCTCCGGGATGGATGTTGGGCGCAGCTATGATGTTGTAGCCCTCCACAGGTAGGGCTGTAGTCCCAGGGCAAAGATGTTAAATAAATAGTAAAAATGGCTGTAAACGTTGGGGTGCAGATAAATGAGAGAAAGACACAGAGAGGTGCAGTTTCTTTACCTTTTACTGGTAATAGGTTGCAGTCCGGAGTACCACATACAGGTGATGGAATGAGTCCGGCTCGCCTGGAGGCATTCAGGGGATCCACCTTGCCAGGTGGGGATTTAGGACCTTCCTTTCTGCGCTTTGTGTGTGGGTCTCCGCTGTATATAACTATGCTGGGACCCTCTATTCGTGATGGTTTCACTAACCTGTACGGCTGTCAGCGTGAGTCTATTCCACGGGTACCGTTCTCTTCACCGTCAATCCCCTGTACTTTCAGATTCGGCTATCAGGACTTACAGTTCCTGTCAGCCTAAGACTCTGATGTCCCTTTTCTCTTTATTAGCGCTTCACTCAGTCTCTCAGTCTCTGCTCTTGTCCTTTCCCTCTTCACAGATCAGCTCCCTGTCTTCATTTGACAGGATCTTCCAGAACAATACAATACACTATAGGAACAAAAAAGCGCAAATAGGGTCTTATCCGGGTTAATAAAATATATAAGAGATCCACTCACCTATTATAGGAGAGATCAGGCATATACAATTAGTAGTCAGCTGCTGCACGTCCAAAGGTCAAACAAGTGACCGCTGATATATCATTTCTTATGGAAATAATTTATGGACTTCCATGCGCTGCTTGACAAAATACAGGATTCCAATTATGGTGAAAGAATAATCATTAATTCCCAACGCATTTCGAAGTAAGAACAACTTCTTCCTCAGGGGATGACAAACCTCTTTGTCATCTCCTGAGGAAGAAGTAGTTCTTACTTCGAAGCGCGTTGGGAATAAATGATTAATCTTTCACCATAATTGGAATCCTGTATTTTGTCAAGCAGCGCATGGAAGTCCATAAATTATTTCCATAAGAATTGATAGGATCTTCCAGAAAGATCTCTTTACCTCACGTTTTAACTGTCATCATCATTTCTCCTCACAGCTCAAATCTGCTTCGTTTCCATGACAACTCCCTCAGCTGATTTCTAGCTGACTCACCAACCCCCTCTGCTGGCCAGAATTTATAAGGCATCTCCCTTTTCTGACCCGCAGCAGGAAATTGTGATTAAATCTATGCTGCCTGGCATGGGGTCCCTTTCTGCCTCCAAGGATGACTTTACCCATTAGAGGGAGGTAATGTCACTGTGACAACCGGACTCTGGGGTGTCACATTTTAAGGTCTAAGGGGTAAGGTTTCTCCTTGTGGAGAGTGACATGCCAGCTCCACAAGCGCTGCCCAGGGGTCAACGCTCATAGCAAGTGAGCATTTCTGCTACAGAGAGCAGAGCTGCAGCCCTGCTGTGTGTAGCAAAGGCAATCGTATGATCGTAGCTTCTAGTCTCTTATGGAAACTATTGAAGCAAGAAAAAAGTGAAAAAAATTTAAATATGAAAAAAATTAAAAAGATTTAAAAATTCAAATCACCCCCATTCAAAATAAAACAATAAAATAATTTTTAAAAATACACATATTCGGTATCACCGATTTCAGAAACGCCTGATCTATTAATATAGAAAACAAATTAATCGGTAATTGGCGTTAACGCGAAAAAAAAGCAGCAGCAGCCAGAATTCCAATAATTGGCAGAACATCGTATCTACCCAAAAATAGTGTCAATAAAAATGTCGGCTTGGCATGCGAAAAATAAGACTCAACCAGCCTCAGATCCAGAAAAATTGAGACGCTACGGGTCTCAGAAAATGGCAACTTTTTTTTTTTTTTTACAAAGTTTGGATTTTTTTTTGCCACTTAATTATTAACCCTTTCGCGCCTGAGCCTGTTTTTGCCTTCGTGACCAGGCCAATTTTTTCAATTCTGACCAGTGTCACTTTATGAGGCCATAACTCTAGAACGCTTCAACGGATCCTGCTGATTCTGACTTTTTTTTCTCGTGACATATTGTACTTCAGGATAGTGGTAAAATTTCTTAGATATGAACTGCGCTTATATGTTTTTTAATCAAAATTTGGCAAAAATTTTGAAAATTTTGCAATTTTCAAACTTTTAATTTTTATGCCCTTAAATCAGAGTGTGATATCGCACAAAATAGTTAATAAATAACATTTCCCACATGTCTACTTTACATCTGCACAATTTTGGAAACATAATTTTTTTTTTTTAGGAAGTTATAAGGGTTAAAAGTTGACCAGCGATTTCTCATTTTTACAACAAAATTTACAACACCATTTTTTTTAGGGACCACCTCACATTTGAAGTGAGTTTGGGGGGTCAATATGACAGAAAATACCCAAAAGTGACACCATTCTAAAAACTGCACCTCTCAATGTACTCAAAACCACATTCAAGAAGTTTATTAACCCTTCAGGTGCTTCACATGAATGAATGGAATGTGGAAGGAAAAAATAAACATTTAACTTTTTTTCACAAACATTTTACTTCAGAACCATTTTTTTTATTTTCACAAGTGTAAAAACAGAAAATGAACCACAAAATTTTTTGTGCAATTTCTCCCAAATACGCCGATACCCCGTATGTGGGGCTAAACCACTGTTTGAGCACACGGCAGAGCTCAGAAAGGAAGGAGTGCCGTTTGACTTTTTCAATGCAGAATTGGCTGGAATTGAGAGAGGACGCCATGTCGCATTTGGAGAGCCCCTAATGTGCCTAATCAGTGGAAACCCCCACAAGTGACCCCATTTTGGAAACTAGACCCCTTAAAGAACTTATCTAGATGTGTCGTGAGCACTTTGAACCCCCAAGTGCTTCACAGAAGTTTATAACGTAGAGCCATGAAAATAAAAAATAATTTTTGTTCCACAAACATGATCTTTTAGCCCCCAATTTTTTATTTTCACAAGGGTAACAGGAGAAATTGGACCCCAAAAGTTGTTGTCCAATTTGTCCTGAGTACACTGGTACCCCATATGTGGAAGAAAACTACTGTTTGGGCACACGGTGGGGATCGGAAGGGAAGTAGTGACGTTTTGGAATGCAGACATTGATGGAATGGTCTGCGGGTGTCATGTCGCGTTTGCAGAGCCCCTGATGTGCCTAAACAGTGGAAATCCTCCACAAGTGACCCCTTTTTGGAAACTAGACCCCCCCAAGGAACTTATCTAGATGTGTGGTGAGCACTTTGAACCCCCAAGTGTTTCACTAAAGTGTATAATGTAGAGCCGTGAAAATAAAAAAATCATTTTTGTTCCACAAACATGATCTTTTAGCCCCCAATTTTTTATTTTCACATGGGTAACAGGAGAAAATGGACCCCAAAAGTGGTTGTCCAATTTGTCCTGAGTACACTGGTACCCCATATGTGGAAGAAAACTACTGTTTGGGCACACGGTGGGGATCGGAAGGGAAGTAGTGACGTTTTGGAATGCAGACATTGATGGAATGGTCTGCGGGTGTCATGTCGCGTTTGCAGAGCCCCTGATGTGCCTAAACAGTGGAAATCCTCCACAAGTGACCCCTTTTTGGAAACTAGACCCCCCCAAGGAACTTATCTAGATGTGTGGTGAGCACTTTGAACCCCCAAGTGTTTCACTAAAGTGTATAATGTAGAGCCGTGAAAATAAAAAAATCATTTTTTCTCCACAAAAATGATCTTTTAGCTCCCAATTTTTATTTTCACAAGGGTAACAGGAGAAATTGGACCCTAAGAGTTGTTGTCCAATTTGTCCTGAGTACGCTGGTACCCCACATGTGGGGGGGACCACTGTTTGGGCACACGGTGGGGCTCGGAAGGGAAGTAGTGACGTTCTGGAATGCAGACTTTGATGGAATGGTCTGCAGGCGTCATGTTGCATTTACAGAGCCCCTGATGTACCTAAACAGTGGAAACCCCCAATTCGAATTCCAACCCTAACCCCAACACACCCCTAACTCTAGCCCTAACCCTAACCCTAGCCCTAACCCTAACCCTAACCCTAATCCTAACCCTAACCCTAGCCCTAGCCCTAGCCCTTGTATTTTTGACTCATAGTAACGCCACTTCTCCTCTGATCTCACACTGGCAGATGATCAGAGGAGAAGCAGCATTACTATATGACAAGATCGCTGCCCGGCACATAGTAACGCCACTTCTCCTCTGATCTCACACTGACAGATGAGCAGAGGTGAAGCAGCGTTACTGTGTGACAAGATCGCTGTCTGGCACAGCTGTGCCAGGCAGCGATCAGCTGTGCCAGGCAGCGATCTAGTCACACAGTAACGCTGCTTCACCTCTGCTCATCTGTCAGCATGAGCTCAGAGGAGAAGTCGCGTTATAATGAGGGAGATCGCCGGGAAACAAGCAGCTTTCCCAGCGAGCTCTCTCATTGGCTGCTGTGACGCGACGTCATCAGGACCTGAACCAATCAGGTCTCGATGACGTCGGGGGTCCCAGCATGCATTGTGCACCGGGATCCCCGCGTTATAAGGTATGAGGGGGTCCCGGGGGGGCACAAAACCGCCGACAGTAGATAAACGTCGGCGCTGCACAAAGCCCAGCAAGCGCCAACGTTTATCTACTGTGGGCGGTCGCGAAGAGGTTAAAGAAAGGGAAGTAAACAACCAAAATAAAATATAAATAGTTTATTAGCATATATACTTAAAATTACTCCAAAAAGAAATATGAGTGCAGAACAAGGCAGAGTGAACTCCAAGCAACAATAAATAGAATCAAGTGAACCAGGTATGAATAGTAACAAATAATTAAAAGCCAGATGCAAATACCCAATATCTTAACAAAATAAAATCCCCATATGGGTATGATATATATCTATGTAGAAGTAATTGATATAGGAGAAAATCTTGACTACATAACAAGCAGTAGTAACAGTAAAGCAGAGGGTCACAAGATGGTACAAATAACAAAGTGCAATGTGCCAAAGTGCTACATGTATTAAATGTAAACAACCCATAAAACATAAGGTGATATCCAGGGGCTTGAAAAAGTGCAAAATGCCAAAGTGCTGTAGTATACTAGCAGAGGATAACATCCATAAACTATAGAGAGTACTGCTGAATGTAAACAATACCTGGTGCTGTAGTTGCAAGTAGAGAGAGGACTCCAACGTGTGTTTCGCTTTACAGCTTCTTCCAAGGGGGCATAGATATAAAGGGGTGATGGTGCCGACTTAAATAAAAAAGAATCTATACATGTTTGGTGTCTATGAACTCCTAATGACCTGGAGAATCATAATGGAAGGTCAGTTTTAGCATTTAGTGAACATAGAAAAAAAAAACAAAACAAAAAAACTTTGTAGAATTGCACTTTTTTGCAATTTCACCTCACTTTGAATTTGTTTCCCGTTTTCCAGTTCACTATTTGGTAAAACCAATCATATCATTCAAAAGTACAACTTGTCCCACAAAAAACCCCTCACATGGCTATATTAAAAAAATAAAAAAGTTATGGCTTTGGGAAGAAAGGGAGCAAAAACAGATGCAAAAATGGAAATACCCCTGGCCCTTAACCTTCGTCCGGCTGAGTAGGTACAATTGTACCTATTCCATTTTAAAATTGCAATAACTTTTTTTCGAAAAGCCGTAGAGGGCTGAAATTTTGTGACATCTCTGCAGCTTTGGTCCATAATATATTGGCCAAATTTCAATAAAATGTCTCCACCCCCTTCCGAGATAAGGGGTCGAGATATTTTTGCATCCATAACAAGCTGCATAGGTACAAATGTACCCTCATATATTTTGAATGAAGATAATGCAAGGAAAAAAGAATATTTTTTTAATGATAATGCTATTTTATTATTATAAACAAGTAAAAAAAAACTGTTCATTTACATTATAAAAGAAAATGTAAGAAACTTTTTTTATTGATTTTCTTCGCAAGTAATGCATGTTGTCTTTGCTACCGAGTGTTCATCGCAAATGGGTTTCACACAAACCACACAAGACTTTCTAGTCTTACGTTGTTTTCGCCTCAGGTCTCGGCAGACATAGCAACTACCAACAACAGGGGAGGGTCCACGACTACCATGAGGTATTTGAGGGCCAGCTGCTGCTTGCGATGCTACCAGAATGCATCGTCCAAGCACCATTTCTACTGCACCTCGAAGAAAATGGTTTCTCATCATCATTCGGTTTGTACTACGATTTTCAATTGCAGGCATACACAGCTGATTTGCGAGATCTTTCAGGAACTTTCTTCGTTAATCCTTTGTCCTGAAGCTTGGATTGTGTTCTCTGTAGATGATGTAGGATGCAAACCCAGTGACGTCAATCATATTGTAGAAAAATGCCAGAGGCCAACGTAATGTTCGTCGTTTCACAGTGTACTCTCCCAACATTTTATCCATAATATCAACTCTGCCTTTTGTTTTGTTGTAGTATTTTATTATCTCTGGCTTGGCTGCTGGTGTCTCTTCAACTTCTCCCGTCATGTGCATAGATGATAGAAGCACGATTGATTTGTTCTTCTTTGGTACATATGAACACACTGTTGCATCATGATTGTAGGCAAAATTTGTCGAGTTTACAGGCCTTTCTTTGGCAGGCTGCATGTTGCTAGGTAGGAACCTTTTGTTTTTTCTCACTGTACCAACTAGTGTCATGTTCCAGGAGTTCAATACCTTAGCTAGTTCCATGGTTGTAAAGAAGTTATAGGTGGTGACATTTCTTCCAGAGCCTTTATACGAGCTCACTAGGTCCAATACTGTTCGTTCACCAATGTTTACTTGTCGAGGACCATCAGTTGGTTTCCCAGTGTAGAGCTGACCTTGTAATGGGTAGGCGTTTGACGAGTCACAAGCCCAGAAAATCTTTATGCCATATTTAGCTGGTTTTGAAGGTATATACTGGGTAAATTTAGTATGGCCTCTAAATGGAAATAATTGCTCGTCGACGGTGATACAATTATATGGCTTGTAGGCTCTCTTCAGATTTCTGTTCAGCATTGTCCAGATGTCCCGTATTGGTGCAGCTTTATCTGTTTGCACACATTCTGCACGTGTATTTTCGTTGTCAAATCTGATAAATCTGAGTATCATCTTGAAGCGGTCAAGAGACATGACTGCACATATAAGAGGCAGAGCTTCAACATTCCACATTTCCTCCAGATTCTCTTTGTTGTCTCTGTGCACACCAGCAGCAATCAGTATGCCCAAAAATGCATGGAGTTCAGTTTCAGTAAATTGCTTGAATGTTTTTTGTGGTGGCCGTTCAGAAGAATCAGGAAAACGTTGTACCAGTTTGTTGTTGTAAGCATCACAAACTCTCTTGGCCTTTCGATTCGTTTCTCGTAATATGATGTCACACATCTCGGGAGTCATGATTGACTTGAATATCTCTTTTGCTGTATACAGGTTGCTGATTGCTGCAGGGCCACCTCTTTGTCGTAGATTTTAGTTTCTGAAACCAAGTAAAGGAGAAAGTCTTCCCACAGTGGAGGTATATATGAAGGTACAATTGTACCTCTGCAGCCTGTTAACGTTGTAAAATTATGCAGCCTGACGAAGGTTAAGGGGTTAAACTGTCACTGCATCTAAAAACACAGTGACAGTTTTGTGCCAACAGCTGCCACTGAGAGGTGTGGGGCCCCATTCTGTCAGTCCCGCGCTCAGAATGCTGTGATCAGTCAGTCAATCTGACTGACTTATTGCGCAGGAGATGCTGAAATATCAGCACTTCCTGCCCGATCAATGCGGCAGCTCAACTCTGCCAGTGGCCGAGCGTCTGAACTAGCAGCCAGGAGCAGTGTCAACGCCACCCTTGGCTGTTAACCCCCTAAATGTTGTGATCAGAAGTGATCGCAACATTCAGGACGTCATTGCGGGAACCGAATAATTGCCATGGTGATCCGGGGTCATCATGACGACCCCCAGGAAACCAAGCTGCGGAAAGCTTCTAAGACCATGCTCACAGCATGGCGTCAGAAGCTTTCAGTCTAGGTATAATGCAATCAAAGTAAAAAAAAAATGAAAGTCCTATAGAGTGACTAAGGGCCCCCGTCACACATAGCGACTCACCAGCGATCCCGACAGTGATATGAACTTGTCAGGATCGCTGGTGTGTCGCTACGTGATCGCTTGTGAGCTGCCAAACAGGCAGCTTCACCAGCGATCAGGACAGCAACACGCGGGTAACAAGCGACGCACGTCGCTTAGTTACCCGCAGTGTACGTTAAGATACCAGCGCGCTGGTGCAGGGAGCTGGAAACCAAGGTAAACATTGGGTTTCTAAGCGCCGCGCAGCGCTTAGAAACCCGCTGTTTACATTGGTTACCAGCTCCCTGCATCAGCGCGCTGGTATCTAACATACACATCCGGTTTCTAAGCGTCGCGCGGCACTTAGAAACCCCCTGTTTACCTTGGTTACCAGCTCCAGCTCGCTGATCGCTGGTCTCCCGCCTGCCACACGCAGTGATGCGTGCTGGCCAGCGGGAGACCAACGATCAAAAAAAGGTCCAGGCCACTCGAGCACGATCAGCGATACCTGGCAGGGGGGCCGGTCGCTGATAAGTATCACACACAGCGATCTCGCTGGTGAGATCGCTGTTGCGTCACAAAACTTGTGACTCAGCAGCGATCTTGCTAGCTTTAGTAGCAAAGTTAAAAAAGGTATTATAAAAAATGTAAAAATATGCAAAAAAAATTACAAAATAATAATAATAAAACTATCTTACACTAATAAATACATGTTATCTAAAAAAAAATTAAATAAAAACAGTACACTTGTTTGGTATCGCCGCGTCTGGAACAACCCGATCTACAAAAGTGTCACACTAGTTAACCCTTCAGTGAACGCTGTAAAAAGCACAAAAAAGTAGCAAACTAATTCTTTATCATACCGCTTGGAAAAAGTGGAATAAAACGCGATCAAAAAGAAGAATGTACCGTATTTTTCGGACTATAAGACGCACCCCAATTTTTAGAAGGAAAATAGGAAAAAAAAATAATAATGTGTCAAATTGGGGTCCGTCTTTCAGTCCGAATTCAGCTTACCTGGGAAGGGATCCGGCACAGGTGGAGGAGTAGTCACAGGGGTCATTCAGTGGTCCAGGCTCGTGCGGTGGCGGCTCTGTGCTGGGGCAGGTTGGTTGTGCTGGGGCAGCTGCGCTGGGGCAGGGGCAGCTGTGCTGGGGCAGCTGTCCTGAGGCTGGGGAAGCTGTGCTGGGGCAAGGGCAGCTGTCCTGAGGCTGGGACAGCTGTGCTGGGGCAGGGGCAGCTGTGCTGGGGCAGCTGTCCTGAGGCTGGGGCAGCTGTGTGGGGCTGGGGCAGCTGTCCTGAGGCTGGGGCAGCTGTCCTGAGGCTAGGGCAGCTGTGCTGGGGCAGCTGTCCTGAGGCTGGGGCAGCTGTCCTGAGGCTGGGGCAGCTGTGCTGGGGCAGCTGTCCTGAGGCTGGGGCAGCTGTGTGGGGCTGGGGCAGCTGTCCTGAGGCTGGGGCAGCTGTGTGGGGCTGGGGCAGCTGTCCTGAGGCTGGGGCAGCTGTCCTGAGGCTGGGGCAGCTGTGTGGGGCTGGGGCAGCTGTCCTGAGGCTGGGGCAGCTGTGTGGGGCTGGGGCAGCTGTCCTGAGGCTGGGGCAGCTGTGCTGGGGCAGCTGTCCTGAGGCTGGGGCAGCTTTGCTGGGGCAGCTGTCCTGAGGCTGGGGCAGTTGTGCTGGGGCAGGTGGGCCTCTGCAGGGCGGTGGTGGCGGCGGGCTGTGCTCCGGTGCAGGGGCGATTTCCTCCAAGCCCGGAGGCCCCCCGCACATCCCTTGCTGGCCGCCGCCATGTTGCGGTGGCCTCCGGGAACATGGACGCCGGGAAGATGGCCGCCGGTCCGGGGACGGCGCATGCACGGCTTCAGATCTCGTCCCGAAATCTCGGGGGACGAGATTTCGGGACGAGATCTGAAGCCGCGCATGCGCCGTCCCCGGACCAGCGGCCATCTTCCCGGCGCCCATGTTCCCGGAGGCCACCGCAACATGGCGGCGGCCAGCAAGGGATGTGCGGGGGGCCTCCGGGCTTGGAGGAAATGCCGTCGGAGCTGCCGCCCCTGCACCGAAGCACAGCCCACCGCCACCACCGCCCCGCAGAGCCCCGCCCGCTGCCACCACCGCACCGCAGAGCCCCGCCCGCTGCCACCACCGCACCGCAGAGCCCCGGAGGTGAGTATATTGCGACCATAAGACGCACCCCCCACTTTCCCCCAAAATTTTGGGGGAAAAAAGTGCGTCTTATGGTCCGAAAAATACGGTAAATAAAATTGGTATCACTGAAAATCTCATTTTGTCCCACAAAAAAACAAGCTGCCATACAGCTCCATAAGCAGAAAAAAAAAGTTATAGATTTCAGAATAAAGAGATGCAAAAATAATTATTTTTTCTATAAAATAGTCTTATTGTATAAAAGCGTCGAAAAAAACTATATAAATGTGGTATCGCCGTTATCGTACTAACCCGAAGAATAAAGCTGCTTTATCAATTTTACCACACGCAGAATTGAGAAAAGAAAACCAATTCCTGTATTGCTGGTTTTTGTTCGCTTGTTTGCTTTGTTTTTACCTCTACAAAAATTGGAATAGAAAGCGATCAAAAAATTTCATGTGACCGAAAATGGTACCAATAAAAACGTCAACCAATCCTGCAAAAAACAAGCCATAACATTACCAAAATATGGAAAAATTATAGCTCTCAAAATATGGCGATGCAAGAACTTGTAAAAAAAAAGCATGTGACAGCAGCCAAACATAAAAAGTACATAAATCTGGTATTGCTGTAATCGCACTGACACGAAAAGTAAAGTCGTCTAGTCACTTATACCGCACGAGGAACAGCATAGTCCACACTCAGGTCTGTAATCTGTTAATGGAAATATAGGGGCTTCCATGTTACTGGTAGCAGAAAGGCTCTAGAAAAGCAAAATGGCTCCTTGCCCCCCAAAAGAAATTCAGTGAATTCTGTGCTCCCAAATTCAAATGCCCCACCCTCCCTTCTGAGCCCCAGTGTGCATAAACCACCTTTAGCATCCACATGTTTGGCAGGAGTATAATTTTCAAAATGGGGTCACTTGAGGGGAGATTCTGCTTCTCACACTTAGGGGCTCTGTATACGGAGTCCGCAAACTATTCTAGGAAAATCTGCGCTGCAGGAGGTAAATAGCGCTCCTCCCTCCCGAGTCTCATCGTGTGGCTAATCAGTACCATACAGCCACATATGGGGTATTTTTACATTCAACAGAAATTGTGGGACACATTCTGGTGCCATTTTTACTCATTTTCCCATGTGAAAATACAAAATCTAAAACAAAATTTTTGTGGTAAAAATGTAAATTTTTTTTCACTGCGCTAAGGTATAAAATTCTGTGACACCCCTGTGGTGTTAATATGATTACTGAACCCCTTGATTAGTCAAGCAGCATATTTTGTAAAATGAGGTCACTTATGAGGAGTTCTACTGTTCTGTCACCTAAGGGGCTCTCCCAGTGGGTCATGGCACCATCAAACCATAAGAGTAAAATCTGCGCAATAGTATGGCGCTCCTTCCTTTCTGAGCTTTGCACTGTGCCTCAAAAGTAGTTCCCGATTACATTTAGGGTATTGGTGCACTAAGGAGAAATTGCACGACAAACTGAGATGTCCAAATGTGGGGCTAAAATAACATTTTAGTGGAAGAAATGTAATTATTCTTTCTTCACCACTCAATAGTATAAATTTCTGTGACAAACATGTAGTCTCAATATGATCACCCTTAGATGAATTAATTGAGAGGTGTAGTTTGCAAAATTACATCACTTATGGGGGAGTTCTGCTGTTCTGGCACCTCAGGGGCTCTGCTAATGTGACATGGCACCCTCAAACCATTCCAGCAAAATCTGAATTCCAATATGGTGCTTCTTTTCTGACCTTTGCACTATGCCTCAAAAGTAGTTTTCACCCACACATGGGGTATTTACACTCTCAGAAGAAATTACACAACAAATTTGAGTCTATTTTCTCCTGTTACCCTTGAAAAAATAAAAAAATTTTGGGCTAAAAGAAAAATGTTGTGGGAATTTTTTTTAATGATCTTAGCTTGGAAGGGAAGGAGCGCCGTTTTGGAAGGCAGACTTTGATGGAATGGTCTGCGGGCATCATGTTGCGTTTGCAGAGCCCCTGATGTGCCTAAACAGTAGAACCCCCCATAAGTGACCCCATTTTGGAAACTAGACCCCCCATTTATATCTTTTTTTATGTTTTGGGGTTTTTACACAATAAAAACTTTTATAGAAAAAAATAATTATTTTTGCATCACTTTATTCTGAGAGCTATAACTTTTTTATTTTTCCGCTGATGGAGCTGTATGGTGGCTTGTTTTTTCCAGGACAAGATGGCGCTTTTAGTCATACTAATTTTTATTACCATTAATTTTTTTGTTCGGATTTTATCCCACTTTTTTGCAAGCGGTAGGTTGATACCGCTTGGAAAAAATATAATTTGCTACTTTTTTTTTTACAGCATTCACTGAAGGGGTCAACTAGGGTGACACTTTTATAAATGGGACTTTTATGGACGCAGCGATACCAAACGTGTATTTTTTAGTTTAATTTTTTTACATAAAAATATGTATTAGAGGAATTCTTTTATTTTATTATTATTATTTTTTTTACATATTTAAACAAAAAATGTTTTGTTTTTTTTACCTTGTCCCTTTATGGGACTTTCACTTTCACTGCAGGTATAATACATTGCAATGCTCCAGCATTGCAATGTATTATACCTATGCTGAAAGCTGCTGAGACCACGCTGTGAGCATGGTCTCAGCGGCTTTCCGTGGCTGGATGACCCGGGGGTTGTTCCTGACAACCGCGGGTCATCATGGCAGAGATCGGGCCCTGCGATTATATCGCGGAGACGCCGATCTGAAGGTAGAGGGAGCCCCCGACCCTCTGCCTCCCCCCTGAACGCTGCCATCGAGCTTGATCGCAGCAGTCAGGGGGTTAACAGCCAGGGGCGATGTGGACACCGCTCCTGACTGTTAGTGCAGGAAGCTCAGCCACCAGCAGCGCTGAGCTCCTGCACTTACTGGGCAGGAGATGCTGAAATTTCAGCATCTCCTGCCCGCTCATGCTGTGATTGGTCAGTCAGATTGACTGACCAATCACAGCGCTCTGGCTGCGGGGACCGACTGCAAGGGTCCCCGCACCTCTTGCCATGCCTGCCAGCTGTCTATGACAGCTGTCGGCACTGAACTGTCATTGCATGTTTAGACGCAGTGACAGTTTAAATGCATGATGTGCATAGCCTGTCATGATGCGGGAACTTACATCCTGCTTTGACGGGCTATGCACGTCAATAGACGTTAAAGGGTTAAGGATTATGGAGGCCACTGTGCTCTTAGGAACCTTGAGTACTGCAGAAATTCTTTTTTAACCTTGGCCAGATATGTGCCTTACCACAATTCTGTCTCTGAGCTCCTTGGCCAGTTCCTTTGACCTCATGATTCTTATTTGGTCTGACATGCACTGTGAGCTGTGAGGTCTTATATAGACAGGTGTTTGCCTTTACAAATCAAGTCCTATCAGTTTATTTAAACATCGCTCGACTCTGATGAAGGAGTAGAACCATCTCAAGGAGGATCACAAGGAAATGGACAGCATGTGACTTAAATATGAGCGTCTGAGCAAAGGGTCGGAATACTTATGACCATGTAATATTTCAGCTTTTCTTTTTTAATAAATTTGCAAAAATTTCGACATTTCTGTTTTTTTTCAGTCAAGATGGGGTGCAGAGTGTACATTAATGAGAAAAAAATGAACTTTTTTGAAATTACCAAATGGCTGCAATGATACAAAAAGTGAAAAATGTAAAGGGGTCTGAATACTTTCTGTACCCACTGTAGGGGAAGTCCAATAACAACATGAACTGTATTGTTAACATTTATCAGACAAAAGAGTGGATGAACCCCAGCGATGAGCTAAAGTTAAAACTCTTTTAAGATTTCATATCTTTAAATAGCATTTTCCTTCTTTAGTAAGACATCATTTATCAGAGGCATTTTCTAAACAGATCATTAGTGACTGTAAAACTGGGCACATGTGTTTGTCCCTTATCAAAATTTTTCTTGTGTGGGATTTTATGACGGATTAAATATTTCTATTAAAACTAGACAATGACAAATGTATGACTGGTGGAAGTGCTATTTTGGTGCAATAATGACAGAAAACAGGAAATGCAACTATCTAGAAGAACATCTCCAATGTACTAGGAAGTTTTTGGTGAGACTTCCTGTAGGATATTTGTTGGGTGGTCAACTTGTGATCTATCAACACATCCATTACTTTTTGTCTTCTTTGCTTGCATCTCAGCCTTTTCCTTCTTCAGAAAACACAGACTCCCTGAAATGACATCTCTGCAATTCTGTAATGGCGTCTTACTATCCAGGATGTGTCTCAATATCAACAATGCAATGGAAAACAGAATCTATTCTTGACTACCATTGGTAATTTCTTAGTAGTAGTATAATAATTGGCTCTTGTTATTGTACAAATAAAACCATGGACTTAAAGTGTTTTTCCCATCTTAGATATTTATAAATTATAATGAATGCACAAGATTGTCTGTATCCCACACTCTTAGGTTGTTTTCACATTGCATTTAGGCACCTTAAGATGCACATCGGAGCACACGTTTGCTTTGGCACCATTATAGTCTATGGCCCCGTCAGCCCATATATCAGAATCCCATTTTCTGAGAGGATCAGAAGTAAGCCCTGATTGGGCCACTTAACGGGTGCCTGGAGGCAGTGTGAAAGCACTCTTAAGGCCCCGTCACACACAGCGATCTCGCCAGCGAGATCGCTGATTTTGTGACGCCACAGCGATATCGCTGTGTGTGACATGGATCAGCGACCGGCCCCCCTGCCGGGTATTGCTGATCGCGTTCCATCGTCTTGGGCCGTTTTTGATAGTTGGTCTCCCGCTGGCCAGCGCGCATCGCTGCGTATGGCAGTGAGAGACCAGCGATCAGCGATGCTGGACGCTGGTTTCCAAGGTAAATAGTGGGTATCTAAGAGCCGCGCTGGTCCTGATCGCTGGAGGGGCTGTCTATGTGACAGCTCACCATTGATCAGCTAACGATGTTCCAGCGATCCCATCCACGTCGGATCGTTGGTGGGATTGCTGGGACATTGATACGTGTAACAGGGCCTTTAGAGAAGTGAAAGTTGACAGCAGTCTTTTGGTGACCACTGATCCATTCATAAAGGACGTGAGACAGAGATCAAAGACCACTGTTCTAAAGAGCGGTGCGGTTCCAATGGTGAAATTGGGGAAAGAAGTCTGAGCGCTGCCAGGAGATATCTGGTAGGTGATGATATCATCCTGGAATTTGCAGAAAGTTAGACATTACCTTTCTATGTTCGCTTTGAGCATCAGACTGGAGACCTCAATTAAGGGGCAAAATGTATAGATGCAACCGAGCTGGTATTAAACAAATTGCACTACCAGAATAATGACGGTGAGTTAGCATTATAAATACAAAAAAACTCCAGGATTCCTTCTTTAACTTAACAATGCAAGAAAAATAAACTTAAAAATTAAAAGACGTCTGCCACCCCCAAATGCTAAGTAAACCACTTATATAGATATGTAGGGGACTTAACGTCTTTAAAAGTCATATCTCTAGTATAATTTTTAGTGTTGTAGCTGGCATAAAAAAACATTTATTTTGTATGTAAATGAGGAGGCTTTGGTGCACCCTTGGCATGGCCAAGGGCTCAGTGCTAAGTTACGACCCCTCCTTTTGCATTCTGAGCAATGTCATATCTTTAGGGCCTTTTACACATAGCGAGATCGCTAGCGATGTCGCTAAAGTATCACCGACTTTGTGACACAGCAGAGAAATCGCCAGCGATCTCGCTTTGTGTGACACATACCTGCGACCGCCCCCCACGCTAGATATCGCTGATTGCACTTGAACATCCTGGGCCATTTTTTCCTCGTTGGCGTCCCGCTGGCACCGACTAGCGACGCATGGATGCAGGCGGAAGTCGTCATCATCGCTGCGGTGTGACAGGTAAGAGCGACCGCCGACGGATCGCTTATCGCTGCTGCGTCGCTGGTGAGATCTGCCCATTTGGCAGCTCACTAGCGACCATTTAGCAATGCACCAGCAATCCTGACCAGGTCGTATCATTGTCGGGATCGCTGGTGCATCGCTAAATGTAACGGGGCCCTTAGTTGACAGCACTCGGCCTAGCACTGCCTGAACTCTGCAGCTGAAGTAATTCAGTGTTATTGACAGATCTGACATCACTGTCTCCTGTGTATAGTACAGTGCCAAGCAGCGACCACAGACAGAAGCCAATGATAAGAACCATCAATGTCACAATGTGAGCTGCAGAATTGCTTATTGCCATATCTTGACTGACAGCCTAGTCTCCACACGGACACTGCAGCCGCTCTCACAGTGTCATTTCCAGCTCTCATCTCTGGTTTCTGTCTGCAGCCACAAATAGGTTCTGTACTGCAGGTAGGAAATAGCAAAGAGAGTCAGCAATAACCCCACGTAAGCATTTAATAAAAATCCATGCTGCACAATCCATATATCCAGGTTGGGAAGCTGTATGCACACAGTCACTGCCGGATGTTCAGTTGACATGACAGCTGACACCCATAACTCACTGTCAGGAGTGATCTCAGCATCTAGAAGGCAGGGAGAGGGAGGGGGATCACTCTGCTCTCCAATCAGCTCCCCCCTGATGTTATAACGAGGGGCATATTGTTGCCATGATGGCCTAATGTCGTCATGACGACATATGGGTCTCCAGGGCTAGCAAGCTTGTGAAGTGTATGATCTAACTAGTTTGTGTCAGTGCAGCACTGACATTTAGGTCCCCTTCACTTGCCCTGGTGATACCTGTACAGGAAAAACCAGTACCGGTGTGATCCATAGTCCAAGTCTGGGTGCCATCTGTATGGCCATGTGCTGTATCCGTGTGTCCGTATGTGCGTGTTCGTGTGCCATCCTTATGTGTGTGTGCCATCCGTGTGCTATCCGTGTGTCAGTGTGACATATTTGGAATGAAATCCAGTGTAGAAATTAAAGTGTTATATATTAAAGATGTTCAAAGATAGCGACAGTGATGAGGAACATGATTTTCTCCTTTTCTGCAGGATATAGAACATATTCAGAGTGCAGACACAATCTTTCTTGGAGGTATAGGTGAAGGCGGGAGTAGAATCCCAATTAATCAAAGGAGAAATGTTCACTTCACACTCAAACGCTAAAGTAGTGATGATGAAACTTTTATTTATAAAAGTAAAGCAGGTGATTTCATTTATGAAAATTCGCATCCTGATTGTGATGATACTTTATTTGACATTTTGATTTGTGGAATCTTTATCAAAATCCTCCAGTAATGGTGGTATCAGTACCCATGTGTACGTGTGACGTACCAAAATAGAATGCAGAATAGAAATGACAGATGTTTAGCTGTTAAAGATGTGGAAAGATAGAGATTAGTGATGAGCGATTATACTCGTTGGTCAGGTTTTTCCGAGCATGCTTCGGTGTCCTCCGAGTATTTTGGTGTGCTCGGAGATTTAGTTTTCGTTGTCTTATCTGCATGATTTGCGACTGCTAGACAGCTTGAATATATGTGTGGAATGCCTGTTTGTTAGGGAATTCCCACATGTTGACAGGCTGAATACAAGTGGCAAATCATACAGATTAGACAACGAAAACTAAATCTCCGAGCACACCAAAATACTCGGAGATCACCCGAGCATGCTCGGGAAAACCCGAGCAAAGAGTATACTCGCTCATCACTAATAGAGATAGTTAGATGTGAGTCAAATAGATGATAGAATAGATAGACAGATAGAGAGACAGATAGATAGAAATATGTCAGTGTGAGATATGATCAGTGCATGTGTGTTTTTTTTGTACTTTATTTTTCAATTAATTAATATAAAAAATGGAGTGGGCTCCCATGTAATTTCCATAACCAGCAGAGAGGAAAGCCAACAGCTGGGGGCTAATGTTAGTCATCTGGGAAAGGGGCCATTAGCTCTAAATGTTCCCAGCTTATCAATAACAACTTGCAGCTGTTTGCTTAGCCTTTACTGGTTAATTTACAGGGGAACCCTAGAAAAAAAAAATGACATAGGGTCCCCCTATAAATTAACTACTAAAGGCTAAACAGACAAGTGTGGGTTGATATTAATAGCCTGGGAAGGGGCCATGGATATTGACCTCCCTCCCAGGCTAATAACATCAACACTCAGCGGCCTCAGAAATGGCGCATCAATAAGATGTACCAAATCTGGTTCTTAGACTCACTCTTCTTGATGTCAGCTGTTTTATGGCTGCTGACATCAAGCCCAGGCGTTAGTAATGGAGAAGGTTCTGTAAGACTCCTCCATTACTAACCCCATAGTCATATTGTAAAAAATACATAGCCAGTATAAAGTCCTTTAATTGAAATAAACACACTCCCACCCTCATTTTCTCATCTATTGCTGTAAAAATGAAAATAATGAAAAAAAATTCCTCACCTGCCTGATGACAATCCATTTTTCTCACGAAAAAGTCCAGCTCTGCTACATTTGGATTACATGGCTGAGCAGTGGCATGATAGGACTGTTCAGCCATGAATCTAAGACACACTGAGCTGAGCTTGGGGTGCAGCTGAAGTGTTGAGTGGTAACATGGTGACGCAAAAACTTGTTTTTGCAAAAATAAGCATCTTTTAGTGTGTGACAACAGCCAAACTTTAAAAACTATATTAATCTGGTATTGCTGTAACTGTACCGAGGAATGGTGTAAAAGTAAATAAAACCAATTCTTCACCTGCAGTTGGTTTGTTCATTCTGCCTCCCAAAGATCACAGTAAGACTTAGCTCACAATTATTCTGCGCTTTGAGGAACGTGATTCAGATGGAACCCCCAGTGGAAGATTCCCTTTAATGAGCCAGGTGGAGGCCCAGTGGACACCGTCTGGCCTATGATCCTGTGGTGTCCGTCTTTTTAGGATTGCATAAAAGTGTCGTCGGCCACAGCTTTATGCACCTCTGAAAAGAAGGAAAATGCTGAACATAGGCCAGACAGAGTCCAGAGTAACTCTGCTGCTTCATTATAGTAAAAGGATCCCCCGGGGTTTCATCTGAATCATGACATTCGGAGAATTAGATGCAAAGCCTGATGTAACTGCTCAGCGTAGAGCACAGGATAATTGTGATCCCAAAAATGTTCGAACTAAGAGCTTCAACTCAATCCACAAAAGAAGTTTGTCAGGTACTTCATCTGTTAATGGAAGTATAGTATAGGGGGCCTTCCCGTTACTGGTAGTACAAAGGCTCTGGAAAAGCAGTATGGCTCCTTGCCCTCGAAAAAAAAATCCATCAAATTCTGCACTCTCAAATCCAAATGCCTCCTCCCTTCCTTGCCCCACAGTGTGTCTATAACACGTTTCTGTGTGATGTGAGTTTGCCTAATTTACAAGTGCATGTCTCCAGAAGCATCAACTAGACATAACGTACTGGGTACTACAATCGCAGATTTACAATTTTCACTGCTGCTTGTTTCTGGAAAATACCCACGGGGTCAAAATCATCACTACACATAGATAAATTCCCAAAGGGGTATAACTTGCAAAATGGGGTCTCTTGAGGTGCATATTCTGCTCTTCTAGAACTTAAGGGCTCTGTATATGTGTCTGCAAACTATTCTACCAAAAGTTGCGTTCCAGGAGACAAATAGCGCTCCATCCCTCCCGAGTCTCACTGTGTGGCTAAGCAGTACTGTACAGCCACATATGGGATATTTCCACATTCAGCAGAAATTGTGTGACAAATTTGGTGCCATTTTTACCCATTTCCCTTTGTAAAAATGTAAAATAAGGGGTTAAAACAAATTTTTTTGTGGTAAAAATGTCATTATTTTTTCTTCACGGCTCAATGGCATAACATTTTATGACACACCCATGGTGTCAATATGATCACTGCACCCTTAGATGAATTCATTTAGAAGTGTAGTTTGGTTCTGCTGTTCTGGCACCTCAGGGGCTTTCCCAGTGAGTCATGGCACCCACAAATCATAGCAGTGAAATCTGAACTAAATTATGGCTCTCCTTCGCTTCTGAGTTTTGCACTGTGCCTCAAAAGTAGTTCCCAATTACATGTAGAGTATTGGCATACTCAATAGAAATTGCCCAACAAACTGAGAAGTCAATTTTTTCCTATTATCCCTTATAAAAATTAAAAATATACAGCTAAGGCCGGTTTCACACTAGCGCATTTTCAACGCGCGCACGGCCGGGGGTAGCTCCGCCCCCGATCCGGCTCTCTGCCCGGCGTGCCCGCCCCTTCCTTGTAGCGCCGCCTCCTAGCGGACAGCGGCGCCTGCGATCGGCGCACCCTATCTTTAGCATAGGGTGCGCCGATCGTGCGCAGGCCGTGCGCTAGTTGCGCTTTGACCTGCGCTGCGCACTTTTGACGGTGCGCCGTGCGCGCCAAAATCAAACTTTTCGGATTTTGGCGCGCACGGCGCACCGTCAAAAGTGCGCAGCGCAGGTCAAAGCGCAACTAGCGCACGGCCTGCGCACGATCGGCGCACCCTATGCTAAAGATAGGGTGCGCCGATCGCAGGCGCCGCTGTCCGCTAGGAGGCGGCGCTACAAGGAAGGGGCGGGCACGCCGGGCAGAGAGCCGGATCGGGGGTTGAGCTACCCCCGGCCGTGCGCGCGCTGAAAATGCGCTAGTGTGAAACCGGCCTAACACAGCATTTTAGCTGTAAAAATGTAATTATTCTGTCTTCACCGCTTTATGGTATTAAATTCTATGAGGCACATGTGGTGTCAATATAGGGGATTGGGATGGAACACCCCTTTATTGCCTCCTCCCCTTTAAGAGCTTTAATGTAAATACACTGTTATGCTTTGGTACTGCTACATGGCTGTGTATTACCGACTGATTGGTATTGCCACATTATGTGTTGCCATACTGTAAGATATTATGCTTTATTATGACTATTGTATTGCATTGTATTTCTGTACAGATTAGGGTAAGATGGTGCTTTCTTTGGGAACATTAGAGGAGGGCACTTGTAGTATAGAGTTTATAGAATGGGTAAGCGTAGTTCTGGAATGGGCCACTAGATGGGAGCATACTAGTGGGTAGAGTTGAGCGACTTTTGGTTTTTTAGGGTCGAGTTTCGTTTCGTGAAACCCGACCTTTCCAAAAGTCGGGTCGAGCAAGATCGTCCAATTATAGGGAAAAGTCGGGGTCGTCCCGAAACACGAAACCCAATGTAAGTCAATGGGGAATAAAAGTCGGCAGTGAGAGGAGGACAGGAAACACACCTACAGTGCCCATTTGAATGCCAAAAGCATCAATTCTTCTTACTTAAGCTTGTCAACCTTAATTAACTTCATAATACAAGTTACGCACTGAAAAATGGGGGTTATTTGGCTAAAGTTGTGGGGGGGGAGGGCTGGCTCCAGGTTTTCATGTGCCCTGGGCGAAAGAGCGCCCCTTTAACACATACCACAACTCATCATGCTCCGATACGGCAGAGAAATAGCGGTATAGTACAATGAAAAATACCTCACTTTTTACATCTCATGACGAGGCCCATCTATTTCTCCATACAGAATCATTGGTCCCATATAATGTTTGAAACAGTATATGATGAGCTCCACATAATGCTACAGTATATGTTGGTCCCCATGGATGAAGCTCCACTGTCTTATGGGCCCAAATAATGCTCCAAACATAATGGGCCCCATTTCTAATGCTCTAGTGTATAATGGGCCCTGTAAATGCTGCTCCAGTGTCTGATGTCCACCTTTGGAATGTTCCAGTGTATGGTGGGCCCCATCTATCATTCTCCAGAGTATAGTGCTCCCCAAAAATTGCTGTCCCAACATTGAAAACAATCAAATAAGTCTCCTCGCTAGGGAATCCCTGTACTAGTCTGGACTCCTCGTCGTCCCCATCTTCCATCTCACTGCACAGTATTTCAACCTTGCAAGTGCTGTGATCCTGAGCAAGCGGGGGGGCCCACTCGTTGGCGACGGCACTGGCACAGGGCCCCTGATAGTACGGTGGTGTGTCTGATGGCGGGTGGGCCGAACCTGCACTTTCATCTGCAGCTTCCTCTTTGTCACCGTGTAAGATGGAACTGTATATGGGAAGGGTAAACTGAGTTTCATCAGGGTCAGATTCAGGCCGTGTAGCGTGCGAGGGGAATGTAGTGTTCTGGGTCAATGTACCAGCAGATTCATCGAGCAGTGGCTGGGCATCAGTGCACTTGTGTCGCCCCCAGGAGTACGGTCGCCACAGTGGCATTACCTTCCTCCTAGGGAGTGTGATGTCATGCTTGGGAGCAACGAAGGATCTCTCTAGCAGGTTAACTGATTGGGCGGCGTTATTCCCACGAGTCATGACCCTCCAAACAGCGTTCATGAAGGCAAAGTGTTTGTTTTACGTGGGCAGTATGGTTGCAAAGCTGAACCTTAAAGGAATGTCCAGAAGGGCACCACCAGGAGTGGAGCCTACGGTTAAATTCGACTCCACCTGGGAAACCTCAACCATGCCAGCTACAGAACAGATGCACACATTGCAAGCTTAATTCCATTAACGAACGAGACTCCGTCATGCCCCGCGGTCCGAGACCGGCTTACTAGAGGGACACGTGAGGCTCTGGCACATGAGATTGGCCAATAACTGGTGTGTCATGCCCTTACATGTCCGTGGCTGCATGTGCGCTACACTGAAAAGGCCAGCGTTTGTCGCTTACAGGTGCAGATAACCCGCTGAACAACGTTAGTGATGGGGATCACTGATTACAATTATTACCCGCGAACGATGATTTCCCAGTAAGTGCAGGTCAACCGCAGTTCCGGAATTAGGCCTAACCGTCATTCCTGAAAAAATTAAAAACTTACGTGTGCAAACCACAGGTGCTGTAGCTTGCTTAACAGCTCGCCAGCCGTTCTCACGCCCAGTATGGATTACACGTGATTGCACAAAGGTGAGAAAGGGTACCGTATCCCCAGATAACATGTATGGATAGCGTACACATTCAAAATATATGTCTATACATCGGGAGGCAGGCTCAGACGGTGTTAGGCCCAGTATGGATTGCACGTGATTGCACAAAGGTTAGAAAGGGTACCGTATCCCCGGATAACATGTATGGATAGCATAGTGTACACATTCAAAATATATGTCTATACATCAGGAGGCAGGCTCAGACGGTGTTAGGCCCAGTATGGATTGCACGTGATTGCACAAAGGTTAGAAAGGGTACCGTATCCCCAGATAACATGTATGGATAGCGTACACATTCAAAATATATGTCTATACATCAGGAGGCAGGCTCAGACGGTGTTAGGCCCAGTATGGATTGCACAAAGGTTAGAAAGGGTACCGTATCCCCAGATAACATGTATGGATAGCGTACACATTCAAAATATATGTCTATACATCAGGAGGCAGGCTCAGACGGTGTTAGGCCCAGTATGGATTGCACGTGATTGCACAAATGTTATAAAGGGTACCGTATCCCCAGATAACATGTATGGATAGCGTACACATTCAAAATATATGTCTATACATCAGGAGGCAGGCTCAGACGGTGTTAGGCCCAGTATGGATTGCACAAAGGTTAGAAAGGGTACCGTATCCCCGGATAACATGTATGGATAGCATAGTGTACACATTCAAAATATATGTCTATACATCAGGAGGCAGGCTCAGACGGTGTTAGGCCCAGTATGGATTGCACGTGATTGCACAAAGGTTAGAAAGGGTACCGTATCCCCAGATAACATGTATGGATAGCGTACACATTCAAAATATATGTCTATACATCAGGAGGCAGGCTCAGACGGTGTCAGGCACAGTATGGATTTGACGGCCCAGATTACACAGCGGAGGAGCAGGGAGAGGTAAAGATTGCAAATGCTGGGGCCCTGCCCAAGCAAGGGGGGCCCACTCGTGGGCGTCGGTACTGGCACTGGGCCCCTCATAGTACAGCGGTGTGTCTGACGGCGGGTGTGCACCACCACCGTCAGAGACACTTGATTGCACTATGAGGGACCCTGTGCCAGTGCCCGTGCCCAAGAGTCGGCCTACCCACCTGTCCAGGGCAACGGCACTCGCACGGTGTCGTGCGCTAGGTGGTGACCCCGGCCATGGGGGGGGAGGCAGCACAGTTAGGGAGTTTTAGAAAGTGGCATATGTTGATGTTGGACATTCAGCTGATGCAAAAGGCGAAATAGGTGAAGTCCCAGGAAGAGGTGGACCAAAGCAAGCCATTTTTCTGTCACCCTATGTGTCATCAGGGGAAGGTGGGACAAAATCCTTGGAAACCCATGCGTGGTTCATTTTAATGAAGGTTAGATCATCCACATTTTGGGTTGACAGACGGGTCCTTTTTTCTGTCAGGATTGATCCAGCTGCACTGAAGACTCTTTCCGATAGCACACTTGCAGCTGGGCAAGCGAGCTCCTGTAAGGCATATTGGGCCAATTCAGGCCAGGTGTCCAGTTTAGCGGCCCAATAGTCAAAGGGGAATGACCTGTGTGGGAGAACATCGATATGGGAGGAAAAGTAGTTTGTAACCATAGTTGACAACTGCTGTCTCCTGTCACTTTCCATCGATGCAGTATTACCAGTTGTGTGAGCGGTATTTGAAAAATCAGTCCACAACATTGTCATGAAACCCCTGTCTCCAACGCCACTTCTGCTGTGTGCACCACGAACACCTCTGCCAAGCTGCCCCCGGCCCGTATGGCTCGTGTGAGAACCATCACCGCTGCTGTGTGCTGGGAATGCCTCAAGCAACCGATTTACCAGAGTTGCTTGTTTATTAGCCAATATTAGGTCAAGGTTCTCCTGTGGCATGATGTTTTGTAATTTGCCTTTATAGCGTGGATCCAGGATGCTGGCCAACCAGTAGTCGTCATCGTTCATCATTTTGGCAATGCGGGGGTCCCTTTTTAGGATCTGCAAGGCATAATCTGACATGTGGGCCAATGTTCCCGGTGTCAATGATGCACTGCGAGTGCTGGTTGGAGGAGCACTTTCTGGCAAATCCACATCCCTCCAGTCACGCACAAACCCTGTACCAGACCTTGCCACGCCAACATTTTCACTTGCCCCACGAGATGCATCCTCCTCCCCTAAGTAATCATCCCCATCATCATCCTCCTCCTCCTCTTCTTCCTCCACCTCGTCCAGGAGAGGTCCCTGAGCAGACAATGGCTGAATGTCATCAAGGATTCTCTCCTCCTCTTCCTCCTCATCAACATTGGCTGCAGACGCCTGCTCCTTAAGGTGCGTCAAAGTTTGCATGAGCAGACGCATAAGTGGGATGCTCATGCTTAGGATGGCGTCGTCTGCGCTTACCAGCCGTGTGCATTCCTCAAAACACTGAAGGACTTTACAGAGGTCTTTCAGCTTCGACCACTGCACACCTGTCAACTCCATGTCTGCTCTCAAAGTGCCTGGCCGTGTATCCTCCCACAAATGCATTATGGCCTGCCTCTGCTCGCACAGCCGCTCCACCATGTGCAGGGTGGAGTTCCACCTTGTTGCAATGTCGATAATGAGGCGGTGGTTGGGAAGGTGGAGCAATCGCTGCAGCTTCTGCATACGAACGGAGTGTACAGGCGACCGGCGGATGTGCGCGCACAGTCTTCGCACCTTCTGGAGCAGGGCTGTTAACTCTGGATAATTTTTGAGGAAGCACTGCACCACCAGGTTCAAGGTGTGAGCCAAGCAAGGTATGTGGCTGAGTTTTGAAAGGGCTATGGCTGCCACAAAATTACGGCCGTTATCACTAACTACCTTGCCTGCCTCAAGATGTACACTGCCCAGCCATGACTCAGTTTGTCGCTGAAAGTACTCGGCCAGCACCTCGGCGGTGTGTCTGTCGCCCAAACACATCATCTGCAACACAGCCTGCTGACGCTTTCCACTAGCTGCTCGATAGGGGGACACATCGTGTGCAACAGTGGCAGCTGCAGATGGAGTGCTCGTACGACTGCGCTCTGTGGACGAGCTTTCGCTTCTGGAGGAGGAGGAGGGTCGAACGCCTACAGCCAACTGTTTCCTATACCGTGGGCTAGGCAGCACTGTCCCACCACCGCTGTCCCCTGTGGACCCTGCATCCACCACATTAACCCAGTGCGCAGTGATGGACACGTAACGGCCCTGGCCATGCCGACTGGACCATGCATCAGTTGTGAGGTGCACCTTTCCGCTCACTGACTGCTTGAGTGCATGGACAATGCGGTCTTTCACATGATGGTGGAGGGCTGGGATGGCTTTGCGAGAGAAGAAGTGGCGACTGGGTAGGTCATAGCGTGGTACTGCATAGGCCATGAGTTCGCGGAAAGCTGCGCTTTCCACCAACCGAAAGGGCATCATCTCAAACTAGATTAGTTTGGCAATGTGGGCGTTCAAACCCAGTGTACGCGGATGAGAGACTGAGTACTTTCTTGACCTACTCATAGTGTCTGGGAGGGTGAGCTGGACTTGAGAGCTGCATATGGTGGAAGTAGCGGTGGACAGGGCGGACGGAGAGAGGGTTGATGATGGTGATGGAGTTGTTGTTCTTTCTGATGGCCTAGAATCAGTCTTTCGTTGATATAACAGTGGGATTCCCTGACTGCTGTGGCATTGCAACGACACCTCAACATTTGCTGCTGTGCTAACCGGTGGGCTTACAGTGGGGAAAACAATGTAGCGTTGCTGACTACCTTCGTTGTGATCAGTTGCACATGTGGCACTTGAGGTTTGGTGTTGTGTTCACGCTTGCAAGTACATGCTGGTTAAATGTCTAAGCATGCAACTGGTATTCAAATTTTTCAGATTTTTCCCTCGGCTAAAGGTCTTTGCGCACTTCTTACAGATAACCTTGGCCTGATCATGAGGATTTTGTTCAAAAAAGTGCCACACTGCACTCTTCCTACTTTGGCAGACATTTTGCGGCCTAGCACGCTGTGATCTTTTGACCCTCTGGACAAGCTGTCCAGCAACTCTTTTGATGTTTGGAACCTGTCTTTGGAGTGCTCCGGGCCTGCCAGATAACAGCTGTTGCGATGTCGATGTCTGCTGTGGATGCTCCTCATCTGAGCTATTGGAAGCAGCACCCTCTTCCCCCAATGGATGCCAATCTGGGTCAACAACTGGGTCATCCATCACCTCCTCTTCTATGTCATGTGCACCTTCCTCTGTGTCACCGTGTATGGTGGTATAGTGTGCGGGAAGGGGCACCTGAGTCTCATCAGGGTCAGAATCTGGCTCTGTACACTGCGAGGACAATGTAGTGCTCTGAGTGAATGTACCAGCAGAATCATCCATCAGCGGCTGTGCATCAGTGCACTCCATGTCAGATTCATCTTGGCCTGGGTAATTCACCATTTCACTTGATAATCCAGGCATGGTATGTGAAAACAGCTCCATGGAGTAATCAATAGTATGGCCTGCGTCATCCTTCAATCTTGGTTGGGGTGAAGGACACAAGGAAAGGTGTGGTTCATGAACATGAGCCTCCAATGACGACTCAGTGCTTTTACTTTTTACAACTGAAGAAGAGGAGGCGATAGAGCTGGAGGCTGAGTCAGCAATGTAAGACAAAACTTTTTCCTGATGCTCTGGCTTTAAAAGCGGTTTGCCAACTCCTAGAAAACTAAGCGTTCGAGGCCTTATGTAGCCAGACGATGACGCAGGCTCAACACCTCCTGCATTCGGTCCTATTTTGCTCTTGCCACTACCATCAGATCCACCACCAACACCATCATTACCAGCTGCCAACCCCCGCCCAATTCCACGGCCTCTTCCACCAGCCTTCCTCATTTTTGGTAGAAATGTAGACAAAATCCAACAAACTATATAGCAATGTAAAACAAGGTACAAGGTGTCTATAGGACAGGGGAGATTTTGAATTTCTGCAGACACTTGTGGACACTGGACACTTTTGGATTGTGTGAGGCCCACTGAGTATCTGAGCGCTCTGTCACAGGCTCGATGGCAGAGCTGTGACCAAAGTGACTAGAGGATAAGGGAGATTTTTAATTTCTGCACACACTTGTGGACACTGGACACTTATGGATTGTGTGAGGCCCACTGAGTATCTGAGCGCTCTGTCACAGGCTCGATGGCAGAGCTGTGACCAAAGTGACTAGAGGATAAGGGAGATTTTTAATTTCTGCACACACTTGGGGACACTGGACACTTATGGATTGTGTGAGGCCCACTGAGTATCTGAGCGCTCTGTCACAGGCTCGATGGCAGAGCTGTGACCAAAGTGACTAGAGGATAAGGGAGATTTTTAATTTCTGCACACACTTGTGGACACTGGACACTTATGGATTGTGTGAGGCCCACTGAGTATCTGAGCGCTCTGTCACAGGCTCGATGGCAGAGCTGTGACCAAAGTGACTAGAGGATAAGGGAGATTTTTAATTTCTGCACACACTTGTGGACACTGGACACTTATGGATTGTGTGAGGCCCACTGAGCATCTGAGCGCTCTGTCACAGGCTCGATGGCAGAGCTGTGACCAAAGTGACTAGAGGATAAGGGAGATTTTTAATTTCTGCACACACTTGTGGACACTGGACACTTATGGATTGTGTGAGGCCCACTGAGTATCTGAGCGCTCTGTCACTGGCTCGATGGCAGAGCTGTGACCAAAGTGACTAGAGGATAAGGGAGATTTTTAATTTCTGCACACACTTGTGGACACTGGACACTTATGGATTGTGTGAGGCCCACTGAGTATCTGAGCGCTCTGTCACAGGCTCGATGGCAGAGCTGTGACCAAAGTGACTAGAGGATAAGGGAGATTTTTAATTTCTGCACACACTTGTGGACACTGGACACTTATGGATTGTGTGAGGCCCACTGAGTATCTGAGCGCTCTGTCACAGGCTCGATGGCAGAGCTGTGACCAAAGTGACTAGAGGATAAGGGAGATTTTTAATTTCTGCACACACTTGGGGACACTGGACACTTATGGATTGTGTGAGGCCCACTGAGTATCTGAGCGCTCTGTCACAGGCAGAAATTGGCTAGTGTATCACAAACTACAAGGTGTATGTAGAATTGGGCAGAATTGGAATCTCCCTAGAGTGCAGGTCTGTAAGAACGGAACATGTCCTCGACTTATTCTCACAGAGTGACTCACTGATAGCTTCACTGTGGCTGTGATAACAGCCGTTACACGGTACTGTGTGAGGAGCGTACACCGCTGTATGGTGTGAAAAAATGCACGCTCAGTACCTCAGCAGGACAAAAAAAAAAATTGTGATTGCTTTTAAAAAAGCAGTTTGCGGAGCAGTGGGTAAACAGCAATGTAGGAATGTCAGGAAGCCTTAGAAGGCAGCCCAACAACCAACACCACTGATACACCACTATATAGCCTCCCCTTGCACTGCACAGTGACTGGTGTGTTGTACAGGCAAAATCGCTAGCAGCAGAAGCAGTTTTTTTTTCTTCTTCTCAGCAGGACAAAAAAAAAAATTGTGATTGCTTTTAAAAAAGCAGTTTGCGGAGCAGTGGGTAAACAGCAATGCAGGAATATCAGGAAGCCTTAGAAGGCAGCCCAACAACCAACACCACTGATACACCACTATATAGCCTCCCCTTGCACTGCACAGTGACTGGTGTGTTGTACAGGCAAAATCGCTAGCAGCAGAAGCAGTTTTTGGTGTCTTCTTCCCTGCCTAACGCTCTCCCTACAGAATCAGCAACCTCTCCCTATGCTAAGATCGGCAGAAGTAAGATGGCAGTCGGCGTGCATGCCCTTTTATAACCCCTGTGACGCCCACCAAAGCAAGCCAATCACTTGCATGCCCTTCTGAAAGATGGTGGTGACCCCTGCCTATGTCATCACATTGCCCACAGTGTCCGTGGATCCTGATTGGCTGAAAAAGAGCGGAAAACAAACTTTTGAAATGCGACTTTGGCTCGTAAGTCGCCGACCTCGTGGCCGACCTCATCCTAGGGTCGGGTTTCGTTTCATGAAACCCGACTTTGCCAAAAGTCGGCGACTTTTGAATTTTTTCGACCCGTTTCGCTCAACTCTACTAGTGGGCCTTATTAGGTATAGCTGTAGGAAGATTCTAGATGGTTTAGTAAGAGCACACACATAGTTTATTGTAGGAGGAGCTGCTATGGGTTAAGCAGGTGTAGGTTGTAGGAATTAGTCAGAAGGGTGAGAACGCCCGACAGGTCCACAAGGGCTCTAAGCCCAGGACAACATAGTAGCTACGCAATGTTGTTTAAATGAAGAATCATGGGCACAGTCAGATGGGTGCTGGATAAGACCGGAGAACCCGTGGAAGTTACAGTTCACATCAGCAGCAGGAGCAGAGAAGGAAATGTGATCCAAAAGTCGTGCAGGGTGCAGAATGTTCATGATGTAGCAGATCCTCAATAGGGCTGAAGCTGGCAAGTCCAGGGCAAAACGGACGAGCAGGATCCCCTATGTACTTAGGTCCTACAGTAGTGAAGCTGCGGTACCGCCAAGGGCGCTACTACCCCGTAATGTCATGATGAGTCACCGAAGGAGGAAAAAACAAAATACCAGCTAAGTCTAGAAAAACCAGAGAGGTTGGCAGCTATTGGATTGCAGACCCCTGAACCTATCCACAACAACTAGCAGTAGCCGTGGGGGGTTCCTACGGTGCCCTAGACCCCTCGATCACAGCCGGAGAACTATATAGCCTAAAGACAGAAAGGGGAAGAACTAAACTGCCCCAGAGCAGACCCCAAAGCAATAGGCAGCCCCCAACATATAATGACGGTGAAGCAAGATGAAAACACCAACACAGATAGAAAGATAGGTTGAGCAAATGATGGGGCCCAAGCTAACTACATAGGACAGGATAGGAAAGCTGCTGTCTGCCATCCGCAAAAACCCTATCAAAATGAGCCAACCGACTGATAGGAAAAACAGGCCCTGAAGTCGCTAGGCTTCAAAAGCCTATATCAGCACTCAGGTATATTCTGAAGACAGAGCAAAATATCAACAGATCAGAGACAAAAATGGAGTTCAGCTCACCCCTGGCCGGGGATGGCAGAACTCCCAAAAAACAAGGCAAAACAAAAACAAAACTGAAGAGTACAAAGAAGAGCAGAAAACTTAGCTTTGAGACGCAGGAATCAGACTGGTCTCCAAGAATCCAGCAGGAAAATCACCAGCCAGGAAGAAGGGCGTCGGCAGCCTTATATCCAGTCCTCAATTCCAACCACCCAGTCATCATCTAGCTGGCCATGAGTTTGGTAGTCAGCCTCACTACCTTCCTTCACCAGAGGAGGGAGTTCATCAGACCTCAATGGTGAAGGGAAAAATGAACTCACAACAGTACCTCCCCCTTGAGGAGGGGTCACCGAACCCTCATCCATGCCATCAGGGCGATCCGGGTGAGCCCGATGAAAGGCACGCACCAATCTTTCGGCATGAATATCAGAGGCAGAGACCCAGGAATTATCCTCCTGACCATAACCCTTCCACTTAACCAAATACTGGAGTCTCCGTCTAGCCAGATGGGAATCCAGTATCTTCTCTACCTCATATTCCATATTACCTTCAACCAATATAGGGTCAGGAGGTGCCACCACAGGAACTACTGGTTCAACAAACCTCTTCAACAAGGACTTATGAAACACATTATGAATTTTAAATGTGACAGGAAGAGCCAACCGAAAAGAGACCGGATTAATAATCTCCAAAATCTTGTAAGGTCCAATAAATCTAGGCTTAAACTTAGGAGAAGCCACCTTCATAGCGATATTTTTTTAAGACAACCAAACCATATCACCCACCTTAAACTGGGGACCAACGGTCCTACGCCGGTTGGAAAACCGCTGGGCCTTTTCCTGGGAGAGAGACAACTTATCCACTACTTGGTCCCAGATCTGGTGCATTCTCTCCACCACAGTGTCAACACCTGGGCAGGCAGAAGACTCCACCTGCCCTGAAGAAAATCGAGGGTGAAAACCAAAGTTACAAAAAAAAGGTGACATCAAAGTGGCAGAACTAGCTCTATTATTTAAAGCAAATTCGGCCAAGGGCAAAAATGAAACCCAATCATCCTGATCGGCAGAAATAAAACATCTCAAATACGACTCCAAAGTCTGGTTTGTTCTCTCCGTCTGCCCATTGGTCTTTGGGTGAAACGCAGAGGAGAAGGACAACTGAATTCCCAGCTTGGAACAGAAAGTCCTCCAAAATCTAGACACAAACTGAACTCCTCTGTCAGACACAATGTTCTCAGGAATCCCGTGCAAGCGAACCACCTGTTGCAAAAACAAGGGCACCAACTCAGAGGAAGATGGCAACTTAGGGAGTGGTACAAGATGGACCATCTTAGAGAATCTATCACAAATCACCCAAATAAGTCATTCTCTGAGAGACAGGCATATCAGAGATAAAATCCATTGAAATATGGGTCCATGGCCTCCTGGGCAGCGGCAAAGGCATCAACAAGCCACTAGAGCGAGAATAAGGTTTAGACCGGGAGCAAGTCCCACAGGACTGCACAAAATTCCTGACATCATGAGACAAGGCGGGCCACCAAAAAGACCGACTCACCAGATCTCTAGTACCAAAAATACCTGGATGACCAGCCAATGCAGAGCAATGAACTTCAGACATCACTCTCTTCTTCCACTGGTCAGGAACATACAACTTTCCCCTGGGACAACGCTCAGGTTTGTCCTCCTGAAACTCTTCCAGAGCACGTCTCAAATCGGGCGAGATGGCAGAAAGAACTACCCCCTCGCCTAAGATGGTAGCAGGCTTAGTCACAACAGAAGAATCAGCAAGGAAACTACTAGAGAGGGCGTCTGCCTTGACATTCTTAGTGCCCGGAAGAAAAGAGACCACAAAATCAAAACGTGTGAAAACCAAGGCCCACCTAGCCTGTCTAGGATTCAAGCGCTTGGCCGACTCCAGATAAATCAAATTCTTGTGGTCAGTAAGGACCACGACTTGGTGTTTGGCTCCCTCCAACCAATGTCTCCACTCCTCAAATGCCCATTTCATGGCCAACAGTTCCCGATTCCCCACATCATAGTTACGTTCGGATGGGGAGAACTTTCGGGAAAAGAAAGCACAAGGATTCATTTTAGATGTCACAGGATCTTTTTGGGACAAAACAGCTCCTGCACCAATCTCAGAAGCGTCCACCTCTACCTGGAACGGGAGTGAGACATCAGGTTGCCACAAAACCGGGGCAGAAGTGAATCTTCGCTTCAGCTCCTGAAAGGAAGAAACAGCCTCCGGAGACCAATTCAACACATCAGCACCCTTCTTAGTCAGATCAGTCAATGGCTTGGCAATACTAGAAAATTTTGCTATAAATTTCCGATAAAAATTAGCAAAACCCAAAAACTTCTGGAGGGCCTTCAAAGAAGTGGGCTGAACCCAATCATAAATGGCCTGTACCTTGGCCGGGTCCATTTCAATAGTTGACGGAGACAAAAGAAATCCTCTGTACCCCAAAAAGGCATTTTGATCCTTTGACATACAGGGAATTCTCCCTCAAGATCCGGAACACAGTCCGAACACGTTCCACATGAGAATCCCAATCCTTGGAGACGATCAAAATATCATCCAGATAGATAATCAAAAATTTATCCACAAAGTCTCGGAAAATGTCATTCATGAAGCACTGGAAGACAGAAGGGGCATTAGTGAGCCCAAAAAGCATCACCAGGTACTCAAAATGTCCCTCCGGAGTATTAAACGCCGTCTTCCATTCATCCCCATGCTTAATGCGGATAAGATTATACGCCCCCCTGAGGTCAAGCTTGGTAAACCAGCAAGCACCTTTAACTCTGGAGAATAGATCCGAAATCAGGGGTAACGGATACTGATATTTAATAGTAATTTTGCTGAGGGCACGATAATCAATACAAGGCCTTAATGAACCATCCTTTTTGGCCACGAAAAAACCCCCCAGCACCTAAGGGTGAAGAGGATGGTCTAATTTGACCCTTCTCCAATGCCTCCTTAATATAGGATCGCATAGCCTCGTGCTCGGGTACAGATAAATTGAAGAGCCAACTCTTGGGAAATTTACCCCCCGGGCTCAGTTCAATTGCACAGTCATAACTCCTATGAGGAGGCAAAGACGCAGACTCATTCTCACTAAATATATCATAAAAGTCCGCCAAATAGAAAGGAACATCATGCGACTGAGGAGAGGTGGAAAAAAACGGAGCCTCACTAAGGGCACACCGACAACCCCAACTCACCACAGACACAGATTTGCAATCCAAAACTGGATTATGAATTTGCAGCCAGGGAAACCCCAGAACAATGGTATCATGCAAATTATGCAACACCAAAAATCTGCAATTTTCTTGATGGTCTGGGGCGACCCGCATTACCACCTGGGTCCAAAACTGAGGTTTATTTTTCGCCAAAGGAGTGGCATCAATCCCTCTCAAAGGGATAGGCGTCCACAGAGGTGTCATCGGAAATCCACAACGTTTAGCAAAATCCAAGTCCATTAGGTTCAGGGCTGCTCCTGAATCCACAAAAGCCTTGGCGGAAAATGTGGACAGGGAGCAGATCAGAGTAATTGCCAGAAGAAGCTTAGGTTGAACACCACCCACAGAAAACGTGTGTGCAAAACGTTTCTCTCGTTTAGGACAGACAGAAATAATATGCGAGGCATCTCCACAAAAAAAACACAGCTTATTACGCCTTCTGAACTCCTGACGTTGCTCCCTGGACAAAACTCTATCACATTGCATAGGTTCAGACACTTGTTCAACAGGTGGCAACACCTCTCGTGCAATCCTGCGTTCAAGTAAACGCCGATCAACCTGAATGGCTAATGACATAAAGCAATTGTCTGATGACGATTCTATCTCCATTGAGAGAAAAAAAAATCCCCCTACGGCCTCAGAGATATAGAGGAAAAAATATACACACTTTTTTTTTTTTTTTTTTTACAATTCTTTCCTGCTATTGAGTACCCTAGGATCTGCGGTATGGCTGGTGATTCTGTTATGAATGAGTCACCGTAGGAGGCAAAAACAGAAATACTAGCTAAGTCCAGGAAACCAGAGAAGTTGGCAGCTATCAGGTTCAGGGGTCTACAATCCATCAACAACAACTAGCAGTAGCCGTGGGGGGTTCCTACGGTGCCCTAGACCCCTCGATCACAGCCGGAGAACTACATAGCCTAAAGACAGAAAGGGAAATCTAAACTGCCCCAGGGCAGGCCCAAAGCAATAGGCAGCCCCCAACATATAATGATGGTGAAGCAAGATGAAAAAACACTCACACAGATAGAAAGATAGGCTGAGCAAATGATGGGGCCCAAGCTAACTAAATAGGACAGGATAGGAAAGCTGCTGTCTGCAATCCGCCAAAAACCCTATCAAATCAAGGGTCAACAGGCTGATAAGGAAAAAGGCCCTGAAGACGCTAGGCTTCAAAAAGACTATATCAGCACTCAGGTATTTTCTGAAGAAAGATCAAAAAGGAATTCAACTCACCCCAGCAGGGAATGGCAGAAATTCAGAAAAACAAGGCAAAACAAAACAAAACACAAATGCAAAAAGCAGTGCAGAAAACTTAGCTTTTGAGGAGCAGGAATCAGACTGGTCTCCTAGAATCCCTCAGAGAGATCACCAGAAGGCAGAAGGGCGTCGGCTGCCTTATATCCAATCAGCAATTCCCGTCACCCAGTCATCATCATCATACCCAGGTGCTTGGTAATCAGCCTCACTACCTTCCTTCACCAGAAGAGGGAGTTCATCAGACCTCAATGGTGAAGGGGAAAATGAACTCACAACAGGCATCATCTCTAATGAGATTAGTTTGGCAATGTAGGCGTTCAAACACAGTGTACGTGGATGAGAGGATGAGTACTTTCTTGTCCTACTCAGAGTGTCTGGTAGGGTGAGCTGGACTGGAGAGCTGCATATGGGGGAAGTAGCGGTGGACCGGATGGAGTGAGAGGTGGTTGGTGATGGTATTGGTGGAGATGGCCTAGATTCAGTGTTGTGTTGCAAAACCATTGTGATTCCCTGAGTGTTTGGCCTTACGACGACACCTCCACATTTAGTGCTGGTGGTGTGCTTAATGGTGGCGGTGGTCTTACAGTGGGGGTAGCGATGGAGCGTTGTTGGCTACCTTCAGTCGGAGCAGGTGCACATGTGCTACCTGAGGTTTTGTAGTCCGTCCACGCTTGCAAGTGCATGTTGATTAGATGTCTAAGCGTGCAACTGGTATTCAAATTTCTGAGTTGTTTACCTTGGCTAAAGATCCTTCCACACTTCTTACAGGTAACCTTTGCCTCATCAGTAGGATTTTGGACAAAGGAGTACCACACCGCACTCTTCCTACTATGGTAAACATTTTCTGGCCTTGCACGCTGTGCTAAGTTGACCGTCTGGTCAAGCTGTCGTGCAACTCTTTTAGTTTTTGTTCCACGTTTTAGGACAGCTACGGGCCTGCTAGTTAACCGCTGCTGCGATGTCAATGCCTGCTGCGGATCCTTCTCCTTATCTGAACTATTGCCAGCGCCACCCTCCTCCCCCAATGAATGCCAATCCGGGTCAAGAACTGGGTCATCCATCACCTCCTCTTCATAGTCATCTGCACCTTCCTCTTTACCTTCTTCTGTGTCACCGTGTAAGGTGGTATAGCATGCGGGAAGGGGCACCTGGGTTTCATTAGGGTCAGATTCTGGCTCAATAGACTGCGAGGGCAATGTAGTGCTGTGGGTCAATGTACCAGCATAATCATGTAGCAGTGGCTGTGTATCAGTGCACTCCATGTAAGATTCATCTTGGACTGGGGAATTCAGGATTTGACTGGATAACCCAGGCATGGTATGTGAAAAGAGCTCCATAGAGTAATCTGAAGTGTGCGCTGCCGCATCCTTAACTTTTGGTGGGGGTGAAGGACACAAGGAAAGGGTTTTTTATGACCAGAACCCTGCACTTACGACTCTGTGCTTGCAGGTTTCGACCGTTCAGAAGAGGAGGCAATAGAGCTGGTGGCTGTTTCGGCAATGCACGCCAAAACCTGTTCCTGATGCTCCGGCTTTAAAAGCGGTTTTCCTACTCCAAGAAAAGGCAACCTTACAGGCCTTCTTGGGCCAGAGGATGACGCAGGCTCAACACCTCCTGCCTTAGCTGCTATTGTGCTTTTGCCAGAACCAGCCGATGCACCACCACCATCAGTACCAGCTGCGCCCCCCTGCCCACGTCCACGGCCTCTTCCACCATACTTCCTCATGTTTGGGAAAATGTACCAAAAATGCCAGCAGAGAGATGGTACTGTATGAGGAGCATCCAGCTGTGTAAGGTGTATTAAACAAATTAAATCAATGTATATATTATGTTAGTCACAGACACTCTCACAGTATGTATTGGACCGTAATCCAACAAGCAGATATACGGAACTGTATCAGAAGTGTACAGCTGTATACGATTTTTGTGCAACTAACAATCTCCGTATATGTTTTTACGGAGTGTCACACACGCGCTGACTAGGTATAAAAGTGACTGTAATGCGAACGGCAGATGTACAATACTGTTGGAGAATCGGACAGCTCTATATGATGTGTGTAAGGAAAATTGTCAAGCTCCGTGTATTTGTATACGGACTGACACACGCTGTCTCTGTCTAGTTTAGACCGTTATCAAACAGCAGATTTACGAAACTGTTTGAAAAACGGACACAACACTAAGGTGTAGGTCTGGAAAAACGGAAAAACTCCTCGTTTTTTTCCAGAGTCACACCCAGATAGCTTCTATTTGTCCGTGATACCAGCCGGTACACAGTAGTGTGTGAGGAGCGTACATCGCTAGACGTTGTCTGTATGTAAAATTGTCAAGCTCCGTGTATTTGTATACGGACTGACACACTCTGTCTCTGTCTAGTTTAGACCGTTATCAAACAGCAGATATACGAAACTGTTTGAAAAACGGACACAACTCTAAGGTGTAGGTCTGGAAAAACGGGCAAACTCCTCGACTTTTTCTTCCAGAGTCACATACAGGTAGCTTTTATTTGTCCGTGCTATAAGGTGGTACACGGTAGTGTGTGAGGAGCGTACACCGCTGTACGGTGTGTGTATGTAAAATTGTCAAGCTCCGTGTATTTGTATATGGACTGACACATGCTGTCTCTGTCTAGTTTTGACTGTAATCAAACAGCAGATATACGAAACTGTTTGAAAAATGGACACAACTCTAAAGTGTAGGTCTGGAAAGATGGACAAACTCCTCTGCTTTTTCTTCCAGAGTCACACCCAGATAGCTTCTATTTGTCCGTGATACCAGCCGGTATACGGTAGTGTGTGAGGAGCGTACACCACTAGACGTTGTCTGTATGGAAAATTGTCAAGCTCCGTGTATTTGTATACGGACTGACACACGCTGTCTCTGTCTAGTTTTGACTGCACTCAAACAGCAGATATACGAAACTGTTTGAAAAATGGACACAACTCTAAGGTGTAGGTCTGGAAAAATGGACAAACTCCTCGGCTTTTTCTTCCAGAGTCATACCCAGATAGCTTCTATTTGTCCGTAATACCAGCCGTTACACGGTAGTGTGTGAGGAGCGTACACCGCTAGACGGTGTGTGAAAAAATGAACGCTCAGTAACTCACCAGGACAAAATAATAAAATTTGGAGTGCTTTGAAAAAAGCAGTTTGAACAGCAGTGTGCAGACAGCAATGCAGCTAGCAGGTAGCCTTAAAAGGCAGCCTAATCACCACCAGCGCTGCTGCACACAACAAAAATCCTCCCCTTTCACTGCACACTAACTGTACAGTGAAAAGCTCTATCAGCAGAAGCAGTTTTTTTTCTTCTTCCCTGCCTAACGTTCTCCCTGTTCAGAATCAGCAGCAGCACCTCTCCCTATTGTAAGATCAGCAGAAGTAATATGGCGGTCGGCGTTCACAGCCTTTTATACCCACTGTAACTCCACACAAAGCCAGCCAATCACTTCAATGCCCTTCTCTAAGATGGTGCTGGCCGCTGCGCATGTCATCGCGTTTCCCACAGTGTGCATCCTCCTTCATTGGGTGAGAAAAGGCGCTGAAAGCATCATTTGAAACGCAACTTTGGCGCGCTGATCGGCAACCTCATGGCCGATCTCACGCTAGGGTCGGGTTTCAAACGGCGAAACCCGACTTTGGCGAAAATCGACGATTTTTGAATCTGACCAACCTGTTTCGCTCAACTCTACTCACCACACATCTAGATATATTCATTGAGGGGTTTAGTTTCCAAAATGGTGTCAGCTGAGTTGGGTTTTCACTGTTTAGGCACATCAGGGGCTCTCCAAATGCAACATGGTGTTCAATAATGATTCCTGCAAATTTTGTGTTCAAAAAGTCGAATGGCTCTTCTTCTCTTCCAAGCCCTGCCATGTGCTCAAACAGTAGTTTTTCTCCACATATTGGGTATCCGCATACTCAGGAGAAATTGAACAAGAAATTTCATGTTGAATTTTCTCTGTTACTCTTGTTAAAATGCTAACTTTGGGGCTAAAAAACATTTTTGTGGGATTTTTTTCACTTTCATGACTCTACATTATAAACTTCTATGAAGCGCCTTGGGGTTCGAGGTGCTCATCATGTGTCTAGATACATTCCTTGAGGGGTTTCTAAATGGGGTCACTTTTGGGGGGTTTCCACTGTTTAGGCACATTAGGAGCTCTCCAAATGCATCATGACATCCACTAATGTTTCTGGACAATTTTGTGTTAAAAAAGTCAAATGGTGCTTCCTTTCTGAGCCCTACTATGCACCCAAACAGTAGTTTTCCTCCACATATTGGGTATCTGGGTACTCAGAAGAAAGTGCAAAACAAATTTTGGGGTCCATTTTACTCCTTTTAGCCTTGTGAAAATAAAAAAAAGTGAAATGCTCCTTTTTTCCTTCCACATTGCTTCAGTTCCCATAAAGCACCTTCTTGAATGTGGTTTTAAGTACCTTGAAGGGTGCAGTTTGGTGTCATTTTGGGTATTTTATGTAATTTAGGCCCCTCAAAGTCACTTCAAATGTGATATGGTCCCTAAAAAAATGGTTTTGTAAACTTTTTTGGAAAAGTGAGAAATTCCAGGTCAACTTTTAACCCTTCTTACTTCCTAACAAAAAAATTATGTTTCAAAAATTGTGCTGATGTAAATTAGACGTGTGGGAAATGTTATTTATTAACTATTTTGTGTGACAAAATACATTTTGTACAAAATACAATATTGATTTAAATAGGAGGTGGGTGTGCAGTACGGAGCAGCTTGGCAAGTGAGTACTTCCGGTCTTCGCTGACACCGATAACAGCTGATCGGCGAGGATCCTGGGTGTCGGACCCCGGGAGATCAGAAATTGATGACTTATTCTGAGGATAGCAGGACAACCTTTTTAATGACCAAATACCTGTAAAAATTACGTATTTGGTAAAGCAATGCGTGCAGATGAGTATAGTTTCACATTGTTGATAAGAAATAAAAGCCAGATCAATGATCATAGAACACTACCACAGACATTAAAACAATTTATTAAAAATATTTAGAAGCTGCCTAATAAATTAGCTGGAAGTGCACACCAATTTTACTAGGTTTATATCTGTCATCTTACCTGGCAAAAAGACCGACTGGTTGGTAACAAGTATTGACTAGTTTGATGTGTTCGTTCTTATTGTTAGTAATTTTGCCAATATTTGAGCATTCAAGTTAATCAGTTATACCAGATTGTATAAACTACATTGGTGAATTTTAGACCATTGGACAATGAAGAAAACATAATTACTTTTGTTCACACTAAATTTTTGTTTTAGCCATATATTTTACATTTTAACATGGAGAAATGAGTAAAAATGGCACCAAAATTTGTCACACAATTTCTGCTAAACATGGCAATACCCTTTATGTGGATATGTGGCTGTACAGTTGTCACGCTTCACTAAGGAACCAGACTGTGCACGGTGAGACAGAAGGGAAGAGAGGCACTGCAACTAGGGAAAGATTTAAAGGAGTACCCCGGAATCTTGCCCTACGCAACTCTAATCTCCCTAACATCCCTAGATGGGTTCTTTCACCCCATGTGGTGACCTCATTCCTATTCCTTTTCTTGCCCTCAGCATGGCCCTGAGGAACAAAGGGAAAAAGACAAGGGTAAACAAAACAGCACTCATCTCAGCGCACTTAGACTGAGGAAAGGTATATAATGGGAGAGGAAGGGTGAGGCAAACCAAAATGGAGAAAAGGAGAAGGAAAACAGACAATCTTCCAAGCAGCAATCTCCAGAGACGACTTCTAAATGTATTCTCTTTCCACGGCTCACAGCTCCCAAACCAATGCCAAGGTACAGTAAGCCATCACTAGCAACTACTCAAGCTAAGAGGTGAGTATTAATACCAAGGGGGAGTGGGGAAATCAGTATAACTGAGATAACTCTGGAGGAGAGCTCTAGGACACAAACAGAACAGTTTAACACTTGCAACAACAGAGCAAGGGAAATCTGTACAGCTTACTCGAAGGCAAAGCAGATCGAACTTTTGCAGGTGCACATGTAGCCAGATGCCGTGATCTTCTGTCCCCTCTCTGTCGTGGTAGCCCCTTGACAGCAGTACTGCTTAGCCATACAGCAAGACTCGGAAGGGACGAAACATTATTTGGCTCTGGGATTGTAATACAAGGGCAACCAGGGGGGGTAGTGGTGGCCAAGATATTTAAAGAGACAGTTCCCATATGGAGTCCACAGAAAACACAGTCAGCGAGTACCCCCCTGATCCCTTGTACATGCGATATGAGATGGATTAGGCTTTTCCCCATACAAAGTTACCTTCTCCCTTGGGTTCCATCAGTCCAGGAAATAAAGGATCCAGGAATGCAGCAGCTTTCCAATGGGGAAAATAACTTTTATTGGATGGTGGTAAAGTAGGAAGAAGACACGAGTACAATATTGGTTTTCCTGCACCATCCTTGTCACACTCTCCAGTCGCACCCACAGCAGCTGAAGCAGCCAAAGTTCAGGGGAATTCCACGCGTCGGGATTAACCCTTCAGAAGGGGGAATGTTATGAATGGGAAACCGAGGAGGAAAAAAAACGACAACAAGCTAAGTCTCAGAAAACCAGAGAAGTTGGTAACTATGCAGATTGCAGATCCCTGATCTTAACCGCACAACTAGCAGCAGTCGTGGAGCGTTCCTACGTTGGTCCTAGACGCCTCATCACAACCGGAGAACTACATAAGCCTAAAGCAGGAAAAGAGGAAAACTAACTGCCCCAGAGCAGGCCCCAAAGGAAAGACAGCCCCCCACAAGTATTGACGGTGAAACAAGATGAAAATACAAACAAAGGCAGGAAAATAGGCTGAGCAAACGATGGGGCCCGGCTAACTAAAAAGGACAGAAAAGGAAAGACACTGTCTGCAATCTGCCAAAAAAAACCCTACAAAAATATTGTCCAACACTTCTGATAGCAAAATTAACCCTGAAGTCCCTAGACTTCTAAACCTATATCAGCACTCTGAAATATTCTGAGACAGAGCAAAAAAGAGGCCAATCTAATAAGGAGCAAAAAGCAGATTGGCAAATACTGATTAATAGGAGAGGAATTTCAGCATGGCCCCAGCAGGGGCAGGCTGATTACACAAAAAACTGAATTGACCAACAAGTGCAAGTGTGAACATTAGCAAAAAAACAAACTTAACTTGAGAAGACTGGAAGAGAGCTGAAGTCCAGGACCTGAGAAGCAGACTGAATCACCAGCACCCGGATAGGGCGTCGGCTGTCTTATATCCAGTCTGATACTCCAGAGATCCAATCATTATCTTCCTCATCAGGTGGCAGATCACTACCACTTAAACCAACCGCACTACCTCCTGTCACCACGAGAGGGAGAACGGAAGGGGAACTCTCAACTGGTGGAGCAGAAAATGAGTTCATGACAGTACCCCCCCTTGAGGAGGGGTCACCGAACCCTCATCCATGCCACCATGCCGATCAGGATGGGCCCAGTGAAAAGCACGACCCAATTTATTGGCATGAATATCAGAGGCAGAGACCCAAGAATTATCCTCCTGGCCATAACCCTTCCATTTGACCAAATGCTGGAGTCTCCGTCTAACCAAACGAGAATCCAATATTTTCTCTACCTCATATTCCACATTGCCTTTAACCAATACAGGATCAGGAGGTGCCGCCACAGGAACTACGGGCTCAACAAACCTCTTCAACAGTGACTTGTGAAATACGTTATGGATTTTGAATGTAACTGAAAGAGCCAATCAAAAAGAAACAGGAATAAGAATCTCCAAAATCTTATAAGGTCCAATAAATCTTGGCTTAAATTTTGGAGATGCAACGTTCATAGGAATATTCTTAGACGACAGCCAAACCATATCACCCACTTTAAACCGGGGACCAATGGTCCTACGCCGGTTGGAAAAACACTGGGCCTTTTCCTGAGAGAGTGACAACTTATCCACCACTTGGTCCCATATCTGCTGCATTCTCACAACCACAGTGTCCACACCTGGGCAGGACGAAGATTCCACTTGCCCTGAAGAGAATTGAGGATGAAACCCAAAATTACAGAAAAAGGGTGACATCAGAGTGGCAGAAATAGCTCTATTGTTCAGCGCAAATTCGGCCAAGGGCAAAAATGAGACCAAATCATCTTGATTAGCAGATATAAAACATCTTAAATAAGACTCCAGGGTCTGGTTTGTTCTCTCAGTCTGCCCATTGGTCTGGGGAAGAAACGCAGAGGAGATGGATAACTGAATTCCCAGATTGGAACAAAAGGCTTTCCAGAATCTGGAAACAAACTGGACCCCTCTATCGGACACAATGTTCTCAGGAATCCCGTGTAACCGAACCACCTGTTGTAAAAACAAGGGCACCAACTCAGCGGAAGATGGCAACTTTGGGAATGGTACAAGATGGACCATCTTTGAAAATCTATCACAAATCATCCAGATAACAGTCATTCTCTGAGAGACAGGAAGATCAGAAATAAAATCCATTGAGATATGGGTCCATGGCCTCTTGGGCACAGGCAGGGGCATCAGCAACCCACTAGAACGAGAACAGGGTTTAGACCGAGAACAAGTCCCACAGGACTGTACAAAATTCCTGACATCACGAGATAAGGCAGGCCACCAAAACGACCGACTCACCAAATCTCTGGTACCAAAAATACCCGGATGACCAGCCAATGCGGAGCAATGGACTTCAGGCATCACTCTCTTTCTCCACTGGTCAGGAACATACAATCTTCCCATAGGGCAATGCTCAGGTTTATCCTCCTGAAATTCCTCCAGAGCGTGTCTCAAATCGGGCGAAATGGCAGAAAGAACTATCCCCTCACCTAGGATAGTAGTAGGCTCGGTCACATTAAGAGAATCAGCAAAGAAACTCCTAGAAAGGGTGTCTGCCTTAACATTCTTAGTGCCCGGAAGAAAAGAGACCACAAAATTAAAACGCGTGAAAAACAAGGCCCATCTAGCCTGTCTAGGATTCAAGCGTTTGGCCGACTCCAGATAAATCAGATTCTTGTGATCGGTGAGGACCACAAATTGATGTCTAGCTCCCTCCAACCAATGTCTCCACTCCTCAAGTGCCCATTTCATGGCCAACAATTCCCGATTTCCCACGTCATAGTTGCGTTCAGATGGGGAAAACTTTCAAGAAAAGAAGGCATAGGGATTCAGCTTAGAAGTCACAGGGTCTTTTGGGGACAACACAGCTCCTGCACCAATCTCAGAAGCGTCCACCTCCACTTGAAATGGAAGTGAGACATCAGGTTGCCGTAAAACTGGAGCTGAAGTAAATCTCCGCTTAAGCTCCTGACATGCTGAGACAGCCTCAGGAGACCAATTCAGCACATCAGCTCCCTTCTTGGTCAGATCAGTCAGTAGTTTGACAATACTAGAAAAATTACCTATAAATTTACGATAGAAATTAGAAAAACCCAAAAACTTCTGGAGAGCCTTCAAAGAAGTAGGCTGAACCCAATCATAAACGGCCTGTACCTTGGCCGGGTCCATTTCAATAGTCGATGGAGACAAGATAAATCCCAAAAATGAAATCCTCTCTACACCAAAGAGGCACTTCGATCCCTTAACAAACAGGGAATTCTCCCTCAAAATCCGGAACACAGTCCGGACATGTTCCACATGGGAATCGCAATCACAAGAAAAGATCAAAATGTCATCCAGGTAGATGATCAAAAACTTATCCACAAAGTCTCGGAAAATATCATTCATAAAGAATTGGAAGACAGAAGGGGCATTAGAGAGCCCAAAAGGCATCACCAGGTACTCAAAATGTCCCTCCGGAGTATTAAATGCCATCTTCCATTCATCCCCGTGCTTGATGCGAATAAGATTATACGCCCCCCTGAGGTCAAGCTTAGTAAACCAGCAGGCACTCTTAACTCTGGAGAATAAATCAGACATCAGAGGTAACGGGTACTGATATTTAACCGTCATCGTGTTAAGGGAACGATAATCAATACATGGTCTTAATGAACCATCTTTCTTGGCCACAAAAAAAAACCCAGCGCCTAACGGTGACGAGGATGGTCTAATATGACCCTTCTCCAACGACTCCTTAATATAGGATCGCATAGCATCATGTTCGGGTACAGATAAGTTGAAAAGCCGACCCTTGGGAAATTTACACCCAAGCATCAACTCAATTGCGCAGTCATAACTCCTATGTGGAGGCAAAGACGCAGACTTACTCTCACTAAAAACATCAGAGAAATCAGCCAGATAATCAGGAATATCATGAGACTGAGGAGAGGTGGAGAAAACAGGAGTGTCCCTAAGAACACACTGACAACCCCAACTCACCACAGACACAGGTTTCCAATCCAAAACTGGGTTATGAGTTTGCAACCAGGGGAACCCCAGAACAATAGTATCATGCAAATTATGCAGCACCAAAAATTTTCAATTTTCTTGGTGGTCTGGGGCAACTCGCATTATCACCTGGGTCCAAAACTGAGGTTTATTCTCCGCCTAAGGAGTGGCATCAATACCCCTGAAAGGAATGGTCGTCTGCAGAGGCATCATGGACAAACCACAGTGTTTAGCAAAGTCCAAATCCATCAGATTCAGAGCTGTTCCTGAATCCACAAAAGCCTTAGTGGAAAATGTGGACAAGGAGCAGATCAGAGTAATTGCAAAAGGAACTTGGGTTGTATACTGCCCACAGCAAATGTGTGTGCAAAATGTTTCTCTCGTTTAGGGCAGACAGAAATAGTATGAGAGGCGTCTCTACAGAAAAAAACACAGCTTATTACGCCTTCTAAACTCCCGACGTTGCGCCCTAGACAAAACCCCATCACATTGCATAGGTTCAGACATTTGTTCAAAAGGTGGCAGCGCCTCCCGTGTAGTTTTACGTTCACTTAAACGCTGATCAACTTGAATGGCTAATGACATAGAGCCATCCAGACCAGAGGGAACAGGAAATCCCACCATAACATCTTTTACGGTCTCTGACAAACCTTTCCGAAAGAGAGCTGCCAATGCACTATCATTCCATGTAGTAAGGACCGCCCACTTTCAGAATTTTTAACAGTACAACTCTGCAGGATCCTGACCCTGGTTTAATGCCAACAGAGTTCTCTCAGCTTGATCAACGGCATTAGGTTCATCATGCAACAACCCCAAGGTCTGAAAAAATGCATCCACATTAGTCAGAATAGGATTTTCAGGTGTCAGAGAAAAATCCCAATCTTAGGGATCGCTGCGCAGCAAGGATATGACAATTTTAACCTGCTGCACAGAGCTCCCCGATGAGTTAGGCTTCAAAGCAAGAAATAATTTACAATTATTCTTAAAATTCAGAAATTTAGATCGATCCCCAGAAAACACATCAGGAGTAGGAATCTTGGGTTCAGCAGCATGTAACTGAATAAGGTAGGTGGAAATTCCCTGAACTTCAGCAGCAAGCTGCTCCACACGATCAGACAGCTGCTTAATCTCCATTAGGAAAAAAATCCACATACGGCCCCAGAGAAAAAGAGGAAAAAATACATAATAAAAAAAAAATTCTGACACTCTTTTTTCTTTCTCTAACAATTCCTTCCTGCTTTTGAGTACCCTAGAATCTGCGGTATGGCTGGTGATTCTGTTATGAATGGGAAACCGAGGAGGAAAAAAAAAAGACAACAAGCTAAGTCTCAGAAAACCAGAGAAGTTGGTAACTATGCAGATTGCAGATCCCTGATCTTAACCACACAACTAGCAGCAGTCGTGGAGCGTTCCTACGTTGGTCCTAGATGTCTCGTCACAACCGGAGAACTACATAAGCCTAAAGCAGGAAAAGCGGAAAATTAACTGCCCCAGAGCAGACCCCAAAGGAAAGACAGCCCCCCACAAGTATTGATGGTGAAACAAGATGAAAATACAAACAAAGGCAGGAAAATAGGCTGAGCAAACGATGGGGCCCAGCTAACTAAAAAGGACAGAAAAGGAAAGACACTGTCTGCAATCTACCAAAAAAAAAACCTACAAAAATATTGTCCAGCACTCTGAAATATTCTGAGACAGAGCAAAAAAGAGGCCAATCTAATAAGGAACAAAAAGCAGATTGACAAATACTGATTAATAGGAGTGGAATTTCAGCAAAGCCCCAGCAGGGGCAGGCTGATTACACAAAAAACTGAATTGACCAACAAGCGCAAGTGTGAACATTAGCAAAAAACAAACTTAACTTGAGAAGACTGGAAGAGAGCTGAAGTCCAGGACCTGAGAAGCAGACTGAATCACCAGCACCCAGATAGGGCGTCGGCTGTCTTACATCCAGTCTGATACTCCAGAGATCCAATCGTTATCTTCCTCATCAGGTGGCAGATCACTACCACTTAAACCAACCGCACTACCTCCTGTCACCACCAGAGGGAGAACGGAAGGGGAACTCTCAACTGCTGGAGCAGAAAATGAGTTCATGACAGGGGAGCCCTTCTGGAGTCCTGAGGCCCGTATTGCAGACCTTAGCCTTCTTTATTCCGTAGACCTTGGGAATCCAGGGCAACAGTTCCCTCCGGTCCTGGAGGCCTGGCAGTGCCCTGTGTCTAGGTAAGTCTGCTCTGTCCAAAGTCTCAGGCAGTTCTGGAGGGAAACAGCAGCTTCCTGTGGCCTTGCTGCTGCTGGTCCAGCCCCCTGTTAACGGTTGCTGTCCCTATCTAGACAATGTTAAGGGGCAACATACATATTACCATACAAGTACAGCAGGTACATTACATTAAGAACAGACATACACAGCTCAAGATAATAAGGCATAAAACATATATACATAGGAAGTGCACAGGGGTCACATGGCAGAAAGAGAGGGCGCAACTGAGGGGACCAGCCACCTCCTTACAGGAGAACAAATTATCGTAGAATAGTTTGCGGACTCCATGTACAGAGTCCATAAGTGCCAGAAGAGCAGAATACTCCCTCAAATGACTACATTTTGGAAATTTTACCCCCTTCTGGGAATTTATCTACAGGTGCAGTGACAATTTTTACTCCCTGGATGTTTACCAGAAACAAGCAGCAATGGATGTTGCTTGTGGTTCTAGAGACATGTACCCTATAATTTAAGTGAGTTCTGATTGCTACAGAAATGTAAAACATGTGGATGTTTAATGTGGTTTAAGCACACTGCGAGGCTCAGGGGTATTTGGATTTTGTCCTATTTTTTTTAGGGGGAGTGAGGACCCACAGTGTTTTTCCAGAGCCTTTGTGCAACCAGTAAAATGGAAGCTTTCTATATCTCTGTTGACAAGTGACAGAAATGAGTGGAGACTTGTTTTTATTGTGGTTTGACTTGACGCTTTCACTGGAAACATTTTGCATAAAACTTTGGATCATATTTATCCTGAATGATGCGATCCAGATGAGTCCAAAGTGATTCCATCTGCCTCATTATAGAGAATCTTTTGATGGGGTTCCGCCTGAATCACATATTTCAGAGATTTACATGGAAACCCCGGTTTACGCGCTCAGCGCAGAGTGCAGGATGAATGCGAGCCAAACCTTACTGCGATCTTTGGGAGGAAAGGTAAACAAATCAACAACAGGTCAAGAATTGGTTTTATATATTTTTTTTATGCTGTTCCTCATGCGGTATAAGTGAATAGATGACTTTATTCTTTGGGTCGGTGCGATTACAGTGATACCAGATTTATATTGGTCTTTTATATTTGGCTGCTGTCACACACTAAAAGACGCTTTTTTTTACAAAATAAAGTTTTTGCATTGCCATATTTTGAGAGCTATAATTTTTCTATTCTGTCGAAAGAGCCGTGTTAGGCTAGTTTCCCATTAGCATTTATGGCCACAGCGTTGGGCTGCGCACGGCCGCCACTAAGCCCCGCCCCTGCCACGCCTCCGCCGGTAGCTCCACCTACTGATTTTTTTTAATGCCATTCTCCATGTGATAAGATAGCTTTATTCTTCAGGTTAGTACGATTACAGCCATACTATATTTATATAGTTTTTTTTTCATGCTTTGCCACTTTTACACAAGCAAAACTATTTTATAAAAAAAATTGTTTTTTTATTTCTCAGCCAATGGAGCGGTTTGGTGGCTTGTTTTTTACGGGACAATCTGACGTTTTTAGATATACCATTTTTATGTACATTTGACTTTTTAAACATATTTTATTCCACTTTCTGTTAGGCGGTATGATGAAAAGGCATAGGTTTTTATTTCTTTTTTATGGTGTTCACTGAAGGGATTAACTCGTGTGACAGTTTTATGTAACAGTTTTAAAGACCACGTCATTCTGGCTGTGGCACTACCAAATACGGGTACTTTTTTAAATTATTTTTGTTTCTACAGAAATATACGTCGTTACTGGTATAATTTTTTTAAAATTTTTTTGTTCTTTGTTTTGTGATTTTCTTAAATATTTTTACAGTTTTTTTTAAAAACTTTTTTACTTACCGTATTTTCTGCTTTGTAAGACGCACTTTTTTTCCCCAAAATTTGGGGGGAAAACAGGGGTGCGTCTTACAAAGCAGACATGCCTTACCTAGGCTGTGATCGGGGGCGTCCGGCGGTTGCTGGCCGCTGCTGCGGGTGTGTCCGGTGCCGCGTTGTGTGCCCGTCGATGCCCGGGGCTCAGCCAACATTGTGCGACAGGCCAGAGCCCCGGCATTTCCTCGGTTCCCTGTGTGCCGGTAAAAAGATGGCCGCCGGCGCGTGCGCAGATGAGATCTCGGGACCCAGTCCTCTAGAGATGAGATTTGAAATCTCATCTCTCGAGAGCTGGGTCCCGAGATCCCATCTGCGCACGCGCCGGCGGCCATTTTCCCTGGGTTCCCTGTGTGCGCGCGGTGGTGCCTGCAAAAAAATGGCCGCCGCGCGTGCGCAGATGGGATCTCGGCACCCAGCTCTCGAGAGATGAGATTTCAGATCTCATCTCTCGAGAACTGGGTCCCGAGATCCCATCTGCGCACGCGCCGGCGGCCATTTTTTTTTTTTACCGGCACTTCAGCGCACGAATACAGGGAACAGAGGAAATGCTGGGGCTCTGGTCTGTCGAACAATGTTGGCAGAGCCCCGGACATCGATGGGCACACAACGCCGCACCGGAGGCACCCGCAGCACCGGCCTCCAACCGCCGGACAAGTGGAGAAACCGGACACCAGCACAAGACTCTGCAGCAGCAACGGCACACATCGGAGCCCCCCCTCATCCCTGAATGCGGCCTGCAGCATCACTCCACGCCTGCCTCCTCCAGCAGCGAGCCTGGGACCCCGCTACACCGCAGCCACCAACCCTGGTAAGCAATAAGATGCAAGGATTATAAGAGGCACCACCATTTTATTAAAAAATATTTTTTTCTTATTTTTCTCCTCAAAAATTGTGGTGCGTCTTATAAAGCGAAAAATACGGTAGTTCCACTTAGGGACCTTAACTTTTCTCTGATTACTGGTATAATGCATTGCAATGCATGCATCTGCAGATGCATTGCAATGCATTATACCTGACAGGGTTACACTGACAGAACGCTTTTTAGATCATTCTCCTGGTTTAGAGTAACGGGCCACCATAGCTGTCAGAAATGAATATCATCATTTGACCTCCCGTAACCATGACTACTATTAGCTATTATTACATTGTGGGGGTCCCGATCGGGTGGGAGAGGAAGTCCCCCAGAATGTTATACTGTAGGGCATCCAAACGGGACAATGGGAAACGTGAAGAAGAGCAAACCCAGAAAGGAAAAATAAAGGCAGTAGGAGTCATCAACATAAGGAGATAAAATAAAAGGGCGAGAGCTCAGCAGACATGAGAACCGACCACAGAACAAGAGGTCACCAGATGGAATCCCCAAACTGTGTCATGACACCGTTAATGATGTCATTTAGTCTGTGATCTACAACTACTCTCAGATCCTTATTTAGAAGTGAGCCTCCAAGATTTACTCCTCCTAAAACATTTTGTGCTCACATTTTATTAGTGCCTAGTTACAAAAACTTATATATTTTTCCATGTTGACCCTCATCTACCACGTGGATGCCCAAACACTCAGTTTGTCCAAGGATCAGCTTGTAACTTATGAAGGGAAAAACACTGTGAGCACAACTTAAATAATGGTGCTAAAGGTTAGGTTCCCAAACCAAGTAGTTATAAGTTATAAACCTAGCACTCAACTTTAGGATATTCAGAAGAATATTTATTGTAGTACGTAAAAAAAGTTTCGGTCAAATTTTGACCTTCTTCAGTTACTTATAGAGGCCAGTAGATGAGGCAACATATGCACGTATGCTGTTTAATGGGGAGATCCATCCCACAGCCTTGTGTCAGCCAGTAGATGGGGCAGGACGTGCCTCCAGACACAGTATCCACTTCATGTCCATGGATGCCCAAACTCTCAGTTTGTCCAAGTGTCACTTGTAACTTATGAACATCTTCCATAGACCACTCTATAGTACATGGTTTGTCATCTGAAAAGATAAAAAAATACAGTTAGGCTACTTTCACACTTCAGGTTTTCGGCGTCAGGCGCGATCCGGCGTCGTGCCGGAACGCCGGATCCGGCAAATGTTTAGTAAAACCGGATGTGACGGATCCGGTTTTCTGCCGGATCCGTCTTTTTCTTGACAGACAAAACCGGATCCGTCTCATCCGGTTCATCCGTTTTTCTATCCGTTTTTCGACAGATTACGCCGGATCCGGTTTTTAAAATTGACCCTTGTGGCCTTCCGAACGGGATTGGCTACTGGAAAACTATATATAGCATGTTCCTACAGCCCTTCTTTGACAGGTTGTAGAGGAGAAAGTGCAGGTTGGAGAGAAGAGCAAGTTACTGGCGAAGATGGATGTTGTCATTGGAAATATTTTGAAGAATTTGGTGGATTTTATAGCGGAGGCGAATCGTTTGAGGGTGATTGTTCTGGAGAAGGAGAGAGCGAGACAGCAGCGCATCAGGCATCGTAGACGACGTTTGTGGATCCACCCCATCACAGCCAAGAGAATTACGCGTGGGGTCTATTCTACACTCTGCATGGACCTTCGACGAAACCCGGATAAATTTTTTGGATATGTTAGGATGAAAATGGAGAATTTTGATTACTTGGTGGAGCGCATTGCACACCTCATAAGAAAAGCGGACACCTATTGCCGCTTCTCTGTTTCACCCGCAGAGCGTCTGATGGTGACTTTAAGGTAAGCCACATTTATTGGATGTGATCGCATCAGAGCACACTTTCACTGCAATCTTGTTGGTGGTAGTTTGTATCTCCAAGTGTTATAGCTCAGTTTTGGTATGTAATGCTGTGATTTAAAACTAATTTATTGTTTTTTAATTCCCCACAGATTTCTTGCAACTGGAGAATCCCTTTCGTCACTGCATTTCCAGTACAGACTCGGGATTTCCACCATATCTGGAATAGTGAAGTACACATGCCGTGCACTGTGGGACTCCTTAGCTGAAGAGTTTTTACCAGAGCCCACAACAGAGAGGTGGATTGAAATTGCTGACAAGTTTCAACAGATATGTCAGTTTCCCAACTGCTTGGGCGCTGTGGACGGGAAACATATCCGCATTGTAAAGCCAGCTGGATCGGGATTGGAATATTTCAATTACAAGAAATATTTTTCAATTGTCCTCATGGCCATCGCTGACGCGGAATACAAATTTATTGCGGTTGATATTGGGGCCTATGGCCACTCCAATGACTCTCAAGTTTTCAAACTGTCTGCCATGGGGCGTAAACTGTATGGAAACACCTTCCAGTTCCCACCACCTAGACCGCTGCCGCAAACATCTGGTCCACCTATGCCATTTGTCTGTGTAGGGGATGAAGCCTTCCAGCTGTCAGAACACCTTTTGAAACCGTACTCTAGCAGAGGATTGACAAGACCAAAACGCATTTTTAATTACCGCCTCACAAGAGCAAGAAGAATGGTTGAATGTACCTTTGGTATTCTGACAGCCAAATGGCGGGTCCTATTGACTGTGATCAACCTCAAGACAGAAACTGTGGACGAGGTGATCAAAGCGTGCGTGGTACTCCACAATTTTGTTATCTGCAAGGAACCCATTTCCATTGAGGACACCTCTGAAGAAACCACCTTGCAAGATTACCATGACATTACCACTAGAAGTTCTGTGACGGTTTCAGTAATGAGGGACAATTTTGCAATATACTTTATGTCATCTCAAGGCAGAGTACACTGGCAGGATGACAGAGTGTGAAAGATTTGTGCCCAACCAAACTTGTGTACCTTCTGTACCAACAGTATATACCTTTGCCAACCAAAGTTGGCTATCTTGTCATGGTCTCTATTTTTAGCTTTAGGCCACAGGTGTGTACCTGGTTGTGTTTTATGCAAAGTATTTCACCTTTTAACAAAAGTTGTGTACATTGTTAGGAAATCACCAACAATAAACACAACTTTTTAGGTGAAATACTTTGCTTCAAACACAACCAGGAACACAACTGTGGCAAAAAGCTAAAATTTACCCACAGTTATATACCTAGTTTTGAATACCATTTCACCTTTTAAATACCCTGTATTTAACCTTTTTCGCCGCAGAAAGAAATGACAGACAACCAGTGTAAAATAATTTAACTTTTATTGAAAAATGTTTTTTTTAGTAAACTTTTTTAAAATTTTAATAAACTTGTTTAATAAAGCTTTGAAACCATAAAACTGGTCATTTTTATTTAAATACACACATTATAAATCTGTGTAGTGTGTGGTGGAAATACTGCTGGAGGGGCTGCGGGACACTTCGACACTGGGAGTGTGGAGAGAGGACTGGGATCGTGGTGGGGAAGGAACAGTTAGAGGTGAAGGTGTGGAAAAAACTACAGAATGGGTGGACATGTGGGAAGCAGAAGAGGTGGTGGGTGGTGGAGTGGAGGGTTGGGCAGGGACTGTAGGAGCAGATGATGTTGATGGCAAGTTGTATGGGGAAGGAGTTTGGTACGGGGCAGGTTGCTGGAAGTGGGGAGATGTCTGGTATGGGGCAGGTTGCTGGAAGTGGGGAGATGTCTGGTACGGGGCAGGTTGCTGGAAGTGGGGAGATGTCTGGTACGGGGCAGTGTGCTGGAAGTGGGGAGATGTCTGGTACTGGGGAGGTTGCTGGTACTGGGGAGGTTGCTGGTACTGGGGAGGTTGCTGGTACTGGGGAGGTTGCTGGTGCTGGGGAGGTTGCTGGTGCTGGGGAGGTGGATGGTGCTGGGGAGGTGGATGGTGCTGGGGAGGTGGATGGTATGTAATAGGAGGGGGAGGATGGAAAGTGGCTGGAGGGGGTGTAGATGTAATAGGAGGGGGAGGATGGAAAGTGGCTGGTGGGGGTGTAGATGTAATAGGAGGGGGAGGATGGAAAGTGGCTGGAGGGGGTGCAGGTGGAGGAACTACTGTGGTGGGAGGAGGAGGTTGGGAGGTAACTTGCTGGAGAGCAGCGTGGCATGAATGCATTACATGCATCTGCTGGGCAGGAGAGAGCGTTTCCATGCGCTCCACAACAGACCTGAAAAAGGTGTGGTTTGGCGAAGATCTTGCTTCTGAATGCATGGTTTGCAGAAGTGTCTTCACCTCCAGAATGCTGGAGTTGATCTGCTGATAGCCTGCGGAGATTTGCTCTGACAAGACTTTCAGACAGTTCTGGAAAGATGCATTCAGATGCAAGAACTCTGGCGCATAAGTCTTTTCCTGACCCCTCTGCCGCTGCCGCCCAGTACCCGCAGGTGTACTAGAGGTGGCAGGGGCAGAAGGGTGGGGTAAAGGGAAAGCGATCTCCTCAGCAGCAGCTTCATGTAATGTAGGCGGCCACGATGCTCCTGTGCTGGTGGATGGGACAGATGGGTCGAATGTGTGGGAAGGCTGGGAAGGTGCAGATGTACCGGGGCGGTCGAAGTGTCTCTCGGTGACGGTCTCCTCAGGGATCGCCTCAGAAGGGTCCAATCGTGCAAGCTCCCGAGTGCTGCTCACCGTGCTGTGGAATAAAGAGAAAAAAAAACAATTAAAATAGTGACATGGTATGGCCCTGGCTGAAAAAAAAAAGTTACATCTAAACATTTTTTTGTCACTTGTGGTGTGTAATATTTACCTTCTGGTGAGCATTGTCTCCCGGAGGAACGACAGGGCTCGTGCGTACTTGTACTTGCTCCTGCGTCCTCCAGATCCACTCGGGGCCCGCATCTCTTTATTGAACTCCTTCTTGAAACGATCCCTCACAGACCGCCACCGCTTCACAATTCTCTCCCCTGAAACGAGAAAGGACAAAGTGGTTAGTATACAACATCAGTGTTTCCCAAACTCCAGTCCTCATGGTCCCCAGGGGTCATGTTTTCAGGATTTCCAAAGTAAATAGAAATCCTGAACACATGATCCGTGGGGACCACGAGGACTGGAGTTCGGGAAACACTGGTTTAAATCAAGCAACCGGTACTGTATATACTTACGCTCTTTAATCTGGGCCCGAGCTTCGAGGTCCTCCCAGCGGTCCACAAGGAGCGAACAGATTTCCTCCCAGAGTCGTCGGGTAACGATCAGGTCAGCGTGGCATCGGTCAGCCATATTCCAGAGCGGCTCCCTTTCTCTGACGAGATCGATGAGGCGGTCCACATCAATCCCTCCATCCTCACCGTCAGAGTCGGGAGCATGCTGTGAAGGCTGTTAAAGAAAAAGACAAAAATAACATAATTAGCCTCCACAAAAGAAATGAAATAAAAAGTGCAAAAAAAACAAAGCAAAAATATTTATACTTACACGCTGGTGACCGCCGCGTTGCTGTCGCCGACGACCCTGGGAGGCACTGCGAGGACCTCTTGGCCGAGCACCAGATTGGGAAGACTAGAGAAGAAAACAAAAAATGTTATGTCTTTGGATGTAGGCATTTGTTTGCTGTGTGTGGTCTGCAGAACATTGTTTTCTATGTGTTGTGTGTAGTGTGATGTTGTGTTTCTGCGTTTGATGCAAAAAACTTACCAATTGTGAGCCCACTCCAAGTGTCTGTCCACCCCTTCCTTCTTCTTCTGGGAGCTCCTCTTCATCTTGTGATTCCTGTTTTGAAATAAAAGGCAATGAATACACATATATTACAGAGATGATGGATTTTGGAAATAAAAACTTACCGTTAAACGCTGACGATGCGAGGGAGGGCTCCCAGAAGATGTGCTGTCTTCCTCATGGCCAGACTCCATGGCTGTGGGTGGTGTTTCTGCTGCTGCCATTGCTGCTGCTGCTGCTGCATCTATTGGGCGGCTGTTGAATAAAGAGAAACAAAGGGCCAATGAATATCTTGATATTCCATAGCCCTAGTTTGGAGGAATGGGGGATTTGATAATTACCGTCTCTCATCTGCTGCTGGACTCCCCTCCCGTTGTTCAGCATGCTGCTCCATTTGGGGTGGTGCTGATGGTGCTGCTGCTGCAGATGTCTGCTGCCTTCTCCTGCTCCTGGTTCTTGGCTTGGGTGGCATGTTGGGTGTGGCTGAGGGTCCCATTGTCTTGCTTTTATATATGTCCTGTGGGCAGAGCTACTGAGCATGCTCAGACCAAAGAAACCGGATCCGGCGCATTGCGGCGCTCATAGGCTTTCATTGTATGAAAAAGCCGGACACGCCGGATCCGGCGTGTCCGGCTTTTTCGACGGATACAAAAAACGTTACAGTCACCGTTTTTTCCAGACGCCGGATCGCGTCACATTGCCGGATCCGGCGAAAATCGGATGAAACGCATGGCCATCCGGCTCGATCCGGCTCTAATGCAAGTCAATGGGGGGGAAACCGGATCCGGCATTGCATTTTGACGGATCCGGTTTTAGTCAAAAGCGCCGGATCGCGCCTGAAGCAGAAAACCTGATGTGTGAAAGAGGCCTAAATCCCATCTTCTACAGTATATTATTAATAAATAAGTTGAATAATAGTGGACTCAACACTGAACCTTGGGGTACTCCACTTAAAACCGGAAACCATTCAGAGTTACAGTCATCTTCCATATCTCTCTGGGTGCCCAGTTTTCGATACAATTTCAAACCTTAATTTATAAGCTTATATACCTTAATTTACTCATTAAGTATCTATATTGAACAATGTAAAAGAATTCCCAAAACACTATATCCATATCTACCCCCTTCTAGTGTTTCTACTCGCCTATTTATAGAAACTTAACAGGTTGACAACCCCTGTACTTCGTAAAGCCACACTGGTTATCACTTATAATGTTATTTTCTATCATATTCTCCTGCATATATTCCCTTACAAGTTCCTCAAAATTTTTTACCACATTTTGTGTTAAGTTTGCTGGTTTATAATTGTGAAGTAAAGGCCTACAGATTTGATTGAAAATGAGCATCACATTAGTTTGCACCATTTACATGGTTGCAATACCATTCACTAAAGAGTCCCTACAAATTATGTAAAGTAACCCAGCAATAACTGATCTGAGCTCCTTAAAGGGGTTTTCCAGTCCAAATCGATAAGTCTGCAGTCATTCTATGTGACAGCAGACTTATGAATCCCCCCCAGCACATGCACTGTGCACTGCAGGAATTTACTGGTTTCTGAGCCATGACCGGAGGGTATGTATGTGTTATATGTGCTTCAGGCCAGGGCCCATGTAGTGGGCATGACCTCACTCCATACACTTGTATTGAGCAAGGCTGTGCCCCAACAAGTGATATGGCCTTCCAGGGGACGTCGCTGACTAGAGGGCGCAGCCTTGCTCCATAAAAGTGTATTGAAACAAGCCAGCGCCCACTGGCCAGTAGTATGTATAACTCATGCCTACCCTCTGGTCCCTGCACAGAAACCGGTGAATCCCTGCAACGCACAGTGCCCAGTGCCCATCTATGCATCAGCTGGTCCAGCCACACCTGGCAGTTCTCATCTGTACATCAGCCGGTCCAGCCGCACCTGCAAGAGCTCATCTGTACCTCAGTACATATTTGTACAGCACCCAGTCCAGTCTGAATCCATGGTTTCCTTGTTCCTACAGTGTCTGCCTGCACTATGGTAGCCTACAGGTGGTCATAGTTACCTGTCCCTAGGAGGTCAGCTGCCATCGACCCATGGTCAGTCCTGGCTAGGCACCAGAGCCACCTCATTTGTCTCTCCTTGGACCATGGTATCACTAGCCACTGTGTATCCGAGGTCGGATTAGATGAGACTCCTAGTTTCGCCCCTCCAGGCTTTCCTTGGGCCCTGGCACAATGCTTTCACCACCCAGTCAACTACACACACAAAGCACTAATTACAGTGGGTACGGAAAGCATTCAGACCCCCTTTTAATTTTTCACTCTTTGTTTCATTGCAGCCATTTCGTGAAAGTTCTTTTTTTTTTTTCTCATTATTGTACACTCTGCACCCCATCTTGACTGAAAAAAAAAGAAATCTAGAAATTTTTGCAAATTTATTCAAAAGAAAAACTGAAATATCACTTGGTCATGAGTATTCAGACCCTTTGCTCAGACACTCATATTTAAGTCATATGCTGTCCATTTTCTTATGATCCTCCTTGAGACGGTTCTACTCCTTCATTTGAGTCCAGTTGTGTTTAATTAAACTGATAGGACTTGATTTGTTAAGGCACACACCTGTCTATGTAAGGGTCCCGTTACACTAAGCGACGCTCCAGCGATCCCGACAACGATACGACCTGGTAAGGATCGCTGGTACGTCGCTACATGGTCACTAGTAAGCTGTCAAACAGGCAGATCTACTCAACGACGCAGCAACGATTCAGCGATCCGTATAACGACCTCAGCGGTCGTTGGGACCTTGTCACACAGCAGCTATTCTGACGACTCATGCCTGCGTCCCTGAGTTCTGCGTCACCAACGAGGTCGCTCGTCGGCGTCAAACACAGCAATGCATGCTGGTCAGCGGGACTACAGCGATCAAAAAATGGCCAAGGACATTCGAGCATGATCAGCGATATCCAGCGGGAGGGGCGGTCGCCACTATGTGTCACACGTAGCGAGGTCGCTGTTGAGTCACAAAACCTGTGATGTTTCAGCGATCTCGCTAACGATCTCGTTATGTGAGATGGGGTCTTAAGACCTTAGCTCACAGTGCATCTCAGATCAAATGAGAATCATGAGGTCAAAGGAACTGGCAAAGGAGATCAGAACACAGAATTGTGGCAAGGCACAGATCTGGCCAAGGTTACAAAAGAATTTTTGCAGTACTCAAGGTTCCTAAGAGCACAGTGGCCTCCATAATCCTTAAATGGAAGAAGTTTGGGACCATCAGAAGTCTTCCTAGACCTGGCTGTCCAGCCAAACAGAGCAATCATGGCAGAAGAGCCTTGGTGAGAGAGATAAAGAAGGACCCCAAGATCACTGTGTTGAGCTCCACCGATGCAGTAGGGAGATGCGAGAAAGTTCCACAAAGTCAACTATCACCCTCCACCAATCGGGCCTTTATGGCACAGTGGCGCGACAGAAGCCTCTTCTCAGTGCTAAACATATGAAAGCCCTCATAGAGTTTGCTATGAGAAATAAAATTCTCTGGTCTGATGAGATAAAGATAGAACTTTTTGGTGATAATTTTAAGCAGTATGTGTGGAGAAAACCAGGCACTGCTCATCACCTGCCTATACAATCCCAGCAGTGAAACATGGTGGTGGCAGCATCATGCTATGGGGGTGTTTTTCAGCTGCAGGGCCAGGACGACTGGTTGCAATTGAAGGAAACATGAATGCGACCATGTGCAGAGATATCCTGGATGAAAACCTTTTCCAGAGTGCTCTGGACCTCAGATTTGGCCGAAGATTCACCTTCCAACAAGACAATGACCCTAAGCACACAGCTAAAATATCAAAGGAGTGGCTTCAAAACAACTCTGTGACCATTCTTGACTGGCCCAGCCATAGCACTGACCTAAACCCAATTGAGCATCTCTGGAGAGATCCGACAATGGCTGCCCACCAACGTTTACTATCCAACCTGACGAAACTGGAGAGGATCTGCAAAGAAGAATGGCAGAGGATCCTCAAATCCAGGTATGAAAAACTTGTTGCATCATTCCCAAGAAGACTTATGGCTGTACTAGCTCAAAAGGATGCTTCTATTAAATACTGAGCAAAGGGTCTGAATACTTATGACCATGTGATATTTCAGTTTTTCTTTTTTAATAAATTTGCAAAAATTTCTACATTTCTTTTTTTTTTTCAGTCAAGATGGGGTGCAGAGTGTACATTAATGAGAAAAAAAGAACTTTTTTGAATTTACCAAATGGCTGCAATGAAACAAAGTGAAAAATTTATAGGGGTCTGAATATTTTCCGTACCCACTGTATATATCTCATAGATATCAATCTATCTATATATCTATTCTATAATCTATTTGACTCATATCTAACTATCTATCTCTATCTTTGGACATCATTCCGGTACGTGTCACACGGATGGTGCACATGGATGGCATCGGGATGACACCCGAATAATGCACACCTACACATGGACACTGATAACACCAGTACTGAAGGATTTTTATAAAGATTCCACAATTCAAAACATCAAATAAAGTTGTCACAATCAGGATGCCAATTTTCATAAATGAATGCACCTGCTGTACCTTTATAAATAAAAGTTTCATCACCACTACTTTTCCGTCTGAGTGTGAAGTGAACATTTCTCCTAGGGTGGAAAATGCTATCTTAACTTCTGAAGTCTAAAATATCTGCTATTCTCCACCTCAAGAAGTAGGTGTGGATTTACCAGTTGGATATTCGGCAAACGGTCTGGGGTGGTAGGAATGATTATCAGGCCCCACTCAATGATCGATTAAGTGGCTACAACTGTTCATTGCAAGCAGAATAGAGCTTTGGTGTTATCGTATGGACAGGAAAGCATGAAGATGGGCTTGTGTCAGCGCTGGTTGTAATACTACACTGTAAAGCATTCGATGAATTGCAATTATTGTCATTGTCACATAGTATTATATTGAAAATATTTTGAGCATGTTTATTCCGTGATCTATGTATTCTCCTCATATGTAAGTACATGTCTGCTCTAGAGTTTTTATTCTTCACGCCTTTCTGGTTAAAGCTGCAATAAGGAGTAGTTACATAAAGAACAATCTGGCCAATGCAAATATAAGTAACACCTGCGCCCAGGAATGAGAGAAAATAACAATGGCAGAAACAGAGACATCTGTGACAAACGTTATGATGTATGATTATCAGAAGCTGAGGCAACAGTCTGGTTGCATCTTATAAGCGGTGACTCCGCCCTGAGTCAATACGCCATTCAAATAGTAGGTGACAAGAGCAGTCTTTAGTACTGCCTGGTACCGTACACAGGCCTGTGCTCACATGGCCGATAGAGGGGAGGCAGCATGGTTTCTGTGTTCTGATGGCAATCTGATAACAACTTGAGTCACCTGAAGCCTCATTGTTTTACTCACCTCCGCTCTAGCCCATACACGATAACAGTCTTTGCTTTTTATAGGCCTCTGTTTGAGTATGTGCTAGCTCCATTCTAATTACTAAAATATGAGATGTTGACATGCTTGCTGAATTGCTAACTAGTGGTACAGGAACTGTGCATTAGAATAAAGAGCTATTAATGATTCATGTTTGACAGCCATTGCTATGTACAACCAACTGCAGGACGGAATGTGGACATATTGAAGCATTCACGGAATTCTTGTTTTTCTTTCTTTAAAAGAAACTACAAAAACATTCCCTACCTTACATACCTGTAATATCTTATTAATGATATACTTTCTTATTAGGAACTTTAAGGCCATGTTCCCACAATGAGTATTTGGTGTATTTTTGTTGCTGCAGATTTTCCACACCACTTCGGCTGTTTGCATTTTTCATTGCATTTGTAATTAGTTTTTTTTACATGCATCTTTATTGCGGTTTTTGTCTCTTTTTGGTATGTTGTCTTTTCTATAGAACTACTTTGTTTTTTAAACTTACTCTTTGCTGTGTAACCTATAAAACTTTTTTAATAAAGTCATGTATGGCCTAAATGCGTTTTATTGCATTTACGCAGCGGAAATGGACTAAGCACACATATGCAATTTCATTTGAGGATATTCTGCATCTTCTTCAAATCTATAGGCACCATCTGCAAATAAAGTGCATGTTTACCACAAGAGGAATGGACATTGCCCAGAGTTGAAAAGCAAACCAGGTCAATATCCATGGTATTAAAAAAATGCACAGTGGGAAAGAGATTTATTGAAATTTCATCCACTTTGCTGGAACTGTAAGATGATGCATTTTTTTGCAAATGAAAATAAACAGCTGCAAAAAGCATCAAATACTAATTGTAGGAACGTATCCAAATAAATTCATATCCATGAATTTACAATTAAAGAGGTTGTTCTCTTTCAGACAATATTTAGTCCCTTTCTTTCTCAGGATCATAGAATCATAGAATCGTAGAGTTGGAAGGGACCTCCTGGGCCATCTACTCCAACCCCCTGGTCAAAGCAGGATTCGCTAAATCATCCCAGACAGATGTCTGTCCAGCCTCTGTTTGAAGACTTCTATTGAAGGAGAACTCACCAGTCACCACCTCCCTTGGAACCATGTTCCACTCCTTGATCACTCTAAAGGCCCTTTTACATTTAGCGATGCACCAGCGATCCGACCCGGTCAGGATCGCTGGTGCATCGCTAAATGATCGCTAGTGAGCTTTCATACAGAAAGATCTCACAGCGATGCAGCAGCAACGCAGCACACGATACTTACCTTTCACACACAGCGATCCTGACGTCCTCCCGCCCGCGTCCAGCGTCGCTCGTCGTCACAGCAGGAAGCCCCAGCAGGAAGCTGACGACGAGAAATGGAGCCGCCCGATCTCGTGCGATCAGCGATGGACAGCGGGGGAGTCGGTCGGAGGTAAGTATCACACATAGCGATATCGCTATAACGTCACAAAATCAGTGACGTTTTAGCGATATTGCTAGCAATATCGCTATGTGTAAAACCCCCTTAACTGTCAAAAAGTTTTTTCTAATATCTAATCTGTGTCTCCTCCCATTCAGTTTCATCCCATTGCTTCTAGTCTTTCCTTGTGCAAATGAGAATAAAGATGATCCTTCTCCAATGTGACAGCCCTTGAGATATTTGTAGACAGCTATTAAGTCTCCTCTCAGTCTTCTCTTTTGCAAGCTAAACATTCCCATATCCTGCAACCTTTCCTCATAAGACAAGGTTTGCAGACCGGTCACCATTCTGGTCGCTCTTTTCTGAACTTGCTCCAGTTTGTTGATGTCTCTTTTAGAATGTGGCGCCCAAAACTGGAGACAGTATTCCAGATGAGGTCTGACTGTAGATTTTGCCACTCCTAATGTTGTAGCAATTTCTCCAATGGGTTTTTTCTGTTTTTGCAGCTTAAGGATGGCTTGTTTCACCTGCATGGAAAGCTCCTTTGACCACATGTTTCCTTCACAGCAAAACCTTCCAAATGCAACCACCACACCTCAAATCAACTCCAGGCCTTTTATCTGCTTAATTGAGAATAACATAACGAAGGGATTGCCCACACCTGTCCATGAAATAGCCTTGGAGTCAATTGTCCAATTACTTTTGGTCCCTTTAAAAACAGGGTGGCACATGTTAAGGAGCTGAAACTCCTAAACCCTTCATCCAATTTTAATGTGGATACCCTCAAATGAAAGCTGAAAGTCTGAACTTCATCTGCATCTGAATTGTTTTGTTTAAAATTCATTGTGGTAATGTCTAGAACCAAAATTAGAAAAATGTTGTCTCTGTCCAAATATATATAGACCTAACTGTAGGTGCAGAGAAAAGAAACAGAAACAGCAAAGAGATTAACCCTGGCTGGAATTTCACTGACTGGCTTTAAACAGCAGAATTGCTGAACATGCAAATGAGACTATCACCAGCAGGAAATGCCAGCAGGGGGACAGAATCTACAGCCATACCCGAAAGGTGATAGGGCAGACAAATGAAAACCCCGTGGGTTATGCTTAGCACACTGCAGCCAAGATAACAGAACACAAACATCAAGAGAAAGTGGGTCTGTTGTGGCACAGTGGAAAGAGAAGCCGACCACAAAACATCTATACTTTATGTATGCACCTATATACTTGAGGACATATATTTTTTAACTAGTGATTGGCAAAACGAACAGTAAAGTTCATGGTCCGTGCCGAACACCTATTGTCTGTTCATGGACCCTGATCACAAACTTCTCAAGGAAGTCCGTGTTGCTGTTCAGGTTTGACAGCCTGAACATTGGCTTTTTCCCATGCTGTCATCTGCATGACAGTGTGAGAAACACCGGTGGCACTAATCAGTGGTAAATTCATTGCTGCCGGTCAGAGCACTGCGGTTCTCACGCTGTCATACAGACAACAGCATGTGAGACAGCAGCTGTGATCAGTAGTAAAAAGGTTACCGCTGGTTACAGGCATCGGCTGATGAGAGTTCTACTCTCATCCTACACATGCTCTTGCTAATAGCAGCAAAAGCAGGTGTGGCTGATGAGAGTATTCATCAGCCAGTACCTGCGCAATAAATAAATAGAAAATAAAATTTTGTACAGGTTCCCCTCAATTTTTGATAACCAGCACAGGTAAAGCTGACAGCTGCAGACTGCAGCCACCAGCTGTCAACTTTATATTGGCTGGTTTTAAAAAATAGAGGGCTCCCCAAATAATTTTAAAAAATGGTGTGGGAGCCCCCCAGACAACCATCCCAGCTATAGCAGACAGCTGGAATCTGGTATTCTTAGACTGTGAAGGGGCCATGGATATTGGCCCTCCCCAGCCTAAAAATAGCAGCTCTTAGCCATCCCAAATCTGGCACTTTGCCTGGCTCTTCCCACTTGCCTTGCTTCAGTTGCAAACGGGGTAATAGGTTTGGGTTTGATGTCAGCTGTTTTATAGCTGCTGAAATCAAGCCCAGGGGATAGTAATGGAGAGGTGCCTGTAAGATGCCCCCATTACTAACCCCATAGTCAGATTGTAAAAAATACACAGCCAGAATAAAGTCGTTATTTGAAATAAAAACTCCCTAGCCGCTGTTACACATTTATTCACAAATAATAACAATAGAAAATCAATGTTATACTCACCTTTCTGCCAATAACCATTGATGCCCTTGTCCCACTGCAAATAATAAAAATAAAAAAAACATATTCCTCACCTGTCCGATGAGAAGATAATCCATATCTGTCCCACGACGATCCAGATGGTTTGGTGAGCAGTCACATCAGTGATGCGACCGCTCTCTATGCCAGCTGGAACACACTGAGGAGAGTGTGAGAAGCTCTGCCTGCCTCTGACCAGTGGTAACGTCATTGATCTTACTACCGGAAACAGGCAGAGCTTCTGATGCTCTGCACAATTAAAAAATACAGCATGAGGACACCTCTATTTTTGATAACAAGCAATATAAAGCTGACACCTGGGGGTTGCAGCCCATTGCTCTCAGATTTACCTGCGCTGGTTATCAAAAATAAAGGGGAACCCACATCATTTTTTAAAAATGTTTTAATTATTTTTGTGTACAGATGCCGGCTGATCAACCTCACCTGCTCTCACTGATATCAGTGAGAGCAGGTGTAGGATTATGAGAGTAGTAATCTCATCAGCCGACGTCTGTGACCAGCAGTAAGCTTTTTACCGCTGGTCTCAGTTGCTGGCTCACATGCTGTCACCTGACAGAGTGGTAGCCATAGAACTTTGATCGGCAGTAACAGATGTTTGGGTCCCTCATTCTTCTGAATGGGGTCAGGGTTCAGGTTTGAGTTCTTGTACATGAACCGAATGCATTTAAAATGATTTTTTTTAAGCATCCATAGGGGTTCGCCCATTGCTAGTTATAACCATGGTGTGTGTTTTAGCCCTATTTTGAGTTACTCTGCTTTAAGTTTTTATTTTGTTATATATTTTCTCAATATAAATATATACAGGGTGGGCCATTTATATGGATACACCTGGGTGGGCCGACTTCAAAATGGCTGCCATGGTAACCACCCATCTTGAAAAGTTTTCCTCCTCCTATATACCAATATGGCACAAACAGGAAGTTGATATCACCAACCATTTCCATATATTTTAGGTGTATCCATATACATGGCCCACCCTGGTGTATCCATATAAATGGTCCACCCTGTATATGTGAAACAATTTGTAGCATCCTTTTTTCATGTGTTTTTTTTATTCACGCTTGCAATTGTAGCCTATACATTCGTACACCAACATGTTTTTAATCATATCTACCACACTTGTTTGTCAAACATCATGTATGTAAGTTGGCATAACAACACGTCAGAAACAATCGATATAGTGTGTGTGATATAATGATCTTTGGTATTGATAACATTGCAATGTACATGGAGCTTCATGACAATTTTCTCTTTTTTTTAAAGTGTTAACTAACTAGCTATAACACTATTCACATCACATTTGGGATCTTCACTTTCCTGCACATTGCTGTTTGAATTTAAAGTGGAAATATCCTATCACCCTTGATTATATCTTCTTTCTGCACCTTAGCTTCTGCTTTTCCTTTTCCCTATTGGTATGTAACAATATCCACTCTCAAGGCTATTGAACACAGTCTCACTTGAGGACAAGTAGCATTTTTTCAAGGTTTGCACTGGCTCATTTTTTTTATTTTTATTTGCCGGTCAAACCTTGGACATAAACAATTTTTAACTGGAAAAAGTAATGGGAACTACCCAAGGTCACACATCTGCTGCTTTACACACTTTGTTATCAGTGACGTCACAATCATCAAGGACCTTCTATTCATTAAAGTTGACTCATCAGGAGGATAAAATATAGTTTTACAGCTTTACCCCTACAAATATAATAGAAACTTCAAGTGAAAAAATGTTTTGAAGCCTCTTTTATTTTTCATTATGGTATTACATTATGAGCAAATCAAATAATTGGCTTTGGTAGTGGAGGGAAATTTGATTTTCCAGCGGTCTTGCAGACCTGTTATGAGAATTATGGTTGTAGATTAATCAATTTGGTTCATAGCATTTTCTTAAAGTGGTTTTATTGAACATACTTACATTTCTTTGCTACACCTCAGCAGTGTGCAATATAGACACTGTTCGTATTCTGCTCTGTTTGTCAGCTCAAGCGGTTGTCACACGACTGCTCATAGGTGATTTGCAAATCTTCCTGCATCTCTTAAGGTACTGTCACACTAAGCGATATCGCTAGCAATATCGCTATAACTTGTGACGTTATAGCGATATTGCTAGCGATATCGCTATGTCTGATACTTACCTCCGACCGCTCCCCCGCTGGTTATCGCTGATCACGCGAGAACGTCCTGGACCGTTTCTCGTCAGCTTCCTGCGGCGCTTCCTATGGAGAGACGAGCGACGAGCGTGGAGCCGGGCGGGAGGACGCAGGATCGCCTAGTGTGACAGGTAAGTAGCGACCCCCGACCCCAGCGATGTCGCTGGTGAGATCTGCCTGTGTGGCAGCTCACTAGCGACCACTTAGCGATGTACCAGCGATCCTGACCGCGTCATATCGCTGTTCGGGATCGCTGGTACATCACTAAGTGTGACAGCACCTTTAATGAAACACTGGCAAAAGGAGCAAAATCCAGACATTGTGCATATTGCACACTAATATGATTTGGTGAATCAGCTAAAGTGAAACTGTCAACTGTTATGTGCTGCTCAATCCACGGGCAGCTTGAATCAGGCACTGGCTGTATGAACTCAGCCTGGAATGTTTGACTGTGAAACGTTGCATTGTTTCAGAGAAAAACATAGGTTAAAAGTCGCTACAGACTAGTGAAACAGGAGGGACCCAGGCAGCTTCTCCCCTCCTGATGCCCTGCATTGACAGGTCTCTGCCTACCTGCTTGTACAGGCAGAGTCCTGTTGTCACGTCCGCCATGTCTGTTTTGCCTCATGAACCCCTGGAGCGGTGTGCACACTCACCTCATGTCTGCTGAGCTGCAAGATGCCTGTGTTTCTGCTTTGCCTTCTGTGATCTTCTTGTCATGTCTAGAATCCCTGATCATGTGACGTTTCCTAGGATCCTGCACTGTCTGGTTCTGCAATCATCTCGTCATGTCTGAAACCTTGATCATGTGACGTTTCCTAAGGTCCTGCACTGTCTGGTTCTGCAATCATCTCGTCATGTCTGAAACTCTGATCATGTGACCTTTCCTAGGATCCTGCACTGTCTGGTTCTGCAATCATCTCATCATGTCTAGAATCCCTGATCATGTGTCCTTCCTAGGATCCTGCACTGTCTGGTTCGGTGATCATCTCGTCATGTCTGAAACCCTGATCATGTGACTATGCTCTGTGATTCTGGAGCATCTGAACTAGGAAGTTCTCCCCTGGTCCTGACCCGGAAGAGGAGGTGCTGTGCCCTATATCAGACCACCCCTTCCTTTGCTCAGGGCTTGATTATTGTGTTGCTTCCCTGCACGGCTCTTGGTCTGTGGGGTTGCTCCCTCTACCCTGTGCCCTTGCACTTTGCTCTGTAGTGCGTCTCTGCACACGCTCCGTGTTCGTATTCCGTCTCTTGTCTTGTGCCATGTCTTGTGTTGTCTCTCGTGCCATGTTTGTCTTTGCCTTGCTTTGCCTTGTAGTCCATCTGCTGTTCTCTGTCTTAGTCTGTTTTACTATGTCTCGCCATAGCTATTCTTTGACTTGTAGTCCATCCCCTGTTCTCTGCCTTACCTGTTTCGGCATGTCTGGTCTTTGCTTTTCTGAGCCTTGCAGTACTTCTCATGTTCTTGTCTCAGCCTGGTTTTCCACACTCTGTCCTCTGGTGCTCTCTTGCACATTTCCAAGTCTAGTCCCAAGGTTCTCCCTTGGCCCGGCTCTGGGTTTTGGCCTACGCTCCGCTGCTAGACTCTGTCCTCGCTCTGACCTGGCTCTGTTTCTGCCTATGTTCCGCTCCGTGTTCCATACCTTGTTTCTTGCCTAGTCTTGCCTTGTTCCTTGCCTTGTCCTTGCCTTGAACCCCGGCGTGGGTTCCCCTTGGCCGTCTCCTGTGCCGTGGTAAGTGCCTCGTGTTTGTGTACAGCCGTGTGCACTGGCCAGTGTGGCGTGCCTCCTGCGTGGCTCCTAGCACGCAGCCCTTCTTTGAACCCTGGCGTGGCTCTTGGCACGCACCCTGCCTTGAACCCTGACCCTGGCGTGTCTCTTTGCATGCGCAGGACTCTGTCTCGTACCTTGTGCCTTGGCGTGTCTCTACACACGCACTCTGTCTTGTACCTCGTGCTTTGGCGTGTCTCACACGCACTCTGTCTTGTACCTTGTGCCTTGGTGTGTCTCTACACACACTCTCTGTCTTGTACCTTGTGCTTTGGCGTGTCTCTACACACGCACCCTGTCTCGTTTTGTGAACCCTGGCGTGTCCCCTACACACGCACCTTGCTTTGAACCTCGCTTTGAACCCTGGCGTGTCCCCTACACACGCAACTTGCTTTGCACCTCGCTTTGAACCCTGGCGTGTCCCCTACACACGCACCTAGCCTTGAACCCTGGCGTGTCCCCTACACACGCACCTAGCCTTGGACCTTGGCGTGTTCCCTAACACGCACCATGCCTGGATATCTGTCGTGCCTCCTTGCCTGAACCCTGGTTTGCCTGCCGGATGCCCGGAACCTGCCGATCGCTGCCAGAGATTGTAAGCTGGATGACTGCGGCCTGATGTCCGGAGCTGATGTCCGCAGCCTGATGCCTTGATCATGTCGATCGTCGCCAGCGGTCTGGAGTCCGATGCCATTGTGCCTTTACCTGTACCTAGGTGTGCCACCTGGCACATACTATGCTATGGACCTTGGCGTGCCCACACGCGCACCTTACACGTTTTGCTTGTTTGCACTGAATGTAATCCTGAAGATCTTAATGAAGATACCTTGCACTTATGTTTTGTCTTGTCTTGCTTCCTGCTTGTCCCTGGTCATCAGACACTCCCATAGTGTCCCCCTGAGCCGGCCGTCTGGTCCCAGCAGTCGTGGTGGCTCACCCCCTTGGTCTTGCCCTTGACACTCCCTGTATAGGGAGTGGATTCTCACAAGGTCAGCTCGCCCTCGGTGGGTGGGTGCCACGACCCAGAGGGTCCACTCAAAAAAATGGGCTCAGCAGGAGCTGAGTCCGTCACACCTGTCAATCAAAGGAAGTAGGGCAGGAGAAACTGCCAGGTACCAGCCTGTCTGACTAGTTTCTAGTGCTGCTCAGTCCCCGGTGGCTTTAAAGAATTGCTTGTAATATGATTTTCCATAGTTAGAGAGGAAACAATTTTAGGCTATGTGCACAAGCCAAGTTTTCCCATGCAAAGCCACTTCATAAGACGGCAAAGGGTCATTTTCCTACTTTGCTGCCATTCTTGCGTAGGCTTCGCTAACAACTTTTGAGGATTGAGAGCAGGAAGACACTGTAAAAATTAGCATGTCACTTTTTTTTTACTGGTTTAGGGTCTCCAAACCTTAAGTGGTTAAAAGATGTGACATATGATGGAACGTGTGCACATCAATATCACATTGACATTACTGTGCATTATATACATTTTATTGTCTGTCTTTGTGGCAATTTTTCTGAAAAAAAACCCATGTGCACTACCTTAATAGTTTGTATAAAAAACTTATCTACATATAATAAAAGGCAATCTCTACCTTTTATTACCATGTATTTTAAATGTCCAGCATTCTCCTTAACTTTGTAATATCTTTATATGACCCAGATCTCCATTAAAGGGAACCTGTTAACGCGATTTAGTAAGTTAAAATAAAGGTATGGACACAGTGGCGCTTTTATATTGATTTATTAGATAACTGTAGGTAAGAAATCCTCATCCTGGTTCTTGTTTAATTCACGTTAGAAGTTTTGGTACAATATCCTCTTTGTGCATCGGGGCAGGACTGTAGGTAAGATTTTGGCTCTGCCGCAACCCCTCTGCATTTGTATGAGCCTTCTTTTTTAAATTTCTCGCTAGCGCATTCATTTCCCAGTGGTCTTCATCAAAGTGTTGCTGGTGAGACCTCGACTCATCATTGAGACTACACTTGGGGTAGTCGAGAGGATCAAATCTTGCCAACAGAATACCAGAGTGATGCAGAGTTATAGGAGGAAGGCATGTGCTACATTGAAGATAGTAGCGTGGTCAAAAATGGCTTTGAGCATGGTCGCATCTCTAAAAGAAGATCCCACCAGTCGTGAGCAACAATGGAGCAAAAGGACACGAAAATCTGTTCCACCCTTGAGAGGCTATGCCTACTGAAGGGAGCGCTAAGTTGGTAAAGGCCAGCCCATGTTATTGAATGTCCATCCCTGGAGAACCAGTTGGAGGGAGAAGGCCAGCCCACCACAATACTACAGTGAGAAACAGTTAGAGACTTGGAAGAAACAGGATGGGCAGCCAGTAGAGAGCCAAGGCAGAGCTGTACAACTGATGCCGAAAAGTAATCAGAACATCAGGACTTTGCGGAGAAGTTGGAGAAAATGACGTCGCAGCAGTGTAGCGTGTAGGCCAGGAAAGGAACAGGACAAAGTGGATGGCGTTGGCTTGTGGCTCTGATGTTGGAGGAGGTAAGATGAAGTGGCTTGGCGAAGAAGGTTACCTGGTTCCCTGAACTTGCATCCCAGTTGGAAGTTGAGACCTACACCCCGGCTTGGTCCCTGGTTCAAGGACATGCTTAGTGTAAAGATCTGGGGACCAGTGAAAGAGAAACAGAGTTGGATGCTGAAGTCCATGTTGTGTTCATTGCACATTTACTGTATCTGAAGCAGCTTTAAGCTTCAGGCGGACCAATGTTTCAGACATCTTTCTGTAACTCTTTGTTGTTGGCCGTGGACAGCCGAAGGTTTGGGTTGCCCCCTCATTTATTCCCCTGCTGGTTTGAGGAACTTTGAGCAGTGAGAGTGTTCTACACCCTTTGCCATGGATATTGTCCAACCAGTTGGGGACTTTACCCCAATACCCCTGTGGACTTTGCCCCACATGTACTGTGTCATTGTCAGAGGACTATTGTTGGGGCAGGGGAGATGAAGGACATGATGTCCCAACTGGGTTGAAGCCTAAGAGGCTGTGTGCCTGTCACTTGGACAGGGCTTTAAAAGAATGGTGCCTCCATTAAATGTATGTTGATTCTAATGACTGTGTCCCCTCCTCGTGGACAGATGGGGGACCCATGGACTGTATTGTTGGCCTAAGGGCCATTGTTTGGTAACGTTAGACTAACTAGATGGACATTGACTCGGAAGGTTATGAGTTCTAGGGTGCTAACCAAGAGGACTGGCTTATATGGAACAACAACAGATGTTCAATAACTTAACCCTCCGTCAGGAACAATATTCGCACTAACTCGTAATGGAACAATGTGCCTGTCAACCGCAGGCTAGAAAAATGCCTAGAATATCTAATTTTCTCAATTTCAGTGATCTAAAAGTGATCAGAGACCTTCATAGGGATGTAATAAAAGAGAGTACACATTATCAGGTGCAAAACAAACCCATTTACTCAACATAAAAGTAATAACTTTGATATACACAAATTTCAAAACTCCCACCAAATAGCCCCCAATGATATCAAGTAACGGTTATTAAAAAGAGAAAATTTTGGCACAAAAACATTTTCTAGGCACCTAGAATAATATTACGCACAGAATTAATCTGAATTAGATCCTGAAGGTTCCCCAGAAAAAACACATTTGCAAAGCAAAGAGCAAGAATTCCAATACATTTTTGCATGTGTCAGGCAGATTGCATGATGACATTTGAGACATTCATAATTAGAAAGCCTTCTGTTCCCGCTTTCCATGGTGCAGGTGGTGCATCTCCTTCTTTTGGGAGGTGGTACAGGTGTTGGATTTTCAGTATCAATATCTGGGCAGAATCTTTTGAGCTTATCTTGAAGGCCAGAGGGGATACCGATGGTTTTCATACTTCTCCTGTGTAGCTCTCCAAGCAATAGTTCATGGGCCAATTTTTTCAGGTACAATCGTCTACGGAGTGGTTCAAGCTGGTTTTCAAGGTAAATGATTTGTGAATTTATACCACCCAAATTTAGCATAGCGAAAAATATGACCATTGGCCAGCGCTTGGTGTTTCTGCTGACGCTGAAAGTTGAGCACATCTGATCAGCTGTATCAACACCCCCTTTGGTTTCATTATAAAATGTAATAATCTCTGGTTTTTGTTGTGCTTCAGCCCTGTTTTTTAATTTTTCCAGGGTGGACATTGTGATTTATGAACTGTTGATGGTATTTATTTATTGTTATAGAGGCATTTTCATAGTGATTTATAGTTCCGACATATGAACGCTTCTGCGTTTTTAGATAATCAATAAGCTAACAATTTGAAAACCAATTATCAGCAGTTATATTGCGACCTGATCCAAACAAGGGCTCAGACATTCTTTTCACAACATCAGTGGGTTTGTTGCTGACACAGTAAGGACCATCTGGCTGTTTTCCAGCATAAATTTCAATGTTGTATGTGTAGGTCTTACTGGCATCAACAAGGGCATACATTTTTATTCCGTATTTGCTAGGTTTTGATGGTATGTATTGACGAAATGCGCATCTGCCACGAAAACCAGGGAGCGTTTCGTCAATTGCGACATTTGCCCCAGGGCGATAGTTTATCTTACAGTTTTCCACAAATTTTTGGAATACATCGCGAATTGGAGCAAGCCGGTCATATGTTTCACGTTCAGTTCGGGTAGTTCTGTCATCAAACCGAAGGCAACGAATTAGAATCTTGAATCTTTTTAGAGACATAACAAGGCTAAATTTTTCAATTCCATCACTTTCTATACCCCAAAGTTCCTCCAAACTTTGCCGATTTGCCCTATAAGCTCCTGCAAGGTATAATAATCCAAAAAATGCACGCAGTTCGACTTCATCTGTGGGCTTCAGGATTCTGTCACAGATGAACTTGTGCTTTATATTGTCTATATATTGATTAGTGTATATGACAATAGAGTCCAGAATGTCACCTGAAAAAAAGTATTCCAGCATTCAGCTGCATTTTTTGCATTACTTGCTGTTCCCATAACTGAAGGAAGGTCAGTGATAATGTTATGAGGTTCCATACGTTTTTTTATGGGTGGATTCTTGTTCCATTTGGTTTTTTTATCTTTTCCCATATAATAAGATTCTATATCTTCTTCCTCCTCATCACTGTCACCATCTTGCTCTGTTTCAGAATTTAGTTCACAGACTTCCACCTCATCATGAGAATCAATCTCACTTTCTTCAAAATCCTCATTCATTGTGGGGTCTGCATCATCATCATCATCTAACAGCATGTTTCCCACTTCCTCAACATGATGGGGTTTTGAAAGATCATACATTTTCTTCTCCATTTCAGAAGATAATCTAAAGCAAGAGAGAGAATATGCATTAGGGAACAATGTGCCTGAGAAGAACACTTTCATTTGTAAGAAAATCTGCCTTATTTATATGAAATATCCACAAACCTTTCTCTATCCATTCATAAAACAAGCTAAATAAACAATAGTAATTAATAAAAACATTACATACCAACCTTATAAAGTGTGATGTGTTCGGGACCAATGAGCCTGAGAAGCCAGCACAGCTTTATCTTCCTTCCTGAAGCTCTGCAGACCAACTGTGGTATCAGGTTTCACACAGCAGCTAGAGCCAGGAGACTATCTAGAGGGAGGGGGTTTCCTGAAAATCTGGTGAGAAGGGAGAAATGAAAGTAGAAGAGCTGCGCCTGTCAGATCCATTGTTCCTGTCGGAGGGTTAAGTAATGTGCAGGATAGTCGTTCAGGAACTTCGGTGACAAATAGGCATTGGAAACTTGACTGATGAGAACTGATAATTCAAAGTAATATGCGGGAGGATGTCTGTGTGTCACAATGTTTTTGGTGCATTATAGGTTCCAGATGGTCGAGGATGTCCATCATTAAAGAAGAGTGAAATATACGAGTATGGACGTGCTGCTCTCGTTTTTCTCCTGAAGAAGACAAGTTTTATTGTTGTAATGTTATGTGAATTGTGTCCTGCATCTTTTTGTAAATACTGTGTAATGCTAGTCATGTTGAAATGTAATATGTTCCTGTGTAATGTATAATGTAGGATGTGATAATGTAAGGTATCATAATGTATAGCAATGTAATACATGATTGAGATAGGTGTTATAATGTTTGCATAGAACTCTGTAAAAGGTTAAGTCTGAACAGCAAAAGACTGCAGGTTCAGATACAGTTAATGTTGGTACTAGCACACAGTGGGAGGGTTCAGCTGCTAGGGACAGAGGCAGTTCCTCAGTGTAGTTGAAGTTGGAGTAGTAGTAGTACACCTAGTGTATGATTATTTTTTTTTATTATTATTTATTTATATAGTGCCATTAATTCCATGGTGCTGTACATGAGAAGGGGGGTTTCATACAAAGTTATAGATATCGTTAAAAGTAAACAAATTTACAATGACAGACTGGTACAGAGGGGAGAGGACCCTGTCCTTGTGGACTTACATTCTATGGGTTAGTGGGGAAGAGACAGAAGGTCGAGGGTGCAGCAGCTCTGGTGGTTTTGAGGCGGCGGCTCAGGCGGTGGTGAGGCGGCAGAATGGTTATTGCAGGCTGTAAGCTTTTCTGAAAAGATGGGTTTTCAGGTTCCGTTTGAAGGATCCGAGGGTGGTGGATAATCGGACGTGTTGAGGCATGGAATTCCAGAGGATAGGGGATTTTCGGGAGAAATCTTGGAGACGGTTGTGTGAGGGATGAATAAGTATGGATGAGAGTAGGAGGTCTTGGGAGGATCGAAGATTACATGAGGGAAGATATTGGGAGAGTAGTTCAGAGATATAGGGAGGGGATAGGTTGTGGATCGCTTTGTAGGTCAGTGTTAGTAGTTTGAACTGGATGCGTTGGTGAATTGGGAGCCAGTGGAGGGATTTTCAGAGGGGAGAGACAGGGGAGTAGAGAGAAGAGAGGTGGATTAGTCAGGCAGCAGAGTTGAGGACAGAATGGAGTGGTGCAAGAGGGTTAGCAGGGAGGCCACAGATGAGAGTGTTGCAGTAGTCAAGGTGGGAGATAATGAGGGCATGTACAAGAGTTTTAGTAGCTTAAGGGCTGAGGAAGGGACGGATTCTGGAAATATTTTTGAGTTGTAGGCGACAGGAGGTCTCAAGAGTTTGGATGTGTGGTTTGAAGGACAGGGCAGAGTCGAGAATTACTCTGAGACAGCGGATTTCAGGTGCGGGAGAAAGCGTGACGCCGTTTACCATAATAGATAGATCGGGTAGGGAAGATACTTGAGATGGAGGAAAGATAATGAGTTCAGTTTTGTCTACATTGAGTTTTAGGAAGTGAGAGGTGAAAAAGGAGGATATGGCTGATAGACACTCCGGCATTCTGGACAGCAGAGAGGTGACATCTGGGCCAGAGAGGTAAATCTGAGTGTTGTCTGCATACAGGTGGTACTGGAAGCCATGGGATTTTAGGAAAGGAGTCTAGAGTAAGAAAACCATGACATACTGTATATAACAATACTCTGCTATGTATATATGGTAAAGTAAGAGATCAGAAATAACCTGGGACTAAAAAGTAAAAAGTGCTGCATTGTTTGCATAGGAAACGATTTAAACACAATGCTTGTAAAATACATTCCAGTAACATATTAGTGTTTAGCGGGAACTCCATTATTCTTGACAGCTGTTCTCTTAATCATTTGCTTGATGAGCATAAGCTGAATATGTTTATGCTGTTAATTTGTGGTTGCCAAACGTGCCGCTACCTATCACAGTTCATCATCATTTTCATCTACTTTGAGTTTTATGCCAAGTTTCTGGAGATGTCATTAATAGTAATAATGCTGACAAATTCCAAAACGACTATTAGAAAAACAATTATAAGGATGTAGATTTCATATACAGATTACACTCAGTTTACTACAGCAATGGTGAATGACCCTAAAATATACAAAAAGTATTCCAAAATTGGAGTGTGAGCATTATAAGGTTTGTAATTACACCATCTGGGCTTCCTGTGTGTGCCTCCCATGTAAATATTATTGTTTTCTGCTAAGCATGGATACGATGAGGACATATTTGACAAAAATTGGTTTGGTTAAATGTCAAATCTACAGGTTTTCATACATATTAGATCAGGATCTATTTATACCAGGTAACGATCACACAAGTAACAGTTTGTATGAACGTTTGTTACCGATCATTGCCCCATATTAACATGGCCATTGATCAATCACCAAATACTTATTTCGCATTGAATCAAAGCTTTTATGCTGATATAAACATGATCGCTTTCCCATTGCCTCATCAGACAGAGTATTTGTCCTTTGCTGTGTCATTGAAGATGTATTGCCAGTTTGAACGCCTGTAAAACCCAGAATAGAATAGGTTGTGTAAGTCTGCATCAACAAAACAGATGATCATTTGTTCAGCAGTTGTCTAATCAGTGTTTATATTTATAATGGCATCATAGAAGCAATATAAACCGACCAGATTTAGAGATGATTTTGTTAGTTAGCTTTGCAGCACTGGGGTCCTGGGTTCAAATCCCAACAAAATCTGCAAGGAGTTTGTATGTTCTCCCCGTGTTTATATGGGTTTCCTCCCACATTCCAAAGAGATACTGATAGGGAATTTAGATTTTGAGCACCAATGGGGACAGTGATGATAATATATATATAAAGTGCTGCACAATATGATGGCACTATATAAGCAAAGCATAATAAATAATGATATAGCATGTCAATTGCTGCTCATTAAACCTCAATAAATGTGCAAACTCTGTGGGTCAAACAATCATTAGTACAATGCCCACATAAGGGCTTGTTCACACATTGCATTTTGGGCCATTTTTTCACTGCATGTTTTCACAGCACAAAAAATGCAGCGTATTACAGAGCCAACAAAGTGAATGGGATTTCTGAGCATGATGCTTATTCTTTCCAGGCAGATTTGAACATCCAAAGTACTTTTTAAAATCTTCAGCATGTCGATTCTATGAGCGGTTTTGAATGAATGGGAGAAAAAACTCAAGTAAAAACATTTTTTCCTGCCAGCACTAGTTTTTGTATACTGGTACATGCACATGCCCTGAAAGATGTAGTTCACGGAACAATGATCACTCACAAGCTTTCCAGTGGATGTTCATTCAGCCTATGTACCGGTAAATGATTCTTAAAGTATCTGTGCTCGCTATTATTTCCCACTCAGACCCACGTTATTAGGTTTCAGTTTATATAAAATCAGTTCATAAAGAATTACTTAATTTACCATATTATGCTGAATGAATGCTTATTGAGTTAACCAAAACTTAAAATATTCCATAAAGCAGTGATCATGGGGCAACATTTTAAAGTAATTAAGAATAGAGTTGAGCGACTTTTGGTTTTTTAGGGTCGCGTTTCGTTTCGTGAAACCCGACTTTTCCAAAAGTCGGGTCGAGCAAGATCGTCCGATTATAGGGAAAAGTCGGGGTCGTCCCGAAACACGAAACCCAATGTAAGTCAATGGGGAATAAAAGTCGGCAGTGAGAGGAGGACAGGAAACACACCTACAGTGCCCATTTGAATGCCAAAAGCATCAATTCTTCTTACTTAAGCTTGTCAACCTTAATTAACTTCATAATACAAGTTACGCACTGAAAAATGGGGGTTATTTGGCTAAAGTTGTGGGGGGGGAGGGCTGGCTGCAGGTTTTCATGTGCCCTGGGCGAAAGAGCGCCCCTTTAACACATACCACAACTCATCATGCTCCGATACGGCAGAGAAATAGTGGTATAGTACAATGAAAAATACCTCACTTTTTACATCTCATGACGAGGCCCATCTATTTCTCCATACAGAATCATTGGTCCCATATAATGTTTGAAACAGTATATGATGAGCTCCACATAATGCTACAGTATATGTTGGTCCCCATGGATGAAGCTCCACTGTCTTATGGGCCCAAATAATGCTCCAAACATAATGGGCCCCATTTCTAATGCTCTAGTGTATAATGGGCCCTGTAAATGCTGCTCCAGTGTCTGATGTCCACCTTTGGAATGTTCCAGTGTATGGTGGGCCCCATCTATCATTCTCCAGAGTATAGTGCTCCCCAAAAATTGCTGTCCCAACATTGAAAACAATCAAATAAGTCTCCTCGCTAGGGAATCCCTGTACTTGTCTGGATTCCTCGTCGTCCCCATCTTCCGTCTCACTGCACAGTATTTCAACTTTGCAAGTGCTGTGATCCTGGGCAAGCAGGGGGGGCCCACTCATTGGCGACGGCACTGGCACAGGGCCCCTGATAGTACGGTGGTGTGTCTGATGGCGGGTGGGCCGAACCTGCACTTTCATCTGCAGCTTCCTCTTTGTCACCGTGTAAGATGGAACTGTATATGGGAAGGGTAACCTGAGTTTCATCAGGGTCAGATTCAGGTCGTGTAGCGTGCGAGGGGAATGTAGTGGTCTGGGTCAATGTACCAGCAGATTCATCGAGCAGTGGCTGGGCATCAGTGCACTTGTGTCGCCCCCAGGAGTACGGTCGCCACAGTGGCATTACCTTCTTCCTAGGGAGTGTGATGTCATGCTTGGGAGCAACGAAGGATCTCTCTAGCAGGTTAACTGATTGGGCGGCGTTATTCCCACGAGTCATGACCCTCCAAACAGCGTTCATGAAGGCAAAGTGTTTGTTTTACGTGGGCAGTATGGTTGCAAAGCTGAACCTTAAAGGAATGTCCAGAAGGGCACCACCAGGAGTGGAGCCTACGGTTAAATTCGACTCCACCTGGGAAACCTCAACCATGCCAGCTACAGAACAGATGCACACATTGCAAGCTTAATTCCGTTAACGAACGAGACTCCGTCATGCCCCGCGGTCCGAGTCCGGCTTACTAGAGGGACACGTGAGGCTCTGGCACATGAGATTGGCCAATAACTGGTGTGTCATGCCCTTACATGTCCGTGGCTGCATGTGCGCTACACTGAAAAGGCCAGCGTTTGTCGCTTACAGGTGCAGATAACCCGCTGAACAACGTTAGTGATGGGGATCACTGATTACAATTATTACCCGCGAACAATGATTTCCCTGTAAGTGCAGGTCAACCGCAGTTCCGGAATTAGGCCTAACCGTCATTCCTGAAAAAATGAAAAACTTACGTGTGCAAACCACAGGTGCTGTAGCTTGCTTAACAGCTCGCCAGCCGTTCTCACGCCCAGTATGGATTACACGTGATTGCACAAAGGTGAGAAAGGGTACCGTATCCCCAGATAACATGTATGGATAGCGTACACATTCAAAATATATGTCTATACATCAGGAGGCAGGCTCAGACGGTGTTAGGCCCAGTATGGATTGCACGTGATTGCACAAAGGTTAGAAAGGGTACCGTTTCCCCGGATAACATGTATGGATAGCGTACACATTCAAAATATATGTCTCAGGAGGCAGGCTCAGATGGTGTTAGGCCCAGTATGGATTGCACGTGATTGCACAAAGGTTAGAAAGGGTACCGTATCCCCGGATAACATGTATGGATAGCGTACACATTCAAAATATATGTCTCAGGAGGCAGGCTCAGACGGTGTTAGGCCCAGTATGGATTGCACGTGATTGCACAAAGGTTAGAAAGGGTACCGTATCCCCGGATAACATGTATGGATAGCGTACACATTCAAAATATAAGTCTCAGGAGGCAGGCTCAGACGGTGTTAGGCCCAGTATGGATTGCACGTGATTGCACAAAGGTTAGAAAGGGTACCGTTTCCCCGGATAACATGTATGGATAGCGTACACATTCAAAATATATGTCTCAGGAGGCAGGCTCAGACGGTGTTAGGCCCAGTATGGATTGCACGTGATTGCACAAAGGTTAGAAAGGGTACCGTATCCCCGGATAACATGTATGGATAGCGTACACATTCAAAATATATGTCTCAGGAGGCAGGCTCAGACGGTGTTAGGCCCAGTATGGATTGCACGTGATTGCACAAAGGTTATAAAGGGTACCGTATCCCCAGATAACATGTATGGATAGCGTACACATTCAAAATATATGTCTCAGGAGGCAGGCTCAGACGGTGTTAGGCCCAGTATGGATTGCACGTGATTGCACAAAGGTTAGAAAGGGTACCGTATCCCCGGATAACATGTATGGATAGCGTACACATTCAAAATATATGTCTCAGGAGGCAGGCTCAGACGGTATTAGGCCCAGTATGGATTGCACATGATTGCACAAAGGTTAGAAAGGGTACCGTATCCCCGGATAACATGTATGGATAGCGTACACATTCAAAATATATGTCTCAGGACGCAGGCTCAGACGGTGTTAGGCCCAGTATGGATTGCACGTGATTGCACAAAGGTTAGAAAGGGTACCGTTTCCCCGGATAACATGTATGGATAGCGTACACATTCAAAATATATGTCTCAGGAGGCAGGCTCAGACGGTGTTAGGCCCAGTATGGATTGCACGTGATTGCACAAAGGTTAGAAAGGGTACCGTATCCCCGGATAACATGTATGGATAGCGTACACATTCAAAATATATGTCTCAGGAGGCAGGCTCAGACGGTGTTAGGCCCAGTATGGATTGCACGTGATTGCACAAAGGTTAGAAAGGGTACCGTTTCCCCGGATAACATGTATGGATAGCGTACACATTCAAAATATATGTCTCAGGAGGCAGGCTCAGACGGTGTTAGGCCCAGTATGGATTGCACGTGATTGCACAAAGGTTAGAAAGGGTACCGTATCCCCGGATAACATGTATGGATAGCGTACACATTCAAAATATATGTCTCAGGAGGCAGGCTCAGACGGTGTTAGGCCCAGTATGGATTGCACGTGATTGCACAAAGGTTAGAAAGGGTACCGTATCCCCGGATAACATGTATGGATAGCGTACACATTCAAAATATATGTCTCAGGAGGCAGGCTCAGACGGTGTTAGGCCCAGTATGGATTGCACGTGATTGCACAAAGGTTAGAAAGGGTACCGTATCCCCGGATAACATGTATGGATAGCGTACACATTCAAAATATATGTCTCAGGAGGCAGGCTCAGACGGTGTTAGGCCCAGTATGGATTGCACGTGATTGCACAAAGGTTAGAAAGGGTACCGTTTCCCCGGATAACATGTATGGATAGCGTACACATTCAAAATATATGTCTATACATCAGGAGGCAGGCTCAGACGGTGTCAGGCACAGTATGGATTTGACGGCCCAGACTACACAGCGGAGGAGCAGGGAGAGGTAAAGATTGCAAATGCTGGGGCCCTGCCCAAGCAAGGGGGGGCCCACTCGTGGGCGTCGGTACTGGCACTGGGCCCCTCATAGTACGGCGGTGTGTCTGACGGCGGGTGTGCACCACCACCGTCAGAGACACTTGATTGCACTATGAAGGACCCTGTACCAGTGCCCACGCCCAAGAGTCGGCCTACCCACCTGTCCAGGGCAACGGCACTTGCACGGTGTCGTGCGCTAGGTGGTGACCCCGGCCATGGGGGGGGAGGCAGCACAGTTAGCGAGTTTTAGAAAGTGGCATATGTTGATGTTGGACATTCAGCTGATGCAAAAGGTGAAATAGGTCAAGTCCCAGGAAGAGGTGGACCAAAGCAAGCCATTTTTCTGTCACCCTATGTGTCATCAGAGGAAGGTGGGACAAATTCCTTGGAAACCCATGCGTGGTTCATTTTAATGAAGGTTAGATCATCCACATTTTGGGTTGACAGACGGGTCCTTTTTTCTGTCAGGATTGATCCAGCTGCACTGAAGACTCTTTCCGATAGCACACTTGCAGCTGGGCAAGCGAGCTCCTGTAAGGCATATTTTGCCAATTCTGGCCAGGTGTCCAGTTTAGCGGCCCAATAGTCAAAGGGGAATGACCTGTGTGGGAGAACATCGATATGGGAGGAAAAGTAGTTTGTAACCATAGTTGACAACTGCTGTCTCCTGTCACTTTCCATCGATGCAGTATTACCAGTTGTGTGAGCGGTACTTGAAAAATCAGTCCACAACATTGTCATGAAACCCCTGTCTCCAACGCCACTTCTGCTGTGTGCACCACGAACACCTCTGCCAAGCTGCCTCCGGCCCGTACGGCTCGTGTGAGAACCATCACCGCTGCTGTGTGCTGGGAATGCCTCAAGCAACCGATTTACCAGAGTTGCTTGTTTATTAGCCAATATTAGGTCAAGGTTCTCCTGTGGCATGATGTTTTGTAATTTGCCTTTATAGCTTGGATCCAGGATGCTGGCCAACCAGTAGTCGTCATCGTTCATCATTTTGGCAATGCGTGGGTCCCTTTTTAGGATCTGCAAGGCATAATCTGACATGTGGGCCAATGTTCCAGGTGTCAATGATGCACTGCGAGTGCTGGTTGGAGGAGCACTTTCTGGCAAATCCAAATCCCTCCAGTCACGTACAAACCCTGTACCAGACCTTGCCACGCCAACATTTTCACTTGCCCCACGAGATGCATCCTCCTCCCCTAAGTAATCATCCCCATCATCCTCCTCCTCCTCTTCTTCCTCCACCTCGTCCAGGAGAGGTCCCTGAGCAGACAATGGCTGAATGTCATCAAGGATTCCCTCCTCCTCTTCCTCCTCATCAACATTGGCGCCAGACGCCTGCTCCTTAAGGTGCGTCAAAGTTTGCATGAGCAGACGCATAAGTGGGATGCTCATGCTTAGGATGGCGTCGTCTGCGCTTACCAGCCGTGTGCATTCCTCAAAACACTGAAGGACTTTACAGAGGTCTTTCAGCTTCGACCACTGCACACCTGTCAACTCCATGTCTGCTCTCAAAGTGCCTGGCCGTGTATCCTCCCACAAATGCATTATGGCCTGCCTCTGCTCGCACAGCCGCTCCACCATGTGCAGGGTGGAGTTCCACCTTGTTGCAATGTCGATAATGAGGCGGTGGTTGGGAAGGTGGAGCAATCGCTGCAGCTTCTGCATACGAACGGAGTGTACAGGCGACCGGCGGATGTGCGCGCACAGTCTTAGCACCTTCTGGAGCAGGGCTGTTAACTCCGGATAATTTTTGAGGAAGCACTGCACCACCAGGTTCAAGGTGTGAGCCAAGCAAGGTATATGGCTGAGTTTTGAAAGGGCTATGGCTGCCACAAAATTACGGCCGTTATCACTAACTACCTTGCCTGCCTCAAGATGTACACTGCCCAGCCATGACTCAGTTTGTCGCTTCAAGTACTCGGCCAGCACCTCGGCAGTGTGTCTGTTGCCCAAACACATCATCTGCAACACAGCCTGCTGACGCTTTCCACTAGCTGCTCGATAGGGGGACACATCGTGTGCAACAGTGGCAGCTGCAGATGGAGTTCTCGTACGACTGCGCTCTGTGGACGAGCTTTCGCTTCTGGAGGAGGAGGAGGAGGGTCGAACGCCTACAGCCAACTGTTTCCTATACCGTGGGCTAGGCAGCACTGTCCCACCACCGCTGTCCCCTGTGGACTCTGCATCCACCACATTAACCCAGTGCGCAGTGATGGACACGTAACGGCCCTGGCCATGCCGACTGGACCATGCATCAGTTGTGAGGTGCACCTTTCCGCTCACTGACTGCTTGAGTGCATGGACAATGCGGTCTTTCACATGATGGTGGAGGGCTGGGATGGCTTTGCGAGAGAAGAAGTGGCGACTGGGTAGGTCATAGCGTGGTACTGCATAGGCCATGAGTTCGCGGAAAGCTGTGCTTTCCACCAACCGAAAGGGCATCATCTCAAACGAGATTAGTTTGGCAATGTGGGCGTTCAAACCCAGTGTACGCGGATGAGAGACTGAGTACTTTCTTGACCTACTCATAGTGTCTGGGAGGGTGAGCTGGACTTGAGAGCTGCATATGGTGGAAGTAGCGGTGGACAGGGCGGACTGAGAGAGGGTTGATGATGGTGATGGAGTTGGTGTTCTTTCTGATGGCCTAGAATCAGTCTTTCGTTGATATAACAGTGGGATTCCCTGACTGCTGTGGCCTTGCAACGACACCTCAACATTTGCTGCTGTGCTAACCGGTGGGCTTACAGTGGGGGAAACAATGTAGCGTTGCTGACTACCTTCGTTGTGATCAGTTGCACATGTGGCACTTGAGGTTTGGTGTTGTGTCCACGCTTGCAAGTGCATGCTGGTTAAATGTCTAAGCATGCAACTGGTATTCAAATTTTTCAGATTTTTCCCTCGGCTAAAGGTCTTTGCGCACTTCTTACAGATAACCTTGGCCTGATCATGAGGATTTTGTTCAAAAAAGTGCCACACTGCACTCTTCCTACTTTGGCAGATATTTTGCGGCCTAGCACGCTGTGATCTTTTGACCCTCTGGACAAGCTGTCCAGCAACTCTTTTGATGTTTGGAACCTGTCTTTGGAGTGCTCCGGGCCTGCCAGATAACAGCTGTTGGGATGTCGATGTCTGCTGTGGATGCTCCTCATCTGAGCTATTGGAAGCAGCACCCTCTTCCCCCAATGGATGCCAATCTGGGTCAACAACTGGGTCATCCATCACCTCCTCTTCTATGTCATGTGCACCTTCCTCTGTGTCACCGTGTATGGTGGTATAGTGTGCGGGAAGGGGCACCTGAGTCTCATCAGGGTCAGAATCTGGCTCTGTACACTGCGAGGACAATGTAGTGCTCTGAGTGAATGTACCAGCAGAATCATCCATCAGCGGCTGTGCATCAGTGCACTCCATGTCAGATTCATCTTGGCCTGGGTAATTCACCATTTCACTTGATAATCCAGGCATGGTATGTGAAAACAGCTCCATGGAGTAATCAGTAGTATGGCCTGCGTCATCCTTCAATCTTGGTTGGGGTGAAGGACACAAGGAAAGGTGTGGTTCAGGAACATGAGCCTCCAATGATGACTCAGTGCTTTTACTTTTTACAACTGAAGAAGAGGAGGCGATAGAGCTGGAGGCTGAGTCAGCAATGTAAGACAAAACTTTTTCCTGATGCTCTGGCTTTAAAAGCGGTTTGCCAACTCCTAGAAAACTAAGCGTTCGAGGCCTTATGTAGCCAGACGATGACGCAGGCTCAACACCTCCTGCATTCGGTCCTATTTTGCTCTTGCCACTACCATCAGATCCACCACCAACACCATCATTACCAGCTGCCAACCCCCGCCCAATTCCACGGCCTCTTCCACCAGCCTTCCTCATTTTTGGTAGAAATGTAGACAAAATCCAACATACTATATAGTAATGTAAAACAAGGTACAAGGTGTCTATAGGACAGGGGAGATTTTGAATTTCTGCAGACACTTGTGGACACTGGACACTTTTGGATTGTGTGAGGCCCACTGATATCTGAGCGCTATGTGACAGGCTCGATGGCACAGCTGTGACCAAAGTGACTAGAGGATAAGGGAGATTTTGAATCTCTGCACACACTTTTGGACACTGGACACTTTTGGATTGTGTGAGGCCCAATGAATATCTGAGCGCTATGTGACAGGCTCGATGTCACAGCTGTGACCAAAGTGACTAGAGGATAAGGGAGATTTTGAATCTCTGCACACACTTTTGGACACTGGACACTTTTGGATTGTGTGAGGCCCAATGAATATCTGAGCGCTATGTGACAGGCTCGATGGCACAGCTGTGACCAAAGTGACTAGAGGATAAGGGAGATTTTGAATCTCTGCACACACTTTTGGACACTGGACACTTTTGGATTGTGTGAGGCCCAATGAATATCTGAGCGCTATGTGACAGGCTCGATGTCACAGCTGTGACCAAAGTGACTAGAGGATAAGGGAGATTTTGAATCTCTGCACACACTTTTGGACACTGGACACTTTTGGATTGTGTGAGGCCCAATGATTATCTGAGCGCTATGTGACAGGCTCGATGGCACAGCTGTGACCAAAGTGACTAGAGGATAAGGGAGATTTTGAATCTCTGCACACACTTTTGGACACTGGACACTTTTGGATTGTGTGAGGCCCAATGAATATCTGAGCGCTATGTGACAGGCTCGATGGCACAGCTGTGACCAAAGTGACTAGAGGATAAGGGAGATTTTGAATCTCTGCACACACTTTTGGACACTGGACACTTTTGGATTGTGTGAGGCCCAATGAATATCTGAGCGCTATGTGACAGGCTCGATGGCACAGCTGTGGCCAAAGTGACTAGAGGATAAGGGAGATTTTGAATCTCTGCACACACTTTTGGACACTGGACACTTTTGGATTGTGTGAGGCCCAATGAATATCTGAGCGCTATGTGACAGGCTCGATGGCACAGCTGTGACCAAAGTGACTAGAGGATAAGGGAGATTTTGAATCTCTGCACACACTTTTGGACACTGGACACTTTTGGATTGTGTGAGGCCCAATGAATATCTGAGCGCTATGTGACAGGCTCGATGGCACAGCTGTGACCAAAGTGACTAGAGGATAAGGGAGAATTTGAATCTCTGCACACACTTTTGGACACTGGACACTTTTGGATTGTGTGAGGCCCAATGAATATCTGAGCGCTATGTGACAGGCTCGATGGCACAGCTGTGACCAAAGTGACTAGAGGATAAGGGAGATTTTGAATCTCTGCACACACTTTTGGACACTGGACACTTTTGGATTGTGTGAGGCCCAATGAATATCTGAGCGCTATGTGACAGGCTCGATGTCACAGCTGTGACCAAAGTGACTAGAGGATAAGGGAGATTTTGAATCTCTGCACACACTTTTGGACACTGGACACTTTTGGATTGTGTGAGGCCCAATGAATATCTGAGCTCTATGTGACAGGCTCGATGGCACAGCTGTGACCAAAGTGACTAGAGGATAAGGGAGATTTTGAATCTCTGCACACACTTTTGGACACTGGACACTTTTGGATTGTGTGAGGCCCAATGAATATCTGAGCGCTATGTGACAGGCTCGATGGCACAGCTGTGGCCAAAGTGACTAGAGGATAAGGGAGATTTTGAATCTCTGCACACACTTTTGGACACTGGACACTTTTGGATTGTGTGAGGCCCAATGAATATCTGAGCGCTATGTGACAGGCTCGATGGCACAGCTGTGACCAAAGTGACTAGAGGATAAGGGAGATTTTGAATCTCTGCACACACTTTTGGACACTGGACACTTTTGGATTGTGTGAGGCCCAATGAATATCTGAGCGCTATGTGACAGGCTCGATGGCACAGCTGTGACCAAAGTGACTAGAGGATAAGGGAGAATTTGAATCTCTGCACACACTTTTGGACACTGGACACTTTTGGATTGTGTGAGGCCCAATGAATATCTGAGCGCTATGTGACAGGCTCGATGGCACAGCTGTGACCAAAGTGACTAGAGGATAAGGGAGATTTTGAATCTCTGCACACACTTTTGGACACTGGACACTTTTGGATTGTGTGAGGCCCAATGAATATCTGAGCGCTATGTGACAGGCTCGATGGCACAGCTGTGACCAAAGTGACTAGAGGATAAGGGAGATTTTGAATCTCTGCACACACTTTTGGACACTGGACACTTTTGGATTGTGTGAGGCCCACTGATATCTGAGCGCTATGTCACAGGCTCGATGGCACAGCTGTGACAAAAGTGACTAGAGGATAAGGGAGATTGGATTGCTTTTAAAAAAGCAGTTTGCAGAGCAGTGGGTAAACAGCAATGCCAGCCTGTCAGGAAGCCTTAAAAGGCAGCCCAACAACCAACACCACTGATACACCACAATATAGCCTCCCCTTGCACTGCACACACAGTGACTGGTGTGTTATGCAGGCCAAATTGCTAGCAGCAGAAGCAGTTTTTTTATCTTCTCAGCAGGACAAAAAAAAAAAATTGGGATTGCTTTTAAAAAAGCAGTTTGCGGAGCAGTGGGTAAACAGCAATGCAGGAATGTCAGGAAGCCTTAGAAGGCAGCCCAATAACCAACACCACTGATACACCACTATATAGCCTCCCCTTGCACTGCACACACAGTGACTGGTGTGTTGTGCAGGCCAAATCGCTAGCAGCAGAAGCAGTTTTTTTGTCTTCTTCCCTGCCTAACGCTCTCCCTACAGAATCAGCAGCAACCTCTCCCTATACTGAGATCGGCAGAAGTAAGATGGCGGTCGGCGTGCACGCCCTTTTATACCCCCTGTGACGCCCACCAAAGCAAGCCAATCACTTGCATGCCCTTCTGAAAGATGGTGGTGACCCCTGCCTATGTCATCACGTTGCCCACAATGTCCGTGGATCCTGATTGGCTGAAAAAGAGTGCCAAACAAACTTTTGAAACGCGACTTTGGCGCGTATGTCGCCAACCTCGTGGCCGACCTCATCCTAGGGTCGGGTTTCGTTTCATGAAACCCGACTTTGCCAAAAGTCGGCGACTTTTGAAATTTTTCGACCCGTTTCGCTCAACTCTAATTAAGAACAGTAATGTCAGATTCTCCCCAACATCAAATGGCCTCTTTTGTAAAATAATTTGTCACAATGAACTGCACAGACTCGATAAATTTAAGGTTTAGTGTCCATTTGTGGCCTGCATCATTATCACAACAATCCCTACCTACATTCTCTATTAGGATATATAAAGGCCATACAATGGGGCATTTGTTTAGGCCCCTCTCCGTGCGCCAGAGCATAGCGTAACTAACAAAAAGCGGCTTTCACTTTTTTCATGCTCAGACCCTCCAAATATTACATGGTGGACATAATACTACAATGTTTCAATCAGGTGCTTGAGTGAGTGGAGTGATTTAATGTCCTTCCTAGAGGGGGCACGGCAAGCTAATCGCGAAGGTGGCATGCAGCAGTTAGCACTGACATACTTCGTCCAATAACCAATCTTACTGTGTGTCTTCACATAGCAGCTCACAATTCATTGTATCATCTTATGAAAAGTATAATTTGAATACAAGAGTCAGAACACAGAAATGGCTTTCATTAGACAATAATTTTCTAGAGCTCTGTGAAAGATTATGTGCCGGTAATTGTAACCCCTGTGTGGAAAGACTGGTGTATAGAGTCTGATAGGAGCAGACACTGTTTCCCAGTAAGGCTATGTGCCCACGTATGCAGAAAATTTAAAATTTCTGCTTCAAAACCGGACACCTTCCCAGAAAACGCGCGTTTTATATCCGCGCTTTTTTTGCGCGTTTTCCGCACGTTTTTAAGCAAAAAATGCGCGTTTTTGATGCGTTTTTTTCCGCGCGTTTTCTGACTCATGGAAAATAGCAAAAACGTGGACTTTTCCGCAAAATTAACCCCTTTCTGCCATCTGACATACTATCCCATCCATGGGACCCAGGCCCCTATGCCTATGGACGGGATAGTACGTCATAGCGATCACCGGCGCTCACATGGTGAGCGCCACTGATCGCGGCCGGGTGTCAGCTGATTATTACAGCTGACACCCGGCACTATGTGTCAGGGGCGGTCACGGAACACCCCCGACACGTTAACCCCAGGCACAATGCGATCAAACACGATCGCAGTGTACCGGGGTTTTAGGGAAGCATCGGGAGGGAGGGGGCTCCCTCCGTGCTTCCCTGAGACCCCCGCAGCAGTGCAATGTGCAGCGCTGCTGCGGGGGTCTTCTTCCCTGCAGGTCCCCGGATCCAAAATGGTGGCGGGGACCTTCGGGGGCCTGCAGGGAGCTGGCTTCCTCACTGCCTGCTGAGCACAGGCATGAGGAAGCCTGCAGCACTGCCTGTGACAGATGGCTGATCTGTCACAGCGATCTGTTATGTCCCCCCTGGGACATTGTAATAAAGTTAAAAAAAGTGTAAAAATAATTTATAAAAAAATCGCTAAATAAATTAAAAAAAAATATTCCCTAATAAATTCATTTTGTGGAAATAAAAAACCCCCAAAACAATAAAAATACACATATTTGGTATCGCCGCGTCCATAACGACCCGCCCTATGAAACTGTCCCATTAGTTAACCCCTTTAGCGAACCCCTTAAAAAATAAAAATAAAAACCAAAGCAAAAAATAAGCCATTATTATCATACTGCCGAACAAAAAGTGCAATAACGCGCGATCAAAAAGACGGATATAAATAACTAGGGTACTGCTGAAAGCGTCATCTTGTCCCGCAAAAAATGAGCCATGATACAGCATCATCAGTGAAAAAATTAAAAAGTTATAGCTCGCAGAATAAAGCGATGCAAAAATAATTATTTTTTAATATAAAATTGTTTTTATTGCATAAAAGCTCCAAAACATAAAAAAAAAAATGAGGTATCGCTGGAATCGTACTGATGCGAAGAATAAAATCACCTTATCAATTTTACCACACGCGGAACGGTGTAAACGCACCCCTCAAAAGAAATTCTTGAAATGCTGTTTTTTGTTCATTCTGCGTCCCAAAAATCGGAATAAAAAGCAATCAAAAAATGTCACGTTCCCGAAAATGGTACCAATAAAAATGTCAACTCATTCCACAAAAAATAAGACCTCACATGACTCGGTGGGTCAAAATATGGAAAAATTATAGATCTCAAAATGTGGTGATGCAAAAACTATTTTTACAATAAAAAGCGTCTTTTAGCGTGATAGCTGCCAAACATAAAAACCCACCATATATAGTAAATCAAACCCCCCGTTATCATCCCCTTAGTTATGGAAAAATAATAAAATTTAAAAAAATGTATTTATTTCCATTTTCCCATTAGGGTTAGGGCTAGGGCTAGGGTTAGGGCTGAGATTAGGGTTTGGGGTGTGTTGGGGTTAGGGTTGGAGTTAGAATTGGGGGGGGGGTTTCCACGCGACATGACACCTGCAGACCGTTCCATCAAAGTCTGCATTCTAAAACTTCACTATTTCCCTTCCGAGCCCCGACGTGTGCCCATACGGTAGTTTTCTCCCACATATGGGGTATCAGCCTACTCAGGACAAATTGAACAACAACTTTTGGGGTCCAATTTCTCCTGTTACCCTTGGGAAAATAAAAAAATTGGGGACTAAAAGATCATGTTTGTGGAAAAAATATGATTTTTTTTATTTTCACACCCGGGCGTTATAAACTTCTGTGAAGCCCTTGGGGGTTGAAAGTGCTCACCACACATCTAGATAAGTTCCTTAAGGGGTCTAGTTTCCAAAATGGGGTCACTTGTGGGGGGTTTCCACTGTTTAGTTACATCAGGGGCTCTCCAAAGGCAACATGACATCCGCAGACCATTCCATCAAAGTCTGCATTCCAAAACGTCACTACTTCCCTTCCGAGGTCCGACCTCTGCCCATACAGTAGTTTTTTCTCACATATGGGGTATCAGCGTACTCAGGACAAATTGGACAAAAACTTTTGGGGTCTAATTTCTCCTGTTACCCTTGGGAAAATAAAAAAATTGGGGACTAAAACATCATGTTTGTGGAAAAAATATGATTTTTTTATTTTCCCGCCTGGGCATTCAAAATGCTCACCACACATCTAGATAAGTTCCTTGGGGGGTCTAGTTTCTAAAATGGTGTCATTTGTGGGGGGTTTCCACTGTTTAGGCACATCAGGGGCTTTCCAAACGCGGCATGGCGTCCAATCCCAATTCCAGCCAAAAAAAGTCAAATGGCATTGCTTCCCTTCCGAGCTCTGCCATGCACCCAAATAGTGGTTTACCCCCATATGTGTGGTATCAGCGTACTCAGGACAAATTGCACAATAACTTTTAGGGTCCTGTTACCCTTGGGAAAATAAAAATTGGGGGTGAAAAGATCATTTTTGTGGAAAAAATGATTTTTTAATTGTACCACTGTACGTTATAAACTTCTGTGAAGCCCTTGTGGGTTCAAAGTTCTCACCACATATCTAGATAAGTTCCTTGGGGGGTCTAGTTTCCAAAATGGGGTCACTTGTGGGGGGTTTCCACTGTTTAGGCACATCAAACATGACATGGCGTCCGATCTGAATTCCAGCCAATTTTGCATTGAAAAAGTCAAACGGCGCTCCTTCCCTTCTGAGCTCTGCCATGCGCCGAAACAGTGGATCCTCCCACATATCAGGTATCAGCGTACTCAGGAGAAATTGCACAATAACTTTTGCAGTCCAATTTCTCCTGTTACCCTTGTTAAAATAAAAAACATTGGACCTGAATTAATTTTTTTGTGAAAAAAAGTTAAATGTTCATTTTTTTAAACATTCAAAAAATTCCTGTGAAGCACCTAAAGGGTTAATAAACTTCTTGAATGTGGTTCTGAGCACCTTGAGGGGTGCAGTTTTTAGAATTGTGTCGCTTTTGGGTATTTTCTATCATATAGACCCCTCAAAGTGACTTCAAATGTGATGTGGTCCGTAAAAATAAAATGGTGTTGTAAAAATGAGAAATCACTGGTCAACTTTTAACCCTTATAACTTCCTAACGAAAAAAATTTTTGGTTCCAAAATTGTGGTGATGTAAAGTAAACATATGGGAAATGTTATTAAGTTTTTTGTGTGCCATATCTCTGCGATTTAAGGGCATAAAAATTCAAAGTTGGAAAATTGCGAAATTTTCAAAATTTTCGCCAAATTTCCGTTTTTTTCACAAATAAACGCAAGTTATTTGAATGAAATTTTACAACTAACATGAAGTATAATATGTCACGAGAAAACAACGTCATAATCACCGGGATCCATGGAAGCGTTTCAGAGTTATTACCTCATAAAGGGACAGTGGTCAGAATTGTAAAAATTGGCCCGGTCATGAACGTGCAAACCACCCTTGGGGGTTTAGGGGTTAATGAGCATGCTGGGTTTTTGGCCGCTAAGCGCTTTTTGAGTGGAAAAAAACGCATCAATGTGCACAAAAAGTGTGGAATTCATTTAAAATGAATGGGATGCTTCTTTTATGCATTTTTGAAGCGTTTTAACCTGGACAAATGCTTCAAAAACGCTTAAAAAATGCTTACGTGGGCACACAGCCTGTCAGACATTAATTCCTGCTTAGCTACATTGCTTGGCTACCTGAAAGAGGAGGAGCAGCAACAGAGGACAGGGCTGATTGGCTGAGCAAGCTGGAGAACAGGGTAGGATGAGACAGTACCAGAGAACATGAGAGTTGTCAGCCATTACTGAGAGCAGACAGCAGTGATCAGGGAGGAGAGCACAGTGTGCGGACTGATAACATAGCTCCCAAGCGTCACGGATTCTGCGGGACAGTACCTTTTTTGCTCCGCCCACCCGCTGTCCTGCCCGGGACTCTATTTGTCCTGCACTGCAGGGAGATAAGCCGCATGCCTCCCCATGCACCGACCCCATCCTCACCATCCCAGAGACCCACCGCAGCCCCAAACAGCCTGCAGTGAGGTCGCTAGGCTGTGTTATCTTCTGTGGCAGAGGACCTGTGATGAGGTCACAGGAGGGGAGGAGTCATGAGTCACATGATCAGGAGCCTCCATTTCTGCAGGACTCTGCTGTGCTGGTTGTCATGGTGCTGGATGAGGGGAGTTTGTGTGGTCAGGACTGGTTTACAGTGTGGATGTAGCAGAGCCGTGTGTGTACAAGGTGTACGGAGTGGAGCCGAGTGTGTGCGAGGTGTACAGAGCGGAGCTGTGTGTGTACAAGGTGTACAGAGCGGAGCCGCGTGTGTATGGGGTGTATGGAGCAGAGCCGTGTGTGTACGAGGTGTACGGAGCGGAGCCACATGTGTACGGGGTGTACAAAGCGGATCCGCATGTGTACGGGGTGTATGGAGTAGAGCTGCATGTGTACGGGGTGTACAGAGCAGAGCCGTGTTTGTACGGGGTGTACGGAGTGGAGCCGTGTTTGTATGGAGTGTATGGAGCGGAGCCGCCTGTGTATGAAGTGTATGGAGCGGAGCCATGTGTGTACGAGGTATAAGGAACAGAGCTCGGTGTGTACAAAGTGTACGGACCTGAGCCATGTGTTTACGGAGCAGAGCTATGTGTGTACGGGGTGTACGGAGTGGAGCCGCTTGTGTATGGAGCGGAGCCGTGTGTGTACGGGGTGTACGGAGCACAGCCGTGTGTACAGGGTGTACGGTGTAGAGCTGCGTGTGTATGGAGCGGAGTTGCATGTGTACGAGGTATACAGAGCGGAACAGCATATGTACGAGGTGTTTGGGGCAAAGCCGCATGTGTACAAGGTTTACGGAGTGGAGCCATGTGTGTACAAGGTGTACATAACGTGGCTGCGTGTGTACAAGGTGTATGGAGCAGAGCCGCATGTGTACGAGGTTTACGGAGTGGAGCCATGTGTGTGCGCGAGGTGTACGGAGCGGAGCCGTGTGTGTACGAGGCATACAAAGCTGAACCGTGTGTGTATGAGGTGTGCGGAGCCATACATGTACAAGGTGTATGGTGGGGAGCATTCATACCTCCCAACCATCTCGGATCCAGCAGGACAGTCCCGATTTTGAGTCTGTCCCACTGCCCCGGCCGGGAGGTTGCTTTTCCCACGGACACAGGAGTACATGGCAGAATCCCGAGGAGCACTTTAGAATTCGCCCGTGACGTTCCATCAGAAGTGACGTGCTGGAAGCTGACCGGAAATTAGGTAATTTCAGGAGGAGATTGTGACGGAACCATGGAGGCACTACATGGAATGCTTCAGATCCATCACCGTGCCCTCCTCCGACTGCGAGATTGCCTTGAAATCAGGGATGTCGGCCATGTGAGCGGATAATGATATGTCCTGCACTGGGAGGCACAGGTGTGCACTACAATGGGATCCGGGCTGCTATAGTATCTTTATAGAATCTTTCTTTCGCTCTCTGTTTCTTTCTCTCTCTCTTCTTTCTTTCTTTCCCCTCTACCTTTCTCTCTCTGTTCTTTCTTTCCCCTCTTTTGCTTTCTCTAATCTTTCTTTCTCTCTCTGTTCTTTCTTTCTCTCTCTATGTTCTTCCTTTCTTTCTCTCTGTTCTTTCTTTCTCTCTGTTCCCTTTCTTTCCTCTTTCTCTCTCTCTGTTCTTTCTTTCTCTCTCTTCTTTCTCTCTCTCTGTTCTCTTTCTTTCTCTCTGTTCTTTTGCTCTGTTCTTTCTTTCTCTTTCTTTCCCCTCTTTCTTTCTCTCTGTAATCTTTTTCTTTCTCGCTCTGTTCTTTCTTTCTTTCTTTCTCTCTCTCTGTTCTTCCTTTCTTTCTCTCTTTTCTTTCTTTCTCTGTTCTCTTTATTTCCCCTCTTTCTTTCTCTCTGTTCTTTCTTTCTCTCTGTTCTTTCTCTGTCTCTCTCTCTGTTCTTTCTTTCTCTTTCTTTCTCTCTCTGTTCTTTTTTTCTGTCCCTCTCTCTTTCTCTCTGTTCTTTCTTTCTCTCTCTGTTTCTTTCTTTCTTCCTTCTTTCTTTCTCTCTGTTCTTTCGTTCCCCTCTTTCTTTCTCTTTCTCTGTTCTCTCTTTCCCCTCTTTCTTTCTTTCTTTCTGTTTGTTTGTTTCTTTCTCTCTCTGTTCTTTATTTCCCCTCTTTCTTTCCCGCTCTGTTCTTTCTTTCTTTCTCTCTCTCTGTTCTTTCTTTTCCTCAGTACCAGTCAATGTGCCAACAATACGAGCCACTGTGCCGATAATGCCAGCCACTGTGCTCGTAATGCCAGCCACTGTGCCCGTAATGCCAGCCACTGTGCCCTCAGTACCAGTCAGTGTGATCTGCAGTGCTAAATGGATGCGTTTGGGGTGTGGAAATGGGTGTGCCTAGTTGTGAAATGGGTGTGGTTGGGGCGTGGCAGCCTTTGTCCCTCTTTCACTTGGTCAAAAGTTGGGAGGTATGTGATAGTTCTGCAGCTCCATGCAAGAGGACACTGAGGTTTGGAGCTGTACTACTACAGACCAGCCAGGGTATCCGGTGTTGCCACCTCCTCCTGGCTTTCCATCAAGGAGAAGTACTGCTTTGCTTCCCTAAGCAACTGAATGCTAAAGCCTCAGGCTGGAACCCTGTGTTATTGTCATGCAGTGACGGTCTTCGGTAAGGAAGGGGAGCCTCAAACTGTTCCTGGAACTGGGACCCTAACTATCCCTGTCTGGTAGTACTCTTGAAGGTAGAAAAACCCAAGTATCTGACCTTACTTTGCTCTTGTTAAACCCTGATCTGTCCTCTCCCCCACCACATGAGTCATGGGACAGAAATGTAAGGTAAACAAGAGACAAAGACAAAACAGGGATAACCTCTATCATACAAAAGCACTAATCAACAATAAGGAGGATAGGGACAGGGAGGACTAATCTAAATTGAACAGAGACCAGGAGATAAACACACATGTACTACAGTAAACCACAGAACACAACTACAACAATGCTACTCCAACCATTTAGCTTTAGCACACAGCACAGGAAGACAAATCTTTCACAGCTATGGACAACAAAGTCTGACCACTTTTTGTAAGAAGTAATGACCAGATCAGAAGCAGCTGAAATCAAGCTGCATGTTTCTGACCATCATAGAAAGAGTTGTTCACCTCTTCATCACCAGAGCAACTTAAACGCAATTAATATGGGACACAAATCTCACCATCTCTAAAGAAGACCTGCGATTCATTACCCGATGTGACAGTCTAACTCCAGGTCTTCCAGGGGGCCGTGACACCCTCGTGACAGTGATAGCAGAATTGGCACATAAAAGAATGAGCAGCTTGCTGGGATTTGTGTTTACACTAGGGAGAAGTATTAAAAATAGTCTTTAAGGAAGCATTGCTAGGACTTGTGGTTCAACACACTAAGAGTTTTAATAAGACCAGCAGTGGAGGGGTTCTTTTTCCTATGGCATTACATGCACCAACGGAATCTACAAGCATGCCATCACCCGGCCTCAACATTGCTGTAGCCATTTATAGTTTAAGCAGTATTAGTTAGGAGTGTGCTTGTTGCTATCTAAAGGTGAAGCCTTATCCCTAACATTCAGGTCAACTGCATAGCCCTTTATTGTATTTGTATTTGTAGATTGTGTAATACTATTTGTTTTATTATTACCTTAGCATATTCACCATTTATCCGCTTTTATAAATAAACCTGTTATTGTTCCAACCTTATCTCTTTTGAGTGTATACAGAGTTTGGACAGGGGTTCCCTGAATACCCCTGGCAGAACAGGCAGACCTTCCTGCATTCCACTAGAGCTCCCATCATGATTCGGGTGAAGGCACTGTGCCATATTGAGGTGAGAACAACCAAACACCTTAACCACGGAGGCAACTTAAAGGAGTATTACATAATACATGAGGAGTGTACTGTTATTTGTGCGGTAAATTCACAATGCATTTCACCCCTGTACATTAACCCCTTCACCCCCGGGCCATTTTCTGTTTTTGCGTTTCTGTTTTTTGCACCCCTTCTTCCCAAAGCCATAACTGTTTTATTTGTCCTTCAATATGGCCATGTGAGGGCTTGTTTTTTGCGGGAAGAGTTGTACTTTTGAACAACTCCATTGGTTTTACTGTATAGTGTACTGGAAAACAAGGAAAAAATTCCAAGTGCAATGAAATTGCAAAAAAAGGGTAATTCCACAATAGTTTTTTTTTTTTTTTTTTTACAATGTTCACCAAATGCAAAAACTGACCGGCCATTATGATTCTCCTGGTCATGACGAGTTCATAGATAGCATACAGGTATAGATTCTTTTAAGTGGTGAAAAAAGTATTAAAAAATTAAAAGATGGGTAATTTTCCAGGACCCATGGCGTCTCCATTTTTCGTGAACTGGGCTGGGTGAGGGCTTATTTTTTGCGTGCTGAACTGACATTTTTATTTATACCATTTTGGTCTAGATACAATTTTTTGATCGCCCGTTATTCATTTTAATGCAGTGTTGCGACAACCAAAAAAGGTCATTCTGGCGTTTTTACTTTTTTTTATCGATACGCTGTTTACTAGTCGAATTAATTCTTTTTATATATTGATAGATTGGGCGATTCTGAATGCGCGAATACAAATATGTGTTTTCTTTATTGCTTCATTATGAATGGGGTGAATGAGGGGTGATTTAAACTTTTTCATACGTTTAAAGACATTTTTTGTTTTTACTTTACACTTCTTGCACTGCGCTCATAGAAATCCGGCTATGACAACCACATGTATGGTGCATGTCACGAAGGGTTTAATGAAATGGAGTCTGAAATCTGCAGTTAAAGTTTGAAAATCTGCAGCAAGCTTAATTTTTATGCAGCTTTTTTATGCTACATGCTGAAGGGGTTTTAAGGCTTCCTTCACACATACATGAAAAAACAGTACCGTTGTCATCAATGTTTTGGATCAGTGTGTCATTAGTGTGCCATCCATGTGCCCGTTAAAATGTCTTCCACTTTGCAAAGTTTATCACGAACAGCACACGGATGCCATCCCTATGCTGTACATGTTTTTCATGGACCTATAGACTTGTGTTGGCCATTGAAATCCTGCCATAAAAAAATGGACATGTCTTCATGTGGTTTGCACGGACACTTGGTCTGTGTAAAAACACGGAAATGTGAGCAGCCACATAGGTTATAATGGGTACAGGTTAGGACTGGAGTACTGAGACACCGGACGCTTCTCCAGTGGGCCCGGGTGCTTGCCGGTCCCCAAAACAGTATGTAGAGGGGGCCCACTGAAAATCTGCACCGCAATAGTTAACATGGCCACTGACTTATCAGAGGATGATGTCAATGCGCCCATCACAGACGGCGCATGAAAGTGACCTCCCTGGATCTGAAGGGAGAGGATGCAGCACAGTGCGGGGAGTGCAGGCAGGTAAGGAGAATCTTTTTTTTCTTTCTACTTTTGTGGATGCAACAAAGGACATGCGGGGCCAGGGACCAGACGTATGGGGACCAGAAACCAGGGACATGGGAACCAGGGACATGGGGACCAGGGACATGGGAGGCCATGGACATGGGGGCAAGGCACCAGGGACATGAGGGAAAGGGATCAGGCATATGGGGACCGGGGACATAGGGAGCTGGGACATGGGGGCCAGGGACATGGAGGCCAGGAAAATGGAAGACCAGGTACATGGGGCCAGGGACATGGGGACCAGGCACATTGGGGGCCAGGGACTAGGGACATAGTGGCCAATGACATGAGGCCAGGCACATGGGGACCATGGACATGGAGAGAGGGGACATGGGGGCCAAGGACATGGAGGGCCAGGTACATGGGGGGCCAAGGACATGGGGGGCCAGGGACATGGGGACCAGGGACATGGGAGGTCCAGGGACACAGGGCCAGGGACATGAGGGGCCAGGGACCAGGGTCATGAGGAGCAAGGACATGGGAGCCAGAGGCATTGGGATCAAGAACATGGGGAACTGGGACATGCGGGCCAGAAACATGGGGGCCCAGAGAAATGGAGGGCCAGGGACATGGAGACCAGTGACCAGGAACATGGGGACCAGGGATATGGGGACCAGGGACAGGTACATGGGGGCTGGGGACCAGGGACATGGAAGCCAAGGACATGGGGTCCTGGGACCGGTACATGGAGGCTGGGGGTATGGAGGCCAGCCACCAGGGATATGGAGGCCAGCCACCAGAGATATGGGTATCAGCAGCCGGGGACATGGGGGCCTGAGGAGGGAAACATTATTAATTAAAGGGGCCAGGCTGAGGGACTTAATGTATAGAAGCCAAAATGAGGAACCTACATTATAATTGGTGGCGAGTGGAAGCACGTAATTACTGTACGAGCCAATTAGGGAACATTACTGCTGTAATATACCTTACTTTTTAGAATACTATTTCCCAAGAGGGGAACAAAAGGGAGGTTCTGTTAATGTGCATGCTGGCACTATGTCGCGTTTTTTTCATTTGGCATAGTATATAAGTTGGGAAATGGACTTTAGAAGTGATTAGCTATTGATAAATGTGTGTTATTTTCTGCAAAGACGAGTCCTGGCTGAAAGAGCTGGAAGAAATGATGGCGGTCTGTGCTGGATGAAGAAGAAAAGTGAAGATGAAAGACTTCAACTAGAGATGTCACTGGTATGCCAGTGTCTTACCTGTACACTTATACTATAAACTATATACTATATACAGAGCTCCTGTGTACAATGTAACTGGTGATTCCTGTATTAACTGTAAACTATATATAAAGCTCCTGTGTATAATGTAATTGGTGATCACTGTATTACCTGTAAGCTATAAAGAGTGCTTCTGTCTGTATTGTCATTGGTGAGTCACTATATTACTTGTACACTTACACTATACACTTTATACTATATATAGAGCTCCTGTGTATAATGTAACCATTGATAATAACAGTGTTGTTAGTATTGTAGTTTTTATTAATGATCAGTATTGTAATATCTGGTCACTATGTCGTAATATGTGGTCCGGTCATGATGTGGCGATATTTGTCCCTTGTATGTGGAATTATTTGGTCACTATATTCAGACAATATGTGATCTGGTTATGGTGTGGCAGTATTTCTCCCTTGTACAGTATGTGATATCATTCAGTCACTAAGTGGTGGTAGTATGTTGTCTGATCATGGTGTGGCAGTAGTTCTCACAATTATTTGTCTTGGAATGGTGGATTGTGTTGTGTATGGCAGTCATTTGTTCTCTCTGATATTAAATAGCAGAAGATTATTTATTTCCATTAGTGATTAAATACTTGGAACAAGATGCTTGAAACAGGGGTTCTCCAGTAAAAACAAATAATCACCTCTTCACAGGATAAGTGATAATTTATTGATTGATGGGGGTCTGACTGCTGGGACCCACATGGATTCACATAATGTGGAGCTTTTATCCCCATTAGACTGGAGCAGAGTGTGTGCCTTGACCACTGATCCATTCATTCCCTCAGTGACTGCGAGCACTGAGCTTGTTTTTTTCTGGAAGCCCCAAAGAGAATGAATGGAGCCAAGTCAGACATCCCACCTGCCACTCCTTTTTAAAATGGAGATAAAAGTGTCCTGTCTGGGATAAAACTTCCCAATTCTTCGGATCGGTGTGGTTTCCAATGGTCAGAACAAAACAATCTATAAGTTAATATCATCTATCCTGTGGAGTCTATGGATCTGTGTGTTTTAACCAATGAACCCTTTTAATGCAAGCTGCCTTAACTGTGTATCCCACTTATGATGTGCGCACAGTAGATGTGCAGGAGCCGCCTGTGTTTTACAGTCAATGTTCCACTACAACGGGGATAACGGCTAACAGGTGTATGCATATAGCTGTAGGGTGGGCCCCTAGGGTCATTTTCTCCTGTGGGTCCCAGACACCCCAGTCTGAAGCTGAATGGGTACATGTGGTATCTGTGAAAACGACACAAATATATGAAAAGGGCCAAACACATATATTGTATGGAATCCGCACCACAATTCTGCAGCAATCCTAGAGGTGAAAGAACCCCTATTGCCATGAATGAAAAATTCTTCGTGTTATGCAGTTTCAGATCAGCATTTGTTGCCTTTTATAATATTGTAGATCATTAATCACTTAAGTGACAGTCTACTGACAAAAAGGCGTTGGCTGCTCCCTCGGAAACTACATTTCCGCTTACTCTGTTGAACCTTTTTAGCATTTTTGCTTCAAGGACTGTTTGCTTGGTTTTATTGTTGGTTCACTTTTGTCTAGGCTATTTTCATATACATGACATATGATAAATTCTTGTGTTTGGTTAATAATCGTGTTATGTTAACACAGACCTGCTGGACATCTCGAGAAGAAGTCATAAGTCCTTCCCTTTGTATTGTTGCTTTTGTTAAACTTTTTAAACCGCACATGAAAACTGAATATATACAGGTATTTCTTGATTTTGTCCGAACTGGTGCATTCAATAATAGGCCACTATCTCTATTAAGGTGTCAATACATATTAGAGGGAAGTCAGCTGAACCCGCCAAATTTGGAAGAACAGTCCAACTAACATTTTAAATGGGTTCCGTTAGGAAAAAGAAGGATCGGCAGGTTTTACCGTGTGATTATCTTATGAAAAAGTAGGGAAGATTAGCGGTCAGCCAACTGAGTAATCAGCTGACAGCTATTAACCTCTTCTCAACATCTGCCATATGTATAGACTGCATTTCTGGTATGGATGTATGGAACAAGCTTAGAAGCTGAGCCCACACCATACCTGGCAGGTGCTGGCTGTGTTATACAGCCGGCATCTGCCTGTAACAGCAGTGTTTAGAGAGAAGTTTCAATACCTGCTACAAATCCTTTGAATGCTACGGTCAGTCCTGATTCAGGGGCACCAATCGGCCTTCAAGAACATGATTGCTGGAGGAGGGATTGGTTGTCTTGCAGTCAGGGGCTTGCTGAACCCTCAGCCATGTTGCTTCATCCAGGACCATGATTTAAGCTATATTATTATTCTTTTAAATAACCATGATTTCCATGGCGCTGTACATGTGAAGAGGGTTTAGATGCATATAATACATATTTAAAATTCAAGCAGGTACAGGTACACTAAACATAAACTAACAATGACAGAACTGGTAAAGAAAGGCGTTAAAGATATTTAGGAACCTTTATTATCGAAATAATCACTATATAGGCATCAAAACCTAATGATAATGTCTAGATTCTGTACACCTATACTGTCTGTGCTCAACACTGTGGGTCTATTCTATGGTACCCTGTCACTACAGGACCTTGGTTTTCTTTTATTCCTCCACCCACAAATATACTCCTCTGACGCGTTCTCGGTACTGGGAATGAAACGCCTTGTGAGAGATAATTAGGAGTATTTCCATGAGTGACAGGACCCCACTTGGGTACTGTCCTTGTTGAGAAAGGACTCTTTCCATAGATCACAAGAGGGGATTCTAGTATTGACGTCCTGGTCTCGTCTCCTGTTCCTCTTGGACGGTCTTTCTTAATCAGCATCTATGGGGTGAGACTGAACCATTTATTTTATTGCAGTTTGTTATTGGGCACTTTTATTTGTTTGAAGTGTTGTTACTACCTGATCGCTCACTACAGTGTGATCTGTGAATTTGTGTTCTCAGGCAGAGTTTTGTTTTTATATTTGATCATTAAAAGTTAGGTTTTAGTTCCTATATATTGAATATTCTCTCCTTGCTGTTGGTATTTTTGATTAGAGAACTATTCCTTACTTCCACCACTAGGGGGTTTCTGCTTTGACATCTTTATAATCTGTCAATCACATAATAATAATATATATATATATATTATCCAAGTTGGACTAATAATAACAACAATAATGTAATAATAATTTTCTCCAAGGTGGATTTGCTTTGAAGTCAATTGTACAGTATATAGTAAGCAACCAAATACATTATTAGCTAGGCTAATAAAAGATTTGCTAAATCAGGTAAAGATTTAACTACCTTTGAAACATCAATATGAAGTGAAGCCAAAATGAGCAGATTGTGAAAATATCATAAAGATTAGGCCGCAAAGCTTACACTGTTTGCTCAGCGCTGATGTGATGTTGATGTATGTCTCTAGCATTCTCCGACTTGTGCACTTTGTAGTGTCTTTTAGCGGTTACTGTAAGTGATTGGATGGCACCAGGAAATTTCAATATTGTCTCATCTGTCTCCTGATATTTTGCTTTCTGCTTACCAGAAGCGTCTTTCCTGGAAGAGAACTCCCAGACAAGTACATTACTCTGCATTTATTTATCTAGTGGTAAAACTACCACTTCTTTCACCTTTGTAGGATCTTGTGCAATTCTCTACTTTTGTATTGTATGGTAATTCCACTAATTAACATATTTAATTTTCTAGGTTGCCTTTAAAGTGTTAAGCTCCCAACACATGGACTAATGTCAGCCTAAACCCACCTATATTGACAGGATTCAGAAGACAGTCTGACATGGCGACCCTGGAAAATTGATTGCCAGGAAAGTTAAGCATCCATTATGTCAAATTTTGGACTGCCAATCCATTTTATCTCAGAGGAATGAGCCGACGCCAGAGATATCTGGCAGTGGCTCTTTCATAAAGCAAACCGAAGCGCTCGGCCAAACGAAAGCTCCAATGTGTGGGAGAGCCAGGTGAGGTGGCTACTGACCAGCGATTGGCCACCTAATGTATATGGAGTGCTTTAAGCAAGTGTACAATGTCTAATCCGTGGCCTATTACAACTGACGATTGACAATTGGCATTTGTTTAATAGCCTATTTAAATGGAGTATTACTATTGCGATGCACCCAAATAATCAGTAATAGATCTTTCTGTGCTACTGCTATTCTCCACAGCACATGTCCTGTTTATACGGGATGATATGCTGCTGAGAATAGTGATTTCTTTTTTTTAAGCCAGAAAAAGATAATTTTTTCCAATGACTTTTTTAATTAATTTGAGTTGCAAAAATAATAACAAAAAATACATGAAACACAGAAAGCGGACTTAAATTATAGGTCATTTTCTGATGACACATATTCCTTTAACTGTTTACTAACTGCGTTTTTTGCAATTTTTAGAAAGATCATTAGATTTATTAATCAAAGGGGGTTAGGAATATACTGAGTTGATGCTGTCTGAAATACTTTGAAGCACACTTATTTATAGCATTCTACAGCATCTTTAAAAAGCCAAGCCAGAATCTCAATTTGCAGACACTGTGTTTCGGGGTACTGCCCCTCGTCTGTCACATGGACCCGTCCTGTATGACACGACCCGTAGGCCAGTAACTCAGACAACAAGACACGGCACGTGTAACTGTCCTGTGTGACATGACCCGTAGGCCGGTAACTAAAATGACAAGACACAGGGGAAGGGAAAACAGTTACAATGGTGGGCCCTGCGATAGGGAACGGGGACGTGGAGACCTCCTGCACTCCCCTGAGCCAGTGTCCCTCACACTCCTAACGTTCCCTATACAGGCTCCTCACCTGTCGCCTATCCGGATACCTGTCACCCTAGCACACCCTACACCTAGCCCTTGCTTGGGAGCTGGGTGGTGCAGGCAAGGCACTGGCCCCACTGCTGTACTAATACACACCAGGGAAAAATACAAACAAGGGAAACACAAAAAGACTTATCTTGCTCTGCTGCTGCACCAGGCAGCAGAGTGATTAACTTTTTGCAGTGACTCCACACCTCAGCGCCAGCTGCCACCTTCACCATCTCACTCTGCTGCGGACACCGGGCAGCCAGAGTTCAACACCAGTTTCAGCAGTGGCTCCAACCTTCAAGCCAGCTGCTAACTTCACCAGGTTTCTGCAGTGGCTTCAAACCTCAGCCAGCTGCTCCCTTCACCGTGGTTGGAATCCCAAAAAGACGCTATCACCAACAGTGATTGCAACACCTGACACTCTTTTATAGCAGAGCCAGAGCAATCACACCTGCTTTATAATCACATGCACTAAACTAAAGAAACAGAGTGCAATGATCCTAATGGCCACAGGGGGCAAAAGGCAAAGCAAAGAAAACATCAAGTGCAATGACCCTAACGGCCACCGGGGGCAAAACTAGAACTGAAACCACCACAGTGCAAGAAAAAAAAAGGTTACTAGTGCATTTCATCTGTCATGATCCAGCATGGCTCATGACAATACCCTCCCCTTAATGAGGGGCCTCTGGACCCTCAAGACTGCTCCTCATCAGGGAACCACCTACAGCGGGGACGCCCAGGTCCAGAGTTCACCCCAGCAACTACCTGCACTTCAGGTTTATGACAAACCGCAACCGCTGGTATTGCCAATGTATGTTCCGGAGGTACCACCCATCTCCAAAGCGCCGATCTGGGGAACGAGAGGTGTATGGGCAAGTATGTGGGTAACTCCAGCTGGTAAGTCTCCGGGCCCTGAATAGCCAACACAAGATATGGCCCGATCACCTGAGAATTCCAGACCCCCGCAACACACTTCCACTGGATGTTTTTGGTGGCCACCCATACATGCTCGTTCACACACAGGTCCGGACCTGAACATTTATTGCCACACATTCGTTTGTCAAAATAGGGTGAACTCTTTCTGGCACTGACAACAGAGGCGTCCCCCTGTGTCACCAAACTCACACCCCCGCAATTCACCAAGGGAAACACCACCCTCCAACCCCTTCCACCACGAGGTCTGTTCCTCTCACGGTTGGCTAATGGCGAGGGTTGAGCCTTGCCTCTACTCTCCTGCAGCACCTCAGCTGCTACCACTGGAGAGGAAGGGGACGTTTGTAGAGAGACGGCAGAGACAGTAGCCCCTAGGCAGCAGCCCTCACACGACTGCTCCCAGCTGACTACTTCCCTAGTCTGCCAATCTAAGACCGGGTTGTGTTTTTTAGACCAAGGGGGCCCCCAACGATAGGTGCCGGACCTCCCTCCAAGACACAGCATGGCTGGGACACATCCTGATGTCCGCTATGCAGCTCAATGTCCTCCACGACTTGGTTCAACCCCCCCCTGGCTCAGTGAGACAGATCCAATGGCCTGGACGCCCATGGGTTTGTCCAGCATCTTACACCTCAGACTATGAGTCTGGACAACCTGAGCTTCCACCAGACTGACCGCCGCTCCACTGTTAACAAGCACCGGTATGACCTCAGGTACCTCGCCAACCATCACCTCTGCTGACATAGTACCCCCTGAGGGCGAGGAGGAAATATACACTCCCAGGTCGTCTAGCTCCACACGACCAGGGGGCACGGCTTCTCTGATAGTACAGAAATTTCGGCATCAGTGCCAAGGACTAAATCATCAGTCTGCTCACTACAGGGACGTACCCCTTCACCCTGGGGAACACCAGGCAGCACCATGGGGACACCAACTCCACCCACCTGCCTGGGTACGTCTGCCTGCATAAGCAAGTCCTGCTCCCCAGCAGGGACTCCACGGCACATCCTCGCCAAAGCTGTATATGTATCGCCCCTCTAGTTGAGGCAGAGGATAAGCCTCAGACCCATAATTCCGCTGCAGGTGCTGCTGAAACACATCATTCAGCTCCACACTAACCTCAGTGCCAGCAGCAACTGCTGACTGATCTGAACTTGACCCATGGCTCACCAGAGAAAAATGTTGGTTGGCGATAATGTCATGTGGACCCGTCCTGTATGACACGACCCGTAGGCCGGTAACTAAAATGACACGGGGGAAGGGAAAACAGTTACAGCGGTGGGCCCTGCGATAGGGAACGAGGACGTGGAGACCTCCTGCACTCCCCTGAGTCAGTGTCCCTCACACTCCTAACGTTCCCTATACAGGCTCCTCACCTGTCGCCGATCCGGATACCTGTCACCCTAGCACACCCTACACCTATCCCTTGCTAGGGAGCTGGGTGATGCAGGCACTGGCCCCACTGCTGTACTAATACACACCAGGGAAAAATACAAACAGGGGAAGCACAAAAAGACTTATCTTGCTCTGCTGCTGCACTAGGCAGCAGAGTGCATCACCAGATCAACTTTTCGCAGTGGCTCGACACCTCAGAGCCAGCTGCCACCTTCACCATCTCACTCTGATGTGGACACCGGGCAGCCAGAGTTCGACGCCAGTTTCAGCAGAAGCTCCAATCTTCAAGCCAGCTGCTAACTTCACCAGGTTTCTGCAGTGGCTTCAAACCTCAGCCAGCTGCTCCCTTCAACGTGGTTGGAATCCCAAAAAGACGCTATCACCAACAGTGATTGCAACACTTGACACTCTTTTATAGCAGAGCCAGAGCAATCACACCTGCTTTATATTCACATGCACTAAACTAAAGAAACAGAGTGCAATGATCCTAACGGCCACCGGGGGCAAAAGGCAAAGCAAAGAAAACATCAAGTGCAATGACCCTAACGGCCACCGGGGGCAAAACTAGAACTGAAACCACCACAGTGCAAGAAAAAAAAAGGCTACTAGTGCATTTTATCTGTCAAGATCCAGCATGGATCATGACATCATCAGTGCAAAGTGTGAGATCTAGTTTGGCTGTGAGAGAGGCTTTTATCCTAAGTCATGTAACAAGGCTCGTTAAAGGGTCGATAGTGCCACCTATTGGTGGCACTAGAGTTCTACTGCTCTTCCTCTCTGAAGAGACAATTTGCATAATTAGCATATTTCACAGAGGAGCATTGAGGCTTTAAGTCTCCTCATCTCGACATGCTTAGCATGTCATTCTCCTCAAGGAGAAATTATACTTCTTGGGTATCGGTCAGACGCCTCTCTCACAGCCAAACCAGATCTCACACTTTGCACTGACGAGGGGCAGTACCCCGAAACACAGTGTCTGCAAATTGAGATTCTGGCTTGGCTTTTATCCTAAGTCATGTAACAAGGGTCGACATTGACTTTTAGGATTGCTACTTCCAATAGGTGGCACTAGAGTTCTAGTCCTCTTCCTCTCTGAAGAGACAATTTGCATAATTAGCATATTTCCCAGAGGAGCATTGCGGCTTTAAGTCTCCTCATCTCGACATGCTTAGCATGTCATTCTCCACAAGGAGAAATGATACTTCTTGGATATTTATTTCATTAAAAGTTTTTAGTCTTAATGTCTGTATGATTTTTTTTTAACCCTTTCAGACTAGTGGATTAATAATGGATAGGTGTCTTATTGACACCTCTACATTATTAACCAGGCTTAATGTTACCTTACAATAGCAAGGTGACATTAACCCCTTATTACCCCATATGCCACCCACATACAGATGTGCCTTTTCTGGGGAGGCTGGGGGGCAGATTTTTTTAGCTGGGGGGGCCCAAAAACAATGGTCCCTCTCTAGGCTATTAATTTCTGCCCTCAGTCACTGGCTTGCCCTCTCTGGCGGAGATAATTGCGCGGGAGCCCACACAAGTTTTTTCCGTGAATTAATCCTTTAATTTAACACCTGCAGATCCTAAATTTTACATACACACTACTATTTTATTAGTAGTGAGGGACATATATAAATCTAACGGATATGCAATGGTTTACTGTATGTAAGCCATGTCTTATATCCTGTCGGGTTCTGTAATGATTTTGCAGAAGCCGACAATTGAATTATCGGCTATTCTGCTATCTACCTCTGTATGAAATATAAATATATATATACTGCTCAAAGAAATAAAGGCAACACAAACAGCCTGTTGCAAATGGAATAATGTTCCCTTTATTTTTTTGAGCAGTATATATACAGTGGGGCAAAAAAGTATTTAGTCAGTCAGCAATAGTGCAAGTTCCACCACTTAAAAAGATGAGAGGCGTCTGTAATTTACATCATAGGTAGACCTCAACTATGGGAGACAAACTGAGAAAAAAAAATCCAGAAAATCACATTGTCTGTTTTTTTTTTCATTTTATTTGCATATTATGGTGGAAAATAAGTATTTGGTCAGAAGCAAGCAATCAAGATTTCTGGCTCTCACAGACCTGTAACTTCTTCTTTAAGAGTCTCCTCTTTCCTCCACTCATTACCTGTAGTAATGGCACCTGTTTAAACTTGTTATCAGTATAAAAAGACACCTGTGCACACCCTCAAACAGTCTGACTCCAAACTCCACTATGGTGAAGACCAAAGAGCTGTCAAAGGACACCAGAAACAAAATTGTAGCCCTGCACCAGGCTGGGAAGACTGAATCTGCAATAGCCAACCAGCTTGGAGTGAAGAAATAAACTGTGGGAGCAATAATTAGAAAATGGAAGACATACAAGACCACTGATAATCTCCCTCGATCTGGTGCTCCACGCAAAATCCCACCCCGTGGGGTCAGAATGATCACAAGAACGGTGAGCAAAAATCCCAGAACCACGCGGGGGGACCTAGTGAATGAACTGCAGAGAGCTGGGACCAATGTAACAAGGCCTACCATAAGTAACACACTACGCCACCATGGACTCAGATCCTGCAGTGCCAGACGTGTCCCACTGCTTAAGCCTGTACATGTCCGGGCCCGTCTGAAGTTTGCTAGAGAGCATTTGGATGATCCAGAGGAGTTTTGGGAGAATGTCCTATGGTCTGATGAAACCAAACTGGAACTGTTTGGTAGAAACACAACTTGTCGTGTTTGGAGGAAAAAGAATACTGAGTTGCATCCATCAAACACCATACCTACTGTAAAGCATGGTGGTGGAAACATCATGCTTTGGGGCTGTTTCTCTGCAAAGGGGCCAGGACGACTGATCCGGGTACATGAAAGAATGAATGGGGCCATGTATCGTGAGATTTTGAGTGAAAACCTCCTTCAATCAGCAAGGGCATTGAAGATGAAACGTGGCTGGGTCTTTCAACATGACAATGATCCAAAGCACACCGCCAGGGCAACGAAGGAGTGGCTTCGTAAGAAGCATTTCAAGGTCCTGGAGTGGCCTAGCCAGTCTCCAGATCTCAACCCTATAGAAAACCTTTGGAGGGAGTTGAAAGTCCGTGTTGCCAAGCGAAAAGCCAAAAACATCACTGCTCTAGAGAAGATCTGCATGGAGGAATGGGCCAACATACCAACAACAGTGTGTGGCAACCTTGTGAAGACTTACAGAAAACGTTTGACCTCTGTCATTGCCATCAAAGGATATATCACAAAGTATTGAGATGAAATTTTGTTTCTGACCAAATACTTATTTTCCACCATAATATGCAAATAAAATGAAAAAAAAACAGACAATGTGATTTTCTGGATTTTTTTTTCTCAGTTTGTCTCCCATAGTTGAGGTCTACCTATGATGTAAATTACAGACGCCTCTCATCTTTTTAAGTGGTGGAACTTGCACTATTGCTGACTGACTAAATACTTTTTTGCCTCACTGTGTGTATATATATATATATATATATATATATATATATATATGTGTGTGTCAATGACATATATATATATATATATATATATATATATACACACACACCTATTCTACGTGTATATATCTATTATATTCTAACCTATTCTATTCTATAACGTACCCGACATCTGCCGGCTTTTAACCCCTTCCTGACATCCGACGGTATATCCCGTCCATGGGACCTGGGCCCCTATGCCCATGGACGGGATAGTACGTCGGGCGCGATCAGCGGCGCCCACGTGGTGAGCGCCGCTGATCGCTGCCGGGTGTCAGCTGATTATCACAGCTGACACCCGGCACAATGTGTCAGGGGCGGTCACGGACCGCCCCCGACACGTTAACCCCTTGCACACCGCGATCAAACATGATCGCTGTGTACCGGGAGTTAAAGGGAAGCATCGGCAGGGAGGGGGCTCCCTCCGTGCTTCCCTGAGCCCCCCACGGCAGCGCAATGTGCAGCGCTGCTGCGGGGGACTCCTTTCCTCCAGGCCCCCGAATCCAAGATGGCGACGGGGGCCTTCGGGGGCCTGAGGAAGCTGGCTTCCTCAGTGCCTGCAAAGCGCAGGCATGAGGAAGCCTTCTGCAGTGCCTGTGTCATATCGCTGATCTGTCACAGTGATCTGTGATGTGACAGATCAGCGATCTGTCACAGGACAGTGATGTCCCACCTGGGACTATTTAATAAAGTAAAAAAAAAAATAAAAAAAAGTGTAAAAATAATTAAAAAAAAATCGCCAAATAAATTAGAAAAAAAAAAAAAATATTCCCCCAATAAATCCATTTTTTGGAAATAATAAAAAAAAAACAATAAAAGTACACATATTAGGTATCGCCGCGTCCGTAACGACCCGCCCTATAAAACTGTCCCATTAGTTAACCCCTTTAGCGAACCCCTTAAAAAATAAAAATAAAAAACGAAGCAAAAAATAATGATTTATTATCATACTGCCAAACAAAAAGTGTAATAACGCGTGATCAAAAAGACGCATATAAATATCCATGGTACCGCTGAAAACGTCATCTTGTCCCGCAAAAAACGAGCTGCCACACAGCATCATCAGCGAAAAAATAAAAAAGTTATAGCTCGCAGAATAAAGTGATGCAAAAATAATTAATTTTTATATAAAATAGTTTTCATTGCATAAAACCGACAAAAACATAAAAAAACGACCTAAATGAGGTATCGCTGTAACCGTACTGACCTGAAGAATAAAACCGCTTTATCAATTTTACCGCACGCAGAACGGTGTAAACGCACCCCCCCAAAAGAAATTCATGAAACGCTGGTTTTTCTTCATTCTGCGTCACAAAAATCGGAATAAAAAGCGATCAAAAAATTTCACGTGCCTGAAAATGGTACCAATAAAAACATCAACTCGTCCCGCAAAAAATAAGACCTCACATGACCCGGTGGGTCAAAATACGGAAAAATTATAGCTCTCAATATGTGGTGATGCAAAAACTATTTTTACAATAAAAAGCGTCTTTTAGCGTGCGACAGCTGCCAAAAATAAAAACCGCCATAAATAGTAAATCAAACCCCCTGTTATCACCCCTTTAGTTAGGGAAAAATAATAAAATAAAAAAATGTAATAATTTCCATTTTTCCATTAGGGTTAGGGCTAGGGTTAGGGCTAGGGGTGTGTTGGGGTAGGGTTAGGGCTAGGGTTAGGGTTAGGGTAGGGTTAGGGTTAGGGCTAGGGTTAGGGTTAGGGCTAGGGGCATGTTGGGGTTCGGGTTGGAGTTAGAATTGGGGGTTTCCACTGTTTGGGCACATCAGGGGCTCTCCAAATGCAACATGGCGTCTGATCTCAATTCCAGCCAATTCTGAGTTGAAAAAGTCAAATGGTGCTCCTTCCCTTCCAAGCTCTGCCATGCACCCAAACAGTGTTTTACCCCCACATGTAGGGTATCAGCCTACTCAGGACAAATTGCAAAACAATTTTTGGGGTCCAATTTCTCCTGTTACCCTTAGGAAAATAAAAAATTGGGGGCAAAAATATCATTTTTGTGGAAAAAAATGATTTTTTTATTTTCACGTCCGAGTGTTATAAACTTCTGTGAAGCACTTGGGGGTTCAAAGTGCTCACCACACATCTAGATAAGTTCCGTGGGGGGTCTAGTGTCCAAAATGGGGTCACTTGTGGGGAGTTTCAATAGTTTAGGTACATCAGGGGCTCTCCAAACGCACATGACACCCGCAGACCATTCCATCAAAGTCTGCATTCCAAAACGTCACTACTTCCCTTCCGAGCCCCGACGTGTGCCCATACAGTAGTTTTCTCCCACATATGGGGTATCAGCATACTCAGGACAAATTGGACAACAACTTTTAAGGTCCAATTTCTCCTGGTACCCTTGGGAAAATAAAAAAAATGGTGACTAAAAGATCATGTTTGTGGAAAAAATACGAATTTTTTATTTTCACGCCCGGGCGTTATAAACTTCTGTGAAGCACTGGGGGGTTCAAAGTGCTCACCACACATCTAGATAAGTTCCTTGGGGGGTCTAGTTTACAAAATGGTGTCATTTGTGGGGGGTTTCCACTGTTTAGGTACATTAGGGGCTCTCCAAAGGCAACATGACACCCGCAGACCATTCCATCAAAGTCTGCATTCCAAAACGTCACTACTTCCCTTCCGAGCCCCGACGTGTGCCCATACAGTAGTTTTCTCCCACATATGGGGTATCAGCATACTCAGGACAAATTGGACAACAACTTTTAAGGTCCAATTTCTCCTGGTACCCTTGGGAAAATAAAAAAATGGTGACTAAATGATCATGTTTGTGGAAAAAATACGAATTTTTTATTTTCACGCCCGGGCGTTATAAACTTCTGTGAAGCACTGGGGGGTTCAAAGTGCTCACCACACATCTAGATAAGTTCCTTGGGGGGTCTAGTTTACAAAATGGTGTCATTTGTGGGGGGTTTCCACTGTTTAGGTACATTAGGGGCTCTCCAAAGGCAACATGACACCCGCAGACCATTCCATCAAAGTCTGCATTCCAAAACGTCACTACTTCCCTTCCGAGCCCCGACGTGTGCCCATACAGTAGTTTTCTCCCACATATGGGGTATCAGCATACTCAGGACAAATTGGACAACAACTTTTGGGGTCCAATTTCTCCTGGTACCCTTGGGAAAATAAAAAAATGGTGACTAAAAGATCATGTTTGTGGAAAAAATACGAATTTTTTATTTTCACGCCCGGGCGTTATAAACTTCTGTGAAGCACTGGGGGGTTCAAAGTGCTCACCACACATCTAGATAAGTTCCTTGGGGGGTCTAGTTTACAAAATGGTGTCATTTGTGGGGGGTTTCCACTGTTTTGGTACATCAGGAGTTTTCCAAACGCGACATGGTGTCCGATCTCAATTCCAGCCAAAAACGTCAAATGGCGCTGCTTCCCTTCCGAGCTCTGCCATGCGCCCAAATAGTGGTTTACCCCCACATGTGGGGTATCAGCGTACTCAGGACAAATTGCACAATAACTTTTAGGGTCCTGTTACCCTTGGGAAAATAAAAATTGTGGTGAAAAGATCATTTTTGTGGAAAAAATATGATTTTTTAATTGTACCGCTGTACGTTATAAACTTTTGTAAAGCCCTTGTGGGTTCAAAGTTCTCACCACATATCTAGATAAGTTCCTTTGGGGGTCTAGTTTCCAAAATGGGGTCACTTGTAGGGGGTTTCCACTGTTTAGGTACATCAGGGACTCTCCAAACGTGACATGGCGTCCAATCTGAATTCCAGCCAATTTTGCATTGAAAAAGTCAAACGGCGCTCCTTCCATTCTGAGCTCTGCCATGCGCCGAAACAGTCGTTCCCCCCCACATATCAGGTATCTGCGTACTCAGGACAAATTGCACAATAACTTTTGCAGTCCAATTTCTCCTGTTACCCTTGGTAAAATAAAAAAAATTGAACCTGAATTATTTTTTTTATGAAAAAAAGTTAGATGTTCATTTTTTTTAAATATTCAAAAAAATTCCTGTGACGCACCTAAAGGGTTAATAAACTTCTTGAATGTGGTTTTGAGCACCTTAAGGGGTGCAGTTTTTAGAATGGTGTCACTTTTGGGTATTTTCTATCATATAGACCGCTCAAAGTGGCTTCAAATGTGATGTGGTCCTAAAAATAAAATGGTGTTGTAAAAATGAGAAATCGCTGGTCAAATTTTAACCCTTATAACTTCCTAACAAAAAAAAATTTTGGTTCCAAAATTGTGCTGATGTAAAGTAAACATGTGGGAAATGTTAGTTATCAAGTTTTTTGTGTGCCGTATCGCTGTAATTTAAGGGCATAAAAATTCAAAGTTGGAAAATTGCGAAATTTTCAAAATTTTCGCCAAATTTCCGTTTTTCTCACAAATAAACGCAAGGTATTTGAATGAAATTTTACCACTAACATGAAGTACAATATGTCACGAGAAAACAATGTCAGAATCACCGGGATCCATGGAAGCGTTCCAGAGTTATGACCTCATAAAGGTACAGTGGTCAGAATTGTAAAAATTGGCCCGGTCATGAACGTGCAAACCACCCTTGGGGGTGAAGGGGTTAAGCTATCAATCTATCTAGCTATCTATCTATTTGTATAGATATATGTAATATACTGTATACTGTATATATTGAGGATTATTTGGTTTTTAAACGTTGTGTACAGGTTTTTTTTTACAATGCTATTTTAATATGAATTTTTACATAGTTAGAACTGCCCTATGTAAAACCTCATGTTAAAATCGGATTGCATACGCATGTCATACGGATGCTCCATGGAAAAAATCACACAGAAATCACATTACACTCGCATGACACTTGCATGACACTCACATAGCATTCGTCCGTTTTTTCGGTCCCTTTTTTTGCTCGCAAATGGGTATGAGCCCTAACTCTTTTACTCACCTCTGGTGCGAGCGCCAGTGGTGCCAGCACTGCCTCTCCCAGGGTTCTTGTGAGTATATGTCATGTGATCCCTGGAGCCAATCAGCGATTGCTTCACTCTCCCTTATTTCGGATAAATCAGACATCCAGAGGAAGTGATAGAAAAACTACACTGCATTAGATATCTAACTCCCACCTATGAGAATTCATAAGACAAAATAACTACTGTTTGTCGGTAGACATTAATATGGCATTACTTATTTTATATACTAGTATGGATACTTTTTCTGTATGTGTATATAATATATATGTATATAGGGGTTGGATAAAATAAAGGAAACACCTGGAAACATCAACAAAAGTTAGTTTAATATGGTGTAGGTCCACCTTTTGCGGCGATTACAGCCTCGATTATCCGAGGTATGGATTCATACAAGGTGTAAATTGATTCCAAAGGAATTTTAGCCCATTCTTCAGTTAAAACACCCTACAGTTCTTTGAGCGACGATGGCGGCGGAAATCGACGTCTAACTTTAATCTCTAAAATCGGCCATAAATGCTCAATAATGTTGAGGTCTGGGGATTGTGGGGGCCAGATGAGATGCTCAACTTCATTACAATGTTCATCGTGCCATGAGTTAACGATTCTAGCTGTATGAATTGGTGCATTATCATCCGGAAAGATGGTGTTCCCCCCCCGGGAACAGTGCTTGAACCATAGGATGCACTTGGTCGCCCAAAATGCCTAAATAATCTCGGCTGTTAATTCTTCCATGAAGGGATATCATTGGCCCGGCGGATCTCCACGAAATAGCACCCCAGATCATCACAGAACCTCTGCCATGTTTTACGGTTAGGAGAAGGCAGTCTGGATGGAATGCTTCTTTCAGCTGTCTCCAAACGTACGTTCGGCCGGAGGTCGGAAATAGGGTAAACGATGATTCATCTGCGAATATCACATGTTTCCACTGCTCAAGGGACCTATTCTGGAGGTTTCTACACCACTCTAAAGGTACTGTCACACTTAGCGATGTACCGGCGATCCCGACCAGCGATATGACGAGGTCAGGATCGCTGGTACATCGCTAAGTGGTCGCTAGTGAGCTGCCACATAGGCAGATCTCACTAGCGATATCGCTGGGGACGGGGGTCGCTACTTACCTGTCACACCAGGCGATCCTGCGTCCTCCTGCCCGGCTCCACGCGTTGCTCGTCGTCACAGCAGGAAGCTCTGCAGGAAGCTGACGACGAGAAACAGTCCTGAACGTTCTCGCGCGATCAGCGATAACCAGCGGGGGAGCGGGTCGGAGGTAAGTATCAGACACAGCGATATCGCTAGCAATATCGCTATAACGTCACTAGTTATAGCGATATTGCTAGCGATATCTCTTAGTGTGACATGCCCTTAAACGCTTGGAAACATTTGTCATTGAGAGCAGCATTTTTAAAATTGCAGCTCTTCCGTGGAATCCAGATTTGTGCAGCTCCCAAATTTTTCGTGGAAACTGGGTTCTGTAGGTGTTCATTGAGCTCAGCATTGATTTTTGCAGCCGTGGTCTTGCGATCCTCTCTCACAATTCGCTTTAGAGTCCGACAGTCTCTCTCAGTCAACTTCGACTTTTGGCCGGACCTGTGCTTTGCTGCTTTCCTTCTCTTTCAAATGCAGTCATTACTTTGGAGACAGTACCTCTTGACATGCCAAGCATTCAGGTACTTTCTGTTACACTAGCGCCTGCTATACGAGCACCAACAATTTGGCCTCTTTGAAAATCAGAGAGGTCTGCCATTGGTATCAGGTTTTCATCAATGTTCTTAGAATTCTGCAAAACAAACAGTTAATTTACTTACACATATCACATAACACAAATAATCAACTACAAAACATTACCATATGTCACGGGTTGCATGTTTATAACATGTTCGAAGATTATGATGCCAAAACGTTAGGTGTTTCCATTATTTTGTCCAACCCCTGTGTATATATATATATATATATATATGTATATATGTAATAAATTACTATGTATCATTTGTTTAGCACCAGATGAATGAAATTAGTTAATTTTTAATGCCTTGGAAATGTAAACTTTTTGGGGGAATGAAAGAGTCTTGGGGGTGGGTCACTGACATGTAAATAACGTTATACATTTTTTTGCATTACCCCTATTTGATCTGTCAGTTAGCGATCTGTCTCAATGGAATATACACATATATATATATATATATATATATATATATATATATATACACTTTACCTAACTGGAATGATGAGGTTAAACTGAAGGCAATCCAAATGACAAAGGTTGCATTTACACCTGGCTTGGGGAGTTTAATCATCTACTTTTGCCAAACATTATAAACCCTCAGGGTGGGATCAAAATGATGGTACAGCTGCTGGGACCACGTGATTGGTCAGGCTGCCATTATCTGCAGACAAAGAACCTTTTGTGTACACAGAAGTGGGGTAACTCTGGTAACCTGGGGCTGATCCGCAATAAAACACCACGCTCTTCATACTTCTGTTCAGTTATTCATTTCCATAATATCAGAACTGTTTTAGAATTTCTTTTTCATAGTAGAATAAAAGTGGAGAAGTTGTGACACTGCCTGAACATGACTGTGTTCATAAACCACCTCATCAGTCTTTATTGGATTGGAAATCACAGTTAAATATAACTTGTTTTGTGAGACTGATTTCCTTTGCAGGTGTTATTACATATGAACTATTTCCTGTACTTATAGATAAGCTTGTCACTGGTTTGCTCTTTACTCTATTTTATGACTTTATTTTTCTCAAATATATAATATAAATTATATGTAATTTTCCACCAATTGCACAAACAATCGGCAAGTTGATAAAGGAGAGACAGAAGTGTAGTGACACGTTAAGGGTCCCGTTACACAGAGCGACGCTCCAGCAATCCCGACAATGATATGACCTGGTAAGGATCGCTGGAGCATCGCTACATGGTCGCTCATAAGCTGTCAAACAGGCAGATCTACTCAATGATGCAGCAACAATACGGCGATCCGTATAACGATCTCAGCGGTCGTTGGGACCTTGTCACACAGCAGCTATTATGACGACTCAGACCTCGATAGGCGTGCTTCAACATTGCCTTTTCCACGCCCCTCTGCTTCGATTGGTGGCCACTACTGCGCTATCACTACGCTGTTTGCTTCAGTGTCCCTGTCTGAGTCGCTAGTGTGCTATTTATTCGTGGATCCACATTCACTGACACGGAGACACGCGATTATTATAACTGTACATGCTAAATGTTATGATTGCATATTATTGATAGCTGACCTAAAGGAAACACTACAAAGATCCTAATTTGAGACCACCAATCAGAGCTGAGAGGGCGTTGAAAAGATAAAGCAAAATCACGCCTGCGTCCCAGAGTTCTGAGTCGCCAACGAGGTCGCTCGTCGTTGCTATGGCGTCAAGCACAGCGATGCATGCTGGCCAGCGGGACACCAACGATCAAAAAATGGCCTAGGACATTCGAGCACGATCAGCGATATTGCAGCGGGGCAGTCGCCGCTATGTGTCACACGTAGCGAGATCGCTGGCGAGGTCGCTGTTGCGTCACAAAACCTGTGATGTTTCAGCAATCTCGCTAATGATCTCGCTATGTGTGAAGTACCCTTAAGGCTAGGGCTACACGGCGACTTGTGTGACTGAAGACTGATGCCGCTGTTACATCATGGCGCTATAGAAGTGAATGGGGTCGCATTGCGACAACCATACGGCTGTGACAAAAAGGTCACAAAAAAGTCAGACTTGGCTGGATTTCTTTATGACTTGATTGTCTTGGTCGTGGTAGTGTGGGTGTTCCAATGCAACCCAATTAATTTCTATAGAAACACGTTACAGCAGCAAATGAACTTCGCCTGATGACTTACAGTTCCATAGTATGGTATTTAGAGAAATTTTAATCTTCGCAGTGATTTTTTTTCACATTACGAAAAACGCAATTTTGAAATTGGCATTGTCAGTTTCTCTTTGTGGTAAATATGCGTTTAGTTTGCAGATTTTTCCCATAGTCTTGAATGAGATTAGAACACATGCTGGGGTTTTTTCTTTGCATTTCCACAGCAGTAACACAGTAAAAACGCATATACTGTACAAAACTTTATCAATAAAGTTTTATTAAAACTAAGTACCATGAAGTATGAAACACAAAACAGTTTTCGTTTAAAACTTGATGTACCTAAAAAGGAACAAAATCCACAGTGGAAAAAACAACTAATAAAAATGCATGCAAAAAACATACTCAAAAATGTAGTGTGAAAATGTGCCGCAGAAAATCCACAACATAAAAAATTCACCAAATATTCATTGCCTTAAGGTCCCTTTACATTTAGCGATGCACCAGCGATCCCGACAACGATACGACCCGGTCAGGATTGCTGGTGCATCGCTAAATGGTCGCTAGTGAGCTGTCACACAGGCAGATCTCACAACGATGTAGCGACGCAGTAGCGGTCGTTACTTACCTTTCAGACGCTGCGATCCTGCGTCCACGTGTCGCTCGTCGGCGCCAGCATGAAGCGCCCTACGAGAAATGGAACTGGACAATCTCGCGCGATCAGCGATAATCAGCGGGGGAGCCAGTCGGAGGTAAGTATCACACATAGCGATATCACTAGCGATATCGCTGCTGCATCACAAAATCAGTGACGCTTTAGCGATATCGCTAGCGATATCGCTATGTGTAAAGGCCCCTTTAGTCTTTGCTGGACAAGAACACTTCGATCTAAAGGATCAACCCTTAAATGTCTGTTAATAGATGTAAACAGAGCCAGCACAGGTATCATGTGAATGTAAGGTCATAGCCCGACTGTGGGTCTAATGAGTCAACCTTACAATATGAAAGATCTCGAGTGGCCAGGCTGGAACTTGTGGCTGAAATAACGGTGGAAAAATACCAGTCAGCCAAAGACATACAAATATTTAAAAGTTTATTAAAAAGTTTATACATTTAATTATCTGTATGATGTCAAAAATTATGTTCTGAAATGTGAAACAAAGTAAAGCATTTTGACTGCGGCAGAAGAGGCTAGATTTGCTGTTGCATTAAATGGGACTTTTAAAAATCCCTTATACATTTCTTACGGCATTTTATTTTGTTATTTTTTGTTTGTTGGTTTTTTAACCTTAGCTTGCGTCACCTGTAGCAGTTTGGATGCAAATTTTGCCCATTCTGGTCAGCCATAGTTTTCAAGTGCTTTACCCTTAAATGGAACCTATCAGCTGATAAATGCTACCCAGCCCATGGTCAGCATGTATCAGACACTGGCTGTAGACAGGTATGTTTGACTCTGAAAGGAAGCGGCGTTTTCAGAGAAAAACATATTTTAATAGCTGCTGGGGACCAAGACAGTACTATAGACTAGTGCGGTCTGGGTCCCCGGAGGCTTTTAAGGTATATTTTTCCCCAGCCTCTCAGAGTCAAACATACCTGGGTGAGATCTTACAACCAGTGTCTGATACATGCTGACCATGCAGTTGGCAGGTTCATTTTAAGGATGTGTTCACATATAAGTCTTTTTTGTGCAATTTGTCTTCAATAATTTACTACAATGGCCAGATGGTCGAATCCTATTGACAAACTATGGTGAAAAACCACACAGTTTTTAGAATTTTTAAAAAATGCAACAACACAGTACCCAATCTCTTGTGGTTTCCTCACAACATTGACTTATATATGGGAAAATCGTAGCAAAGTAAACCACATGTAAAAACACAAAAAAAGGGAACTTCAAATGTGCAGTATATCCACAGGGAAAGGAAAAGAGGGAAATAGTTAAACCCTTTAAATTATACTAGAAGGGTGAAAGATCACAAGTAGCATTGAAAGTAGAACCCTGGAACATGTTTTCTGTTTATGAAACGGAAAATTTAATAGTAAGTAATTTTAAAGATGATGTGTCACCTGTCGTGACTTCTCAACCTTAGAAAATAGTTGTATTCCCATAAAATAACAATACTGAATCTGTGCATTGTGCTGTTCCTCATTTATTTCCCCCCAAGAACTTTGACTAAATTAACAACTAGGTGTTACCAGTTGGGAGTGTTCAATCTTAAGCCCCCGTCACACACAGCGAGATCGCTAGCGAGATCGCTGCTGAGTCACAAGTTTTGTGACGCAACAGCGATCTCACCAGTGATATCGCTGTGTGTGACAGGTATCAGCGACCGGCCCCCCTGCCGGGTATCGCTGATTATGCTCAAAAGCCCTGGACTTTTTTTTGATCGTTGGTCTCCCGCTGGCCAGCACGCATCGCATGTGGCAGGCGGGAGAGCAACGATCAGTGTTCTCCCAGCTCGTATCCAAGGTAAACAGCGGGTTTCTAAGCGCCGCGCGGCACTTAGAAACCCGATGTTTACCTTGGTTACCAGCTCCCTGCACCAGCGCGCTGGTATCTAAGGTACACAGCGACGCGCGCGCTCGTCGTCGCTGGTGCTGATCACTGGTGAAGCTGCCTGTTTGGCAGCTCACCAGCGATCATGTAGCGACACACCAGCGATCCTGACAAGTTCATATCGTTGTCGGGATCGTTGGTGAGTCGCTATGTGTGACGGGGCCCTTACTCTGTGCAATCATTGCTGACCTTATCAGACTGACAAACGGAATGGTAACTCCCAGTTGTCAAAATATCGAGGAAGAGTAACAAAGGAACAGGACAATGTAGAAACACTCCAGGATTGATTGTTTTATGCAAAGTACTTGTTTTTGCAAAAAAAAATGTATGTCAGAAGAGCCAAGAAGTCCTCTTTTACCTCGTTTGATATATTCAGGAATCTTTTAGGATAAACATGATTTAAAACACAAATCCACAACCACTAACTTCAGCTAAATTTGACTATTGTTTAATACATTTCTCATGATCTCTTTGGATCAGGATCTGGTATTTGTATGTCTGATTACTTAACAATTTTATGGAATATTGTAAATCTTGTATCCTTATGCTGTGAACAATTCTCACCCCACCTCACATTTATGAGGTAATTGATTTAACTAGAAATACAAATTATGCATTTGCCATTATGAGAATTATAACTAGAGATTTCAAGGACAGACTTTGGAAGGGAGATTCCAGTAGGAGGAAAGAATGAAACTAGGACACAAGCGGTCATAAATTTTCAGACTCAGAAGGGCTTTTTTTTATTACTACTGGTTACATCCATGTTTTGATACATCTCTTAAATTGATCAATTGATATCAGCAGTACAGTTAGGTCAATATATATTTGGACAGAGACAACATTTTTCTAATTTTGGATCTAGACATTATCACAATGAATTTTAAACAAAACAATTCAGATGCAGTTGAAGTTCAGACTTTCAGCTTTCATTTGAGGGTATCCACATTAAAATTGGATGAAGGGTTTAGGAGTTTCAACTCCTTAACATGTGCCACCCTGTTTTTAAAGAGACCAAAAGTAATTGGACAATTGACTCCAAGGCTATTTCATGGACAGGTGTAGGCAATCCCTTCGTTATGTCATTCTCAATTAAGCAGATAAAAGGCCTGGAGTTGACCTGAGGTGTGGTGTTGCATTTGGAAGGTTTTTCTGTGAATAAAACATGCGGTCAAAGGAGCTCTCCATGCAGGTGAAACAAGCCATCCTTAAGCTGCAAAAGAAGAAAAAACCCATCCGAGAAATTGCTACAACATTAGGAGTAGCAAAATCTACAGTTTGGTACATCCTGAGAAAGAAAGAAAGAAAGCACTGGTGAACTCATCAATGCAAAAAGACCTGGGCACCCATGGAAGACTACAGTGGTGGATGATCGCAGAATAATCTCCATGGTGAAGAGAAACCCCTTCACAACAGCCAACCAAGTGAACAACACTCTCCAGGAGGTAGGCGTATCAATATCCAAATCTACCATAAAGAGAAGACTGCACATGAAAGTAAATACAGAGGGTTCACTGCAGGGTGCAAGCCACTCATAAGCATCAAGAATCAAAAGGCTAAACTGGACTTTGCTAAAAAACATCTAAAAAAGCCAGCACAGTTCTGTAAGAACCTTCTTTGGACAGATGAAACCAAGATCAACCTCTACCAGAATGATGGAAAGAGAAAAGTATGGCGAAGGCGTGGTACAGCTCATGATCCAAAGCATAAGGCCGGGGTAACACTAGAGAGGAATACGGACGAGTGTGAGGCGTTAAAAGCACGCATTACACACGGACAAATGATTCTCTATGGGGCAGCTCCCAACAGCCGTATAATTCTCGCCCGTATTCTATGGTCCGTGCCAATCGCAGCATGCTGCGATTATCAGCGTACTACGCCCGTAGTACACCAATGCAAGTCTATGGGTGCGCAAAAAATACGGATTACACACGGACCACATGTGTGACTTGCGAGAAATACGCAGGTCTTTTGGCAGGTGACAGGAAATGGGCCAATCCATCATCAGGAAGCTTAGACATGCAAATGAGCTCAAAAAGCGCTCCAGACATCCAGGAAGTACGCCTCCACGCAGTACATCAGCGTCATGGCGCCATATTTTCTCAATGTGGAGATGCTTATTGTGTTAGTGCAGGAGCGGCCAGAAATCTGGGACCAACGTGATGCCCATTATGCCAACCGGGCAAGAAAGGAGGCGTCATGAAGGCGCATATGTCGCCAGATGTTCCACGATTTTGGTGATCGGCCACGTGAGGAGCAGCAGCAACTGAGTAAGTACACCACAAAAACTGTTTAAAATTACCTCACATCAAAAAATGCATATAGAATCAGCCCCCCCTCCTTCCTGTGCTTGTACTTTTTTCCTCATGAGGCGGATAGATTTTGATGTGACCCATGGTCTTACACTGCCATAATTTGGCCCAGGCCACAAGCTCCTCATCCTCCTAGCCAATCAAGTTAGCAAGTGTAGTTACTTGATACATGAACTACTGTGACCCTGTATCAGGATCCTGACAGCGCCGGCGTACAGCCTCCACTGAGCAGGGACTCACCCGCACTGAAGGGACCCCTGGGGATCAGGACAGCCAGAAAGTATAGGTGCACAGGACCTGAGTGATGAAGTTTAGCAAGCCGGCATGGGACCTACGGTCATGTGACTGCAAGGGGGTGGGGCTTAGCGTCCTGCTTTCAGAGAAGACAGAAAACTCAGAGTCAGGCAAAACGGAGTTCATACACAGTACGGACAGCGAGGTACAGGAGGGATAAACAGACGGGAGGTCAGACAAAGCCAAAGGTCATACACAAGAAGGGCGACGTGGTACCAAGGGGATGAGCAGAGAGAAGCCGGGTCACAAGCAGAGAGTCATACACGAAAGGTAGCGCAGTACTAGAGGGACAGGCAGAACTTGTAACAGGGACAGAACCAGATCAAAACCAAACAAGCAAGATATCAGGCACAAGGCACACGTACGCACAAGGTCAACTAACTCAGCCGAGGACATGAGTATAACTGACACCGAACCTAGATCCAGTGAGCATTAAATAGCCGCCCTCTGCCAGGGAGAGGCGGAACAATTAACCCCCAGTCGGACCAGGATGGGCCAAAGCGAAACCCCGTCCTGGATCATGACACCCTGTGTATCTGGCCTGGATGCCCCAATTATATATGCCACCCTGGGTAGAAAGCACACCCCAGAAGGCCACATGCCTAGGCTACTGGTAGCAAATTTGACCTATAAAATATGTGAAATTGAGAATATTTCCTGTCACATTGCAGTGGAAGATGTGATGAGACGCTGGCGCAGCATCCGTGACCAATACAGGTGGGAACGTCAGCAGCGGTCCTGGAGTGGAGATGCGGGCCACATAAAGAGGAAATACATATATTATGACCGCCTCTCCTTCCTCGCCCCTATTCTGGATCTGAGACCGTAAGTAGATACCTCACACCACATTACACAGATACTTTACAGGGCCAAAAATATTGATTTATTTTTGGCTCTGTTCTATTTCATAACAGAACTCAGTCCAACCTTACGGAGAGAGGAACTGGCTCAGATACAGAGCTCATCATTGATCCTGTAGGGGATGAGGTGGCTGGCCCATCTTCTCCCCCTACAAGAAGCATGGGTGAAGAATCCTCTCAGGAAAACCCAGTGCCTGCGCCACAAACCCCACCACCAGGACCACATCCACAACCAGGACCGGCTGCTGCTGCACCATCAGCCATACAGGAGGAGCAGGGCAACATGAGCAGCAGCCCAACTGCCCAGATCCGGGGCTCCCCACAGCCTGCTGGACCATCCTTGCGAGGAAGAAGAAGGCGCCATATCCCTGCCCAAGATACCCGTACCAATGTGGACACAGGGGTCCTCAACTATCTGTCTAGAGTCAATAATGATGATGGCGAGGAGGCATACTCATGCAGCCTGGCCCTTTATCTTCGTGCCCTTTCCCGTGAGGTGAGGCTCCGTATTCGAGGATGTTTTCAGATCCTGCTTGATGCAAGCACACCCCCCAATACCCCATATGAGTTAATTGAATATCTGGAGAGGTGGCAGCTTTCACCCAGAAACCTAATGCGCCTTAGACCACCCACACACATGCTTGCTCAAGCAGGCTCTGAGGATCCTCAAATAAGTGGGCCTACACCTCACCCCCTTCCTCCCCCTACCCAACCTTTACAACAGCAGCCATATATGTCTGGCTCTAGCCAACCTCACCAATATGGCCACTTTTTCCCACCCAGTGTTGGAGGCTGGTCCCAACTTGGTTGGGGACGACATGGCTATACTGGTGGGTATGAGACACGGGCCTACCCGGCCCAACAAGATACCCCTGTTCATTATCACTCTGGCCAGTACCAAGCCCAATCCCAGGAGGCAGTACACTACCCACATCATGGGCAACAGTATGCCCCCACACAGGGCGATGGGCAAGTTGGGCAAAGTAGCCAGCAGCAAACACAGGCTGGTCTTCTGCCTTCTCCTCCCCCAAAGTACCAAAATTTATAATATTTCCATTTTGTTATTGGCTAATGTTATTTTTGTTGTTTTAGATGTGTGAAAATTTTATTGTCACACAATGTTCACATCTGCAAAAAGGCCAATTTGGCCCATTGCCACATTTCTGATATGGCAAGAATATGTTTTGCTTTAAAAAAAACAAAAAAAAGGCAAAAGTAAACATTTGCCTACTACATTTTACGTCTCTGTCTCATTTCTAAAAAACCGTGTCAGCATACTAACATACGCTTACCAATGCAATTCAACAGTCATAGAATCAGAAGGGGAAGAAATATATATATTTAGACACACAGAAACCAAAATATTATAACATAGACACAGCATGCTCTTGCCAAGAAGTTTCCCCCTCAGGTGACATAAAGTAATTTGTGAAAATATCACGCACTTTGAGGCCAGAGAGCGGTCTACATTGAGGGTTGATAGGTGGTCTCACCCTACGCACATTGTCCAACCCACGCACAACACCAGCAGAGGAGGAACAATCATGTATCCTGGTGAAGTTATGAAGAACCACACAGGCTTTAACTACTTCATTAACATTTTGTTCACTCAGCTGAATGGCAGACTGGAGTACCTGCCATTTTGCACAAAGAATGCCAAAGGAACACTCCACCTGTCGCAGAGCACGTGATAGGCGCAAGTTAAAAATTCTGCGCCGGTGGTCAAGGTTGCGCCGGGGATATAGCCTCATGACATTGCGCGTTAACTGAAACGCCTCATCTGCCACAAGGACATAAGGGACAGATTCTTGAGTGGAGCCTGGTAGCTGGCGTGGTGGTGGTAGATCCAACTGGTTGGTGCGTAGCCGCCGAGCCATAATGGAAGTATTGAAGACTCGAGAGTCTCCCGTCCTTCCATAGACCCCAATGTCAACAAATAAACTTGTATTGAGGGTCGACCAGAGCCAACAATACAACAGAAAAGTATTGTTTATAATTGAAGAATTGGGAGCCAGAGTTCGGCGGCTTACGCACCCGGATATGTTTGCCATCAAGGGCCCCAATACAATTAGGAAACTGGCATTCCTCCTCAAAGTCCCTTGATATCCTCAACCAATCTTACATCCTGGGCTTGGGCATGACGAGTTGATGTAGTCTTGACCATATTTCACTACATGTCGACCTGACTATGCCAGAAATGGTAGATCTTCCAATCAGAAACTTATTGTGGAGGGCGGCATAAGACAGGCCAGTGGACAGGAAGCTGAAAAGGAACATTTTAGAATGCACAAATTAACCAAAAAACAGGTACATACATACCAAACTTGTTAGGATTTCAGATCTACTAACACACATATATTTGGTCGCACAATGACTAAGTGATGTTCAGTACATATTACACATAACATTCTGGTCTGTAAGTTTCAACATATCTGGAATAAGATGAGGGCATTAAAATTAGTCCATGAAGCAATAAATACATACTTTGGGCAACACATCATGAACATAGAGAATGTGGTTGTGTATTACATACCGTAATGTGAGTAGAAGTCGCTCCTCTGCAGATATAGCTTTGCGCATCCTTGTGTCCTGAAAGGTTTTCCCAGGGCGCACTGTCTCCAAGAGTCGATCAAATGTTGCAAGACTCATGCGACAGTATTGGTAGAATTTTGCAGGATGCTCCCACAGAGAAGAATAGAGGCAGTGAAAATGACCTCTTGTGAATCGTTGCCTCAAAAGTGGATGTACCCACATGCGTCTCCTCCTCCACGGATCCACTATCACTGGGTATGGGTGACCAAAGCGGCGTGACAAAAGCCAGTTGAAGAGAACCTGCTCAGTTGTGTTAAAACTCAGACTGTCTGCCATGTTGCACATACAACACCAACACACCTAGTGAAGGCAAGGTCACAAATGGACAGAATGGAGGCTGCCACTTGTTCCTGAGGCAATAAATAGGGTGCAGGCTAATGATTTAAATAGTTAGCAGGCCTCAAAACCGTTAAATGTCCATTTTGCAAGCCTGCGAGAAAATCTCGCAATACAGATTCCATACGGATTCCATACGGATTACATACGGATGCTGACATGCACAAAATACGCGACCACGCCTTGCTTACGGATGACATACGGAGCACTATTTAGGGGTCATTCATACGTATTATGCATGTAAACTACGGACCGTATTTTGCGTCGGTTAGTGTGACCCCGGCATAACACCTCATCTGTAAAACACGGCAGAGGCAGTGTGATGGCTTGGGCATGCATGGCTGCCAGTGGCACTGGGTCACTAGTGTTTATTGATGATGTGACACAGGACAGAAGCAGCCGAATGAATTCTAAAGTATTCAGAGCCATACTGTGTGCTCAGATCCAGCCAAATGCAGCCAAACTGATTGGTCATCGTTTCATACTACAGATGGACAATGACCCAAAACATAAAGCCAAAACAACCCAGGAGTTTATTAAAGCAAAGAAGTGGAATATTCTAAAATGGCCAATTCAGTCACCTGATCTCAACCCAACTGAGCATTCATTTCACTTGTTAAAGACTAAACTTCAGACAGAAAGGCCCACAAACAAACAGCAACTGAAAACCACCAAAGTGAAGGCCTGGCAGAGCATCAAAAAGGAGGAAACACAGCGTCTGGTGATGTCCATGAGTTCAAGACTTCAGGCAGTCATTGCCAACAAAGGGTTTTCAACCAAGTACTAGAAATGAACATTTTATTTACAATTATTTAATCTGTCCAATTACTTTTGGTCCCTCTAAAATCAGGGTGGCACATGTTAAGGAGCTGAAACTCCTAAACCCGTCATCCAATTTTAATGTGGATACCCTCAAATGAAAGCTGAAAGTCTGAACTTCAACTGCATCTGAATTGTTTTGTTTAATATTCATTGTGGTAATGTCTAGAACCAAAATTAGAAAAATGTCTCTGTCCAAATATATATGGACCTAACTGTAGGTGCGGAGAAAAGAAACAGAAACAGCAAAGAGATTAACCCTGGCTGGAATTTCACTGACTGGTTTTAAACAACAGCAGAATTGCTGAACATCCTTTCCTTGTAATCAGCCTGCTGATCAACTGATGAACGAGTAAAATTATATTTTTTGCAGCATAAAAGATCATCGTTCTCGACGGTGCATCATCCTTTGTAAACATGCTTAGTGCACAACTTTTACTTTGGTTTGCCTGTGTAAACAGACATTCAAGCGACCGATGATTGGTAAGATAATGTTCACACGTTAAGCATTTGGTGAGTTTTTTACCTCAGTATTTGTAAGCTAAAACCAAGATTGGAACAGTCAGAGGAAAAGTATAATAGAAACACGTTAAAACTTACAGGTTATCATATTATGTGCAATATTTCTGGCAAATCAAAGGTATATGCCAAAACAAATCTAAGTGGAAACTGCATCTATGTGTATACTGGAATGTCCCCTTCTCTTCAAGTTCATATTCCAGATAGAAGGCCATGCTTGTATGTGGCTCGACTAATTATAAACTCAAATTCCATAAACTGCAATTGAGAGAGCCACATGCCTTCAATTACTATCACTGACATCCATTGCGGGCACCCATCGGCCCTCTGCGACACAATCGCGGGGAGCGGAAAATTTTTCATGACAGCTAGGGACCTTCTGAAGGTTCTCATCTCTGGCATGTTGGTACAGTAGGCATGAAAAGTATTCAGACCCCTTTACATTTTTCACTCTTTGTTTTATTGCAGCCATCTTGTACATTTCAAAAAGTTAATTTTTTTTCTCATTAATGTACACTCTGCACCCCATCTTGACTGAAAAAAACCCAGAAATGTAGAAATTTTTGCAATTCTATTACAAAAGAAAAACTGAAATATCACATGGTCATAAGTATTCAGACCCTTTGCTCAGTATTGAGTAGAAGCACCCCTTTGAGCTAGTACAGCCATGAGTGTTCTAAGGAATGATGCAACAAGTTTTCACACCTGGAATTGGGGATCCTCTGCCATTCTTCCTTGCAGATCTTCTCCAGTTCCTTCAGGTTGGATGGTGAACGTTGGTGGGCAGCCATTTTCAGGTCTCTCCAGAGATGCTCAACTGGGTTTAGGTAAGGGCTCTGGCTGGGTCAGTCGAGAATGGTCACAAAGTTGTTCTAAAGCCACTCCTTTGTCATTTTATCTGTGTGTGTAAGGGGTTGTAATATATGTAGCACCTTTTCCCCAACCCCTTTAAGTATATTTGCCATGCTGCTATGATGTATATATTTAATGTTACTGTTATTGTGTATTCCTTGTAAAATATCTTATGTAAAATTTGTATAATATGCATGTTATATTTAAGGAAAGTGTATTACCCTGGGTCGGCCACCAGATGGGGCACAATGTAAAAGGGGAGCATTGCCTCAGATGGGTCAATAGATGAGGGAATTGTAGTACATATTATAGAAATGGTTAATATAAGAGGGGTATGGTGGGATAAGGTGTGGGATACTTCCTGATAGGAGTCAGTCGGGGCGACGGCGCCCATTAGCTCAGGAGGGCTGGCTAGCGCTGGGTAACTCCGTGCCATGTAACATTTGGCAAGCACAGAACCCAGCATATATTTGTGACCGGGATTGTCACAGGAAGGAGTTGCTTATCTCGTGGGCTGATGCCTTCAAAGCCGGGGCGAAATGGCTGAGGGAACATGCGATTCGAGTGTGGCTGGGCACTGAAGATGCTGTGGGATCCTTCAGCATGGTCCACCCAGGAAGCGGGCTTAGTGAAGGAGAGAGAAGGAAAGGGACAGAAGAGGAGTTGTATGCTGTGAACCCTGATGATGATGATGCTGTAAAGAATATGAATATGCTGTGTACAAGACTCAGTAAAGTTGCTCCATTTAAAGTTGTACTGGACTGTGACTCCGTTATTTCTAAAGTGGATCCTGAAGTCCTCCAGAAACATACAGAGGACCCTGATGGAGCTGTGAAAGGCGCAGCAGGTATGTGGAGTGATGGGCAGCGTGTTTATGTGATGGGAGGCCAGGGCACACTGTTGCAAATGTTAGTAGCCATGACTACAGCCCTGTCCATCCCTCACACTTGGCGTAGCCGGCAGGATGCCGACACCGTGCTATGCGGGGAGACTGCGAATAGAGAAGAGAATGATGTGTTGCAAGCCACAAAAACTACAACAAAAAGAAGCAGTGAAGTACTACGAGTGGCAGACAATATGGAAGTGACAGAGACTTGAAATCCAGGCAGAACGGATGCCCTGGAAATGGAAAGTAACCTGATTGTGACAAAGACAGTGTATGATACTGATATTGTGACTGTGACAAACATGGCGCCTGAGAAGATGGTGGAGTTTGGCGCCAAGAATCACTACTACCATCAAGATGACATCCTTCGTGGGCGTGACAGCACTGAAGTGGCGCGAAGACCTGCCAGACGACATCCATGGTACCACCCTTGGAGGGCACAGAGAGCACCATTGACGCACTGTTTTGTGAAGCAGATTGACAAGAAATGGGTGGAGTGGCCAGAAGTGACCCCGGCCTGGAATGGATGGGACCCATAAGAAAATCAAGGGTGCAGCTGGGCAGTGCCATTATGCATCACTCCTGCACGCTGCGCTGCGGAGGAGTGGGCTGCATAGAATGGAGATGGCGGCAGGAGGAGGAGCGGTGAGGCACTCTCACCTGAAGCCAGGGGGATCCTGGTGGCTCCCAGGAATGGTCCATCGCCCAGAAGGCCCAAAGTGGCAAGGCTTAGTGCAGCAGGAGCTACGTCAGTGAGTCCCAGGATCCAACACCGAAGCTTCCATCGGGACAGTCATCCTCCCCTGCAAAACCGGAGTCTTCGTGTTGCCAGGAGCCAAACCTTGTCAGCGGAAATCAAAAGCCAGGGGAAAGGAAATAACAATCGCCCCGGAGGATCCTGGACCGGAAGCCAGGCCAAGACCAGATCTGCTTCTGGGGGAACCCATCTGTGCAACCTCCGTGGAGGGATACAGCGACCGCAGGATGGGTGCGGTCAGAAGACGACAGCTGGAGGTGGTGAGTACACCTCAACCCTTGACCCTGGAGGGCTGGACTCCCCCCTCCGCCTCTCATGCCTGAAGCATGGTCCATGCCATTACCCTCTGCCTCGGGTGACCGTTCCTTGAATATGAGGGTGTGGGCTCCGGAGTCTACATCTACTTACCGGGTGCCGGAAGGGAGACCTGCTGGGAATACTGAAGTATCTCTGTGGGCCCCTCACTTTGCTCGTACCACTGAGGGTCCATTTCTGTCCCCACACCAGTCAGCTTAGATAGCCAATAATGTTGAGAAGAAACAGAGAGAAAAGGAGGTATGGGCAGAGTTGTGTCGACCAGGAGGTGGCGCTATGGCTGGCCGCCGCACTTATAGCCAGCTGGTCTATACAGAGGTGGACAGTGGTTTCGGGTTCATCCATGAAGTCGAGACCAATGAGAAAATTTACATCAATGCGGCCTCAGTCATATTTGGGAGACTCCTGAAGGAAGGGGATTGGGTCTCCTTTTACAAGGAAGATTGCCCTCAGGGCTACTACACGATGGCTGTTACCCTATGCGCACCGGAGGTGATGGAACTGTATGCGGGCCTGAGCCCGGCACGGCTGGTCCCCCGCATTGTTTCTACCCCTCAGGCCTTCACTGCAGCTGCTACACCATGGCAGCCTGTGACCTCTGTGGCTGCAGAGTCACCCCCATCCCGAAACCGGGTCTGGGATTCCGCCACTGCTGGAGCGGCATGGGATGCATGCCGCTGAAGAGAAAGTTTGCTAGATATGTATATTTTGTTGTGCCTTTGCATCTAAGATTTTACAGGAGGACTGTTCCGCATCCTTCAGGGTAGAAAAAAATAGAGAAGCCCTGATGTTTTCCCCTGAAAAGGCTGGGAGAGTTACATGGCCAAAACTGGTAATAAGGATATTGCCATGGCCTGGAGGACCACAAGCTGGGTGTTCTTATCTGGAGCCTATGTACTCTTTTTGTTTTGTTGCACCGTTGTGCCCATTCTGCTGAAAAGTAGGACTTTGCTAGGAACTCTGTTCCAGAGTACCATATTCAAAGGAAGGGGGGAACATCTCCCTCTGAAGAAAAAAAAAATATATGGACTTGACGCATATCGAGTCCTTTATCTCCCTCTAGTGTTGTTATTCTGTTAATAATTGTATTTCTTAAAGTATTTTACAATGGTTGGGGACAACCATGTTAAAAGGAAGGGAGAATGTAAGGGGTTGTAATATATATAGCACCTTTTCCCCAACCCCTTTAAGTATATTTGCCATGCTGCTATGATGTGTATATTTAACTCCCTTACCCCTAAGGGCGGTGTGCATATTAATGACCCGGCCAATTTTTACAATTCTGACCACTGTCTCTTTATGAGGTAATAACTCTGGAACGCTTCCATGGATCCCAGTGATTCGGACATTGTTTTCTCGTGACATATTGTATTTCATGATAGTTGTAACATTTCTTTGATATGACTTGTGGGTTTTTTTTAAAAAATGGGAATTTCGCAAAAATTTTGAAAATTTTGCAATTTTCCAACTTTGAATTTTCATGCCCTTAAAACAGAGAAATATATTACACAAACTAGTTAATAAGTAACATTTTCCACATGTCTACTTTATATCAGCACAAATTTGGAACCAAATTTTTTTTGTTAGGACGTTATAAGGGTTAAAAGTTGACCAGAAATTTCTAATTTTTACAACACCATTTTTTTTAGGGACCACATCACATTTGAAGTCACTTTGAGGGGTCTATAAGATAGAAAATATCCAAAATGACACCATTCTAAAAACTGCACCCCTGAAGGTGCTCAAAACCACATTCAAGAAGTTTATTAACCCTTCAGGTAATTCACAGGAATTTTTGGAATGTTTAAAAAAAATTAACATTTAACTAATTTTCACAAAAAATGTACTTCAGATCCAATTTGTTTTATTTTACCAAGGGTAACAGGAGAAATTGGACCCCAAACGTTGTTGTACAATTTGTTCTGAGTATGCTTATATCCCATATATGCAGGTAAACCACTGTTTGGGCACATGGCAGAGCTCAGAATTGAAGGCGTGCCGTTTGACTTTTCAATGCAAAAATTGGCTGGAATTGAGATAGGACACCATGTCGCATTTGGAGAGCCCCCTTATGTGCCTAAACAGTGGAAACCCCCATTAAGTGACACCATTTTGGAAAGTAGACCCTCTAAGGAACTTATCTAGATGTGTGGTGAGCACTTTGAACCCCCAAGTGCTTCACAGAAGTTTATAACGTAGAGCCGTAAAAATTAAAAATCTTGCTTTTTTCACAAAAATGATATTTTCACCCCCAATTTTTTATTTTCCTAAGGGTAACAGGAAAAATTAGATCCCAAAAGTTGTTGTGCAATTTGTCCTGAGAATGCTGATACCCCATATGTGAGGGTAAACTACTGTTTGGGTGCATGGCAGAGCTCAGAAGGGAAGGAGCACCGTTTGACTTTTTCAATGCTGAATTGGCTTGAATTGGGAACAGACGCATATCACGTTTGGAGAGCCCTGATGTGCCTAAACAGTGGAAACCCCCAATTCTAACTTCAACCCTAACCCCAACACACCCCTAACCCTGATCCCAACAGTAACCATAACTCTAACCACAAACCTAACACTAACACACCCCTAACCCTAATCCCAACCCTAATCCCAACTCTAACCCTAACTTTAGCCCCAACCCTAGCTCTTACATTAGCCCCAACCCTAAGCCTGACTTTAGCCCCAACTCTAACCCTAACTTTAGCCCCAACTTTAGCCCCAACCCTAACCCTAATGGGAAAATGGAAATAAATACATTTTTTTAATTTTATTATTTTTCCCTAACTAAGGGGCTGAAAGGGGGGTTGATTCACTATTTATAGCGGGTTTTTATAGCGGGTTTTTATGTCTGGCAGTTTTCACACACTAAAAAATGCTTTTTATTGCAAAAAATAGTTTTTGCATCACCACATTTTGAGAGCTATAATTTTTCCATATTTTGGCTCACAGAGTCATGTGAGGTCTTGTTTTTTGCGGGATGAGTTGACTTTTTTATTGTTACCATGACCTGAAGAATAAAATTGCTTTATCAATTTTAGCACACGCGGAACGGTATAAACACCCCCATCAAAAGGAGTTCATGAATTGCTGGTTTTTGTTCAATCTGCCTCAATTCCCGATAGGAGTCAGTCGTGGGAGGGTGCCCATTAGCTCAGGAGGGCTGGCTAGCCCTGGGTAACTCCGTGCAATGTAACATTTGGCAAGCACAGAACCCAGCATATATTTGTGACTGGAATCGTCACAGGAAGGAGTTGCAGCAGCAGTGCTGGCAATGCACTTAAAGTGTGTCTGCAGTTGCTGGTGAAGACTAGGCAGTACGTGCACAGCACTCAACATGTGGCAGCTCATCTCGTGGGCTGATTCCTTCAAAGCCGGGGCGAAATGGCTGAGGGAGCACCCGATTCGAGTGTGGCTGGGCACTGAAGATGCTGTGGGACCATTCGGCATGGTCCGCCCCGGAAGCAGGCTTAGTGAAGGAGAGAGAAGGAAAGGGACAGAAGAGGAGTTGTATGCTGTGAACCCTGATGATGATGATGCTGTAAAGAATATGAATATGCTGTGTACAAGACTCAGTAAAGTGGCTCTGTTTAAAGTTGTACTGGACTGTGACTACGTTATCTCTAAAGTGGATCCTGAAGTCCTCCAGAAACGTACAGAGGACCCTGATGGAGCTGTGAAAGGTGCTGCAGGTATGCGTAGTGATGGACAGCGTGTTTATGTGATGGGAGGCCAGGGCACACTGTGGCAAATGTTAGTGGCCAGGACTACAGCCCTGTCCGTTCCTCACATGTGCTTAGGGTCATTGTCTTGTTGGAAGGTGAACCTTCGGCCAAGTCTGAGGTCCAGAGCACTCTGGAAGAGTTTTTCATCCAGGATAGCTCTGTACTTAGCCACATTCATGTTTCCTTCAATTGCAACCAGCCGTCCTGTCCCTGCAGCTTAAAAACACCCCCATAGCATGAGGCTGCCACCACCATGCTTCACTGTTGGGATTGTATTGGGCAGGTGATGAGCAGTGCCTGGTTTTCTCCACACATACCGCTGAGAATTATGACCAAAAAGGTCTATTTTCGTCTCATCAGACCAGAGAATCTTATTTCTCATAGTCTGGGAGTCCTTCATGTGTTTTTTAGCAAACCCTATGCTGGCTTTCATAAGTCTTGCATTGAGGAGAGGCTTCTGTCGGGCCAGTCTGCCATAAAGGCCCGACTGGTGGAGGGCTGCAGTGATAGTTGACTTTGTGGAACTTTCTCCCATCTCCCTACTGCATCTGTGGAGCTCAGCCATGATGATCTTTGGGATCTTCATTACCTCTCTCACCAAGGCTCTTCTCCCACGATTGCTCAGTTTGGCTGGATGGCCAGGTCTAGGAAGACTTTAGGTGGTCCCAAACTTCTTCCATTTAAGGATTATGGAGGCCACAGTGCTCTCAGGAACCTTGAGTACTGCAGAAATTCTTTTGTAACGGTTGGCTAGATTTGTGCCATGCCACAATTTTGTCTCTGAGCTCTTTGGCCAGTTCCTTTGACCTCATGATTCTCATTTGGTCTGACATGCACTGTGAGCTGTGAGGTCTTATATAGACAGTTGTGTGCCTTTCCAAATCAAGTCCTATCAAGTTAATTAAACAAAGCTGAACTGCAATGAAGGAGTAGAACCATGTCAAGGAGTATCACAAGGAAATCGACAGCATGTAACTTAAATATGAGTGTCTGAGCAAAGGGTCTGAATACTTATGACCATGTGAAATTTCAGTTTTTCTTTTTAACAAATTTGCAAAAATTTCGACATTTCTGTTTTTTTCAATTAAGATGGGGTACAGAGCGTACGTTAATGAGAAAAAATGAACTTTTTTTTAATTTACTGTCATGATCTGCTTAGTTTGTGGGATTAGGTAGTTCAGAGGTTAATCTGGATGGCCTCACTCTGGGATTCTGGGAGGCTTCTTATAGCCTCATTGTGGGGTCATTCCTCTTCGCTTATACTTTGACCCTTGGCCGAGTGTGTGACCCTGTTGTGCCTGTGCTTTGTGCCTGTGCTACTTTATGCTTGTTTGGTTTTGATCTGGTTCTTTCCCCGTTACGAGTTCTGCCTGTCCCTCCTGTACTGCGCTGCTATCTCCATGTATGACTCTTTGCCTACGTTCTGACTATTCTCTGCTCGCCCCTCCTGTACCCTGCTGCCCTCTCCGTGTATGACCCCCGTTTGTCTGACCTGAGTTCCCCTCTCCTCTACTCCAGGGTCTCTGAAGCATCCTGCACTCATCTCCAGCAGCAGGATGCTAAGCCCCTCCCCTTGTGGTCACATGATCGTAAGTCCTTTTGCTTCCTGCTACCATCAACGTCCCCTCTCACCACGCTCCTGAGGTCCCATCTGCCTGAGCTTCCCCCGCAGCATCTGACCCCGGGCCCTCCCGCAGTGTGGGTGAGTCATCTTGCTCAGCCGTGGCAGTTCGCTGGCGCTGTCAGGTTCCTGATATTTACCAAATGGCTGCAAAGAAACAAAGAGTGAAAAATTTATAGGGGTCTGAATACTTTCCGTACCCACTGTACTCCAGTGAAGTATAACCTGTGACTTGGCTTAATAGGATACCGTTATTAGGACTATATTCTGTAATACTATATATAGTAATGCTGAATAAAGAGCGATCAATTGGGCGATCACTGGTTGAAGCTTCAATGGGGGCAAAATACGTGACATTTTAATAAAAAAAAGTTTTTGAAAATCTAAAAAAAACTATAAATTAGAATCTCTAACCATTATTTCCCAACTTAAAAATAGACATTTAATGAAAATAAGCATGTTTGCCATTGCATCTGTAAGGCTATGTACCCACGTATGCAGAAAAAAACGGACTCCTTCCCAGGAAAAACGCGTGGTTTTTTGCGCTTTTTTTTACAGGAGCAGCCTCCTGATCATAGAATAGTTAGAAATGCGAATTTTTCCGTGAAATTAATGAGCATGCTGCGTTTTTTACCACAATGCGCTTTTTTTTGCGGAAAAAACGCATCAATGTGCACAAAAAGTGCGGAATTCATTAAAAAGAATGGGATGATTCTTGTAAGCGTTTTTGCCTGTAAAAACGCTTAAAAAGCACTTACGTGGGTACACAGCCTAAGAGTCTGATTTTTCAAAACATAAAATTGCTTAACCTGTAAAGAAAAAAAATTTAAACACCAAAATTATAGTTTTTTTGTTTCCCATCAGTAAAGCAATCAAAACAATCTATGGAAAAAATAAAAAAATTACACATTTCTGAAAAAGGTAACAGATCAAATTTTTTTTATTTTCAAAGATCATAAAAATTTTTGTTATTGAAATAGTAAAAACCAACTATGCATCTTTGGTATCAATGTAATTATATTGACCTGGAGAATCTTGTTATCAGGTCATTTTTATAGCACAATTAATTCCTTAAAAAAAGAAACCTAAAAAACAATTATGTAATTCCATTTTTTCTGAATTTCTCCTCACATGGAATTTTTTCCCTTTTCTCAGTATGTAATGTGGTCAAATGAATGCTGTCAATCAAAACTACAACATATTCCACAAAAACCAAGTCCTAATACCGATATGTCAATGGAAAAAAGTTATGGCTCTTTGAAGAAGGGTAGGAAAGAACGAAAGCACAAAAGCGGAAATTGACTGCTTTCTTAACGACAATCACGTAAAAAAAAAAGTGTGCTCGCTATTAAAAACATTTCTCTTTCTTCTGACATGATATAAATGTCAGAGGAGAGAGAAATGAGGTCCCCAAGCCCCTTGGTACCTCCTCCATCCCCCAGTCCCTCCAGCTTCATCCCCAGCCCTCTACCAACTCTTTCTGGAAAAAAAACATTGGGAGCATGCGCAGTGCACCAGCCGAGTCCTGCTGCCCTATACCCGGCAACAGCAGGGATTTTTATATTTGGTTCACTTTGATCACTGTGACAGACCTATTGAGGTGAGAGCATTTTAGAAAATAAAAATAAAAAAATAATGACAATATGATGACTAGTGTTGAGCGCAAGTACTCGCTACTCAAGTTTGCATCGGGGTTGGTCGAGCACCCTGCGATACTTGGTGCATACCCCAGCACCCCGATGCAAACTTGAGTAGTGCGCACTTGCGCCCAATACTAATGACGACGTATTCAATATGGTGGCATAATGTTATTGATTTCTGTGTAGTGCCTCACCATACCCCTGAATAAAATCCTTGAGGGGTGTAGTTTCCAAAATGGGGTCACTTGTGGGGGATTTCTACTGTTTAGGCACATCAGGGGCTCTCCAAACGCATCATTGATTCCAACCATTTTTGCAATCAAAAAGTCAAACAGTGCTGCTTCCCTTCCAAGCCCTGCTGTGTGTCCAAATGGTAGATTTCCCCCATATATGGGGTATCGTACTCAGGAGAAATTGCACAACAAATTTTGGTGTCCATTTTCTCCTGTTACCCTTTTTTAAGTATAAAATTTGGGGCTAAAGCAAAATTTTTGTGGAAAAAAAGTAAACTTTTACTATTTTCATTCCACGTTCCATTAATTCCTGTGAAAAACCTGAAGGGCTAATAAACTTCTTGAATGTGGTTTTCAGGACTTTGAGGGGTGAAGTTTTAGGATGCCGTCACTTTTTGGTATTTTCTGTCATATAATCCCCTCAAAGTCACTTCAAATATGATGTGGTCCCTAAAAAAATGGTTTGTAAATTTTGTTGGAAAATTGAGCAATCGCTGGTCAACTCTAACCCTTCTAACTTCCTAACAAAAAAAAAATTTCAAAAATTGTGCTTATATAAAGTAGACATGTGGAAAATGTTATTTATTAATTATTTTGTGTGGTATAACTATCTTTAAGGGCATAAAAATTTTGAAATGTTAAAATTTTTGGTCAAATTTTTGATATTTTCATAAATATACACACATTATATCTAACAAAATTTACAACTATCATGAGGTATAATATGTCACGAATAAACATTCTCAGAATCACTGGGATCCGTTGAAGCATTCCAGAGATATTACCTCATAAATTGACACTGGTCAGATTTAAAAAATTTGGCCTGATCATTAAGGTCAAAATTAGCCCAGTCACTAAGGGGCTAATATATTGCAGTCATCATATTATCTAACACTGTGTACTTATAATTGCTCATTTTACCCTTTTACCCAGCTAAATCTTCTCTTTTCCATTAGGTGCATGACATCATGTGATTAAAAACTGACTAGCTGAACCTGTCTTAGATAATAGACTAATTTCCTTTTTGGTTTTGCTATTTATTTATTTTTATTATTTTTTTAATAGAGGGAGATCATAGACTCTTGCATCGCTACTGGGCACATGCCATTTTTTGATCGCTTTTTATTCCAATTTTTGGGAGGCAGATTGAACAAAAACCAGCAATTCATGAACTCCTTTTGATGGGGGTGTTTATACCGTTCCGCGTGTGCTAAAATTGATAAAGCAATTTTATTCTTCAGGTCAGTGCGATGACAGCGATACTTCATTTATATCTTTTTTTATGTTTTGGCACTTTTATAAAAATAAAAACTATTTTATATAAAAATTAATTATTTTTCCATTGCTTTATTCTGAAAGCTATAACTTTTTTATTTTTCCTGTGATGGAGCTTGTTTTTTGCGGGACAAGATTATGTTTTCAGCGGTACCACATTTATTTATATTCGTCTTTTTGATCGCGTATTATTCCACTTTTTCTATGGCGGTATGATGATAAAGCATTGTTTTTTTGCCTTGTTTTTTAATGTTGTTCAATAAAGGGGTTAACTAGTGGGACAGTTTTATAAGTTGGGTCGTTACAGACAGAGTGATACTAAATATGTGTACTTTTATTGTTTAGATTTTTTTATTCAAATATTGATTTAATGATAGAATAAATATTGATTTTTTATTATTTTTTTATATATTTTTACAATTATTTAACTTTTTTATTTTATTTCTTTCTATGTTTTACACTGTGTCCCACTATGGGACACTCATTTTTTGCAGGCTGATCGCTTATATGGCATGCAGAGCCAAGGTCAGAAAGGGGGTAATGTCACTGCTATTGTGTATTGCTTGTAAGATGTCTTATGTAAAATGTGTATAATATGCATGTTATATTTAGAGAAAGTGTATTACCCTGGGTCGGCCACTAGATGGGGCACAATATAAAAGGGGAGCATTGCCTCAGATGGGCCACTAGATGAGGGAATTGTAGTACATAGTATAGAAATGGTTAATATAAGAGGGGTACGGTGGGATAAGGTGTAGGATACTTCCCGATAGGAGTCAGTCGTGGGAGGGTGCCCATTAGCTCAGGAGGGCTGGCTAGCCCTGGGTAACTCCGTGCAATGTAACATTTGGCAAGCACAGAACCCAGCATATATTTGTGACTGGAATCGTCACAGGAAGGAGTTGCAGCAGCAGTGCTGGCAATGCACTTAAAGTGTGTCTGCAGTTGCTGGTGAAGACTAGGCAGTACGTGCACAGCACTCAACATGTGGCAGCTCATCTCGTGGGCTGATTCCTTCAAAGCCGGGGCGAAATGGCTGAGGGAGCACCCGATTCGAGTGTGGCTGGGCACTGAAGATGCTGTGGGACCATTCGGCACGGTCCGCCCCGGAAGCAGGCTTAGTGAAGGAGAGAGAAGGAAAGGGACAGAAGAGGAGTTGTATGCTGTGAACCCTGATGATGATGATGCTGTAAAGAATATGAATATGCTGTGTACAAGACTCAGTAAAGTGGCTCTGTTTAAAGTTGTACTGGACTGTGACTACGTTATCTCTAAAGTGGATCCTGAAGTCCTCCAGAAACGTACAGAGGACCCTGATGGAGCTGTGAAAGGTGCTGCAGGTATGCGTAGTGATGGACAGCGTGTTTATGTGATGGGAGGCCAGGGCACACTGTGGCAAATGTTAGTGGCCAGGACTACAGCCCTGTCCGTTCCTCACATGTGCTTAGGGTCATTGTCTTGTTGGAAGGTGAACCTTCGGCCAAGTCTGAGGTCCAGAGCACTCTGGAAGAGTTTTTCATCCAGGATAGCTCTGTACTTAGCCACATTCATGTTTCCTTCAATTGCAACCAGCCGTCCTGTCCCTGCAGCTTAAAAACACCCCCATAGCATGAGGCTGCCACCACCATGCTTCACTGTTGGGATTGTATTGGGCAGGTGATGAGCAGTGCCTGGTTTTCTCCACACATACCGCTGAGAATTATGACCAAAAAGGTCTATTTTCATCTCATCAGACCAGAGAATCTTATTTCTCATAGTCTGGGAGTCCTTCATGTGTTTTTTAGCAAACTCTATGCTGGCTTTCATAAGTCTTGCATTGAGGAGAGGCTTCTGTCGGGCCAGTCTGCCATAAAGGCCCGACTGGTGGAGGGCTGCAGTGATAGTTGACTTTGTGGAACTTTCTCCCATCTCCCTACTGCATCTGTGGAGCTCAGCCATGATGATCTTTGGGATCTTCATTACCTCTCTCACCAAGGCTCTTCTCCCACGATTGCTCAGTTTGGCTGGATGGCCAGGTCTAGGAAGACTTTAGGTGGTCCCAAACTTCTTCCATTTAAGGATTATGGAGGCCACAGTGCTCTCAGGAACCTTGAGTACTGCAGAAATTCTTTTGTAACGGTTGGCTAGATTTGTGCCATGCCACAATTTTGTCTCTGAGCTCTTTGGCCAGTTCCTTTGACCTCATGATTCTCATTTGGTCTGACATGCACTGTGAGCTGTGAGGTCTTATATAGACAGTTGTGTGCCTTTCCAAATCAAGTCCTATCAAGTTAATTAAACAAAGCTGAACTGCAATGAAGGAGTAGAACCATGTCAAGGAGTATCACAAGGAAATCGACAGCATGTAACTTAAATATGAGTCTCTGAGCAAAGGGTCTGAATACTTATGACCATGTGAAATTTCAGTTTTTCTTTTTAACAAATTTGCAAAAATTTCGACATTTCTGTTTTTTTCAATTAAGATGGGGTACAGAGCGTACGTTAATGAGAAAAAATGAACTTTTTTTTAATTTACTGTCATGATCTGCTTAGTTTGTGGGATTAGGTAGTTCAGAGGTTAATCTGGATGGCCTCACTCTGGGATTCTGGGAGGCTTCTTATAGCCTCATTGTGGGGTCATTCCTCTTCGCTTATACTTTGACCCTTGGCCGAGTGTGTGACCCTGTTGTGCCTGTGCTTTGTGCCTGTGCTACTTTATGCTTGTTTGGTTTTGATCTGGTTCTTTCCCCGTTACGAGTTCTGCCTGTCCCTCCTGTACTGCGCTGCTATCTCCATGTATGACTCTTTGCCTACGTTCTGACTATTCTCTGCTCGCCCCTCCTGTACCCTGCTGCCCTCTCCGTGTATGACCCCCGTTTGTCTGACCTGAGTTCCCCTCTCCTCTACTCCAGGGTCTCTGAAGCATCCTGCACTCATCTCCAGCAGCAGGATGCTAAGCCCCTCCCCTTGTGGTCACATGATCGTAAGTCCTTTTGCTTCCTGCTACCATCAACGTCCCCTCTCACCACGCTCCTGAGGTCCCATCTGCCTGAGCTTCCCCCGCAGCATCTGACCCCGGGCCCTCCCGCAGTGTGGGTGAGTCATCTTGCTCAGCCGTGGCAGTTCGCTGGCGCTGTCAGGTTCCTGATATTTACCAAATGGCTGCAAAGAAACAAAGAGTGAAAAATTTATAGGGGTCTGAATACTTTCCGTACCCACTGTACTCCAGTGAAGTATAACCTGTGACTTGGCTTAATAGGATACCGTTATTAGGACTATATTCTGTAATACTATATATAGTAATGCTGAATAAAGAGCGATCAATTGGGCGATCACTGGTTGAAGCTTCAATGGGGGCAAAATACGTGACATTTTAATAAAAAAAAGTTTTTGAAAATCTAAAAAAAACTATAAATTAGAATCTCTAACCATTATTTCCCAACTTAAAAATAGACATTTAATGAAAATAAGCATGTTTGCCATTGCATCTGTAAGGCTATGTACCCACGTATGCAGAAAAAAACGGACTCCTTCCCAGGAAAAACGCGTGTTTTTTTGCGCTTTTTTTTACAGGAGCAGCCTCCTGCTCATAGAATATAGTTAGAAATGCGAATTTTTCCGTGAAATTAATGAGCATGCTGCGTTTTTTACCACAATGTGCTTTTTTTTGCGGAAAAAACGCATCAATGTGCACAAAAAGTGCGGAATTCATTAAAAAGAATGGGATGATTCTTGTAAGCGTTTTTGCCTGTAAAAACGCTTAAAAAGCACTTACGTGGGTACACAGCCTAAGAGTCTGATTTTTCAAAACATAAAATTGCTTAACCTGTAAAGAAAAAAAATTTAAACACCAAAATTATAGTTTTTTTGTTTCCCATCAGTAAAGCAATCAAAACAATCTATGGAAAAAATAAAAAAATTACACATTTCTGAAAAAGGTAACAGATCAAATTTTTTTTATTTTCAAAGATCATAAAAAATTTTGTTATTGAAATAGTAAAAACCAACTATGCATCTTTGGTATCAATGTAATTATATTGACCTGGAGAATCTTGTTATCAGGTCATTTTTATAGCACAATTAATTCCTTAAAAAAAGAAACCTAAAAAACAATTATGTAATTCCATTTTTTCTGAATTTCTCCTCACATGGAATTTTTTCCCTTTTCTCAGTATGTAATGTGGTCAAATGAATGCTGTCAATCAAAACTACAACATATTCCACAAAAACCAAGTCCTAATTCCGATATGTCAATGGAAAAAAGTTATGGCTCTTTGAAGAAGGGTAGGAAAGAACGAAAGCACAAAAGCGGAAATTGACTGCTTTCTTAACGACAATCACGTAAAAAAAAAAGTGTGCTCGCTATTAAAAACATTTCTCTTTCTTCTGACATGATATAAATGTCAGAGGAGAGAGAAATGAGGTCCCCAAGCCCCCTGGTACCTCCTCCATCCCCCAGTCCCTCCAGCTTCATCCCCAGCCCTCTACCAACTCTTTCTGGAAAAAAAACATTGGGAGCATGCGCAGTGCACCAGCCGAGTCCTGCTGCCCTATACCCGGCAACAGCAGGGATTTTTATTATTGGTTCACTTTGATCACTGTGACAGACCTATTGAGGTGAGAGCATTTTAGAAAATAAAAATAAAAAAATAATGACAATATGATGACTAGTGTTGAGCGCAAGTACTCGCTACTCAAGTTTGCATCGGGGTTGGTCGAGCACCCTGCGATACTTGGTGCATACCCCAGCACCCCGATGCAAACTTGAGTAGTGCGCACTTGCGCCCAATACTAATGACGACGTATTCAATATGGTGGCATAATGTTATTGATTTCTGTGTAGTGCCTCACCATACCCCTGAATAAAATCCTTGAGGGGTGTAGTTTCCAAAATGGGGTCACTTGTGGGGGATTTCTACTGTTTAGGCACATCAGGGGCTCTCCAAACGCATCATTGATTCCAACCATTTTTGCAATCAAAAAGTCAAACAGTGCTGCTTCCCTTCCAAGCCCTGCTGTGTGTCCAAATGGTAGATTTCCCCCATATATGGGGTATCGTACTCAGGAGAAATTGCACAACAAATTTTGGTGTCCATTTTCTCCTGTTACCCTTTTTTAAGTATAAAATTTGGGGCTAAAGCAAAATTTTTGTGGAAAAAAAGTAAACTTTTACTATTTTCATTCCACGTTCCATTAATTCCTGTGAAAAACCTGAAGGGCTAATAAACTTCTTGAATGTGGTTTTCAGGACTTTGAGGGGTGAAGTTTTAGGATGCCGTCACTTTTTGGTATTTTCTGTCATATAATCCCCTCAAAGTCACTTCAAATATGATGTGGTCCCTAAAAAAATGGTTTGTAAATTTTGTTGGAAAATTGAGCAATCGCTGGTCAACTCTAACCCTTCTAACTTCCTAACAAAAAAAAAGTTTCAAAAATTGTGCTTATATAAAGTAGACATGTGGAAAATGTTATTTATTAATTATTTTGTGTGGTATAACTATCTTTAAGGGCATAAAAATTTTGAAATGTTAAAATTTTTGGTCAAATTTTTGATATTTTCATAAATATACACACATTATATCTAACAAAATTTACAACTATCATGAGGTATAATATGTCACGAATAAACATTCTCAGAATCACTGGGATCCGTTGAAGCATTCCAGAGATATTACCTCATAAATTGACACTGGTCAGATTTAAAAAATTTGGCCTGATCATTAAGGTCAAAATTAGCCCAGTCACTAAGGGGCTAATATATTGCAGTCATCATATTATCTAACACTGTGTACTTATAATTGCTCATTTTACCCTTTTACCCAGCTAAATCTTCTCTTTTCCATTAGGTGCATGACATCATGTGATTAAAAACTGACTAGCTGAACCTGTCTTAGATAATAGACTAATTTCCTTTTTGGTTTTGCTATTTATTTATTTTTATTATTTTTTTAATAGAGGGAGATCATAGACTCTTGCATCGCTACTGGGCTCCATTCACGTGAGCAACATGCTGGTGTTGGAGTGGTGTGGGGTATAGGAGATAGGTCTCAATTTTGCAATGGGGCCTATAACACTTTAATTTCTCCACTGGATCACCACTGTTATACTATGGTCCTTAGTACAAAGGTAACATACTGCTTATAGTGTGGTCCCAATTTCAGTGGGTATATCCTACTATATACTAAGTACAGTATATGCTTCCATATATGGTAACAGGTACAAGGGTTATAATGCTGGGTACAATGCATATGGCTACATGTATTTCCATTTTCAGGGGTTATAAAAAGCTGTATAATATTTATATATGTTGCTCCAGGTACATGGGGGTGTATATACTGGTTGCGTTTATACTTGTGGCTACTTGGGATCTCAGGTACAGGATACAGCGAGTGTGTACTGAGGTATGCTGGGTACTTTGTATATACAGTTACACAGTATGTGGTTCAAAGACTTGGGGTAGTATATATTGCTGGGTACTATGTATATACTCTACTGATACATGAGGTATATAAAGGGATAGGGTTGGGTGATGAGGGATGTGCATGCAGTGGGATGGAAGGTCGCCATTTGCTTCCTATAGCTAGAGCACCAAAATAACTTGTCTCAGCCAAGCCTGTTCCCTGTACCACAGAATGAAAACCTTGCTTCTAGCACAAGTTTCGGTGAGTAGCAGTATGTTTTACATTTAGGATCTAGCACGTTTTGCATATGGGAGAAAAGTACTTGTGAAAGAATCGTTTTTTGCCCATTTTCGTATTGACCAGGAACCACTTGCACAGTTAACTCTGATTACAGCAATGGATAGCTCAATAGCTTCTAAGGCAATGAGACATGACCCCTCACAAAGAAGACACCTCTATTTCAGAGGACCTAGAAAGGGATTCATAGACCATAACATATTGTGCTGAGCATTAATTAGCCTGGAGAAAAACATGCATTTTGAGGGTAATTGCAACACCTTTTGTAGCTTATTTTCCACCTGAGCAGACCTTAACAGTGTTAATGCACAGTGATCCCTTATTGACCCTTGTCCAGTTAAAGCCTAAAAATTCTTCAGATTGCAAGCAGCTAAAAGCAAACAAGAAGATAAAGTGTTCGCAGTGTAGTGAGCAAGGTCTGATTAACACTGCACATGTAGTAAACATCTAACCTCACTAACCTGGACTGTAAAATAGCAAAGGAGATGACATGTGCAAACAAACTCTGCTCGGTCTGCATGACAATCTGTCCTCATACATGGCTGCAAACAGCTTGTTTCTAGGGAGAGTTTGCTTTGCGCTACAAGACACAAAACCCCCTATCTTATAAAATGAAGGCGTATGTAGAAAAGAATCTTCAGGAGATTTCATAGTATCAGGCATTCCGCTCATACGTATGGAAATTGTGTTAGATGCTGGCAGGAACGCGGGATTCAGTGTTGAGCAGGAGGCAGAGCAAGAGTTAGCGGGCACTTTATGCAAAGTTGTGTACAGTCAATACTCCAGGGAGTTTGCAGAAATGATGCAGTACGAATGCAGGAAGTGAAACGGTGGATAAAATAATGTTAACAACAAATGCACAAAACGATTCTACTTATCAGTCTGTAGCTTCCGGACGGACGAGGTTGAAAGGTCCCACGATGGCGACGCAGGTGCCGCGAGACGTCTCTGAAGCAATCCCGGATGAAGTTAAGGCACTGTCTCTGCACCACAATGGCGTGGCTTGCCTCGTCCCGACGTAATCCCTCAGTCCTGGAGCACGGTGTTATGTGACGGAGAGGAGTTGGCTCAGCGAGTGTGAAACAAAGTCCACAACAGGATCCGGTAGACAGGCGTGCACTGTAGGGTCGGCAGGGTACGGCACGTCAGTAGTCGTTAGGGGTGCTGACCAGTCAGGGCTCTTGGGTGCCGGAGTCTGCAAGGTGCTCAGTCTTGTAGGTGCACAAGTAGTGCACGCAGGGGCAGACAGGCTGCAGAGTAAGCCCGCTAGTTGGTCAGAAGCAACGGAGACAGAGTCAACTTTCTCCTTCAGCGTGTACTGTCTTCCAGCCAGAAGCCCCATTTTTGCGCCTTCCGCTCCTTTTATCTCCACCCCGCCCCCTATAGTCAGGTGCAAAGGTCTGCATTGGTCACAAAGTCCTACAGAAAGCCCTTCCCCTGCAACACTGGTAACAACCCCGATAGTTCCAGCCTGTGCATTCAAGAAGCTGCCCTAGCCCGATCCATCCTGCTATGTTCCCCCACTCCTTTCGCTCGCCATTCCACGGGCGAGGCTTCTCGGGAACCGCGTGGGCGTTTCTCACTCTTCCGAATTTTCAGTTGCCAAACAAATCGGTCTTGTTCATAACGATTGGGGGTTTGTCAGCTGTTGTACGTTCGGAGCGCCGTAGATTGGAAGGAGTAGTGGAGTCCTCAGAAGCGGTAGTAACCAGCGGCACTGCAGTGGGGCCAGAAGTGTCTGTACTTTCCGAGATGTCATCCTCGGGAGCCTTGGGCCCCTGTTCTCTACTTTCCTCATCTTCTTCTTCTTCTTTTATGACAGGGAGTAGCTCGACAGTCTCTGGTACCTCTTCCACTTGTACAGGATCTTTGGACAAGTGAGGCCGAAGCATATTTCGATGAACCACTCAAGTAGTGGAGCTCCCGTCCCTCTCAGATTGTATCTCATACACAGGGCCTTCAGAACTAATTTGCTTCTTTACCCGATATGGGCTCCTTTCCCAGCGGTTTTGCAATTTGTCTCATGGACGTTTGTCTCACACTAAGACGCGGTCTAAAGCCCATGGTGGGGTTCTTTCAGCATGCTCTAATTCATGTTCTATCTGTACTAACTGATGCAGGGTCTGTAGACGGTGTCGATGTTCCCGGACCAATGAGGACACTCCTACTCATGAGCAATCTTCCCCTGGATCCAATTCTAACTCAGTGATTCCTTTGCCATCTCGGCCAAACATGAGCGAATAGGGAGTGTAGTCGGTGGTGCTGTGGACTTGGTTGTTATAGACCAAGACCAACTCTGAAACAAACTCAGGCCACCGGGCCTTCCAATCTTCTTCCAAAGATCTCAGCATTTGGATTAACGTACGGTTGAAACGTTCACATGCACCGTTACCCTGCGGATGATACGGTGTAGTCCGAGATTTATCAATTCAATACATGCGATGTAATTCCCCCATCACCTTTCCCAGGAAACAAGCTCCCTGATCAGAATGAATCCGTTTTGGACATCTGTAAAGTTGAATGAAATTTTTGCAAATGGTGTATGCAGCAGATTCCGCAGTTTGATCTCTGGTAGCGGTCGCAACACAAAATTTTGTGTAATGGTCTACCATTACTAGACAATGCTCATATCCCTGGTGAGCCGGCCCGATGGTTAAATAGTCTATCACCAATAACTCGAAGGGGGCAGATGTCACGTTTCCAGAGAAAAAGTGTCCCTTTCTGCATGACTGGGGAGCTTCTTCGAAATTACACACCGCCTCAATAGAACAAGCTCTCTATCTTCTTGTTGCAGCCGGACCCATTCATCCCAGGTTCACCCCAGAACACCTCCCGAGGCCTGTGTTCGCACCTGATCCTGCGTCGCTACCACCGTTCTGGCAGGCTCTAGGAACCTGGGAGTCTACACACTTTCCAATTCCTTAGCTCTATTTTGCCCAGGCTACCAATGTCTTCTTCTGGATAGAGCATCAGCATGAATGTTCTCTGCTCCCCTCTTCTACGCAATTTTATATCGAAACTCACCATTCTTGCCACCCATCGTTGCTCCAAAGCCCCCAACTTTGCATTGTGTAGATGAGCCAAGGGATTATTACTGGTGCGTACAAGGACTTCAGACCCGGATAACTATTCTGCGAACCTCTGCGTCATAGCCCACACCAACGCGATCAGCTCCAACTTGAAGGAACTGTAGTTGTCCGGAGTACATGAAGGGACCAACTTGCATAAGCAATCATCCTCTCTCCTCCGCCCTGTATCAGCGACAACACAGCCCCAAGTCCATGTAAACTCCCGTTGGTGTGGAGGATAAACGGTTGAAAAAAAAATCCGCATAAGCCAGCACAGGAGCTTCTGTCAATGCTTTCTTCAAATCTTGAAAAGCTTCCTCTTGATGTTCTTTCCAGCAAATATTCCAGTTCCTTGTGCCTGAGGGTGCTTCTTTCAACAGTTCTTGTAATGGTCTGGCCCAGCGGTCAAAGCTCTTCACAAAGCGGCGGTAATAACCAGTCAGTCCCAGAAATGCCCAAACATCCTTCACCATCTCTGGAGTGGGCCAAACTTGTATTGCAGCGATCTTCTCGTGAGAGGGATTCACCCCTTCAGCAGGCACAACCTGACTCAAGTAGTCAATCTGAGCGTGGAACAGGTGACACTTCTGAGGTTTCACCTTCAGACCGTGTTTCTGCAAGCGACTCAACACTTGTTCCAGACGTTGCAAGTGTTCCTCAAACGAAGCAGCATAGATTATGATGTCATCTAAATAAATCAGTGTAGCTTCGAAATTCAGATCACCCAGGCACCTTTCCATGAGACGCTGAAAAGTTCCGGGAGCATTAGCCAAACCGAATGGCATTCGGTTGAATTTGAATAGGCCCATGGGCAGAATAAAGGCAGTCTTTGCTTGGTCCCATTCTGACATTGGTACCTGCCAATAGCCACTGTGGAGATCCAATGTTGAAAAGAATTTAACCTTCCCAAGTGCAGACAGAGACTCTTCAATCCTGGGTAATGGGTATGAGTCTTTCATGGTACAGACGTTAAGTTTCCGATAGTCCACACAAAAACGCGGAGTCCCGTCTTTCTTTCATACTAAAACTATTGGTGCTGCCCAGGGACTCTGACTCTCTCTGATGACACCTTTCTGCAACATTGAGATATTTGCAGACAGTTATTAAGTCTCCTCTGAGTCTTCTTTTTTGCAAGCTAAACATTCCCAAATCCTGTAACCGTTCCTCATAGGACATAGTTTGCAGACCTGTCACCATTCTCGTCGCTCTTCTCTGAACGTGCTCCAGTTGATGTCTTTTTTAAAAACTGGGAGAAAACACCGTGTGCACTACTGTAATGGTGCCAAGTTAGGTTCCCAAACCATTTGTAATAAATGAAAACCTGGCACTCAACTTAATGCTTAGTGAGACAATTTATTGTAGTACCAGAAAACGTTTCGGTCAGTATAGACCTTCATCAGTTATGTGCTAGTATGTTTGTCCAGGAGGACCAGGCTGCGCTTATACTGCCTACTGTTAAGATTTTTCGGCGTTACAGCAGCAATCTGATTATCTGATTACTGGCTTTACCAAAGAGAATCATAAAAAGCGCCCTCCTCTAAACTGCATTCAAACATACTAGCGCGTAACTGATGAAGGTCTATACTGACCGAAACGTTTTCTTGTACTACAATAAATTGTCTCGCTAAGCATTAAGTTGAGTGCCAGGTTTTCATTTATTTTTTAAAACTGTACACAATATTCCAGATGAGGTCTGACCAAAGAGGAGTAGAGGGCAATAATGACTTCACGTGATCTAAACTGTATGCTTCTGTTAATACATCCCAGAATTGTATTTGCCTTTTGTGCTGCTGCATCACACTGTTGACTCATGTTCAGTCTGTGATCTATTAGTATACGCAAGTCTTTTTCACGTGTGCTGTTGATTAGCCCCATTCCTCCCATTCTTTATATGCTTTATTCATTTTAAGGCCCAGATTTAGTACTTTGCATTTTGCATTTTTCCCTGTTAAAAACCATTCTGTTAGTTGCTGCCCACTGCTCTAGTTTATTTATATTGTTTTGAATCCTCCCTCTCTTCTCTATACTATATCTACAGCATTTCCCTTATCCACCAAGTCAGTGATTCTGTCATACAAGGAAATTAAGTTAATCTGACATGACTTATTAGTTACAAACCCATGCTGACTCTGATTAATCACTTCATTTTTATCAAGGTACTTACATACATGTTGCTTAATAATTTGTTCAAAGATCTTTCCTGGTCTAGAAGTCAGACTCACCGGCCTATAGTTCCCTGGGTCCACCTTCTTCCCCTTTTTGAAGATAGGAACAACATTTGCTTTTCTCCAGTCTTCTGTGACTTGTTCTGCTCTCCAAGAATTTTCAAAGATTATGGAGAGTGGTTCAAAAATGTATTCTGCTATCTCCTTCAGTACTCTGGTGTGTAATTAATCTGGACCTGGAGACTTGAATTCATTTATGCTAGCTAAGTGTTTCCTCACTATCTTTCTGTTTATAGATATCATGGATTCTTCTATTCCTTTAATAGGTCAGTGAAGATCAGTTGATGTTACATTTCCTTTCTGAGAGAAAGCAGATGCAAAATAGGAGTTTAAAAGTTCAGCCTTCTCAACATCATTTCTTACCATCACTGACGTCAGTGGTAGTCAGTGAGGCTGCGCAGAGTCCCCTGGCTGACCTGAGGTGAGCTGATGAGCATGGGAAAAAGTTCTAAAACTTTCCCACGCTTATTAGTTCATCTCTGGTCAGCCGGGGAGGCTGCGCAGTGATGAATTAATTCATTCGGCAGTGGTTTACAGCGGGGCCGGTCACGTTAGCACCGGTCCCCGTTGTAAACTAGTTAACCCCTTCTGATGGATTGCAGCAGGGGACCTGACTGAACAGTGGAGAGGTATTTATATTGTAGTTTTTTTATTTTATTTTTCACAGATCCATGGCTTTTTTTGGATTAGCAGATGAATAAATGTGGTCAAAAACTTGGTGTGTTTATTTCATTAAAAGAATTTTTAATTAATATCTGTGTGTTTTTAACCCCTTACTATTCAAGGGTTAATAATGGATATATGTCTTATTGACACCTCTCCATTATTAATCTGGCTTAATGTCACCTTTCAATAGCAAGGTGACATTAACCCATTATTAACCCATTAGCCACCGCTACAGGGCAATGGGAATAGAGAGGCTAAGTGCCAGAAAAGGCGCATCTTATAGATGCGCCTTTTCTAGGGTGGCTGGGGGCAGATTTTTTTAGCCAGGGGGGGCAAAAACCATGGTCCCTCTCTAGGCTATTAATATCTGCCCTCACTCACTGGCTTTCCCTCTCTGGTGGAGTGTCCACGCAATTTTTTATCAACAAATTAACCCCTTAATTTAACACCTACATGTCCCAAATTTTACATATATACCCTAATCTAATTATTAGTGAAAGACATGTAAAAAACTAAATGAAATGAAACGGTTTACTGTATGTAAACCATGTGTCATTTCATGTCTGGTTTTGGACTGATTTTACAGAAGCCAGCAATTGATTTAGCGGCTATTCTGCTAAGTAGAACTCTAGGAAATAAATATATATATGTGTCTCAATGACATGTATTAACATATATATATATATATATGTGTGTGTATATATCTACTCTTTTGTTTGTGTTTTAACCTGTCATTCGGATCCATTATATGTCCATTTTGCAAGCCAGCAAGAAAATCTCGGCATACGGATGCCATACAGATGTCATACGGATGCTTACATGTGCAAAAAACGCAGCAACGCCTTGCCAATGGATGACATACGGATCACTGTTCAGGGAACATTTCTGCGTATTACGACCGTAAAATACAGATAGTATTTTTATACGTTAAGTGTAACTTCAGCCTTAGATCCAAGGTAGCAGATCCCCTTGTTTTCTCCCCTACCTTTTGGAACATAAAATTGTCAGCAAGAGAGGATAAGAATTTGCTTGACCTGTTAGTTTTGCCTGAGAGAGATTCCCAACAAATATCTGGATAGTTGAACTCTCCCATGACCACTATGTCATATTTTTTGGAAAACTTGGCGATTTGATGCATAAAGAGTTCATCCATATCTTCAGCTTGCACAGGCAGCCTGTAGTAAATGCCTACAATGGTGTCCTTTCCATTGTTCTCTCCTTGTACTCTTAAGGCCCCGTCTCACTAAGCAATCTCGGTAGCGAGATCGCTGCTGAGTCACAACTTTTGTGACGTAACAGCGATCTCACCAGCGAGATTGCTGTGTGTGACAGCGATCAGCGAGCGGCCCCCCTGCCGGTATCGCTGATCGCTGCAAGAAATCTCTGGACATTTCTTTGGTCGCTGGTCTCCCGCTGGCCAGCACACATCGCTGTGTGTGACAGGCGGGAGACCAGCGATCAGGTGTAAAAAATAATAAAAAAAATAAAAAATATAGTTATTCTCACCTTCCGATGTCCCGTTCAGCCATCCCGCCTCTCTCCACGCTCCGGTCCCAGTGATCCTTTGCACGAATGACCGCGAGACTTTGTTATCCCGCGAGACCGTGACATCTCGCGGTCATTCATGCAAAGGATCACTGGGACCGGAGCGTGGAGAGAGGCCGGAAGACTGCGCGGGACATCGGATGGTGAGAATAACTATATTTTTTATTTTGATTCTATTTTTTACAGGATGGCCAGCGATGCCGGGCTCTCTGCATCGCTGTGCTGATCGCTGGTGAAGCTGTCTGTGTGACAGCTCACCAGCGATCACATAGCGACTTACTAGCGATCCTGACACCTTGATATCGGTGTCGGGATCGCTGGTAAGTCGCTTAGTGAGACGGGGCCTTTACCCAAACAGTTTCCACAGAACTCCCAGTCTCTAAAGCTTCAATCTCTGTGCAGATATCCGCTTTTCTAACATAAAGTACAATGCGACACCTCCTCCTCTTTTATTAAGTCTGTTTCTTGCAAATAAGTTGTATCCTTTTAGCCATGTATTCCAATTATGTGTATTGTTCCACCAAGTTTTCAGTGATTCCAATGACATCATATTTCTTTTCCTGCGTTAGTAGTTCCAGTTCTCCTTGTTTGTTGTCCATGCTTTGTGCATTTGTAGAAACATTTTAGTTTGTGATTGGTTTCTCTTATTCCAATATTTTTATTATTTAGATTTTTTTGTCTTTGTTCTTCCTTTCAACTTCTAATAGCAGAGTTCTCAATAGCATTTGTTAGGTGTATGGATTTTTCTGGCCTTTTGCTTCCCTTTCCACATTGTTCTAGTTTAAAGCTCTCCTGATGAGTGTAGCAAGGCGATTTCGAAATACATGCTTTCCAGTCTTCGTAATGTGCACCCTATCTCTAGCAAAAAGTCCATCGTATAGGTAATTCACTCCTTTATCCAGAAATCCAAATCCATGCTGACGGCACCATCGACGTAGCCAGTTGTTCACCTGCAGAATCTTATTCCACCTCCTTGTTCCATGTCTATTCACTGGGAGGATGGAAGAGAAGTCCTAGCCAAGCATGGCCTGAAAGTCAAACCGTCCAAGTGACACCTACTTAAACCCTCATTTCAGTACCTAGGGTACATAGTTAGTATGGAAGGAGTCAATCCAAATCCTGAGAAGATTGAAAAAATTGCCCAACCACAACTACCAGTAAAGAAGTCCACAGATTCCTCGGATTTGCCAGCTACTGTATGAAATTCATCAAAAACTTTCTGCCTCCTTACAAGAGCTTCCAAAAGGACAACCTTGTCAAAAGATGTGCAAAAGTCTTTCTGGGTCGCCCTCCCAGGGCTGTGGGGTACTCAGTACCGGGCCGGTGTCAGGGAGATGTGTCACAGCAGCGGTGACCCGGTCCGTGGCCCTGGGCGCCCAAGCAATGGGGAGATGTAGTTAATGCTAGGATAGTTCGTGATGCCACCCGTGGTGTTTGGCAAATATGGTGTTAGGCCAACGCTGCATACAGATCCGCTGGGACTGATGGTATGTGCAGCTTAGATGGTAAAGCTCCCCACAGGTGGAGCTGTAGTCCCAGGGCACTGTAGATGTAGCTGGCAGGGGGATGTAGCAGTGCCGAAAGCGTAGGGAACAGACAAGACACAGCGATTGTAGTTTCTGTACCTTTACTGAGTATATGCAGTCCAGAGTCCTGATTACAGATGGTATTGGAGCAGGTTAGCCTGGAAGCAGATCAGGATTCTCTCTCAGCAGAAGGGCTGTGCAGTCTCCTTCCTAGCGCTTTGTAGTATGAAGCACTCCAGTACTTAGTTACTCTGAAATGCCTCTCTTCAGATGTTCCTAGAACTATACTTGTATGACAGACAGCTGTAGCCTCTCTCGGGGACTCCTCTCCTGAGTCCTGGCTCACTGGTCAATTGCTGTTGTGTCCCAAGTCTTTGCTGGGAGCAGGGCATTTACAGCCTCCTACTCCTCTGGTATCTGTGGTAGGACCGTCAATATCCGTACCACCATGGAGACCAGGCTCCAGTTCTGTGCGCTCGCCTTCTGCAGCTCAACCTCTCAGCTTCGCACCTCCCATCTGCACACTTCACCCTCCACAGACTATCTCATCCTTCTTCCTCCTGGCCCTCAGAGGATACTCCTCTCCAGAATCCTGGTTCAGAGTTCCATCTGCTGGCCCGGAGTGGAAATGTGTTGCATGCATTAGGTTAACTGCTGGAGAGACCCATCACTGCTTCCAAGCCTGGCATTACCCTCCCCTGGAGGAAGGCAAAGCCAGTGTGGCGATCATACCCCTGGGGGCACCACATTCCCCCCTAGTGAAAGTCAGCACTCCTGGGCTGAACAAAAACATGAAAAACAACATATAAACATTTAAACAACAATAATTGTACAAGATTTGAAAAAAAGAGAAAAATGTACAAAAACCAAGAGCTCAAAAATGGTCCTATGATGATAAGTCCAGCATCAATGTCCATGGTCCATCCCTGGGCAAATGGTAAAAGTTTTTGACCACACACAAGTCCTGTAGTTCAGTGTCCATAAAACAAACCAAAGAGAACTCTTACAGGTCACCTGTAGGTACAAAACTTGAAAAAACAGTTACATATTTACATAATTTCAACATTTACATCTGTTTTGCTATATGCGATATCTAACTGGTAGTATGCCTTGTGTGGTGCGAGTGGATCTGCGTAAACCTAGTGTAGGCAAACTAGGTAGCATTATCCTATGGACTCTCAGACTCACCATGGTTGCAACAGGTTCACCACTGGCAGGGCGAGGGTTCTCTGGCTCCACTGCTGGTGTGGCCTCTGTTGCCTGATTTTCTCGATCTTCAAGGTCTTCTTGAGTCCTATTCTCCTGTGCTTCTACTTGGGGAAATAACAACACCGGCACCACAATTGCATCATTAATTCTAGTCCAATTTGCAGGGAACTCTCCCAGCATGGTACTGACTGTCTTTTCTTCCTCTGTAGGTGGGATGTTATCCGATCCTCCCTCTTTTTCTTTCAACTGGTCAGGGCATAACTTCAAGTGATCCCTGGATACCGCTGCTGAGGTCTCTCCTCCATCTTTGCTAACAAGGCATACTTTGGCATTATCAAAGTTCGAGGGCAGAATTGTATAGGGCTCCTCTTCCCATTGATCATCCAGCTTATGTAGTCTTTTTCTCTTGAGAACTTGTTCTCCCGGCGAAAAAGGAACAGCAGGTGCATTTTGGTTATAAAGTCTCTCCTGCTTCTGCCTTGCCTGAGCCAGACTCTTCTCCACACACTCCTGTACCCTTCTGTACTGCTGCTGCCTCTCCTTGTCCCAGTCAGCATCTGGTGATGTTACTTCAGGCATCAGGACTCCCATGTCCAAGTCAATAGGCGGCTTACCAGGCATTGCTCTCATCAGGTACGCTGGAGTACAGTTGGTAGAGTTCACTGGGATATGGTTGTAGAGGTCCACCAGATCGGGCAACTTTTCTGGTCACAGATTTCTCTCCTCCAAGGGCAATGTCTTCAGTAAATCAATCACTACCTGGTTCATCTTCTCGCACATGCCGTTGGTCTGTGGGTGATAAGGTGTTGTCCGGATCTTCTTACAACCATACAAGTTGCAGAACTCATGGAACACTTCTGCCTCGAAAGCTGGACCTTGATCTGTGAGTACTCTTTCAGGATACCCATGTGGCCTACAGAAGTGCTGCTGGAAAGCTCTGGCTGCTGTCCTGGCCGTTAGATCTTTGACAGGCACAACCACCAGGAATCTTGAATAGTGGTCCACAATGGTAAGGGCATAGAGGTAGCCTGACCGGCTTGGAACCAGCTTCACATGGTCCAGGGCTACCAATTCCAGGGGCTGTTTGGTGATGATTGGCTGTAAGGGAGCTCTCTGGCTGTCTCGATCCTTTCTGCGCAGGTTACACCGTCCACACTCCCAGCACCACCTCTCAATGGCTTTTCTCATGCCCGTCCAGTAGAACCTCTCTCGGAGCAATGTTTCCAACTTCTTCCATCCAAAGTGTCCAGCTCCATTGTGGTATGCTCCTAGGACCATTGATGCATCTCTCTTTGGGACCACCACCTGCCAGACCAGCTCATGTGTGTGGGCATTGATACTCCTCCGACACAGCTTCCCTTCATAAATGAACAGCCGACCTCTTTCCTTCCACAACTGATGAGTTTCTTCAGGAGCATTCAACTCTGGGCGTGAGTCACCTTGTGTCAGCAGCTCTTTCACCAGGCGGACTGCAGGGTCATTATCTTGCGCTTTTGCCCAATCATGATGGGGCAACGGATTCAGAGTGACTTCCTTCAAGCCAGGCCGCCTGTTTCTCAGTCCTTGAGCGCGTTGGGCCGCCAGTGGCCGGTGGAAGGGAGGCAATTCTACCTCTTCCAGAGCCTCAGGGTCTTCTCCTGCATCTGGCAGATTAGGCATCTTGGATAGCGCATCAGCATTGGCATTCTTGTGCCCTGCCTGGTACTTGATGGTAAACTCATAATTGGATAACGGAGCCATCCATCGCTGCTCCAGTGCTCCTAGCTTGGCAGTGTCCAAGTGGGTCAACGGGTTGCTGTCCGTGAAGATTGTAAATTTGGCCGAAGCTAGGTAATGCCTGAACCTTTCGGTGACAGCCCAGACTATGGCAAGGAACTCCAGCTTAAAAGAACTGTAATTATCAGGGTTTCTCTCAGTGGGATGCAGCTTCCTGCTGGCGTAGGAGATCACTCTCTCTTTTCCATTCTGTACCTGCGACAGTACTGCTCCTAATCCCACGTTGCTGGCATCCGTGTACAGCACAAAGGGTTTGTCATAATCTGGGTAGGCCAGAACTTCGTCACCTGTGAGAGCCATCTTCAATCTGGTGAAAGACCTCTCCAACTCTTCAGTCCATTCAAATGTGGAATTCTTCTGCTTGCCTTTCTTGGACTGCCCCACCAGAAGGTTTTGCATCGGGGTGGCTATTTCAGTAAAGCCTTTGATGAATCTCCGGTTAGTAGCCTACTAGTCCAAGGAATTGGCATACCTCATGGAGGTTGCTGGGCTTCGTCCAGTCCCGGATGACCGTGACCTTGTCAGGATCTGGTGCCACACCTTCTGCACTGACCACATGACCGAGGTACTGTACCTTAGGCTTCAGGAGGTGGCATTTTGAAGGCTTCACTTTCAGGCCAAAATTGGACAAAGCTTCAAACACTTCGGCCAGGTGTTCCAGATGCTCTACATAGGTCTTGGAGAAAACAATGACATCATCCAGGTGCAACAGGACTGTTTCAAAGTTCATGTGTCCCAGGCAACACTCCATCAGCCGTTGAAAGGTTCCTGGAGCAGTGCAGAGCCCAAATGGCATATAATTGAACTCACAGAGACCCATTGGAGTGGTAAATGCGGTTTTCTCCTTGTCTGCCTCTGCTACGGGAACCTGCCAATACCCATTGGTGAGATCCAAGGTGGAAGAGTAGTTAGCAGTTTTAAGTGCAGCTAATGACTCTTCAATTCTAGGCAATGGGTAGGCATCTTTGTGTGATACTGTTAATTTTCCTGTAATCAACACACATTCTCATAGTACCATCCTTTTTCTTTACAAACACTATTGGAGCTGCCCATGGGCTACAACTGTCCCTAATGACCCCAGCTTCCTTCATCTCTTTCAACATACTCTTAGCACATTGGTACTGTGTTGGGGATATAGGTATGTACCTCTCCTTTATGGGTGGATGGTCTCCGGTGGGGATATGATGTTGGACCCCTTTTGCCTGCCCAAAATCTAGTGGGTGTTTGCTGAATACCCGCTCATACTCTTGTGTCACTCTGTAAACCCCATTTCTCTGGTATGAAGGTGTAGAGTCAGTTCCCACCTGCAGTTGCTGGCACCACTCCTCTAGCTGCTTCACAGGGCCATTGTCCTCCACCGGATCGGATGAGACCAAAGGCTCTGCTGCCTGCAATGAGTCGTTATTAACAGTGAGCAGTTTAGCAACTGTGGCGTACCGAGGTATTGTGGCTTCCCCCTCCCCACAATTCAGAAGGCGTACAGGTACTCTCCCCTTTTGTACATCAACCACCCCTCTGGCTGTCAGGACAGTGGGACTGCTATCTGAATATACTGGCTCTACCAATGCCTGGTAATCCTGCCCTCTGAGCCCTATGGCTGCCCGACACCAAACCAACATTTCACATCTGGGGGTGTTGTGAGCTCATTTTCTCGTTCACCTTTGATGTCCGATGAACTCCCTCTGCTGGTGAAAGGAGGTGGTGAAACTGATTTGGATGGGAGAAACCTGTCACCTGAACAGATGGATTGCGATTGGACATCCGGAATCTCTGAGTGGATATAAGGCAGCCGACGCCCTATAGGGTTGCTGGTGATTTCTCTGCTCTGAGCTCTGGCCTCCAGTTCAGTTCCTGTCTTCTAAAGCTAAGTTTTGCTCTGTTATTGTTCCATGAGATTTTGTCTGATTTGCTTAGTTTTGTGTTCTGCCAGCCCCGGCTGGGGCTCTGCTGAATTTCCATTTTTGTCCCTGATCGGTTAAATCTCTTTTGCTCTGTCTTCAGAATATATCGGAGTGCTGATATAGGGATTTTGAAGTCTAGTGACTTCAGGGCCATTTTTCCTATCAGACGTGTTGGGACATTTTTCGTAGGTTTTTTGCAGATTGCAGCCAGCATCTTTTCTGTCCTTTCCTGTCTAGTTAGTTGGGCCCCATCGTTTGCTCTGCCTGTCTTTCTGTCTGTGTTTGTGTTTTCATCTGTTTTCACCGACAATACATGTTGGGGGCTGTCTATTGCTTTGGGGTCTGCTCTGGGGCAGTTTAGATTTCCCCTTTCTTTCTTTAGGCTTATTTAGTTCTCCGGCTGTGAAGAGGCGTCTAGGACCACCGTAGGAACGCTCCACGGCTACTGTTAGTTGTTGTGAATAGGATCAGGGGTCTGCAATCCGCTAGTTACCAACCTCTCCGGTTTTCTGGACTTAGCTGGCATTCTTGTTTTTTCCTCCTCCAGTGACTCCTTCATAACAGAATCACCAGCCATACCGCAGATTCTAGGGTACTCAATAGCAGGAAAGAATTGTATAAAAAAAAAAAGTGTCAGAATTTTTTTTTTTAATGTATATTTTTTCCTCTTTTTCTCTGGGGCCATAGGAGGAATTTTTTCTTAATTGAGATTAAGCAATTGTCTGATCGTGTGGAGCAGCTCGCTGCTGAAGTGTGGGGAATTTCCGCCAATCTTGCTCATTCACATTCTGCTGAACCAAAGATCCCTACTCCTGATGTGTTTTTTGGGGATCGGTCTAAATTTTTGAATTTTAAGAATAATTGTAAATTATTTCTTGCTTTGAAGCCTAGCTCATCGGGGAACTCTGCGCAGCAGGTTAAAATTGTCATCTCTTTGCTGCGCGGCGATCCCCAGGATTGGGCATTTTCTATGACACCTGATGATCCTATTCTAACTAATCTGGGCGCATTTTTTCAAGCCTTGGGGTTGTTGTATGATGAACCTAAAGCTATTGATCCAGCTGAAAAAGCCCTGTTGGCATTGAGCCAGGGTCAGGATTCTGCAGAGTTGTACTGTCAAAAATTCGAAAGTCGGCGGTCCTTACTACCTGGAATGATGGTGCCTTGGCAGCTCTCTTTCGGAAGGGTTTGTCAGAAACCGTAAAAGATACTATGGTGGGATTTCCTGTTCCCTCTGGTCTTGATGATTCTATGTCATTAGCCATTCAGGTTGATCGGCGTTTACGTGAACGTAAAATTACACGAGAAATGTTGCCACCTGTTGAACAAATGTCTGAACCTATGCAATGTGATAGAGTTTTGTCTAGGGCGCAACGTCAGGAGTTTAGAAGGCGTAATAAGCTGTGTTTTTTCTGTGGAGTTGCCTCTCATAATATTTCTGTCTGCCCTAAATGAGAGAAACGTTTTGCGCACACATTTGCTGTGGGTGGTGTACAGCCTAAGTTTCTTCTGGCAATTACTCTGATCTGCTCCCTGTCCACATTTTCCGCTAAGGCTTTTGTGGATTCAGGAGCGGCTCCGAACCTGATGGACTTGGATTTTGCTAAACGTTGTGGGTTTCCTATGACACCTCTGCGGACGCCTATCCATTTGATGGATATTGATGCTACTCCTTTTGCGAAGAATAAACCTCGGTTTTGGACCCAGGTTGCAATGCGGGTCGCCCCAGACCATCAAGAAAATTGCAGATTTTTGGTGTTGCATAATTTGCATGATGCCATTGCTCTGGGGTTTCCCTGGTTGCAAATCCATAATCCAGTTTTGGATTGTAAATTTGTGTTTGTGGTGAGTTGGGGTTGTCGGTGTGCTCTTAGTGACACTCCTGTTTTCTCCACCTCTCCCCAGTCGCATGATGTTCCTGACTATTTGGCTGATTTTTATGATGTATTTAGTGAGAATAAGTCTGCGTCTTTGCCTCCTCATAGGAGTTATGACTGTGCAATTGAGCTGAGCCCTGGGTGTAAATTTCCCAAGGGTCGACTTTTCAATTTATCTGTACCCGAGCATGAGGCTATGCGATCTTATATTAAGCAGTCGTTGGAGAAGGGTCATATTAGACCATCCTCTTCACCCTTGGGTGCTGGGGTTTTTTTCGTGGCCAAGAAAGATGGTTCATTAAGGCCTTGTATTGACTATCGTTCCCTCAACAAAATTACTGTTAAATATCAGTATCCGTTACCCCTGATTTCTGATCTATTCTCCAGAGTTAAAGGTGCTTGCTGGTTTACCAAGCTTGACCTCAGGGGGGCGTATAAGCTTATTCGCATTAAGCATGAGGATGAATGGAAGACAGCGTTTAATACTCCTGAGGGACATTTTGAGTACCTGATGATGCCTTTTGGGCTCACTAATGCCCCTTCTGTCTTCCAGTGCTTCATGAATGATATTTTCCGGGACTTTGTTGATAAATTTTTGATCATCTATCTGGATGATATTTTGATCTTTTCCAGGGATTGGGACTCTCATGTGGAACATGTTCGGACTGTGTTCCGGATTTTGAGGGAGAATTCCCTGTATGTTAAGGGGTCGAAATGCCTTTTTGGTGTACAGAGGATTTCATTTTTGGGATTTATTTTGTCTCCGTCAACTATTGAAATGGACCCGGCCAAGGTACAGGCCATTTATGATTGGGTTCAGTCCACTTCTTTGAAGGCCCTCCAGAAGTTTTTGGGTTTTGCTAATTTTTAACGTAAATTTATAGCTCATTTTTCTGGTATTGCCAAACTATTGACTGATTTGACTAAGAAGGGGGCTGATGTGCTGAATTGGTCTCCAGAGGCTGTTTCTTCCTTTCTGGAGCTGAAGCGGAGGTTCACTTCTGCTCCGGTTTTGCAGCAACCTGATGTCTCACTCCCGTTTCAGGTAGAGGTGGACGCTTCTGAGATTAGTGCAGGAACTGTTTTGTCCCAAAAAGATCCGGTAACATTTAAAATGAATCCCTGTGCTTTCTTTTCCCGAAAGTTCTCCCCATCTGAACGCAACTATGATGTGGGGAATCGGTAACTGTTAGCCATGAAATGGGCATTTGAGGAGTGGAGACATTGGTTGGAGGGAGCTAGACATCAAGTCGTGGTCCTCACTGACCATAAGAATTTGATTTACCTTGAGTCGGCCAAACGCTTGAATCCTAGACTGGCTAGGTGGGCCTTGTTTTTCACACGTTTTGATTTTGTGGTCTATTTTCTTCCGGGCACTAAGAATGTCAAGGCAGATGCCCTCTCTAGGAGTTTCTTTGCTGATTCTCCTATTGTGACCAAGTCTGCTACCATCTTAGGTGAGGGGGTAGTTCTTTCTGCCATCTCGCCCGATTTGAGACGTGCTCTGAAAGAGTTTCAGGAGGACAAACCTGAGCGTTGTCCCATTGGAAAATTGTATGTTCCTGACCAGTGGAGGAAGAGAGTAATTGGCTGGTCATCCAGGTATTTTTGGTACTAGAGATTTGGTGAGTCGGTCTTTTTGGTGGCCCACCTAATCTCGTGATGTTAGGAATTTTGTGCAGTCCTATGGGACTTGCTTCCGGTCTAAACTTTGTTCTCGCTCTAGTGGGTTGTTGATGCCTTTGCCGGTGCCCAGGAGGTCATGGACCCATATTTCAATGGATTTTATTTCTGATCTGCCTGTCTCTCAGAGAATGACTGTTATCTGGGTGATTTGTGATAGATTCTCTAAGATGGTCCATCTTGTACCACTCCCTAAGTTGCCATCTTCCTCAGAGTTGGTGCCCTTGTTTTTGCAACAGGTGGTTCGCTTGCATGGGATTCCTGAGAACATTGTATCTGACAGAGGAGTTCAGTTTGTCTCTAGATTTTGGAGGACTTTTTGTTCCAAGCTGGGAATTCAGTTGTCCTTCTCCTCTGCGTTTCACCCTCAGACCAATGGGCAGATGGAGAGAACAAACCAGACTTTGGAGTCTTATTTGAGATGTTTTATCTCTGCTGATCAGGATGATTGGGTCTCATTTTTGCCCTTGGCCGAATTTGCTTTAAATAATAGAGCTAGTTCTGCCACTTTGATGTCACCTTTTTTTTGTAACTTTGGGTTTCATCCTCGATTCTCTTCAGGGCAGGTGGAGTCTTCTGCCTGCCCAGGTGTTGACACTGTGGTGGAGAGAATGCACCAGATTTGGGACCAAGTGGTGGATAAGTTGTCTCTCTCCCAGGAAAAGGCCCAGCGGTTTTCCAACCAGCATAGGACCATTGGTCCCCGGTTTAAGGTGGGTGATATGGTTTGGTTGTCATCAAAGAATATCTCTATGAAGGTGGCTTCTCCAAAGTTTAAACCTAGATTTATTGGACCTTACAAGATTTTGGAGATTCTTAATCCGGTCTCTTTTCGATTGGCTCTTCCTGTTACATTTAAGATCCATAACGTGTTTCATAAGTCTCTGTTGAAGAGGTTTGTTGAGCCAGTAGTTCCTGTGGTGGCACCTCCTGACCCTGTATTGGTTGAAGGTAATATGGAATATGTGGTTGAGAAGATACTGGATTCTCGTCTGGCTAGACGGAGACTCCAGTATTTGGTTAAGTAGAAGGGTTATGGCCAGGAGGATAATTCTTGGGTCTCTGCATCTGATATTCATGCCAAAAGATTGGTTCGTGCTTTTCATCGGGCCCATCCTGATCGGCCTGGTGGCGTGGATGAGGGTTCGGTGACCCCTCCTCAAGGGGGAGGTACTGTTGTGAGCTCATTTTCTCGTTCACCTTTGATGTCCGATGAACTCCCTCTGCTGGTGAAAGGAGGTGGTGAAACTGATTTGGATGGGAGAAACCTGTCACCTGAACAGGTGGATTGCGATTGGACATCCGGAATCTCTGAGTGGATATAAGGCAGCCGACGCCCTGTAGGGTTGCTGGTGATTTCTCTGCTCTGAGCTCTGGCCTCCAGTTCAGTTCCTGTCTTCTAAAGCTAAGTTTTGCTCTGTTATTGTTCCATGAGATTTTGTCTGATTTGCTTAGTTTTGTGTTCTGCCAGCCCCGGCTGGGGCTCTGCTGAATTTCCATTTTTGTCCCTGATCGGTTAAATCTCTTTTGCTCTGTCTTCAGAATATATCGGAGTGCTGATATAGAGATTTTGAAGTCTAGTGACTTCAGGGCCGTTTTTCCTATCAGACGTGTTGGGACATTTTTGGTAGGGTTTTTGCGGATTGCAGCCAGCATCTTTTCTGTCCTTTCCTGTCTAGTTAGTTGGGCCCCATCATTTGCTCTGCCTGTCTTTCTGTCTGTGTTTGTGTTTTCATCTGTATTCACCGACAATACATGTTGGGGGCTGTCTATTGCTTTGGGGTCTGCTCTGGGGCAGTTTAGATTTCCCCTTTCTTTCTTTAGGCTTATTTAGCTCTCCGGCTGTGAAGAGGCATCTAGGACCACCGTAGGAACGCTCCACGGCTACTGTTAGTTGTTGTGAATAGGATCAGGGGTCTGCAATCTGCTAGTTACCAGCCTCTCCGGTTTTCTGGACTTAGCTTGCATTTTTGTTTTTTCCTCCTCCGGTGACTCATTCAAAACATGGGGGGTATTACAATGGGAAAAGCATCACTCACTCTGACGCTGCCAATCTCTCCGCCAGAGAGTTCTACCTGTTGCCTTTGCATCTGGGCTCGGATCTCCTTTTGCAGGACTGTTTGTTCTCCGGAACCAGCAGTCTCAGCCACCTGTTGCAACAAGACAATAACCTCGGACAGACAGTTTTCAATTACATTTGTACCAAGAGTTATCATGGGATTACATTCACGTCGATCAATATCAACAATTATCAGACCTTGTGATTTTAGCTCCACCCGGCCCACTTTAACAGTAATTTCCTTGCATCCAATCTGTGGCAAGGTATGCCCATTACTAGCAACTACTGTTAGTTCATCAGTTGGGCCACGGGTGAGTTCAGAATCAGCCCAGTACCTCTTGTACAAAATATACGGCATAGTGGTCACCTGGGAGCCAGTGTCCAGCAAAGCGTTCATGGGGATGCCGTCAATCACCACAGGAAGGATCGGTCTCCCTCCCACATACTTGGCTCTCCAGTTCTTTGGGCCTGGTGATCCTACTCCTGGGGGTTGGTCCTTTGCCCCAGGGGTTGTTCATTTAAAGGACAGTACCTTGCAAGATGACCTGCCTTGTAACAGCGGCGACAGATGGGACGTCCATCCTGGTCGTAGCGATCATTGTTCCTTCCTCGAAGTGGCGGGGTTCTCCTCCTCCGGAGCCACGGGACATCCTCTGGACTTGGAAGCAAGCTGGACCTTTTCTTTGTAGGAATCCTGCAGGGACTGCACGGTTCTGGTGAGTGCAGCCATTCCTTTGGTCAGCTCCTGGACCTGAAGACGCAGCTCCTCTGTTGGATCTTTATCCAGGGTCTGGGCATAAGCCTCCATAGGGATGGAAGGAAAGGATGTAGCTTCCTGATGGAGGTGATCGCTGGGCGCCTAGGGGGCACTGGACGGCTGTCAGAGGATTCCTGTAGTACCCAGATAGCCCTGTCCTTGAAATTAGCAAAGTCCAGATCAAGGTCTTGCAGGGTTAAAATACTTAACTGCCCTCGGTGGGTACTAGACAGGAGCCCTTCAATGAAATGCTCCTTTAACAGTTGATCTTCCTCCTTTACACTGTCAGGGTCAAATTGTTTAACTACTCGCAGCGCCCCCTGCTGGTTGAGAGCATAGTCTCTGATACTGTCCTGTGCCCTCTGTTTACAGCCAAAGAACCTCATCTTGATTTCAGCTGCAGTGCGTGTGTCAAAAGTGCTCTTCAGCTTGGCCAGGACCTTTGCAACAGTCTCTTTATCAGTGTCCTGCCAGGCTTTCACCTCCCTCAGTGCTGCACCCGTTAGCTGTCCAATCAGGAGATTCACTTTCTGGCTCTCAGACAGGGGGTAAATTTTAAACAAGCTGCACAGTCTCTCTTTAAATTCACTCAGGGCATGTGACTCACCCGAGTACTGCGGTAGCCAGGCCGCTCCCGGTATGTAGGGCATGGATAGCGGCATTATGGGGACCGCCGCTCCTCCTGGCGGTACCGTGGGGTTGGCAGTGGTGTCCGCCACTGCATTGGCTTGTGGCACAGACATTCTCCCCCCCTAGTTAACGTTAGCCAGGGCCGGGGGTTGCGGGAGCTCACCGGCGGCCGCTTCGCAGGCCCGACACTCTGGGCTGTAGGCCTCAGCTCCTCCTCCTCTCGCGCGCTATCCTCTCTTCCCGCACGGCACTTCTCTTCTTCGCGCTCTGCTGCAGGCTCCGCCCACGAAGGCCACCCCTCTTTCTTCCCGCACGCGCCAAGCAGCGCGGCAATGGCGGCAAATGGCGCCAAATTCACACAGTTCACAAACACAGTCTATGGCACACAGGACCCGGGGGATACCGGGCTCCGTAATCCTGTTCGTGGCGCCAAGTTGGGTCGCCCTCCCAGGGCTGTGGGGTTCTCGGTACCGGGCCGGTGTCAGGGGGATGTGTCACAGCAGCGGTGACCCGGTCCGTGGCCCTGGGTGCCCAAGCAATGGGGAGATGTAGTTAATGGTAGGATAGTTTGTGACGCCACCAGTGGTGTTTGGCAAATATGGTGTTAGGCCAACGCTGCATACAGATCCGCTGGGACTGATGGTATGTGCAGCTTAGATGGTAAAGCTCCCCACAGGTGGAGCTGTAGTCCCAGGGCAGTGTAGATGTAGCTGGCACGGGGATATAGCAGTGCCGAAAGCGTAGGGAACAGACAAGACACAGTGATTGTAGTTTCTGTACCTTTACTGAGTATATGCAGTCCAGAGTCCTGATTACAGATGGTATTGGAGCTGGTTAGCCTGGAAGAAGATCAGGATTCACTCTCAGCAGAAGGGCTGTGCAGTCTCCTTCCTAGCGCTTTGTAGTGTGAAGCACTCCAGTACTTAGTTACTCTGAAATGCCTCTCTTCAGATGTTCCTAGAACTATACTTGTATGACAGACAGCTGTAGCCTCTCTCGGGGACTCCTCTCCTGAGTCCTGGCTCACTAGTCAATTGCTGTTGTGTCCCAAGTCTTTGCTGGGAGCAGGGCATTTACTGCCTCCTACTCCTCTGGTATCTGTGGTAGGACCGTCAGTATCCATACCACCGTGGAGACCAGGCTCCAGTTCTGTGCGCTCTCAAGCTGAGGGAGCTCGCCTTCTGCAGCTCAACCTCTCAGCTTCGCACCTCCCGTCTGCACACTTCACCCTCCGCAGACTATCTGATTCTTCTTCCTCCTGGCCCTCAGAGGACACTCCTCTCCATAATCCTGGTTCCGAGTTCCCCCTGCTGGCCCGGAGTGGAACTGTGTTGCATGCATTAGGTTAACTGCTGGAGAGACCCATCACTGCTTCCAAGCCTGGCATTACCCTCCCCTGGAGGAAGGCAAAGCCAGTGTGGCGACCATACCCCTGGGGGCGCCACATTTCCATTCAGTGGACTCTGGAACTAGAACAGTTCTTCCAATAACTTACAAGTATCAAGAGGGCCGATCCAACACCAGTGCCGATGCCCTATCCAGGATGGCCACAACCGAAACACCCCGCTATGACAAGGTCAAGTGGGAAGAAGTAGAAATGTCCATCTTTTATTCCTATGACATCAAAGAAAATTTGCATAGAGGTCACAGACCTCCCATTTCAGAACTTAGCCAAAGACCTATGATGAGCCATGATTAGGCTGAAACCCAGAAGGAGAGCAGAACCTTCAAAACCATACAGAAGTTACTAGAATCTAAATCCCCAAAACTACCCTTGGGCTACAGACAATCTGACCAACAGTTAACTTACCTGTGTAACAATACCACCTACTCCTCCACTGGTTACACTTCATATTACTTAATGTTCGGCTGGCTAGGGAAGCTGTCTGCTGATCTCTAGCTCCCACTGACCTGACAGATTTGGTTGCAGATCACCAAAGACGTATGCAAAAAGCTAAATAAATCATTAAAGACTGAATGATAGCTGTTTGCCAAAGGCAGGAGGATGATTTCAAATAGAAGGCCAAGGTCAAACCCTTACAAGTTGGAGACAGAGTTTGGACTAAAAAGAACCAGCACTGCCACAAGCTGGATGAACAGTGGGAATCCTGCCCATACATCATCCCCAGTATCCTTTTACAAGGGGTGCAAGTGTACAGAATTCCCAGATAGGACCCTCGGCAAGAAAAGGAGATCCATCATAGCCAGATCAAGGCTTGCATACCCCTGAAAGTTCCAGTCCTCCAATTTTTACCCCTGTTGCACCAGAAGGGTTTTTTGGAGCCTCCTACTTATTTGGCTTCATGTGCCCTGTTGTGTCCCACGAATGGGAGCAACCTGTAAAATAGGGCAGCACGGTGGCTCAGTGGTTAGCGCTGCAGCCTTGCAGCGCTGGGGTCCTGGGTTCGAATCCCACCAAGGACAACATCTGCAAGGAGTTTGTATGTTCTCTCCGTGTTTGTGTGTGTTTCCTCCGGGTACTCCGGTTTCCTCCCACACTCTAAAGACATACTGATAGGGAATTTAGATTGTGAGCCTCATCGGGGACAGTGATGATAATGTGTGCAAACTGTAAAGCGCTGTGGAATATGTTAGCGCTATATAAAAATAAAGATTATTTTTTTATTTATATATATTCTCTGTGTTAAAATAAAATAAAATAAATCTTTATTTTTATATAGCGCTAACATATTCCGAAGTGCTTTCCAGTTTGCACACATTATCATCACTGTCCCCCGATGGGGCTCACAATCTAAATTCCCTATCAGTATGTCTTTGGAATGTGGGAGGTTGAGTTTTTCCTCCGATCAGCAAATTCCCTGTTGTTGCTAGGTAGAATTAGACTGTGTGAAGATTGTCCCTATGTCCCTCCTGTAGTTGAGCTCTGTGTTAGGTTGCTCCTCCCTTCTTTTTCAGTTTAGCCGAAAGCAGCCATTATTCAAGACTCATGTGTACTCCCCTGTACAGATTACTCCTTTTTACCTACTGTCCATTGTAAACTAATCCAAGATTTTGGAAGAAAACAGCATTGTTTCTCCTGGTCTTTCTACAGTTGCATTGCCTGTGGAGTTAAACTATCTGTGGACACCTCGTGGTGTGAGTACAAGTTATACAATTATCTAAGAAGCTGATAGTTAGAATGCTTGGGACTTACAGCCATCAGGAAGAGGCAGAATATGCCCTGTCTTGAGTTTATTATGCCAGCTCCTCCTTTTTTGTTAGAGAATAATGACATAGCTCCTGCAGAAGATTATTAGGAGGGGCCCTCTATAGTCTTGGAACCAGGAGTATCATCCACCTATGAAGAAAAGGCAGTAACTGCTCTGTTGAGATCTGATTGAATGACCAAGGGACAGTTACCTGCTCGTTACCAGGAATAGTTAGTCGCTGTCTATCCAAGCAGGAGGGACTTTGCATGTGTGTCTCCGATAGAGACGTACTTTTACTGCATAATAAGACTTTGTGGCTTATGAGAGACTTATTACTGTAACACTGTGTCCTAGCCCTTCTAAAAACAGCATAGTACAGAAAGTTTCTTTATGGTCTGTGTGCCCCAACTGCAGCTGAGGATCAAGCAAATAAGTTATATCGGGTTAGCTGTCATCCCGTTCCCCACCTAGTGGGGTTGTTCCTACAAGAACCTACTATAGAAAGGAAAAAAAGGACTCCTTTATTAAGTTTACATGCTGTTTTACCTTTGTATTCAAGTGTTGCATAGTTTTATGTTTCTCCACAGGTTTTCAGGAAACCAAGAATATTTTAGGCAACAGAAGAGACCGAATATATGTATATGCACATGTAAGCTGTTCCACTCTGTTTTTCAGATGCATATGTGGGGAGGGATGACGCACTTCAAGATGTGAGACATGTGGTATCGCACAAAGTGGCCATCTCCATGGGATACTGTATGTATAGTGTGTTCCATGCAAATACTGTAATTTCTGTGTAAACTGTTTGCTAGTGCTTGTCCTCCTGGCGGTCTTTAATCTGCATCATGGTGGCCAAGATTTCTGTCATGATGAGACTCTTTTCCCACTCCAATTACACAGAGTTCCCCACTAAAAATATGAAGAAAAAATGTAACGGGGAAATTGCCTGCCAGCAATTCTCACAATATGTAACAGCCGTACACCACGTGAGGTTACTGCACAATGCTCGGCAATCTCAAAGGAAATTAATAGGGTAACAGCCGGGCATGCTCACTGCGGCACCATTCTAAATGGGGATAGCAGAGATAAAAGTGCCCAGATCACCCGATTGGTGAGGTTCCCAGCAGTCAGATCTCTACCGATCTATAAAGTAATAACTTATCTTCACTGGACAACCCCTTTAACAATGTATGTAAATTAGATTTTAAATTATGGTGATAATTCCATTTTAAAGCTTTCACTGGAAGTTGGATAGCAGGTCTAACATGCAAATAAGCAATGTAATAATTTCTCATCAATGTTGCTTCACCAAGTATTTCACATCATAACAGGGGCGGACACAGACTACAGAGGGCCCCTGTGCAAGAAATCTTCCCGGGCCCCCCCCCCCAATACTGCAACAAATTTAAAGAGAACCTGTCACCCCCCGCAGGCGTTTTTAAGTAAAAGAGCCACCTTGTGCAGCACTAATGCTGCATTCTCTCAAGGTGGCTCTTTTATTTAGGGTACCTTGCACCACAGAAATAATCGTTTTTAAAATTGGTCAGACATACCTGATATTTGTCAGGGGGGCAGGTGTTTCCCCATCTGAGAGCGACGCCTCACATACGTCACACATGTATTCCTACATTGTGTCTCCGCCTCCAAATCTTTATTTTCAAATCCTGGCGCCTGCGCTGTACCATGTAATCTTGTTTACTGTCGCCCGTCCTCTGTCATGACGTCGGCGGCCAGAGATCCGGCCCCGCAGTCGCTTATGGTTTATTCACACTGCAGGGCAGGAATCTTGGGCATGTGCAGTAGTTATCTGTGCCCGAGATTCACAGCCCCGCAGTCTCTGCAAGGTACCCTAAATAAAAGAGCCACCTTGACAGAATGCAGCATTAGTGCTGCACAAGGTGGCAATTTTACTTAAAACCGCCTGCGGGGGGTGACAGGTTCCCTTTAAGTTAACATATAGGTTGTATGAGCACGGGACTATGGGATGGAGGATAATCATTATAATTTGTTATAGCTAACCACAGTTAGTTACTATGCCCGGGAAATGCCAGGCTCTTCAGGTAGTATTTTTATAAACAGCATAGAATTAATTGAATTACAATGCAAAGAAACAGTGTTATCACTCACCAATCTGCAAATGTTGGCTGTAATCCTGCTGTATGGAGGCAGAATGGGGTTTTAGGCCTGTAGTATAATGATCCCTGGCTTTAACATATATATTATTATTATTATGCATTTATATAGCGCCATTTATTCCATGGCGCTTTACATGTTAAAAGGGGAAATATAGACAAGTATAGTAAACATGTGTAAGACAAGGGACACACAAGTACATAAGGAGAGGGGACCCTGCCCGCGAGGGCTCTCAGTCTGCAGGGATGGGTGAGGATACAGTAGGAGAGGGTAGAGCAGGTCATGCTGTGGTTCAGTAGACCGACGATCATTGCAGGCTGTAGGCTTGTCGGAACAGGTGGGTCTTCAGGTTCTTCTTGAAGGTTTCCGTTGATGGTGAGAGTCTGATGTGTTGCGGCAGGGAGTTCCAGAGTATGGGGGAAACACGGGAGAAGTCTTGTATGCGTATGCAGTTGTGGGAAGAAGAGATAAGGGGGAGTAGAGAAGAAGATCTTGAGATAAGATAATCCTTTAATCGTCCCACCATGGGGAAATTCAGAGATGATCGAAGGTTGCGTGCGGGTAGGTACCTAGAGACCATGTCACAGATGTATGGAGGAGACAGGTTGTGGATGGCTTTGTTTGTCATGGCTAGGGTTTTGAATTGGAGCCTCTGGGCGATAGGAAGCCAGTGAAGGGCCTGGCATAGGGGGGAGGCTGAGGAATAGCGGAGAGACAGGTGGATTAGTCAGGCAGCAGAGTGTAGGATGGACTGGAGCGGAGCCAGAGTGCTAGAGGGGAGGCCAGAGAGTAGGAGGTTGCAGTAGTCGAGGCGTGAGATGATAAGAGCATGCACTAGTGTTTTTGTGGTTTCATGGTTGAGGAATGAGCGGATCTGGGAAATATTTTTGAGTTTGAGGTGGCAGGAGGAGACGAGGGCTTGGATATGTGGTTTGAAAGAGGGCGCAGAGTCGAGGATCACCCCAAGACACCGAGCGTACGGGACTGGGGAAAGAGAGCAGCCGTTGACATTGATGGATAGGTCTGGTGGAGGTGTAGAGTGAGATGGGGGAAAGATGATGAATTCTGTTTTGTCCATGTTCAGTTTGAGAAAGCGAGCAGAGAAGAAGGCTGAGATAGCAGACAGACATTGTGGGATTTCAGTCAGTAAGGAGGCGAGGTCGGGTCCAGATAGGTAGATCTGCGTGTCATCGGCATAGAGGTGATACCGCAAACCGTGGGATTCTATGAGCTGTCCCAAGCCGAAGGTATAGATGGAGAATAGTAGGGGTCCTAGGACAGAGCCTTGGGGAACACCGACAGACAGGGGGCGAGGTGAGGAGGTGGTGTGTGAGAGGGAGACACTAAATGTTCGGTCTGTTAGGTATGATGAGATCCAGGATAGGGCCAGGTCTGTGATGCCAAGAGATGAGAGAGTCTGTAGCAGGAGGGAATGGTCTACGGTGTTGAAGGCAGAGGACAGGTCCAGGAGAAGGAGGACAGAGTAGTGTCGCTTGCTCTTGGCGGTTAGTAAGTCGTTAGTGACTTTAGTTAGGGCAGTTTCAGTTGAGTGGTGCGGTCGGAAGCCAGATTGTAACCGGTCAAAGAGGGAACAGGAGGAGAGGTGGGTTGACAGTTCAAGATATACATGCTGTTCCAGTAGTTTTGAGGCGTAAGGGAGAAGAGATATTGGGCGATAGTTAGACACAGAGGATTGGTCAAGGGAGGGCTTTTTGAAGATGGGTGTGATTGAGGCATGTTTGAAGGATGAGGGAAAGACACCATTTGTAAGTGAAAGGTTGAAAAGGTGTGTTAGAGATGGGATGAGGACTGTGGCCAAGTTAGGGATGAGGTGAGACGGGAGTGGGTCGAGGGCACAAGTGGGGAGGTGTGATCTTGACAGAGGGGTGGAGAGCTGATCTTCTGTTATGGTGGAGAAGCTGGCTTTTGCAGATCAGGGCTGAGCGGCTAAGAGGGGCATTGAGGGCTGCGGGCCAAAGTTTTGTCTGATCGTGTCAATCTTCTGCTTAAAGAAGGAGGCAAAGTCTTCAGCAGAAATGAGAGGAGGAGGAGGAGGTGCTGTGGGACGGAGTAGAGAATTGAAATTGATGAAGAGCTGTTTAGGGTTGTGAGACAGGGAGGATATGTGAGATGCGAAGTAAGTTTGTTTTGCG